>NC_092714.1:264147291-264843545 GCF_047496885.1 Scyliorhinus torazame | reverse complement strand
CCCTCCGCCCCTCCCTCCCCCTCCGCCCCTCCCCCCTCCTTCCTCCCCTCTCCCCCTCCCCTCTTCCCCTCTCCCCCTCCCCTCCCCTCTCCCTCTCTCACCTCTCCCTCTCTCGCCTCCTCTCCCCTCTCCCCCTCCCCTCTCCCCGCTCCCCCCATCTCCTGCCCTCTTCCCCCTCCCTCCCACCTCTCTCCCCCTTCCTTCTCCCCCACCCTCCTTCCTCTTCCCCTCCCCCCCTTCTCTTCCCCTCCCCCTCCTTCTCTTCCCCTCCCCCCTACCTCCTTCTCTTCCCCTCCCCTTCCTCCTTCTCTTCCCCTTCCCCTCCCCTTCCCTCCTTCTCTTCCCCTTCCCTTCTCTCCTTCTCTTCCCCCCCCTCCTTCTCTCCCCCATCCTCATTTTCTCCCCCTCCCTCCTTCTCACCCCATCCTCCTTCTCTTCACCTCCCTCCTTCCTCTTCCCCTCCCTCTTTCTCTTCCCCTCCCTCCTTCTCCTCCTTCTCTTCCCCTCCCTCCTTCTCTTCCCCTCCCTCCTTCTCTTCCCCTATCCTCCTTCTCTTCCCCTATCCTCCTTCTCTTCCCCTATCCTCCTTCTCTTCCCCCTCCCTCTTCCTCATTCTCTTCCCCTCCCCCTTCCTCCTTCTCTTCCCCTTCCCTTCTCTCCTTCTCTTCCCCCCCCTCCTTCTCTCCCCATCCTCCTTTTCTACCCCCTGCCCTCCTTCTCTCCCCATCCTCCTTCTCTTCACCTCCCTCCTTCTCTTCCCCTCCCTCTTTCTCTTCCCCTCCCTCCTTCTCCCTCCTTCTCTTCCCCACCCTCCTTCTCTTCCCCTCCCTCCTTCTCTTCCCCTATCCTCCTTCTCTTCCCCTATCCTCCTTCTCTTCCCCTATCCTCCTTCTCTCTTCCCCTCCCTCCTTCTCTTCCCCTACCTCCTTCTCTTTCTCTCTCCTCCTTCTCTTCCCCTCCCTCCTTCTCTTTTCCCTCCCACCTTCTCCGCCTCTCCTCCCCCCATCCTCCTTCTCTCCCCCATCCTTCTCTTCCCCTCCCTCCTGCTCTTCCCCTCCCTCCTTCTCTTCCCCTCCTCCTTCTCTTCCCCTATCCTCCTTCTCTTCCCCTTTCCTCCTTCTCTCCCCCCTCCCTCCTTCTCTTCCCCTATCCTCCTTCAATCTTTCCCCTTGTGGGATCTCAACTGGGTGAAGGGCTGCTTTTGTTCTGATTTCTGCATTGATTCCCTGACACACACGATCTGTCACCCTGTCTGTACAAATATCCGGGGGGGGGGGGGGGCATCAGAAACCAGCTCCCTCTCTCCCCTCACTATCTTCCTGCCCTCTCCATTCCCCACCCTCCATTTCTCTCCCCCCCCCCCCATGTTCTCCCTTTGCATTCTCTTTCTTCTATTCTTTCATTCACCATTCTCTCCACTTCTCCCTCACCATTCTCTCCTTCCCTCCCTTTCTCTCCTGCCCTCTCTCCAATCCTTCTCCCTCCCCCTTTCCTTCCTTCACATCCCCCAGCCTCCTTCTCTCCTGCCATCTCCCTCTCTCCTTCGCCCTCCCACCTCCCCCCCTCCCTCTCGTCCCCTCCCTCCCTCTCTCCCCCTCCCTCCCTCTCTCCCCCTCCCTCCCTCTCTCCCCTCCCTCCTCTCCCCGCTCCCCCCTCCTCCCCTCTCCTCCTCCCCTCTCCCCTCCCTCCCTCCTCCTCCCCTCTCCCCCTCCCATCCTCCCTTCTCCCCCTCCCTCCTCCCTTCTCCCCCTCCCTCCTCCCCTCCCCTCCTCCCCTCTCCTCTCCCTCCTCCCCCTCCCCCTCCCCTCTCCCTCTCTCCTCTCCCCCTCCCTCCCTCTCTCACTCCCCCATCCCTCCTCTCTCCCCGTCCCTCCCTCTCTCCCCCTCCTCCCTCTCCCTCTCTCCCCTCCCTCCCTCTCTCCCCTTCCCTCCCTCCCTCTCTCCCCCCCTCCCTCCCTCCCTCTCTCCCCCTCCCTCCCTCTCTCCCCCTCCCTCCCTCCCTCTCTCCCCCTCCCTCCTCCCTCTCTCCCCCTCCCTCCCTCCCTCTCTCCCCCTCCCTCCCTCCCTCCCCTCCTCTCTCCCCCCTCCCTCCCTCCCTCTCTCCCCTCCCTCCCTCTCTCCCCCCTCCCTCCCTCTCTCTCCCCCTCCCTCCTCCTTCTTCCGCATCCCTACTACCCTCCCTCCTCTCCTCCTCCTCCTCCCTCCCTCCCCGACTCTCCCCCTCCCTCCCTCTCTCCCCCTCCCTCCCTCCCCCACCCTCCCTCTCCACCTCCCTCCCTCTCTCCCCTTCCCTCCCTCCCCCTCCCTCCTCCCTTCTACCCTCCCTCCCTCCCCTCCTCTCTGCCCCTCCTTCCCTCCCTCTCTCCCCCTCCCTCTCCCTCTGCCTCTCCCTTTCCCCCTCCCTCCCACCCCCCCTCCTCTCCTCCTCCCCTCTCACCATCCACTCCTCCTCCCCTCTCCCTCCCCCTCCGCCCTCCCTCCCCCTCCGCCCCTCCCCCCTCCTTCCTCCCCTCTCCCCTCCCCTCTCCCCCTCCCCTCTTCCCCTCTCCCCTCCCCTCTCCCTCTCTCACCTCTCCCTCTCTCGCCTCCTCTCCCCTCTCCCCCCTCCCCTGTCCCCGCTCCCCATCTCCTGCCCTCTTCCCCCTCCCCTCCCTCCTCTCTCCCCCTTCCTTCTCCCCCACCCTCCTTCTCTTCCCCTCCCCCCTCCTTCTCTTCCCCTCCCCCCCTCCTTCTCTTCCCCTCCCCCTACCTCCTTCTCTTCCCCTCCCTCTTCCTCATTCTCTTCCCCTCCCCTTCCTCCTTCTCTTCCCTTCCCCTCCCCTTCCCTCCTTCTCTTCCCCCTTCCCTTCTCTCCTTCTCTTCCCCTCCCTCCTTCTCTCCCCATCCTCCTTTCTCCCCCTCCCTCCTTCTCTCCCCCATCCTCCTTCTCTTCACCTCCCTCCTTCTCTTCCCCTCCCTCTTTCTCTTCCCCTCCCTCCTTCTCCCTCCTTCTCATCCCCTCCCTCCTTCTCTTCCCCTCCCTCCTTCTCTTCCCCTATCCTCCTTCTCTTCCCCTATCCTCCTTCTCTCCCCTATCCTCCTTCTCTCCTCCTCCCTCCTTCGCTTCCCCATCCTCCTCCTCTGCCGCATCCTCCTTCTCTTCCCCTCCCTCCTTCTCTTTCCCTCCCACCTTCTCCTCCTCTCCTCCCCCCATCCTCCTTCTCTCCCCCATCCTTCTCTTCCCCTCCCTCCTGCTCTTCCCCTCCCTCCTTCTCTTCCCCTCCCTCCTTCTCTTCCCCTCCCTCCTTCTCTTCCCCTATCCTCCTTCTCTTCCCCATCCTCCTTCTCTCCCCCTCCCTCCTTCTCTTCCCCTATCCTCCTTCTCTCCCTCTCCCTCCTTCTCTCCCCCTCCCTCCTTCTCTCCCCCAACCTCCTCCTCTCCCGCATCCTCCTTCTCTTCCCTCCCTCCTTCTCTTCTCCTCCCTCCTTCTCTTCTCCTCCCTCCTTCTCTTTCCCTCCCTCCTTCTCTTTCCCTCCCTCCTTCTCTTTCCGTCCCTCCTTCGCCTCCCTCTCACCATCCCCTCCCTCCGCCCCTCTCCCCTCCTCCTCCCTCTCCCTCTCTCCCGCTCCCTCCTCCTCTCTCCCCCTCCCCTCTCCCTCCTACACTCTCCCCCTCCCCTCTCCCACTCTCTCCCCCTCTCCCCGCTCCCCATCACCTGCCCTCTCCCCTCCCCTCTCCACCTCCCTCCTCTCTCCCCGTTCCTTCTCCCCCACCCTCTCCCCCACCCTCTCCCCCTCCCTCCTTCTCTTTCCCACCCCCTCCCTCCTTCTCTTCCCCTCCCTCCTTCTCTTCCCCTCCCCCTTCCTCCTTCTCTTCCCCATTCCTCCTTCTCTCCCCTTCCCTCCTTCTCTTCCCCTTCCCCTCGCTCCTTCCTCTCCCCATCCTCCTTCTCTCCCCCTCCCACCTTCTCTCCCCCTCCCTCCTTCTCTCCTCTCCCCTCCCCTCTCCCTTCTCCCTCTCCCCCTCCCTCCCTCTCTCCCCCTCCTTCCCTCCATCCCCCTCCCTCCCTCCCTCCCTCCATCCCCCTCCCTCCTCCCTCATCCCCCTCCCTCCTCCTCCTCCCTCCTCTCCTCCTCCCTCCCTCCCTCTCTCCTCCTCGCTCCCTCTCCTCCCTTCTTCCTCCTCCCCTCCCCCTCCTCCCCTCCTCTCTCTCCCCCTCTCCCCGCTCCACATCTCCTGCCCTCTCCCCCCTCCCCCTCTCACCCTCTCTCCCCTCTCCCCCTCCCTCGTCTCTCCCCCTCCCTCATCTCTTCCCCTTCCTCCTCCCCTCTCCCCCTCCCTCCCTCCGCCTCCCTCCTTTTCTTCCCCTCCCCCTCCCTCCTTCTCTGCCCCTCCCTCCTTCTCTTCCCCTCCCCCTCCCTCCTTCTCTTCCCTTCCACTCCCTCCTTCTCTTCCCCTCCCCCTCCCTCCTTCTCTTTCCCCCCCCTCCTTCTCCTCCTCTCCTCCCTAACTCACCATCTCCTCCCTCCTCCCCTCTCCCTCCGCCGCTCTCCCCTCCCTCCTCCCCTCTCCCGCTCCCTCCTCCCCCTCCCCCCACCCCTCTCCCTCCTACACTCTCCCCCTCCCCTCTCCGCCTCCCCTCTCCCCCTCCCCCCCACTCCCCCTCTCCTCTCCCCCCCAACTCCCCCTCTCCTCTCCCCCTCCCCTCTCCCACTCTCTCCCCCTCTCCCCGCTCGCCATCTCCTGCCCTCTCCCCCTCCCCTCTCCCCCTCCCTCCTCTCCCCCCTCCTTCTCCCTACCCTCAACCCCTCCCTCCTTCTCTTCCCCTCCCCCTCCCTCCTTCTCTTCACCTCCCCCCTCCCCTCCTTCTCTTCCCCTCCCCTTCCTCCTTCTCTTCCCCATCCCTCCTTCTCTCCCCCTTCCCTCCTTCTCTTCCCCTTCCCCTCGCTCCTTCTCTCCCCATCCTCCTTCCTCTCCCCCCCTTCTCTCCCCCTCCCTCCTTCTCTCCCCTCCCCCTCTCCCTTCTCCCCCTCCCTCCCTCTCTCCCCCTCCCTCCTCCCTCCATCCCCCTCCCTCCTCCCCCCTCCCTCCTCTCCTCCTCCATCCCTCCCTCTCTCCTCCTCACTCCTCTCTCCCCCCTCCTCCCTTCTTCCTCCTCCCCTCCCTCCTCCCCGTCTCTCTCCCCTCCCTCTCTCTCCCCCTCTGCCCTCTCCCCCTCCCCTCTCCCTCTCTCTCCCCCTCTCCCCGTTCCCCATCTCCTGCCCTCCCCCCTCTCCCCCTCCCTCCCCCTCTTCCCCTCCCTCTTCTCTCCCCCTTCCTCCTCCCCTCTCCCGCTCCCCCTCCCACTCCTCCACCTCCCTCCTTCTCTTCCCTCCCCCTCCCTCCTTCTCTTCCCCTCCCCCTCCCTCCTTCTCTGCCCCTCCCCCTCCCTCCTTCTCTTCCCCTCCCCCTCCCTCCTTCTCTTCCCCTCCCCCTCCCTCCTTCTCTGCCCCTCCCCCCTCCCTCCTTCTCTTCCCCTCCCCCTCCCTCCTTCTCTTCCCCTTCCACTCCCTCCTTCTCTTCCCCCTCCCCCTCCCTCCTTCTCTTTCCCCCCTCCTTCTCCTCCTCTCCTCCCTTCTCACCATCCCCTCCCTCCTCCCCTCTCCCTCTCCCCTCCGCCCCTCTCCCCTCCCCTCTTCCCCTCTCCCCCTCCCCTCCCCTCTCCCTCTCTCACCTCTCCCTCTCTCGCCTCCTCTCCCCTCTCCCCCTCCCCTCTCCCCGCTCCCCATCTCCTGCCCTCTTCCCCCTCCCCTCCCTCCTCTCTCCCCCTTCCTTCTCCCCCACCCTCCTTCTCTTCCCCCTCCCCCCTCCTTCTCTTCCCCTCCCCCTCCTTCTCTTCCCCTCCCCCTACCCTCCTTCTCTTCCCCTCCCCTTCCTCCTTCTCTTCCCCTTCCCCTCCCCTTCCCTCCTTCTCTTCCCCCTTCCCTTCTCTCCTTCTCTTCCCCCCCTCCTTCTCTCCCCCATCCTCATTTTCTCCCCCTCCCTCCTTCTCACCCCATCCTCCTTCTCTTCACCTCCCTCCTTCTCTTCCCCTCCCTCTTTCTCTTCCCCTCCCTCCTTCTCCCTCCTTCTCTTCCCCTCCCTCCTTCTCTTCCCCTCCCTCCTTCTCTTCCCCTATCCTCCTTCTCTTCCCCTATCCTCCTTCTCTTCCCCTATCCTCCTTCTCTTCCCCTCCCTCTTCCTCATTCTCTTCCCTCCCCTTCCTCCTTCTCTTCCCTTTCCCTTCTCTCCTTCTCTTCCCCCCCTCCTTCTCTCCCCATCCTCCTTTTCTCCCCCTCCCTCCTTCTCCTCCCCATCCTCCTTCTCTTCACCTCCCTCCTTCTCTTCCCCTCCCTCTTTCTCTTCCCCTCCCTCCTTCTCCCTCCTTCTCTTCCCTCCCTCCTTCTCTTCCCCTCCCTCCTTCTCTTCCCCTATCCTCCTTCTCTTCCCCTATCCTCCTTCTCTTCCCCTATCCTCCTTCTCTTCCCCTCCCTCCTTCTCTTCCCCTACCTCCTTCTCTTTCTCTCCCTCCTTCTCTTCCCCTCCCTCCTTCTCTTTCCCTCCCACCTTCTCCTCCTCTCCTCCCCCCCATCCTCCTTCTCTCCCCCATCCTTCTCTTCCCCTCCCTCCTGCTCTTCCCCTCCCTCCTTCTCTTCCCCTCCCTCCTTCTCTTCCCCTATCCTCCTCTCTTCCCCTATCCTCCTTCTCTCCCCCTCCCTCCTTCTCTTCCCCTATCCTCCTTCAATCTTTCCCCTTGTGGGATCTCAACTGGGTGAAGGGCTGCTTTTGTTCTGATTTCTGCATTGATTCCCTGACACACACGATCTGTCACCCTGTCTGTACAAATATCCGGGGGGGGGGGGGGGGGGGCATCAGAAACCAGCTCCTTCTCCCTCACTATCTTCCTGCCCTCTCCATTCCCCACCCTCCATTTCTCTCCCCCCCCCCCCATGTTCTCCCTTTGCATTTCTCTTCTTCTATTCTTTCATTCACCATTCTCTCCACTTCTCCCTCACCATTCTCTCCTTCCCTCCCTTTCTCCTGCCCTCTCTCCAATCCTTCTCCCTCCCCCTTCCTTCCTTCACATCCCCCAGCCTCCTTCTCTCCTGCCATCTCCCTCTCTCCTTCGCCCTCCCCCTCCCCCCCTCCCCTCTCGTCCCCTCCCTCCCTCTCTCCCCCTCCCTCCCTCTCTCCCCCTCCCTCCCTCTCTCCCCTCCCTCCTCTCCCCGCTCCCCCCTCCTCCCCTCTCCTCCTCCCCTCTCCCCCTCCCTCCCTCCTCCCCTCTCCCCCTCCATCCTCCCTTCTCCCCCTCCCTCCTCCCTTCTCCCCCTCCCTCCTCCCCTCCCCTCCTCCCCTCCTCCTCTCCCTCCTCCCCTCCCCCTCCCCTCTCCCTCTCTCCTCTCCCCCTCCCTCCCTCTCTCACTCCCCCATCCCTCTCTCCCCTCCCTCCCTCTCTCCCCTCCCTCCCACTCTCCCCCTCCCTCCCTCCCTCTCTCCCCTTCCCTCCCTCCCTCTCTCCCCCTCCCTCCCTCTCTCCCCCTCCCTCCCTCTCTCCCCCTCCCTCCCTCCCTCTCTCCCCCTCCCTCCCTCCCTCTCTCCCCCCTCCCTCCCTCCCTCTCTCCCCCTCCCTCCCTCCCTCCCTCTCTCCCCCTCCCTCCCTCCCTCTCTCCCCCTCCCTCCCTCTCTCCCCCTCCCTCCCTCTCTCTCCCCCTCCCTCCTCCCTTCTTCCGCATCCCTACTACCCTCCCTCCTCTCCTCCTCCTCCCTCCCTCCTCTCTCCCCCTCCCTCCCTCTCTCCCCCTCCCTCCCTCCCCCACCCTCCCTCTCCACCTCCCTCCCTCTCTCCCCTTCCCTCCCTCCCCCTCCCTCCTCCCTTCTACCCTCCCTCCTCCCCTCCTCTCTGCCCCTCCTTCCCTCCCTCTCTCCCCCTCCCTCTCCCTCTGCCTCTCCCTTTCCCCCTCCCTCCCACCCCCCCTCCTCTCCTCCTCCCCTCTCACCATCCACTCCCTCCTCCCCTCTCCTCCCCTCCGCCCTCCCTCCCCTCCCCTCCGCCCCTCCCACCTCCTTCCTCCCCTCTCCCCTCCCCTCTCCCCCTCCCCTCTTCCCCTCTCCCCTCCCCTCTCCCTCTCTCACCTCTCCCTCTCTCGCCTCCTCTCCCTCTCCCCCTCCCCTGTCCCCGCTCCCCATCTCCTGCCCTCTTCCCCCTCCCCTCCCTCCTCTCTCCCCCTTCCTTCTCCCCCACCCTCCTTCTCTTCCCCTCCCCCCTCCTTCTCTTCCCCTCCCCCCTCCTTCTCTTCCCCTCCCCCTACCTCCTTCTCTTCCCCTCCCTCTTCCTCATTCTCTTCCCCTCCCCTTCCTCCTTCTCTTCCCTTCCCCTCCCCTTCCCTCCTTCTCTTCCCCCCTTCCCTTCTCTCCTTCTCTTCCCCTCCCTCCTTCTCTCCCCATCCTCCTTTTCTCCCCCTCCCTCCTTCTCTCCCCATCCTCCTTCTCTTCACCTCCCTCCTTCTCTTCCCCTCCCTCTTTCTCTTCCCCTCCCTCCCTTCTCCCCTCCTTCTCATCCCCTCCCTCCTTCTCTTCCCCTCCCTCCTTCTCTTCCCCTATCCTCCTTCTCTTCCCCTATCCTCCTTCTCTTCCCCTATCCTCCTTCTCTCCTCCTCCCTCCTTCGCTTCCCCATCCTCCTCCTCTGCCGCATCCTCCTTCTCTTCCCCTCCCTCCTTCTCTTTCCCTCCCACCTTCTCCTCCTCTCCTCCCCCCCCCATCCTCCTTCTCTCCCCCATCCTTCTCTTCCCCCTCCCTCCTGCTCTTCCCCTCCCTCCTTCTCTTCCCTCCCACCTTCTCTTCCCCTCCCTCCTTCTCTTCCCCTATCCTCCTTCTCTTCCCCATCCTCCTTCTCTCCCCCTCCCTCCTTCTCTTCCCCTATCCTCCTTCTCTCCCTCTCCCTCCTTCTCTCCCCCTCCCTCCTTCTCTCCCCCAACCTCCTCCTCTCCCGCATCCTCCTTCTCTTCCCCTCCCTCCTTCTCTTCTCCTCCCTCCTTCTCTTCTCCTCCCTCCTTCTCTTTCCCTCCCTCCTTCTCTTTCCCTCCCTCCTTCTCTTCCGTCCCTCCTTCGCCTCCCTCTCGACCATCCCCTCCCTCCGCCCCTCTCCCTCCCTCCTCCCCCTCTCCCGCTCCCTCCTCCTCTCTCCCCCTCCCCTCTCCCTCCTACACTCTCCCCCCCTCCCCCTCTCCCACTCTCTCCCCCTCTCCCCGCTCCCCATCACCTGCCCTCTCCCCCTCCCCTCTCCACCTCCCTCCTCTCTCCCCGTTCCTTCTCCCCCACCCTCTCCCCCACCCTCTCCCCCTCCCTCCTTCTCTTTCCACCCCCTCCCTCCTTCTCTTCCCTCCCCCTTCCTCCTTCTCTTCCCCATTCCTCCCTTCTCTCCCCTTCCCTCCTTCTCTTCCCCTTCCCTCGCTCCTTCTCTCCCCATCCTCCTTCTCTCCCCCTCCCACCTTCTCTCCCCCTCCCTCCTTCTCTCCTCTCCCCTCCCCTCTCCCTTCTCCCTCTCCCCCTCCCTCCCTCTCTCCCCCTCCTTCCCTCCATCCCCCTCCCCTCCCTCCCTCCCTCCATCCCCCTCCCTCCTCCCTCCATCCCCCTCCCTCCTCCTCCTCCCTCCTCTCTCCTCCTCCCTCCCTCCTCTCTCCTCCTCGCTCCCTCTCCTCCCTTCTTCCTCCTCCCCTCCCTCCTCCCCTCCTCTCTCTCCCCCCTCTCCCCGCTCCACATCTCCTGCCCTCTCCCCCCTCCCCTCTCACCCTCTCTCCCCTCTCCCCTCCCTCGTCTCTCCCCCTCCCTCATCTCTTCCCCTTCCTCCTCCCTCTCGCCACCTCCCTCCCTCCGCCTCCCTCCTTTTCTTCCCCTCCCCCCCTCCCTCTTCTCTGCCCCTCCCTCCTTCTCTTCCCCTCCCCCTCCCTCCTTCTCTTCCCCTTCCACTCCCTCCTTCTCTTCCCCTCCCCCTCCCTCCTTCTCTTTCCCCCCCTCCTTCTCCTCCTCTCCTCCCCTTCTCACCATCTCCTCCCTCCTCCCCTCTCCCTCCGCCGCTCTCCCCTCCCTCCTCCCCTCTCCCGCTCCCTCCTCCCCCTCCCCCCACCCCTCTCCCTCCTACACTCTCCCCCCTCCCCTCTCGCCTCCCTCTCCCCCTCCCCCCCCACTCCCCCTCTCCTCTCCCCCCCACTCCCCCTCTCCTCTCCCCCCTCCCCTCTCCCACTCTCTCCCCCTCTCCCCGCTCGCCATCTCCTGCCCTCTCCCCCCTCCCCTCTCCCCCTCCTCCTCTCCCCCCCTCCTTCTCCCTACCCTCAACCCCTCCCTCCTTCTCTTCCCCTCCCCCTCCCTCCTTCTCTTCACCTCCCCCTCCCTCCTTCTCTTCCCCTCCCCTTCCTCCTTCTCTTCCCCATCCCTCCTTCTCTCCCCCTTCCCTCCTTCTCTTCCCCTTCCCCTCGCTCCTTCTCTCCCCATCCTCCTTCTCTCCCCCCTTCTCTCCCCCTCCCTCCTTCTCTCCCCTCCCCCTCTCCCTTCTCCCCCTCCCTCCCTCTCTCCCCCTCCCTCCCTCCCTCCATCCCCCTCCCTCCTCCCCTCCCTCCTCTCCTCCTCCATCCCTCCCTCTCTCCTCCTCACTCCCTCTCTCCCCCTCCTCCCTTCTTCCTCCTCCCCTCCCTCCTCCCCGTCCTCTCTCCCCTCCCTCTCTCTCCCCCTCTGCCCTCTCCCCCTCCCCTCCCCTCTCTCTCCTCCCCCTCTCCCGTTCCCCATCTCCTGCCCTCCCCCCTCTCCCCCTCCCTCCCCTCTTCCCCTCCCTCTTCTCTCCCCCTTCCTCCTCCCCCTCTCCCCCTCCCCCTCCCTCCCTCCACCTCCCTCCTTCTCTTCCCCTCCCCCTCCCTCCTTCTCTTCCCCTCCCCCTCCCTCCTTCTCTGCCCCTCCCCCTCCCTCCTTCTCTTCCCCTCCCCCTCCCTCCTTCTCTTCCCTCCCCACCCTCCTTCTCTGCCCTCCCCCTCCCTCCTTCTCTTCCCCCCTCCCCCCCTCCCTCCTTCTCTTCCCCCTTCCACTCCCTCCCTTCTCTTCCCTCCCCCTCCCTCCTTCTCTTTCCCCCCTCCTTCTCCTCTCTCCTCCCTTCTCACCATCCCCTCCCTCCTCCCCTCTCCCCTCTCCCTCCGCCCCTCTCCCCTCCCTCCTCCCTCTCCCCGCTCCCCTCCTCCCCTCCCCCTCCCCTCTCCCTCCTACACTCTCCCCCTCCCCTCTCCGCCTCCCCTCTCCCCCTCCCCCCCACTCCCCCTCTCCTCTCCCCCTCCCCTCTCCCACTCTCTCCCCTCTCCCCCGCTCCCCATCTCCTGCCCTCTCCCCCCTCCCCTCTCCCCCTCCCTCCTCTCCCCCCTTCCTTCTCCCCACCCTCAACCCCTCCCTCCTTCTCTTCCCCTCCCCCTCCCTCCTTCTCTTCACCTCCCCCTCCTCCTTCTCTTCCCCTCCCCCTCCCTCCTTCTCTTCCCCATCCCTCCTTCTCTCCCCCTTCCCTCCTTCTCTTCCCCTTCCCCTCGCTCCTTCTCTCCCCATCCTCCTTCACTCCCCCCTTCTCTCCCCCTCCCTCCTTCTCTCCCCTCCCCCTCTCCTCCCCCTCCCCCTCCCTCCCTCTCTCCCCCTCCCTCCCTCCCTCCCTCCATCCCCCTCCCTCCTCCCCCTCCCTCCTCTCCTCCTCCATCCCTCCCTCTCTCCTCCTCCCTCCCTCTCTCCCCCTCCTCCCTTCTTCCTCCTCCCCTCCCTCCTCCCCGTCTCTCTCCCCTCCCTCTCTCTCCCCCTCTGCCCTCTCCCTCTCCCCCTCCCCTCTCCCTCTCTCTCCCCCCTCCCCGTTCCCCATCTCCTGCCCTCTCCCCTCTCCCCCTCCCTCCCCTCTTCCCTCCCTCTTCTCTCCCCCTTCCTCCTCCCTCTCCCCCTCCCCCTCCCTCCCTCCGCCTCCCTCCTTCTCTTCCCCTCCCCTCCCTCCTTCTCATCCCCTCCCCCTCCCTCCTCTCTGCCCCTCCCCCACCCTCCTTCTCTTCCCCTCCCCCTCCCTCCTTCTCTTCCCCTTCCACTCCCCTCCTTCTCTTCCCTCCCCTTCCATCCTTCTCCTTCCCCCCTCCTTCCTCCCTCCTCTCCTCCCTTCTCACCATCCACTCCCTCCTCCCCTCTCCGTCTCCCTCCGCCCCTCTCCCCTCCCTCCTCCCCTCTCCCGCCCCCTCCTCCCCCTCCCCCTCCCCTCTTCCTCTTACACTCTCCCCCTCCCCTCTCCTCCTCCCCTCTCCCCCTCCCCCCCCACTCCCCCGCCCCTCTCCCCCTCCCCTCTCCCACTCTCTCCCCGCTCCCCATCTCCTGCCCTCGCCCCTCCCCTCTCCCCCCTCCCTCCTCTCCCCCTCCCTTCTCCCCACCCTCACCCCCTCCCTCCTTCTCTTCCCTCCCCCTCCCTCCTTCTCTCCCCTCCCCTTCCTCCTTCTCTTCCCCTCCCCTCCCTCCTTCTCTTCCCCTCCCCCTTCCCTCCTTCTCTTCCCCATCCTCCTTCTTTCCCCTTCCCTCCTTCTCTTCCCCTTCCCCTCGCTCCTTCTCTCCCCATCCTCCTTCTCTCCCCCCTTCTCTCCCCCTCCCTCCTTCTCTCCCCTCCCCTCTCCTTCTCCCCTCTCTCCCTCTCTCCCCCCTCCCTCCATCCCACTCCCTCCTCCCCTCCCTCCTCTCCTCCTCCATCCCTCCCTCTCTCCTCCTCCGTCCCTCTCTCCCCCCCTCCTCCCTTCTTCCTCCTCCCCTCCCTCCTCCCCGTCTCTCTCCCTCCCTCTCTCCCCCTCTGCCCTCTCCCCCTCCCCTCTCCCCCCTCCCTCCCCTCTTCCCCTCCCTCTTCTCTCCCCCTTCCTCCTCCCCTCTCCCCCTCCCCCTCCCTCCTTCTCTTCCCCTCCCTCCTTCTCTTCCCCTTCCACTCCCTCCTTCTCTTCCCACCCCCTCCCCTCCTTCTCTTCCCCTCCCTCCTTCTCTTTCCCTCCCTCCTTCTCCTCCTCTCCTCCCCCCATCCTCCTTCTCTCCCCCATCCTTCTTCTCTTCCACTCCCTCCTTCTCTTCCCCTCCCTCCTTCTCTTCCCTCCCACCTTTTCTTACCCTATCCTCCTTCTCTTCCCCCTATCCTCCTTCTCTCCCCCTCCCCTCCTTCTCTCTCCTATCCTCCTTCTCTCCCCTCCCTCTCCTTCTCTCCCCCAACCTCCTCCTCTCCCGCATCTTCCTTCTCTTCCCCTCCCTCCTACTCTTCCCCTCCCTCCTTCCTTTCCCCTCCCTCCTTCTCTTTCCCTCCCTCCTTCTCTTCCCCTCCCCTCCTTCTCTTCCCCTCCCTCCTTCTCTTCCCCTCCCTCCTTCTCTTTCCCTCCCTCCTTCTCCTCCTCTCCTCCCCTCTCACCATCCCCTCCCTCCTCCCCTCTCCCTCTCCCTCTCCCTCCGCCCCTCTCCCCTCCCTCCTCCCCTCTCCCGCTCCCTCCTCCCCTCTCCCCCTCCCCTCTCCCTCCTACACTCTCCCACTCCCCTCTCCCACTCTCTCCCCTCTCCCCGCTCCCCATCCCTGCCCTCTCCCCCTCCCCTCTCCCCCTCCCTCCTCTCTCCCCTTCCTTCTCCACCACCCTCTCCACCTCCCTCCTTCTCTTCCCTCCCTCTCCCTCCTTCTCTTCCCCTCCCTCCTTCTCTTCCCCTCCCCCTTCCTCCTTCTCTTCCCCATCCCTCCTTCTCTCCCCTTCCCTCCTTCTCTTCCCCTTCCCCTCGCTCCTTCTCACCCCATCCTCCTTCTCTCCCCCTCCCACCTTCTCTCCCCCTCCCTCCTTCTCTCCTCTCCCCTCCCCTCTCCCTCCTCCCCATCCCCCTCCCTCTCTCCCCCTCCCTCCCTCCCTCCATCCCCCTCCCTCCTCCCCCTCCCTCCTCTCCTCCCTCCCTCCCTCCCTCCCTCTCTCCTCCTCCCTCCCTCTCCTCCCTTCTTCCTCCTCCCCTCCCTCCTCCCCTCCCTCCTCCCCTCCTCTCTCCTCTCCCCTCTCCCCCTCCCCTCTCCCTCTCTCTCCCCGCTCCCCATCTCCTGCCCTCTCCCCCCTCCCCTCTCACCCTCTCTCTCCTCCCTCGTCTCTCCCCCTCTCCCCCTCCCACGTCTCTCCCCCTTCCTCCTCCCCTCTCCCCCTTCCCTCTCTCTCCCCTCTCCCTCCTACACTCTCCCCCTCCCCTCTCTGCCTCCCCTGTCCCCTGTCCCCCTTCCCCCCACTCCCCCTCTCCTCTCCCCCTCTCCTCTCCCCTCCCCTCTACCACTCTCTCCCCCTCTCCCGCTCCCCATCTCCTGCCCTCTCCCCCTCCCCTCTCCCCCTCCCTCCTCTCCCCCCTTCCTCCTCCCCACCCTCACCCCCTCCCTCCTTCTCTTCCCCTCCCCCTCCCTCCTTCTCTTCCCCTCCCCTTCCCTCCTTCTCTTACCCTCCCCCTTCCTCCTTCTCTTCCCCATCCCTCCTTCTCTCCCCCTTCCCTCCTTCTCTTCCCCTTCCCCTCGCTCCTTCTCTCCCCATCCTCCTTCTCTCCCCCCCTTCTCTCCCCCCCCTCCTTCTCTCCCCTCCCCCTCTCCCTTCTCCCCCTCCCTCCCTCTCTCCCCTTCCCTCCTCTCCTCCTCCATCCCTCTCTGCCCCACCTCCCTTCTTCCTCCTCCCGTCCCTCTCTCCCCCACCTCCCTTCTTCCTCCTCCCCTCCCTCCTCCCCGTCTCTCTCCCCTCCCTCTGTCTCCCCCTCTGCCCTCTCCCCTCCCCTCTCCCCTCCCCTCTCCCCCTCCCCTCTCCCTCTCTCTCCCCCTCTCCCTCTCTCTCCCCCTCTCCCCGTTCCCCATCTCCTGCCCTCTCCCCCCTCCCCTCTCCCCCTCCCTCCCCTCTTCCCCTCCCTCTTCTCTCCCCCTTCCTCCTCCCCTCTCCCCCTCCCTCCCTCCGCCTCCCTCCTTCTCTTCCCCTCCCTCCTTCTCTGCCCCTCCCCCTCCCTCCTTCTCTTCCCCTCCCCACTCCCTCCTTCTCTTCCCCTCCCTCCTTCTCTTCCCCTCCCCCTTCCTCCTCTTCCCCATCCCTCCTTCTCTCCCCCTTCCCTCCTTCTCTTCCCCTTCCCCTCGCTCCTTCTCTCCCCATCCTCCTTCTCTCCCCCACCCTCTCTCCCCCACACTCCTTCTCTCCCCTCCCCCTCTCCCTTCTCCCCCTCCCCCTCCCTCCCTCTCTCCCCCTCCCTCCTCCCCCTCCCTCCTCTCCTCCTCCTCCCTCCTCTCCTCCTCCATCCCTCCCTCTCTCCTCCTCCCTCCCTCTCTCCCTCTCCTCCCTTCTTCCTCCTCCCCTCCCTCCTCCCCGTCTCTTCCCCTCCCTCCTTCTCTTCCCCTCCCTCCCTCTCTTCCCCTATCCTCCTTCTCTTCCCCTATCCTCCTTCTCTTCCCCTCCCTCCTTCTCTTCCTCCCTCCTTCTCTCCCTCTGCCTCCTCTCCCCTGGAAGACAACAGCTAACAAATGACAATAGATTGAAGTTCTTTCGGGCAGCACGGTGGCGCAGTGGATTAGCACTGCTGCCTCACGGCACCAAGGTCCCAGGTTCGATCCCAGCTCTGGGTCACTGTCCGTGTGGAGTTTGCACATTCTCCCCGTGTTTGCGTGGGGTTCGCCCCCACAACCCAAAGATGTGCTGGTTAGGTGGATTGGCCTCGCTAAATTGCCCCTTAATTGGATAAAATGAATCGAGCACTCTTAATTTTTAAAAAAAGATTGAAGTCCCTTGTCTTCCTGAATATTCCTATATGAATGTTCAAAATGCCTTTCGGGATTTATTCTGAAAAAAAAAGACTACCAAAAAGATGAGTTTACATTTCTAAGGTTGAAATGAACATATCATCCAATCAACTAATCATATCAGCACTGGTGCTAAATCAGTTCAATTACACTGTTGACCCAGCATCTCCCCTCAGTCAATCCCCTGAACAATGTCATTAGCTACCACTAATTAACAGTAATAATTCTATTGATGGGATTATGCCAAACAGCCATTACTTCTTTGAGCTTTAAAAGTGGCATATAGATAATGAGTCATTCTTTCTGATGGTTGTAAATGAACAACCGCAGTGGTTTCCTGAGCTTCAGAATAGAAGTAAATCAAGACCCATTGCAGTCTGTGTGTGAAGTCAAGAAGCAGCCAGAATCCAACACTTGCTGGAATTATATCTGAGCATTGGGTAAGAATAGAATAGGTTCGACTGATGTCTCCACCACAATCTAACCAGTGACTGACACTTTTCACTTATTTAATTCTACAAAATCATAGAATGTACAGTGCAGAAGGAGGCCATTCGGTCCATCGAGTCTGCACCGGCCCTTAGAAAGAGCACCCTACCTAAGCCCACACCTCTACCCTCACCCAGTAACCCCACCTAATCGTTTTGGACACTAAGGGCAATTTAGCATGGCCAATCCATCTATCCTGCACATCTTTGGACTGTGGGAGGAAACCGGAGCACCCGGAGGAAACCCACGCACACACGGGGAGAACGTGTAGACTCCGCACAGACAGTGACCCAAGCCGGGAATCGAACCCGGGACCCTGGAGCGGTGAAGCAACTGTGCCACCGTGCTGAGTGCGGAGTTATTTTCCCTCCTCGACCTCCTTTCCTCTGAGACAGAAATGTTCGCCATCTCAAGATACCGGGGATGACCCACAGTGCAAGACATCACGAAGATTGAAAAGACAAATGAAAATTCATATAACACTGAAGCAAGCCATTTTGGCCTCTGCTGTAACCAAGAGCTACCAATTAATCTCACAAACATTAGTTGTCTTCAAGTATTTGTCCAATTCCCTTTTGAAAGTTGCTTTTGAACCTCCTTCCACCTCCCTTTTAGGCAGTGTGTTCCAGGTCATAACTCGCTGCAAGAAAAACTTCTCCTCACCTTCCCCTCTGTTTTATTGGTCTTAAAACTATATCCTCTGGATTTCTTTCTCAATTAATTTTTTCCAGGATGGGGGTGTGACTGGCTGGGCCAGTACTTATTGCCCAACCCTAATTGCCCCAGAGAAGGTGGTGAAGAGTGAGCTGCCGTCTTGAACCGCTGCAATCCCTGTGCTGTAGGTGCACCCACAGTCCTGTGAGGAGACTGACCAATATCCTGCCATTGGAAATGCTTTCTTCCCATGGAGCCCATTTAGATGGCATCAAAGCACCTTGAACACCAATATCTGTTTTACTTAATTGGTAACTCAAAATGTTGTGAGCGGTTGTAACATTAGTGAAGATACATGTTGCATTGCTGGGAATTGGATGATTGTTTATAAAATGAAATAGAAGAGTAGGAGGCCATTCAGCCCATCGTGCTGGGCATTGGGGGCAGAATTCTCTGATCCTGAGGCTAAGTGTGGACGGAGTCGTAAACGCCGTCGCTCAACCTGCCCTGAGGAACAGCGATTCTGACCCCTACAGAGGGGCCAGCACGGCTGGTGGGGGGGACCCACGCCGCTCCAGCTGCCGATGCCGGCGTCAGATGGGCGCCGTGGGTCTGCGCATGCACACTGCAACCGGCGGCAACGTGCGCATGCGCAGTGGCTCCCTTCTCCGCGCCGGCCCCGACGCAACATGGCGTCGGGCTACAGGGGCCGACATGGAGCAAAAGAGGCCCCCAGCCCAAGAGAGCGGCCGCCTATCGGTAGGCCTCGATCGCGGGCCAGGCCACTGCGGTAGTCACCCCCGGGGTCGGACCCCCCCCCACACCAGGCCGCCTCCGGATGCATGCACGCCAAGGTCCCCGCCGGGTAAGACGCCGGTGGGTCTCTGATTTTGTGCGGTCGATTGGCCTATCCCGGGAGGAGAATCGCCAGGGGGGGGGCCGCATACAGCGGGCCCTGCCGATGCCGCGTCGACCGCGCTGGCTTCAGTGACGCCGATTCTCCACTTTCCGGAGAATCGGCGCACCGGCGTCAGGGCGGCGTCGCGCGATTCGCGCCCAGCCCGGCGATTCTCCGGCCCGGCGTGGGCTGAGAGAATCCCGCCCCCGATGATTGTTCATAGAATGAAATAGAAGAGAAGGAGGCCCACGGTTTTGAAAGAGCTATCCAATTAGCCCCACGCCCTGCCCCGCAAACACGAGCCCTTCATACAGTTATCTGATTTATTTTGAATGTTAACTATTGAATCTGCTGCCTTCACCCTTTCAAGGTGTATGCTCCAGATCATAACAACTCATTGGAGGTGTGTGCACCCCCCCCCCCCCCCCCCCAAGGACTGGAAATCCCCCCAGTGATAATTCCGGAAGTGGGCACGGACGCAAAATGTACCCACTGAGTGTAAAAGACGTGATTCCTCGTGTCACCTCTGCTTCTTTCACCAATCCAATCAACTCAATCCCGTGCCCCCTGGTTGGTGATCATTGTGCCATTGTGCAAAACAGGTTCCTCTTATTCCCTCTTGATTCCCCTTCCTCTTCACGATTGCAAACACCTCAATCTTCTTAACCTGCGTCTCTCAGCCTTTCTGCTCCAAGGATTTCCCGACAGTAATCAGAACAGAGGGGCTGAGAGGAACAAAATACCTTTTATCCTGCAGCAAGGCACAAAATCAAGAGGGGGGGGGGGGGTAATCTCACAGCATGTCCAGTTGTTGCACTAAAATGGATTAAATGGCCTTCATCATCTGTGATTATCTGCTGATCTTGAGCACCAATTAACAAGGGTGACAGCGGAAATTTCAGAGGTGGTAACTATTCGGAAGGAATTAACAGGCTGGAGAAACTCTCTTCTGGAAAAGAGAAGGCTGGGTGGGGATTTCTTTAAGGTTATAATGGAGCAAATGTGGAGGAGCTGTTTGTACTTTTGGGAACAATAGCTCGAGGCTGTAAATATTCCATAGTCACGAATAAACTCCATCGGGGATTCAGGAGAATCTTCTTTACCCAGAGAGTGGTGAGAATGTGCAAGTCACTACCACAGAGAACAACATGGATGCATTTAAGGGAAAGCTATAGGTTTGCACTCAAAAATAATTCGGAAAGAGAGCAGCACGGTGGTGGAGTGGGTTAGCACTGCAGCCTCACGGCGCCGAGGTCCCAGGTTCGATCCCGTCCCTGGGTCAGTGTCTGTGTGAAGTTTGCACATTCTCCCTGTGTCTGCGTGCGTCTCAGCCCCCACAACCCAAAAGATGTGCAGGGTGGGTGGATTGGCCGCGCTAAATTGCCCCTTAATCGGAAATTTGTTTCACTAAATCAATAATTATCTCACTCTTTTACGATTCCTGATTTACAGCTTTAGCAGAAACACAGTCAGGGTACCTTAACCTAAGTTCTTATAGAATCAAAGAACCATAGAACCACTAGAGTGCAGAAGGCCGGCCCATCGAGTCCGCTCCGACCCTCTGAAAGAGCACCCCACCCAGGCCCAAACCCCCGCCCTATCCCCTCTTTACTCTTTAATAATATTACTGCAACAAATATATACCGTAATCCAGGCTTTTCAAAACATTACTGCCACAGCTATTAAACATAATATATAACAATTTTTACATTCATCACAGAGAAAACTCGTATAAACCAGCTGGGCCGAATGGACTGTTACTGTTCTGTAAATTTGATAAAATTCATCGCAATGTAATGGGAAGGGGTTGGGGGGGGGGGGGAGCATGCTGCGGTCTGCTCACTTACCCTGTGACCCCTAGCTGGTATGACAGCACTACCTCTCACCTTGACACGACTGACCTAAACCTCTTTGATGGGCAGAACGCCTTCAGGTCTGAACCGTTATTGACAGATGCTCTAATTGAAGTGGATTCCTGGATCTGTCATTTTGTGTTTCCCAAGCAAGGGACAAGAAGCTCAAAGTGACAATTGGTCTTGTTGACAGTCCATTCACACATCAACGCAGGGGTGCTATCCTGCCGACGATAAAGAAGATTTGCATTTATAATGTCTATAATGAGAGAAATACATATTTATGTACAATGGAATTGTTCTCCTCAGACCAGAGAAGGACAAGAGGAGGTTTGATAGGGGTGTTCAAAATCATGAATGGTTTTGATTAAAGAGTAAATAAGAAGAGGCGGGCCCCAATGACAGAAGGGTCAGCAACCAGAGAACACAGATTTAACGTGATTGGCAAAAGAACCAGAGGCGACATGTGGAAACGTATTGTTACACAGCGAGTTGTTGTGACGGGACTGCACTGCCTGGAAGCGTGGTACAAGCAGATTCGATAATAACTTTCTGCTCAACTGGGTATTGAATAAATACTTGGAGGGGTAACTTTTCATGCTACAGAGAAAGAGTTCAACCAAGTGGATTTTTTTTAAAGAGTCGATGTAGGGACAATGGGCTGAATGTCCTCCTATACAGGAACACTCTATGTTCTAGCGCCTTTCACAATCTAAGGACGTTACAAAGCACACAATGATCAATGAAGTTAGAAATGTAATTAAACTTGTAATGTCGGAAACAATGCAGCCAACCAGTGCACAGGAAGATTCCACAAAAAGCAGCCAGGGGTCAATAATCTGTTTTTTGGGAATGTAGACTGAGGGATACATATTGGCCAGGGCAGCAGGGAGAACATTCCTGTAGGAATATAGGAACATGAGTAGCCCCTCGAGCCTGTCCCACCATTCAATGAGATCATGGCTGATCTGTGACTTAACTCAATATACCTGCCTTTGGCCCACATTCCTTAATAACTCTGCTTAACCAAAATCTATCTATCTCAGATTTAAAATTGAAAACTGATCTAGCTTCAACTGCATGTTTGTGGGAGAGACCTCTACCACCCTTTGAACACAGAACATACATACAGAACAAAGAACATACAGTGCAGAAGGGAGCCATTCGGCCCATCGAGCCTGCACCAACCCACTTAAGCCCTCACTTCCACCCTATCCCAGTAACCCCGCCTAACCTTTTTGGCCACTAAGGGCAATTTAGCGTGGCCAATCCACCTAACCTGCACGTCTTTGGACTGTGGGCGGAAACCGGGGCACCCGGAGGAAACCCATGCAGACACGGGGAGAACGTGCAGACTCCGCGCAGACAGTGACCCAGCGGAGAATCGAACCTGGGACCCTGGCGCTGTGCTACAGTGCTACAGTGCTATCCACTTGTGCTACCGTGCTGCCGCTTTGAGTGAAGAAGTACTTCCTAACATCTCTTCTGAACGGTCTGGCCCTAACCTTTAGACTATTCCCCCTAGATTTAGAATCTCCAACCAGTGGGAATAGTTTATCTTTATCGACCCTGTCTTTCTCTGTTAATGTCTGGAAGACTTCAATCAGATCACCCCTTAACCTTTTAAATTCCAGCGAAAACAGGTCTAATTTGTGTAATCTCTCCTTGTACCTTAACCCCTGTAGTCCAGGTATCATTTTTGTCCCTGTGCCTGCGTGGGTTTCACACCCACAACCCAAAAGATATGTAGGTTAGGTAGATTGGCCACACTAAATTGCCCCTTAATTGGAAAAAAAGAATTGGGTGCTCTAAATTTAAAAAAATAATAATTGACGCATTAGGACTGGATTTTATTTCCTGTGGGTACTCTCACATTACAAAGTCCCAGCACTTTGTGACACAACTTTGGTGATCTAGACCCTCAAAATACAATTTGGATCCTAATTTTCTCCCCTTGGCCAATTTTCCAAAACCGATGACTGCAGCCCATAAGCATTTAAAAAGATGCCCGCACCCAAATTTGATTCTAAGCAGTTGGAGTAGGGCAGTGTTCTTCAAACTTTTTTTCCGGGGACCCATTTTTACCAACCGGCCAACCTTCGGGACCCAACCCGGCCGACCTTCGCGACCCTGCGCGACCCACCATTTTCTCTTACCTTGTTTGCTGCTGACAAAAATGGAGGAAATGGTTTTGGGTCCCTTTGGCCCACGTACACGCTCCTCCAATGGAACCTGTTGGATGAAGGGGAAGCCGTCCGGTGTCGGAAAGTATGTAGTCTCCATCTGTCCACACTTCTGCATTTTCTTCCTGTAAAATTTTATCAAATAAACCCCCCCCGAACTTGTAAAAACTAAATAAATAAAATTAATAAAATAAATGAAAAACTAAAAATTAAATGAATAAAATGAATGAATAAAATGAATTTTAAAAACCCTTTACTTGTAAAACAAAAAGCTGCGACTATTTGAAGAAAAACAGCTGCACTGCGCATTCGTGCCCGATCATCGGCGCACATGCGCAGTGCGGCCTCATTTTTTGTACATGTTGGTGGGCATTTTGAAGACTGCTTGCAGCTGGCGTTATTAACAGCCGGCTGCTGCGGCTGTTACACACAGATTTGCGCGATCGGGAGCGCCGCGACGGACGGCTCCGCGACCCTCCCGACACCCGCCCGCGACCCACCCGCGGGTTGCGCCCCCGGGTTTGACAATGCCTGGAGTAGAGTGATCGCTGAACTGATATAGTCCCCTAGGCCTGTCCATCATCTACAAGACACAATCCAGGAGTGTGATGGAATACAGTCCATTGGCCGGTATTTGGTCCACTTACATGAGGAGGATGTAGTTACATTAGAGACAGTACAGAGGAGGTTCACTAGATTGATTTCAGAGATGAGGGATTTGTCTTATGAAGAGAGATTGTGTAATTTAGGCCTACACTCTTTAGAGTTCAGAATAATGAGGGGAGATCAAATTCAGGTATGTATTCCTCATGGCAGACTGGTACAAAAGGTGAAGTCATACGGGATCAGGGGTGAGCTGGCAAGATGGATACACAACTGGCTAGGTCATAGAAGGCAGAGAGTAGCAATGGAAGGGTGCTTTTCTGATTGGAGGGCTGTGACTAGTGGTGTTCCGCAGGGATCAGTGCTGGGACCTTTGCTGTTCGTAGTATATGTAAATGATTTGGAGGAAAATATAACTGGTCTGATTAGTAAGCTTGCGGACGACACAAAGGTTGGTGGAATTGCGGATAGCGATGAGGACTGTCAGAGGATACAGCAAGATTTAAATTGTTTGGAGACTTGGGCGGCAGGATGGAAGATGGAGTTTAATCCGGACAAATGTGAGGTAATGCATTTTGGAAGGTCTAATGCAGGTAGGGAAGATACAGTGAATGGTAGAACCCTCAAGAGTATTGACAGTCAGAGAGATCTAGGTATACAGGTCCACAGGTCACTGAAAGGGGCAACACAGGTGGAGAAGGTAGTCAAGAAGGCATACGGCATGCTTGCCTTCATTGGCCGGGGCATTATAAGAATTGGCAAGTCATGTTGCAGCTGTATAGAACCTTAGTTAGGCCACACTTGGAGTATAGTGTTCAATTCTGGTCGCCACACTACCAGAAGGATGTGGAGGCTTCAGAGAGGGTGCAGAAGAGATTTACAGGATGTTGCCTGGTATGGAGGGCATTAGCTATGAGGAGCGTTTGAATAAACTCGGTTTGTTCTCACTGGAATGACGGAGGTTGAGGGGCGACCTGATAGTGGTCTACAAAATTATGAGGGGCATAGACAGAGTGGATAGTCAGAGGCATTTTCCCAGGGTAGAGGGGTCAATTACTAGGGGTCATAGGTTTAAGGTGCGAGGGGCAAGGTTTAGAGGAGATGTACGAGGTAAGTTTTTGACACAGACAGTAGTGGGTGCCTGGAACTCGCTGCCGGAGGAGGTGGTGGAAGCAGGGACGATAGTGACATTTAAGGGGCATCTTGACAAATACATGATAAGGATGGGAATAGAGGGATACAGACCCAGGAAGTGTAGAATATTTTAGTTTAGACGGGCAGCACGGTTGTCGCAGGCTTGGAGGGCCGAAGGGCCTGTTCCTGTGCTGTATTTTTCTTTGTACACTCTTGAGTTGTGCCTTGTAGATACAAAATGATCAGAGGGTTAGATAGGGTGGACAGTGAGAGCCTTCTCCCGCGGATGGAAATGGCTAGCACGAGGGGACATAGCCTTAAACTGAGGGGTAATAGATATAGGACAGAGGTCAGGGGTAGGTTCTTTACGCAAAGAGTAGTGAGGCCGTGGAATGCCCTACCTGCTACAGTAGTGAACTCGCCAACATTAAGGGCATTTAAAAGTTTATTGGATAAACATATGGATGATAATGGTATAGTGTAGGTTAGATGGCTTTTGTTTCGGTGCAACATCGTGGGCCGAAGGGCCTGTACTGCGCTGTATTGTTCTATGTTCTATGTTCTATGTTCTATGGTGGACAGGCTTTGGAGGGTCTGGAGGTGAATTACTTGCTGTAGGATTCCTAGCCTTTGACCTGCCCTGGTAGCCACAGTATCAATGTAGCTAGTCCGGTGCAGTAACATGACTACACTGTCACCATGGATGCATTAAAGGGGAAGTTAGATAGGAACATGAAGAAGAAAAGAAGAGGAATGTTGATCGGGTTGGATGAAGGAGGGTGCAAGGCGAGCCATGTGAAGTATAAACACCAGCATTGGGCGGTTGGGCTGAATTGCCTGTTTCTGTGCTGTAAATCCTTTGCCAAAAAGAAGACCTGATAAAAGATTGGAAGAGAGAAGATGTAATATTCATCATTAACAAAAATCACAGGAGCTCCCTGAATCAAAGAGAGCAACTCCTCTGAAGCAAATTGCAAAGAAAAGGCTTCTGAATGTTTAGCACAATTTTCCATGATTAAAGAAATGCAATTGTTGAATTTGTGAACGGTACGTCCCCAGTGCAACATTTTCAGTGCACTGTCCCCTGCTGCAAAAACAATCGTCTTCATTGACACAGCATCATTCATGTAGATAAACATGTAGGCAAACAATGAGCCGGAATCTCCGGTCCGCCAGCCGCCTGTTTCTCGGTGACGCGCCGTACGCTGGTGGGATTCTCTTGCGGCTTGTCAATGGATTTTCCCATTGAGACCACACCACACCGCTGGGGAACCGGGATATGCTGCAGCGGGGAAAGTGAATTCCAGTGGCTGGAGAATTGCGGCCATTATCAGCTGAAGCAAAATTGGGCAGAGGAGGCTTACGCCAAAGGGACAGTCCGAAGAATGAAGGATTCTGTGAATGCTGCGTCGGAGCTGGAAACAGAATGGCTCAGCAGGAGCCAATGGTCGGCGATGGAATTAAAAAAAAAAAATTTAGATTACCCAATTCATTTTTTCGAATTAAGGGGCAATTTAGTGTGTTCAATCCACCTAGCCTGCACATCTTTGGGTTGTGGGGGCGAAACCCACGCAAACACGGGGAGAATGTGCAAACTCCACATGGACAGTGACCCAGAGTCGGGTTTGAACCTGGGACCTCGGCGCCGTGAGGCAGCAGAGCTAACCCACTGCGCCACCGGGCTGCCCCACCCCGGAGAAATGTAATCAGTGTAATCACTGGGGAGCTCCATCTTGATGCCTCCCCAGCACTCGATCGCAGATCCAGCTGAGGGGGTGGCAGCAAGGAAGCCAGCAGCAAGATTCTCGGAGTGAAGCCCTCACCAGGCTCCTGGAAGGAGACCAGCAGAGGCAGGACATCCTGCACCCAAAATACTGTTGGCATCCCTCCAGCAAGCTGACCACCCCGCCTGGGGAGAGCTTTAGTCAGTGCCAGCTCCCTGCAGATGAGGGCGGGGCCACGGGGCCACCTTCAGCCCCTGGCTGCACCCCTCACCCACCCCTCAAAGGTGACCTCCCACCCAAGCACCTTGTGGGTTGCGCACCTGTCACGAGGCCACCTTATCCCCCACCATACTGCCCGCCCCCCCCCCCCCCCCCCCCCCGCTTTCCCACGTGAGAGTCTCTTCATTCCTCATGATGTGGAGATGCCGGCGTTGGACTGGGGTGAGCACAGTAAGAAGTCTTACAACACCAGGTTAAAGTCCAACAGGTTTGTTTCAAACACTAGCTTTCGGAGCACTGCTCCTTCCTCAGGTGAATGAAGAGGTAGGTTCCAGAAACATGTATGTAGACAAAGTCAAGATGCAACACAGTGCTTTAAATGCGAGCATTTGCAGGTAATTAAGTCTTTACAGATCCAGAGAGAGGGGCCACCCCAGGTTAAAGAGGTGTGAATTGTCTCAAGCCAGGACAGTTGGTAGGATTTTGCAAGCCCAGGCCAGATGGTGGGGGATGAGTGTAATGAGACATGAATCCAAGGCCCCGGTTCAGGCCGTACTCGTGTGTGCAGAACTTGGCTATAAGTTTCTGCTCGGCAATTCTGCGTTGTCGCGCGTCCTGAAGGCCGCCTTGGAGAACGCTTACCCGGAGATCAGAGGCTGAATGCCCTTGACTGCTGAAGTGTTCCCCGACTGGAAGGGAACATTCCTGCCTGGCGATTGTCGCACGATGTCCGTTCATTCGTTGTCGCAGCGTCTGCATGGTCTCGCCAATGTGCCACGCTTCAGGACATCCTTTCCTGCAGCGTATGAGGTCGACAACGTTGCCCGAGTCGCACGAGTATGTACCGCGTACCTGGTGGGTGGTGTTCTCATGTGTAATGGTGGTATCCATGTCGATGATCTGGCACGTCTTGCAGAGATTGCCATGGCAGGGTTGTGTGGTGTCGTGGTCGCTGTTCTGAAGGCTGGGTAGTTTGCTGCAAACAATGGTTTGTTTGAGGTTGCGCGGTTGTTTGAGGTTGTACACATGAGTACAGCCTCAACCGG
Organism: Scyliorhinus torazame; assembly: GCF_047496885.1. Lineage (NCBI taxonomy): Eukaryota > Metazoa > Chordata > Chondrichthyes > Carcharhiniformes > Scyliorhinidae > Scyliorhinus > Scyliorhinus torazame. Next base: position 264,816,947 of record NC_092714.1, on the reverse strand, counting down.
GACCTTGGATTCATGTCGCATTACATTCATCCCCCACCATCTGGATAGGGCTTGCTACATTCCTCATGAGGCAGGGATGCAACCCATTTCTGAGTCCCCATGAGAGCCCTTGCAGCCTGGCCTCTCATGGAACCTCACCCAAGAACCTCAGTTGCTCCCAGTGCTGAACTTCTGTATTCACCTCCTCCCACCCTCTTTCCAGCTCCCACTAAGGACGGGCACTCCCTCAGTGGTGACTTGAGCTCAAGCCCAGCAAGGAGGACCCAGGAAGCGATGCCTGCATGCCAGCCTCTAGACCCCCTTAATGAAGGGAAGATAAGGCCTGCAAGCGACCCCTCCCCCCCGCGATTGAGAGACTAAACCCCAGCCCTGGCCCCGAATTGAAGTTATCTGTGTCCCCCACATCCTCTCTAGTGCCCCCTGAGGATTGAAGAACCTGGAGAATCATGGCTGCCTGAGTGCTCACCTCTGATATCACCCCTCGAAGGTGAGGCTGCCAGATTCTCCTTGTTGTAGGGGGAAGATGTGAAGTGAGAGCTCGCTAATGATCTCAGAGGATTGTGAGTCTTTGGAATGCTCTTCCTCAAAAGTCAGTGGAAGAAGAATCTTTGAATAATTTCAAGGCAAAGCTAAGATAGATTTTTGGTAAGCAAGGGAGTGAAAGGTTATCGGGGATAGGCAGTACTATGAAGCTGAGGTTAAAATTCGATCAACCGCAATCTTATAGAACATACAGTCCAGAAGGAGGCCATTCGGCCCATCAAGTCTGCACCGACCCACTTAAGCTCTCACTTCCACCCTATGTCCCTAACCCAATTACCCCATCTAACCTTTTTGGACACTAAGGGCAATTTATCATGGCCCCCCAGGTCCCCCCAGGGGACATGAGAAGTATTTGGCAGGAAGGATCAAGGAAAACCCAAAAGCTTTCTATAGGTATGTCAGGAATAAGCAAATGACTAGGGAAAGAGTAGGACCAGTCAAGGACAGGGATGGGAAATTGTGTGTGGAGTCTGAAGAGATAGGCGAGATACTAAATGAATATTTTTCGTCAGTATTCACTCAGGAAAAAGATAATGTTGTGGAGGAGAATGCTGAGCCCCAGGCTAATAGAATAGATGGCATTGAGGTACGTAGGGAAGAGGTGTTGGCAATTCTGGACAGGCTGAAAATAGATAAGTCCCCGGGACCTGATGGGATTTATCCTAGGATTCTCTGGGAGGCCAGGGAAGAGATTGCTGGACCTTTGGCTTTGATTTTTATGTCATCATTGGCTACAGGAATAGTGCCAGAGGACTGGAGGACAGCAAATGTGGTCCCTTTGTTCAAAAAGGGAGCAGAGACAACCCTGGCAACTATAGACCGGTGAGCCTCACGTCTGTAGTGGGTAAAGTCTTGGAGGGGATTATAAGAGACAAGATTTATAATCATCTAGATAGGAATAATATGATCAGGGATAGTCAGCATGGCTTTGTGAAGGCTAGGTCATGCCTCACAAACCTTATTGAGTTCTTTGAGAAGGTGACTGAACAGGTAGATGAGGGTAGAGCAGTTGATGTGGTGTATATGGATTTCAGCAAAGCGTTTGATAAGGTTCCCCACGGTAGGCTATTGCAGAAAATACGGAGGCTGGGGATTGAGGGTGATTTAAAGATGTGGATCAGAAATTGGCTAGCTGAAAGAAGACAGAGGGTGGTGGTTGATGGGAAATGTTCAGAATGGAGTACAGTCACAAGTGGAGTACCACAAGGATCTGTTCTGGGGCCGTTGCTGTTTGTCATTTTTATCAATGACCTAGAGAAAGGCGCAGAAGGGTGGGTGAGTAAATTTGCAGACGATACTAAAGTTGGTGGTGTTGTCGATAGTGTGGAAGGATGTAGCAGGTTACAGAGGGATATAGATAAGCTGCAGAACTGGGCTGAGAGGTGGCAAATGGAGTTTAATGTAGAGAAGTGTGAGGTGATTCACTTTGGAAGGAATAACAGGAATGCGGAATATTTGGCTAATGGTAAAGTTCTTGAAAGTGTGGATGAGCAGAGGGATCTAGGTGTCCATGTACATAGATCCCTGAAAGTTGCCACCCAGGTTGATAGGGTTGTGAAGAAGGCCTATGGAGTGTTGGCCTTTATTGGTAGAGGGATTGAGTTCCGGAGTCGGGAGGTCATGTTGCAGCTGTACAGAACTCTGGTACGGCCGCATTTGGAGTATTGCGTACAGTTCTGGTCACCGCATTATAGGAAGGACGTGGAGGCTTTGGAGCGGGTGCAGAGGAGATTTACCAGGATGTTGCCTGGTATGGAGGGAAAATCTTATGAGGAAAGGCTGATGGACTTGAGGTTGTTTTCGTTGGAGAGAAGAAGGTTAAGAGGAGACTTAATAGAGGCATACAAAATGATCAGGGGGTTGGATAGGGTGGACAGTGAGAGCCTCCTCCCGCGGATGGAAATGGCTGGCACGAGGGGACATAACTTTAAACTGAAGGGTAATAGATATAGGACAGAGGTCAGAGGTAGGTTCTTTATGCAAAGAGTAGTGAGGCCGAGAAATGCCCTACCTGCTACAGTAGTGAACTCGCCAACATTGAGGGCATTTAAAAGTTTATTGGATAAACATATGGATGATAATGGCATAGTGTAGGTTAGATGGCTTTTGTTTTGGTGCAACATCGTGGGCTGAAGGGCCTGTACTGCGCTGTATTGTTCTATGTTCTATGTAACACATACTAACCTGCACATCTTTGGACTGTGGGAGGAAACCGGAACACCCGGAGGAAACCCACACAGACACGGGGAGAACGTGCAGACTCGACACATACAGTGACCCAGAGGGGAATCGAACCTGGGACCCTGGCGCTGTGAAGCCACAGTGTTAACCACTATGCTACTTATTGATTGGTGGAGCAGGCTCGAGTGGCCTTCTCCTGCTCCTAGTTTGTAAGTTCATAGCTCTGGCCCCCTTTCGAGCTAACTACTATTATCTAAAGATGATAATTCCACTTGCTTTTGCTTCCATGCAAAACAAAATTTGAGGTAGTTTGCAGTACCCTCCCCCCCTTCCCCCCTCCCCCACCACCACCCCATGAAGCTACCTGGTTTCCCTACAATTCATAATTGTCTTTAATTCTCATATGGGTGTCTCTCCCTACAATCCTCCTTCATATAACACAAAAGCAGCATGTCGCTGGAGGACGCTCGGATATTTTATTTGCATCTTGTTTGTTTGCTATTCAAATGTGTTTATAATTGCGGTATTATAGGTATTACGGTACCTGAGAGGCTGAAGTATCATTGGTAGAACCTAAATGCTTGCTATTGGCTAGAGTGTATAATAGCTCCGCCCTGGTAGGCGGGGTATAAGAACCCGTGCCGCCCCAGCAGCCCTCATTCTGTACCTGAGCTGCTGGGGGAAACATCTAGCTTATTAAAGCCTTCAGTTGCACTACAACCTCGTTTTAGTGGTCGTTGATCGTGCATCAATAATAAAGAGCAGATGGTATATCATTCAATCGGAAAGCAAGACTGTTTTGAATCATATTAACATGTTGCAATTTGTTTTTGACCAGATCGGTGCCAGCTGCCTTAAGACAGCACATCGGTGCTCTGTTCAAAACTACCGCACCCCATGTGCACACAGGTAACACATACTCCTCCCCCCCTCCCCCCAGGTAACACATACAACCCCCCCCCCAAGGTAACACATACTCCCCCCCCCAGGTAACACATACTCCGCCCCCCCCCCAGGTAACACATACTCCGCCCCCCAGGTAACACATACTCTGCACCCCCCAGGTAACACACACTCCGCCCCACCCCAGGTAACACATACTCCCCCCCCCCAGGTAACACATACTCCGCCCCCCCCTGGTAACACATACTCCGCCCCCCCAGGTAACACATACTCCACCCCGCCCCCCCCAGGTAACACATACTCCGCCCCACCAGGTAACACATACTCCGCCCCCCCAGGTAACACATACTCCGCCCCCCCAGGTAACAAATACTCCGCCCCCCCCAGGTAACACATACTCCGCCCCTCCCCCAGGTAACACATACTCCAACCCCCAGGTAACACATACTCCGCCCCCCCCCAGGTAACACATACCCCGCCCCACACGGTAACACATACTCTGCCCCCCCAGTAACACATACTCCGCCCCCCCAGGTAACACATACTCCGCCGCCACCCCAGGTAACACACACTCCACCCCCCCCCCCCAAGTAACACACACTCCGCCCCCCCCCCCAGGAAACACACACTCCACCCCCCCAGGTAACACATACTCCCCCCCCCCCCAGGTAACACATACTCCGCCCCCCCCCAGGCAACACTCACTCCACCCTCCCCCAGGTAAAACGCACTCCACCCCCCCCCCAGGTAACACATACTCCACCCCCAGGTAACACATACTCCACCCCCCCCCCCAGGTAACACACACTCCGCCCCCCCTCAGGTAACACACACTCCGCCCCCCCCAGGTAACACACACCCCACACCCCCAGGTAACACATACTCCACCACCCCCAGGTAACACATACTCCGCACCCCCCCAGGTAACACATACTCCACCCCCCCCCAGGTAACACATACTCCGCCCCCCGAGGTAACACATACTCCGCCCCCCACAGGTAACACATACTCTGCCCCCCCCCCAGGTAACACATACACCGCCCCCCAGGTAACACATACTCCGCCCCCCAGGTAACATACACTCCGCACCCCCCAGGTAACACATACTCCGCCCCCCCAGGTAACACATACTCCACCCCCCCCAGGTAACACATACTCCAGCCCCCCCAGGTAACACACACTCCGCCCCGCCCAGGTAACACATAATCCGCCCGCCCCCAGGTACCACATACTCCGCGCCCCTCAGGTAACACAAACTCCCCCCCCCCAGGTAACACATACTCCGCCCCCCCAGGTAACACATACTCTGCCCCCCCAGTAACACATACTCCGCCCCCCCCAGGTAACACATACTCCGCCGCCACCCCAGTTAACACATACTCCATCCCCCCCAGGTAACATATACTCCGCCCCCCACCCAGGTAACACACACTCCCCCCCCCCCCCCAAGTAACACACACTCCGCCCCCCCCAGGAAACAAACACTCTACCCCCCCAGGTAACACATACTCCACCCCCCCCAGGTAACACATACTCTGCCCCCCCCAGGCAACACACACTCCACCCTCCCCAGGTAACACGCACTCCACCCCCCCAGGTAACACATACTCCACCCCCCCAGGTAACACATACTCCACCCCCCCAGGTAACACACACTCCACCCCCCCCCAGGTAACGCACACTCCGCCCCCCCAGGTAACACACCCCCCACCCCCCCCAGGTAACACATACTCCACCACCCCCAGGTAACACATACTCCACCCCCCCAGGTAACGCATACTCCGCCCCCCCCAGGTAACACATACTCCGCCCCCCAGGTAACACATACTCCGCCCCCCACAGGTAACACACACTCCGCACCCCCCAGGTAACACATACTCCGCCCCCCCCAGGTAACACATACTCCACCCCCCCCCCCCAGGTAACACATACTCCGCCCCCCCCAGGTAACACACACTCCGCCCCGCCCAGGTAACACATAATCCGCCCGCCCCCAGGTACCACATACTCCGCGCCCCCCAGGTAACACAAACTCCCCCCCCCCAGGTAACACATACTCCGCCCCCCCAGGTAACACATACTCTGCCCCCCCAGTAACACATAATCCGCCCCCCCCAGGTAACACATACTCCGCCGCCACCCCAGTTAACACATACTCCATCCCCCCCAGGTAACATATACTCCGCCCCCCACCCAGGTAACACACACTCCCCCCCCCCCCAAGTAACACACACTCCGCCCCCCCCCCCAGGAAACAAACACTCTACCCCCCCAGGTAACACATACTCCACCCCCCCCCAGGTAACACATACTCTGCCCCCCCCCAAGGCAACACACACTCCACCCTCCCCCAGGTAACACGCACTCCACCCCCCCCCCAGGTAACACATACTCCAGCCCCCCAGGTAACACATACTCCACCCCCCCAGGTAACACACACTCCACCCCCCCCAGGTAACGCACACTCCGCCCCCCCAGGTAACACACACCCCACCCCCCCCAGGTAACACATACTCCACCACCCCCAGGTAACACATACTCCGCCCCCCCCAGGTAACACATACTCCGCCCCCCCAGGTAACACATACTCCGCCCACCAGGTAACACATACTCCGCCCCCCACAGGTAACACACACTCCGCCCCCCCAGGTAACACATACTCCGCCCCCCCCAGGTAACACATACTCCACCCCCCCAGGTAACACATACTCCGCCCCCCCAGGTAACACACACTCAGCCCTGCCCAGGTAACACATACTCCGCCCGCCCCCAGGTACCACATACTCCGCCCCCCCAGGTAACACATACTCCGCCCCCCCCAGGTAACACATACTCTGCCCCCCCAGGTAACACATACTCCGCCCCCCCAGGTAACACATACTCCACCCACCAGGTAACACATACTCCGCCCCCCACAGGTAACACACACTCCTCACCCCCCAGGTAACACATACTCCGCCGCCCCCAGGTAACACATACTCCACCCCCCCAGGTAACACATACTCCGCCCCCCCAAGGTAACACACACTCAGCCCCGTCCAGGTAACACATACTCCGCCCGCCCCCAGGTACCACATACTCCGCCCCCCCCAGGTAACACAAACTCCACCCCCCCCAGGTAACACATACTCCGCCCCCCCCAGGTAACACAAACTCCACCCCCCCAGGTAACACATACTCCGCCCCCCCAGGTAACACATACTCCGCCCCCCAGGTAACACATACTCCGCCCCCCAGGTAACACATACTCCGCCCCCTCAGGTAACACACACTCCACCCCCCCCCCAGGTAACACATACTCCGCACCACCTCCCCCAGGTAACACATACTCCACCCCCCCAGGTAACACATACTCCCCCCCCAGGTAACACATACTCCGCCCCCCCCCAGGTAACACATACTCCGCCCACCCAGGTAACACATACTCCGCCCACCCAGGTAACACATACTCCGCCCCCCCACTCCTTGTAACACATACTCCGCCCCCCCCAGGTAACACATACTCTGCCCCCCCAGGTAACACATACTCCGCCCCGCGCCCCATGTAACACATACTCCCCCCCAGGTAACACACACTCCACCCCCTCCCAGGTAACACATACTCCACCCCCCCAGATAACACATACTCCGCCCCCCCCAGGTAACCCATACTCCTCGCCCCCCCCCAGGTAACACATACTCCAGCCACCCCCCCAGGTAACACATACTCCGCCCACCCAGGTAACACATACTCCGCCCCCCCCAGGTAACACATACTCCACGCCCCCCCCAGGTAACACATACTCCACCCCCCCCAGATAACACATACTCCGCCTCCCCCAGGTAACACATACTCCCCCCCCCCAGGTAACACATACACCGCCCCCCCCCAGGTAACACATACTCTGCCCCCCCAGTAACACATAATCCGCCCCCCCCAGGTAACACATACTCCGCCGCCACCCCAGTTAACACATACTCCATCCCCCCCAGGTAACATATACTCCGCCCCCCACCCAGGTAACACACACTCCCCCCCCCCCCAAGTAACACACACTCCGCCCCCCCCCCCAGGAAACAAACACTCTACCCCCCCAGGTAACACATACTCCACCCCCCCCCAGGTAACACATACTCTGCCCCCCCCCAAGGCAACACACACTCCACCCTCCCCCAGGTAACACGCACTCCACCCCCCCCCCAGGTAACACATACTCCAGCCCCCCAGGTAACACATACTCCACCCCCCCAGGTAACACACACTCCACCCCCCCCAGGTAACGCACACTCCGCCCCCCCAGGTAACACACACCCCACCCCCCCCAGGTAACACATACTCCACCACCCCCAGGTAACACATACTCCGCCCCCCCCAGGTAACACATACTCCGCCCCCCCAGGTAACACATACTCCGCCCACCAGGTAACACATACTCCGCCCCCCACAGGTAACACACACTCCGCCCCCCCAGGTAACACATACTCCGCCCCCCCCAGGTAACACATACTCCACCCCCCCCAGGTAACACATACTCCGCCCCCCCAGGTAACACACACTCAGCCCTGCCCAGGTAACACATACTCCGCCCGCCCCCAGGTACCACATACTCCGCCCCCCCAGGTAACACATACTCCGCCCCCCCCAGGTAACACATACTCTGCCCCCCCAGGTAACACATACTCCGCCCCCCCAGGTAACACATACTCCACCCACCAGGTAACACATACTCCGCCCCCCACAGGTAACACACACTCCTCACCCCCCAGGTAACACATACTCCGCCGCCCCCAGGTAACACATACTCCACCCCCCCAGGTAACACATACTCCGCCCCCCCAAGGTAACCCATACTCCTCGCCCCCCCCCAGGTAACACATACTCCAGCCACCCCCCCAGGTAACACATACTCCGCCCACCCAGGTAACACATACTCCGCCCCCCCCAGGTAACACATACTCCACGCCCCCCCCCAGGTAACACATACTCCACCCCCCCCAGATAACACATACTCCGCCTCCCCCAGGTAACACATACTCCCCCCCCCAGGTAACACATACACCGCCCCCCCCAGGTAACACATACTCCGCCCCCCAGGTAACACATACACCGCCCCCCCCCCAGGTAACACATACTCCACCCCCCCAGATAACACATACTCCGCCCCCCCAGGTAACAATACTCCGCCCTCCCCCCCAGGTAACACATACTCCGCCCCCCCCCAGGTAACACATACTCCGCCCCCCCAGGTAACACATACTCCGCCCTCCCCCCCCAGGTAACACATACTCCAACCCCCCCCCCCCAGGTAACACATTCTCCGCCCCCCAGGTAACACATACTCCGCCCTCCCCCCCCAGGTAACACATACTCCACCCCCCCCCCAGGTAACACATTCTCCACCCCCCCAGGTAACACATACTCCGCTCTCCCCCCCCAGGTAACACATACTCCGCCCCCCCCCCCCCCCCCCGAGGGAACACATACTCCGCCCGCCCCCACTGCCCCCCGTAATGTCTGGTGGTGGTTACAATGATCTGGTTTGGCTCGCTGGATAGCATTCTGCCCTGAGTCCTGAAGCTTGCGGCTTCACAGTGCCACCTCAGGGACCTGAGCACAAAATCAGGGCTGGCACTTCCGGTGTCGTGCTGAGGGAGGGCTGCACTGTCACAGATGCCATCTTTTGGGTGAGACATTAAGCTGATCCCATCTCCCCTTTGTGGTGCCCACATAAGGGGCGGGATTCTCTCCTACCCGGCGGGGCGTGGGTTCCCGGCGGGACGGAGTGGCTCCGTCGGGCCGCCCCAAAGGTGCGGAATCCTCCGCACCTTCAGGGGCTAGGCCAGCCCCGGAGTGGTTTGCGCTCCACTGGCTGGCGGGGAAGGGGCTTGGCGCCACGCCAACCGGCGCCGAAGGGCCTCCGCCGGCCAGCACGAGTTGGCGCATGTGCGCGAGCGCCAGCGTGTGCTGGCGCCATCCCGGCGCATGCGCGGGAGGTTTCGTCTCCGCATCGCAGAGGACCACAGCGACTGATGCGGAGGAATAGAGTGCCCCCACGGCACAGGCCCGCCCGCGGATCGGTAGCACCAGGTCGCAGGCTAGGCCACCGTGGGGGCACCTCCCGGAACCAGATCCTCCCGCGCCCCCCCCCCCCCAGAACCCCGGAGACCGCCCGCCCCGCCAGGTCCCGCCGGTAAGGACCTACTCTAATTTACGCCGGCGGGACCGGCAAAAAAAATGGGCGGCCACTCGGCCCATCGCGGGCTGGAGAATCGCCAGGGGGGCCGCTGCCAGCAGCCGCCGACCGGCGCGGCGTGATTCCCGCCCCTGCCAAATCTCCGGCACCGGAGAATTCAGCAGCCGGCAGGGGCGGGACTCACGCCGCCCCCCGGCGATTCTCCGACCCGGCGGGGGGTCGGAGAATCCTGCCCAAGATTCCCTGAAAGCATCTGAAGAAGGGAAGGTGGAGTTCTCCCGGGAGTCCTGGCCACCATCACTAAAACAGATTATCTGGTCTTTATCACATTCCTGTTTATGGGATCTTGCTGTTCACACATTGGCTGCCGTGTGTCCTAAATTACATCAGGGCCTATACATAACAAAATACTTCAATGGGCGGTAAGGTATTTGGATTGTCCTGAGGTTGTGAAAGGTGGAAGTCAGGAAATGTGCAGAGGATTGGTCTTCAGAGTGTGAAGACATCCCTAATTCCTGAAAAACCCACTGTCTCGCTCGGCAGTAAACCTGGAGCTCATTCTAGTTGCTTTTCCCCCGCTCTCTCCTTCTCGGTGTCTCTGCTCCAACCTTCCATCAACATATCTCTCCTCAGTGAGTCTCTATTGGCTCGTCATTAGGGAAAGCTGGTTCAAATGGGTCTCCCAATTGTTCCCTTCCAGTACCTAAGGAACCGTGTGATCCTTCGCCCTCACCCAGGCCAAGGTCAAGAACTCATCATAGGGGCAGCACAGTGGTTAGCACTGTTGCTTCACAGCTCCAGTGTCCCGGGTTCGATTCCCGGCTTGGGTCACTGACTGTGCGGAGTCTGCACGTTCTCCGCGTGTCTGTGTGGGTTTCCTCCGGGTGCTCCGGTTTCCTCCCACAGTCCAAAGATGTGCGGTGGATTGGCTATGCTAAATTGCCTTTAGTGTCCAAAACGGTTAGGTGGGGTTACTGGGTTATGGGGATAGGGTGGAGACATGGGCTTAAATGGGGTGTTCTTTCCAAGGGCCCTGCAGGCTGAATGGCCTCCTTCTGCACTGTAAATTCTATGATTCTATGAGAAGAATTTAAAGAAGGGGTTCATTCAGCTTCTCAAGTCCATTCTTTGCACAAAACGGCATTAATGGGCTGGATTTTACAACTTTCAGAGTTGGGGTGGGTGGGCGGCTGAGGGAGGCAGAACGGAAAGTAAACGATTCAATTAGCGGTCGCCCACCAGTGCAAAGGAGAGATCCACGCGCACTCAGCCAGGGGTCGAACTGGCACGTCACGTTGGAATGGAGTGACGTTGTAATAACCTCCAATTGGTATTATTGGTTGGCCAATTGGAATATGAGCTCCCTCAGTGATAGCTCATTGAGGGGGCCCATATAAGCACCTGTGTAGGCTTTGTGAGGCAGTCTTAAGTTGACTGGAATGCTAGCAGTACTGTTTGGAGCTGCTCTTGGATATACGTTATTGCAAATAAATACCGACATCATCATTTACATTCGCCTGTGGGGGCAGGGGGCGGAACCTCCACCCAATCTACTTAACCTTATGAGGAGACGTTTTGACCCTGCCCCTCAAAGGTAAACCAAATCCTACTTTATTCACCCCAATGTTCACTCATTCAGCTGCCACCTAAGGTTCCAACCAGCCAGGAGCCATCAGACAGCAGAACGAAGTTAAGTTGCAAAGAGGAAGGCAAACCTGTACAGCTTTCAAACAATAATGTTTTATCTTACTCAGTGGAGCGGCGGTAATGTGCACGCACATTAGCATTTGCAGTACTTCTACTCGGAAATCTACGGTATTGCAGCAGCCCTCATAGGCTCGTTCTCCAGGGTAGGTTAGAGAAGATGCATCAACTTGTGGGAGGAGGAGGGGGGGTGTCTATATATAAAATAGCCACTAACAAACTCAATAGGAAGCTCATTAGAAACCTCTACCCAGAGAGTGGTGCAAACGTGGACGGCACGGTAGCACAGTGGGTCGCAATGTTGTTTCACAGCGCCAGGGTCCCATGTTCGATTCCCACTGTGGGTCACTGTCTGTGCGGAGTCTGCACGTTCTCCCCGTGTCTGCGTGGGTTTCCTCCGGGCGCTCCGGTTTCCTCCCACAAGTCCCGAAAGACGTGCTTGTTAGGTGAATTGGACATTCTGAATTCCCCCGCTGTGTACCCGAACAGGTGCCAGAGTGTGCGTCCAGGGGATTTTCACAGTAACTTCATTACAGTGTTAATGTAAGCCTACTTGTGACACTAATAAAGATTGTTATTATTGGGCTGAATATCATCTAAGCATTTAAGGGCAAGTAAATAATCACTTGGGGAAGAATGGAAACAAAAGATATGCTGACAGTATGAGTTGAAGAGTGGTGGGAGGTGTAGCCTAAATGCTGGCAATGATCGGTGGGTCCGAATGGCCTATTTCTGCTATAAATTCGATGCCACTCCATACCTTTTCCCAGCCACACTATTGTTTGTTATAGCTACATCTTTTTGTCCAGTTTAATACAGATCCGCTCCATTGGTCACCATGGTTAATGAGACAATCCGAACCTGGGATCCTAAGTTTGAGGATCAAGCTATTAACGTGAATGTTGGAGGGCTCAAGAGAAGGCTGAGCTCCAGCACCCTCTCCAAGTTCCCCAACACCAGACTCGGACAGTTGCTGAAGTGTGACTCGGAGGAGTCCATTCTCCGAATATGCGATGATTACGACGTGTCAAAGAAAGAGTTCTACTTCGACAGGCACCCAGGCCTGTTCCCGTACGTGTTGAACTTTTATCAGACCGGGAAGCTGCATCTGATGGACGAACTTTGCGTTTTCTCGTTTTCGCAGGAGATTGAATATTGGGGCATCAACGAGTTCTTCCTCGATTCCTGCTGCAGGTATCGATACCACGATCGCAAAACTGAGAGCAGGCGCAAGAACTGGGATGAGGAGAGCGATGTGAGCAGCATCGACACCTCTCCGGATGAGATCTCCGATTTTAACCGGGACTTGCTGATATTCCGCGGGCTGAAGTATGGGAACTACAGGAAGCAGCTCTGGTTGACCCTGGAGAACCCTGGATATTCCATCCCAAGTAGACTCTTCAGCTTCCTCTCCATCAGTGTAGTGTTGGGATCCATTGCCACCATGTGCATTCACAGCATGCCCGAGTACCAGATCTTGGACGAGTACGAGGACAAAATCGATGATCCCAGGTTACAAATCGTGGAACACTTCTGCATTGCTTGGTTCTCCATGGAGGTCTGCTCACGCATGCTCCTGAGCCCCAACATCAAGAGGTTCTGTTTTCACCCGCTCAACATGATAGACATCGTTTCCGTGTTACCGTTTTACTTCACTCTGCTGGTTCATCTGATCTTTGGCCACACAACCGATCTGGAAAATCTGGGGAAGGTGGTCCAAGTCCTGAGGTTGATGAGGATTTTTAGAGTGCTCAAGTTAGCACGTCACTCAACAGGACTTCGATCATTAGGAGCAACCTTAAAGGTTAGAATGGGGCTTTCTAAGAGAATTTTAATGCAGATTGAGAGGTCACTTTCCCTTTGTGATTTCCAATCCATGTAATACACTGCTGCTTTATTATAAAGACATGATAGGAATCCAAACATTGTCAACATTGATATGCTGCACGATAGCTCTGTAACATTAGATATCTCAAAATTATTAATTTTCATGAATTTCTTATCTGAAGATACTTATTCAGCACCAAGAATCCAATTTAACATTATTTATCTAGATAAAGACATTCTATCAAACAAGCAGCAATTAAATGGATCTTTAAAGATGTTTAAATAGAGAATAATGACAGTGGACTGCAGAAACCTAATTGTGGAGTTTTTAGGTTAGGAACAGATTAATGTATTTAAGAGTCTATTATCGGCTAGAATCTAATCAAATTGATAGGATTTTCTGAAAGAGAATAATAGACAATAGTCAGTACAACACGCCTGCATTTGCCTGGGCGGGACTGCAATCATGTGCTTACATTCTTATCCATGTAATCCTAGCCAGGGAATCGCTTGCCGTAACTTTTTCTGCTCCCACCTCTGATGAGCCCCCACCACCAAAAAGGAGTTCCACTGGCCCCCCTCCTATTTCTCATTTGTATGCTGCCCCTTGCCGACATTGTCCAAAGACTTAGCAATCATTTTCACATGTACACTGCCAACACCCAGCTCCACCCCACCACCGCTGTTGACTGCTCCCTTGTCACTAAGTCAGCAGACTGCGTCTCCGGCGTCCAGGACTGGGTGAGCAGAAATCTCCTCTCCTGAAATATTGGGAAGGCTGAAGTCGTTGGTTTCGGTCCCCACTCCAAACTCCATTCCCCAGCCACCATCTCCACCGCTCCCCCTGGCAACAGTCTGAGGTTCAGCAAGCTGAAAGCAAAATACTGCGGTTGCTGGAAATAGGAAATAAAAACAGCAAGTGCTGGAAATGCTCAGCAGGTGTGGCAGCGACTGTGGATAGAGAATCAGAGCTAACATTCCGAGACCAAAGTGACTCTTCGACAGAACGTTGGCTACTCTATCTGAGAGGGCTGGTTTAGCTCAGTGGGCTAGACAGCTGGTTTGTGATGCAGAACAAGGCCAGCAGCGCGGGTTCAATTCCCGTACCAGCTTACTCGAACAGGCGCCGGAATGCGGTGACTAGGGGCTTTTCACAGTACCTTCATACTTGTGACAATAAAAGGTTATTTTTTTAAAAGCCACTCTTCGCAATCTTGGTGTCACATTTGATCCCACGATGATCCGCTGATTCATACTCGTGCCATCACTAACACCACCGACTTCCACCTCTGTGACATCGCCCACCTTCACCCCGCCTCAGCTCATCTGCTACTGAAGCCCTCGTCCATTCCGCCGTTACCACTAGACTCGACTATTTCCACACATTCCTGGCTGATATCCCACATTCCACCCTCAGGAACCTGAAGTCATCCAAAACTATCCCTGTCTTAACTCACGCTAAGTCCCACTCCCCCCTCACCCCTGTGCTCACTGATCTAGATTGGCTCCCAGTCAGGCAATGACTTGATTTAAAATTTCCGTTCCTATTTTCAAACTCTTCCATGGCCTCGCTCCCTCCCTATCTCTGTAATCTCCCCCAGTCCCACTGAATAAAGGAGTTTCATTCACTATTTTCTAATCTAATGGAAACTTTCCCAATTCTAGGGAATTCTGGAAAATTAAAACCAACCATAGATTCCTTACAATGCAGAAGGGGACCATTTGACCCATCAAGTCTTTGCCTACCTTCTGAAAGAACATCCTACCTCGCCTCACTTTCCCACCCTATCCCTAACCCCATAACCCTGCCTAACCATTTAACACTATGGGCAATTTAACATGCAAGTTCACCTAACCCACATATCATTGGACATGGGAACACCCGGAGGAACCCCACGCAGAGACGGGGAGAATGTGCAGACTCCACACAGTCACTCGAGGTTGTAATCGAACCGGGTCCCTGGTGCTGTGAGGCAACAGTGATAACCAGTGTGCCACCGTGCCCCCACATTCATCAACTATCTCACTCGCCACTTCTCTTAAGACCCTGGGATTGAGTCCTTCAGGACCCAGGGACCCGACAGCACGCAGCTCCAACAATTTGCCCAGGACCACTTGCCTGGTGATTGTAATTTTCCTGAGTTCCTCCCTCCCTTCCACTTCCTGCTTTACAACTAATTCTGGGTTATTACTTTTATCCTCTGCAGTGAACACCGATGCAAAATATTGCTTCAATTCATCTGCCATCTCCTAATTTCCACCACTAATTTCTCACACTCACTTTCTGTAGGACCAATGCTCACTGAGTTAACTCCTTTCTTTTTCAAATATCTGCAGAAACTCTTACTATCTGTCTTTATATTTCTGGCTAGTTTTCTCTCATACTCTCCTTTTTCCTTGCTTATCAATATTTTGGTCATTCTTTGCTCTTTTTTCCCATTCTGTCCAATCTTTGGCCTACCACCCACCTTTACAGAGCTGTGTGCTTTTCTTTAAGTCTGGTACTATCGTTATGTTTTTAGTTAACCATAAATTGTGGGTCTTCCCCTTGGAACTCTTCTTTCTTGTTGGAATGTATCTATTGTGAAATATTCCTTTAAATGTCTGTCACTGTGTCTCTATTGGTATAAATTGCCAGTTCATTTTCACTAGCTGTATTTTTATGCCCCCATAATTGCCCTTATTTAAGTTTAAGATGCTAACTCTAACCCTAATTCACTCCTCTCTGACTCAACCGGAATGTAAAATTCGAACATATTATGATCACTGCTACCGAGGGGACCCTTCACTATGAGGTAATTAATTAATCATATCTCATTGCACAATACCAGGTCTAGTGTTGCCTGCTCCCTGGTTGGTGCCAGAACGTGCTGCTCTAAGAAACTATTCCAAAACCATTCTATGCTTTCCTCATGTAGGCTCCCTTTTCCCACCTGATTTTCCCAATTTGTCTGCTGATTAAAATCACCCACCATTATGCTGTACCTTTCTGTCAAGTTCCCATTATTTCTTCCTTATACCCTGTCGTCCTGTACAGTTACTGTTACTGTGCAATGACGTCTTGTCTTTACCACCCAAACCAGTTCTACATCCTGGTTTCCTGAACTTGGGTATCTAAGGAGCTAATGGATTCATTAATTAACAGAGCCACCCTTCCTCCTTTTCCAAGCATCCTGTCCTTCCTAAATAGTGGGCCGGATCTCGAATAACGATGAGTCCGAATACAGGAGGGAGATAGAGAACCTAGTGGAGTGGTGTAGCGACAACAATCTCTCCCTCACTGCCAGCAAAACTAAAGAGCTGGTAATTGACTTCAGGAAGCAAAGTACTGTACACACCCCTGTCAGCATCAAGGGGGCCGAGGTGGAGATGGTTAGCAGTTTCAAATTCCTAGGAGTGCACATCTCCAAAAATCTGTCCTGGTCCACCCACGTCGATGCTAACACCAAGAAAGTACAACAGCGCCTATACTTCCTCAGGAAACGAAGGAAATTCGGCATGTCCACATTAACCCTTACCAACTTTTACAGATGTACCATAGAAAGCATGCTATCAGGCTGCATCACAGCCTGGTATGGCAACTGCTCGGCCCAGGACTGCAAGAAACTTCAGAGAGTCGTGAACACCGCCCAGTCCATCGCACGAACCTGCCTCCCATCCATTGACTCCATCTACACCTCCCGCTGCCTGGGGAAAGCGAGCAGCATAATCAAAGATCCCTCCCACCCGGCTTACTCACTCTTCCAACTTCTTCCATCGGGCAGGAGATACAGAAGTCTGAGAACACGCACGAACAGACTCAAAAACAGCTTCTTCCCCGCTGTCATCAGACTCCTAAATGACCCTCTTATGGACTGACCTCATTAACACTACACCCTGTATGCTTCATCCGATGCCAGTGCTTATGTAGTCGCATTGTATATGTTGTGTTGCCCTATTATGTATTTTCTTTTATTCCCTTTTCTTCTCATGTACTTAATGATCTGTTGAGCTGCTCGCAGAAAAATACTTTTCACTGTACCCCGGTACACGTGACAATAAACAAATCCAATCCAATCCAATCCAATATACCTTTCAGTATTCGGGTTCCAACTTATGTCATACTGCATATATGTCCCTGTCATGACTGAGAGTTCTATTTATTTCTAATTGCGCTTGCAGTTTTGTTTCTTACATTCAGGTATCGAGCCTCTAGTTTGCCCTTGTATTATTTTTGTAACCTCGAGCCTTATCTACTGATTTGCTCTGACATTTGTGCTCCCTGTCCTACCCTGTCACGGTCTGTTTACCATTTCCCACATTAATACCATTCTCTCCTGTCTTTTCTCTATTCTTTGATTTACCACATCTTACCAAATGTTATCCCTTGGCCGCACTACTTAGTTCAAAGCCCTCTCTACTTCCTGAGTTATGCAGCTTACCTGAACGCTGGTCCCAGCATAGTTCAGATGTAAACTGTCACCAGGTTTTCCCCACGGTAGAGGGGTCGAATACTAGGGGGCATAGGTTTAAGGTGCGAGGGGCAAGGTTTAGAGGAGATGTACGAGGCAAGTTTTCTACACAGAGGGTAGTGGGTGCCTGGAACTCGTTTCCGGAGGAGGTGGTGGAAGCAGGGACGATAGTGACGTTTAAGGGGCATCTTGACAAATACATGAATAGGATGGGAATAGAGGGATACAGACCCAGGAAATGTAGAAGATTGTAGTTTAGTCGGGCAGCATGGTCGGCACGGGCTTGGAGGGCCGAAGGGCCTGTTCCTGTGCTGTACTTTTCTTTATTCTTTTTGTTGTTCTATACAGTCCCCACTTTCCCCAGTACCGGCACCAGTGCCCCACGAACCAAAACCCACTTCCCCCATACCAGTCTCTGAGACACGTAATCATCTCTCTAATTAATGTACGCTATGCCAATTTGCACGTGGCTCAGGTAATAATCCAGAGATTATAACATTTGAGGTTTTGCTTTTGCACGTTCTCCCCGTGTCTGCGTGAGTTTCCTCCGAGTGCTCCGGTTTCCTCCCACAGTCCAAAGATGTGCAGGTTAGGTGGATTGGCCATGCTAAATTGCCCTTAGTGCCCAAAAGGGTTGGGTGGGTTGCTGGATTGCGGGGATGGGGTGGAGATGTGGGCTTAAGTGGGGTGCTCTTTCCAAGGTCCGGTGCAGACTCGATGGGCTGAATGGCCTCCTTCTGCACTGTAAATTCTATGATTCTATGATTCAGAACCTTTGTCGTCCGACCTATGTCATTGGTACCTATATGGACCACCATAACTAGATCCTCCCCCTCCAACTGCAAGTTCCTCTCCAGTCCTCAGCAGATGTCCTCAACCCGGGCAAGCAACACAGCTGACCATACTCGTGCTCTTTGCTGCAGAGAATAGTATCAATCCCCCTCACTATGCATTCCCCTACTACCACCACCGTCCTTTATGCTCCCCTCAATTTGAATGGTTTCCTGTATCACGCTGCCATGGTCAGTTTATTCATCCACCCTGCAATCCTGGTCTCGTCCAAACAAGCCGAGATAATCTCAAACCTATTTGACAATTGCAACACCTGAAGTTCCTACATTCCTGCCCTTTGGGTCCCCTTACCTGCCTCACAACCCTGTGCCTGACCACTGACCAAATCGGTGACCGCCTCTGGAAACAAATCATTCAGGCAACTTTCCCCCTCCCTGATGTTTCGCAGCGTCCACAGATCGGCCTCCAGCTCAATGACCTTCAGCTGAAATTCCTCACGCTGCAAACATTACTGTCGAGGGATTTGCCCTGGATCACGGTGGCATCCAGGAGCTTCCACATGCTGCAGCCTTGAAACATCACCTGACCCACCATCCTTAATCTGTTTTAATTAATTATTTAATTATATTATTCACTAATTTATTTTCCTTTTTTTAATACATTTTATGAACTTTACCGCCAGTTCATATACTATTTATCACCAGTTCATCTGATATTTATTCCCAGTTTGTCTACTATATTGAACCTCAGGACTTGAATAGACCGTAAGCACTTACCAAATACTCACCAAACAGCTAGATCCTTTCCCTGGCGTAGAGCAAGAATCAGGGTGAAAAAGGTAGAAAAAGCAAAAGCAAAGGAACACCTCCTTCCCCTCCCACCAAACTCCTCACTCACCAAACTCCTCACTCACCAAACTCCCTCACTCACCAAACTCCTCTCACCAAACTCCTCACTCAACAAACTCCTCACTCACCAAACTCCCCCAGTCACCAAACTCCCCCACTCACCAAACTCCCTCACTCACCAAACTCCCTCACTCACCAAACACCCTCACTCACCAAACTCCCCACTCACAAAACTCCTCACTCGCCAAACTCCCGCTAAACTCCCGCACTCGCCAAACTACCTCACTCGCCAAACTCCCTCACTCACCAAGCTCCCTCACTCACCAAACTTCCTCACTCACCAAACTCCCTCACTCACCAAACTCCTCACTCACCAAACTCCTCACTCACCAAACTCCTCACTCACCAAACCCCCTCACTCACCAAACTCCCTCACTCACCAAACTCTTCACTCACCTAACTCCTCACTCACCAAACTCCTCACTTACCTAACTCCTCACTCCCTCACTCACCAAACTCCTTCACTCACCAAACTCCTCACTCGCCAAACTCCCTCACTTGCCAAACTCCCTCACTCGCCAAACTCCCTCACTCGCCAAACTCCCTCACTCACCAAGCTCCCTCACTCACCAAACTCCTCACTCACCAAACTCCTCACTCACCAAACTCCCTCACTCACCAAACTCCCTCACTCACCAAACTCCCTCACTCACCAAACTCCCTCACTCACCAAACCCATCACTCACCAAACTCCTCACTCACCAAACTCCTCACTCACCAAACTCCCTCACTCGCCAAACTCCATCACTCACCAAACTCCCTCACTCACCAAACTCCCTCACTCACCAAACTCCCTCACTCACCAAACTCCCTCACTCACCAAACTCCCTCACTCACCGAACTCCTCACTCACCAAACTCCTCTCACCAAAGTCCTCACTCACCAAACTCCTCACTCACCAAACTCCTCACTCACCAAACTCCTCACTCACCAAACTCCTCACTTACCTAACTCCTCACTCCCTCACTCGCCAAACTCCCTCACTCACCAAACTCCTCACTCACCAAACTCCTCACTCACCAAACTCCTCACTTACCTAACTCCTCACTACCTCACTCACCAAACTCCCCCACTCACTAAACTCCTCACTCGCCAAACTCCCGCCAAACGCCCGCACTCGCCAAACTCCCTCACTCGCGAAACTCCCTCACTCACCAAGCTCCCTCACTCACCAAACTCCCTCACTCACCAAACTTCTCACTCAGCAAACCCCTCACTCACCAAACTCCCTCACTCACCAAACTCCTCACTCACCAAACTCCTCACTCACCAAACTCCTCACTTACCTAACTCCTCACTCCCTCACTCACCAAACTCCCTCACTCACCAAACTCCTCACTCGCCAAACTCCCGCCAAACACCCG
Organism: Scyliorhinus torazame; assembly: GCF_047496885.1. Lineage (NCBI taxonomy): Eukaryota > Metazoa > Chordata > Chondrichthyes > Carcharhiniformes > Scyliorhinidae > Scyliorhinus > Scyliorhinus torazame. The sequence goes on along the minus strand of NC_092714.1, from coordinate 264,796,101 downwards.
CACTCGCCAAACTCCCTCACTCGCCAAACTCCCTCACTCACCAAGCTCCCTCACTCACCAAACTCCCTCACTCACCAAACTTCTCTCACCAAACCCCTCACTCACCAAACTCCCTCACTCACCAAACTCCCTCACTCACCAAACTCCCTCACTCACCAAACTCCCTCACTCACCAAACTCCCTCACTCACCAAACTCCCTCACTCACCAAACTCCTCACTCACCAAACTCCTCACTCACCAAACTCCTCACTCACCAAACTCCTCACTTACCTAACTCCTCACTCCCTCACTCACCAAACTCCCTCACTCACCAAACTCCTCACTCGCCAAACTCCCGCCAAACTCCCGCACTCGCCAAACTCCCTCACTCGCGAAACTCCCTCACTCACCAAGCTCCCTCACTCACCAAACTCCCTCACTCACCAAACTTCTCACTCACCAAACTCCTCACTCACCAAACTCCTACTCACCAAACTCCTCACTCACCAAACTCCTCACTCACCAAACTCTTCACTTAACTAACTCCTCACTCACCAAACTCCCTCACTCACCAAACTCCTCACTCACCAAACTCCCTCACTCACCAAACTCCTCACTCACCAAACTCCCTCACTCGCCAAACTCCCACATATGCGCTCAGTCCCAAAGCTGCATTGTTTGCCACTTGGATAGGAATTTTAAAAATTGAGGCCTCTCATACTTGTACCTTCTCTATAACCTTCCCCAGCCGCATCCAACTGAAGGTTTTATGGTTCATCTCTATGATTCTATGATACTGACTGATCTTTGTTTACCTTTTAAAGCACAGCTACCGAGAGGTGGGGATCCTGCTGCTGTATTTGGGCGTTGGAGTCTGCGTCTTTTCTGGGATGGCGTACACAGCGGAGAAGGACGAGGACGTCGGACTGGACACCATCCCGGCCTGCTGGTGGTGGGGCACGGTGAGCATGACCACGGTGGGCTACGGGGACGTGGTACCCATCACCGTGGCGGGCAAGCTGGCCGCCTCGGGCTGCATCCTGGGGGGCATCCTCGTGGTGGCGCTGCCTATCACCATCATCTTCAACAAGTTCTCCCACTTCTACCGAATGCAGAAGGCACTGGAGGACGCCGTGAGGGGTAGCCGCCTGAGCGGGAGACAGACGGAGGGCGACGGAGCGGGGGAGGGGGATGCGTTGGAGATGGAGGTGGAACGGGGACAGTTGGATGACCGGGAATCACGAGATCCCGAGAGACTGGAGAAGGAAGGAGCATCTGCGAAGTAAGACTGTCCGATGGACAGGGAATGTTTTATAGAATCTATATTAGATTGCAGGGCTTTACAAAGGAGGATTCTGAATGAATAAGGACTGTTGTCAAAAAGAAATCCTGAGAACTATTATATATTTGCTTGTCTCATCCACAGCACTCCATCTATCTGGAAGAAACTGCAAAAATGTGACCCAAACTCAGCCACATTATCGAGTGTGTGGTGCAATGACTGACACTGAGATCTGATACTTACTGCTTGCCATTGCCTTGTGTCAACCCTACACCAAGACACTAACTCCTGCCATAAACACCCGTGTCTCCCTCACAATGTGAAAGTATTTATTGTCCATTACTTACTGTGCACAGCAATAACTGAGCTGCAATCCAGTCACAATCATTCCCAGCAGGCGGGGTGGGGTACCGGATGTGTAGCGGATGATGTGGAAATCCTCATTTGGATTATTTGGATTCTCAGCTGGCTAGTTTTACACAATAGCAGCAGAAATTTGCCTTCATTTAGCGCATCCCAAGGTTCTTCACATGACTGTTATCAATCATAATCTGGCAGCGGGTCACATAAATATTAGAACAAGTGACCAAACACGTGCTGATAAAGAGATAGAGAGAGATAGAAAGATGGAGAGGTTTACGGAGGGAATTCCAGGGATAAGGTTGAAGGTAGAGTTGTCAATGGTGGGTTGATGAAGATAGAGGATGCACTAAAGGTCAGAAGTGAAGGAGTATAGAGATCTCGGAGGGCTGCGGGGCTGGAGGAGGGCAAAACCATGAATGGGTTTGAACGCGATGGTGAGGAATTTCAAACGGTTAAGTTGGGGGACCGGGTGCCAATGTAGATCAGCAGACGCTTCGGGTTGAGTTGAGGTGTATGTCGGCTGGAAGAGGCCCCAGTGAAGGGGGCCTTGGAATAAGTGGAGCCTGGAGGTGACCAAAGCTGGATGAGGAATTCCACAGCATTTGGGCTGAGACACGACTAAGACTGAATCCTGAAAAATCAGAATCACCGTCACCTCCACAGTCAGAACGAATGGAAGCTGAGAAGGAGAAAAGGACATTGAGTACATCATCACAAGCCTTTTACCCAGTCCGTGTGCAACCTATCCCATCATGAACAGCCCCCGCCCCCTCCACTGCCACCACCTATTTAATCCATGTGAGAAAATTCACAAAATCATCAAAAACAAAATGCTAAATGTTTACCCAACCTTGCAGCTCCCTTATTGGAACCTGACCTCCTGACTGTCACAGTTAACAGATCTCTCCCTCCCTCCCTCACTGTAGTAGGATGGATTTTTTATTGTGGGAACAGTCTGTCCAAGGCGGAATGCTTTCTGTGTCTTGGAGGGGAATCTGTAAGTGCCGGAGTTTCCGACCACCTGCTGCCCATGTGTTTCTAGGTGGGGCAGATCACAGGGTGCCAACCGGCTTTTCTGTTTTACTGGAGCTGAATATTGAAGACTGATTGAATATTGAAGTCTGTGCGGAGTTTGCACGTTCTCCCCCGTGTCTGCGTGGGTTTCCTCCGGGTGCTCCAGTTACCTCCCACCGTCCAAAGTTGTGGCAGGTTAGGTGGGGTTACGGGGACACAGCAGGGGAGTGAGGCTAGGTGGGATCCTCTTTCACAGGGCCGACTGACCTTTTGCACTGTTCAGGTTCTATGATTCTATGTCTTATTCCAATAAGAATGTACGTATTTTCTTTGAGTTATTTCAAGTGGTGAAACAGAGGGTTCAAGATAGATTCAAGGGGAGTATGAAGATGTCTGTCTGAAAGGAGGAGCCATGTCTGAATCCATTGATCTTTGGGGGTCTGTGCACCTGAACACAACCCAGCATCTCCACCATTGTCAAACCCTCTTAGTCCTGACGCATTGGGGCCACAACCATTGGACCCAGGACCACAACTAATATTTGGTTTCTAATCTCCAACCTTCCCTCCTCAAACAAGCTAGGAGCTTTTACATAGATTTACATAGAATTTACAGTGCAGAAGGAGGCCATTCGGCCCATCGAGTCTGCACCGGCTCTTGGAAAGAGCACCCTACCCAAGGTCAACACCTCCACCCTATCCCATAACCCAATAACCCCACCCAACACTAAGGGCAATTTTGGACACGAAGGGCAATTTAGCGCGGCCAATCCACCTAACCCGCACATCTTTGGACTGTTGGAGGAAACCGGAGCGCCCGGAGGAAACCCACGCACACACGGGGAGGATGTGCAGACTCCGCACAGACTGAGACCCAAGCCGGAATCGAACCTGGGACTCTGGAGCTGTGAAGCAATTGTGCTATCCACAATGCTACCATGCTGCCCCACGTTTTAAAACGTGGGTTCTCTGTTTCCTAATCACTAATTATAGGAAATGGGAACAGGAGTAGGCCATTCAGCCCCTCAAGCCTGCTCCAACATTCAACCAAATCACAGATGATCATCTACCTCAAAACCACGCTATCCCCGCATCCCTTCATGGCTTTAATATCTAGAAATCACTCGATCTCGGTCCCAAACGTCCTCAATGACTGATCTTCCGCAGCCCTCTGGGGCAGAAAATGCCAAAGATTCACCACCTGTTGAGTGAAGAAAATCTCCTCATCTCAGTCCTAAACTCCTCCTCCTTATTCTGAGATGGTGTCCCCAGGTCCTAGAAACCCCTGGCCGCCAGGAACATCCTTTCTGCATCTACCCTGTCACGCCCTGTAAGACTTCTGGAATGATTGATTCATCTCATCATTTCCGGTAGAGTAAACAGGGAGGGAACGTCCCCGTTGACTGGGGCGTGGGGTTAATAGGCGGAGAACATAGATTTAAGATCATTGGCAAATGGAGCGGCGAGTGAGGTGAGGAGAAATTATTTTACGCAGATAGCTGTTATACCGTTCCTGTGCTGTACTTTTCTTTGTTCTTTGATCTGGGTAGGTGGAGGCAGATTCAGTACAAACTTTCAACAGGGAATATGATAAATACTTGGAAAGGGAAAATATGCAAGGCTGCAGGCAAAGAGCAAAAGGGAGTGAGACAAATTGCATAGCTCTGTCTCAGAGCTGTGACTGAAATAAGGGGTCACAAAGCCTGTTCTGTGCTGTATCATTCTATGATTCATCTGTTGGCAGCTCGTACATGAATGTGATATGCATAAGTGAAACCTCTTCACTTAACAGATTTGCGAGGCAGGCTTGCCTATCTGATGAGAAAAATTAAACCATTTATCAATACCAAAGAAAAATCCAATTTTCTGATTGGACACCAAGCCTGGCCCTACGAGCTTAAAGTGTCATAAGATATAAAATCCATCCAATTATCACAATGACCTTTGTTGTCTCTCCTTCCCTTGTCAAAGTTATTGCAAAAGTAGCAGTTCAATGGAAATGATTTAAGACCATCGTGAGCAGAATAGCTCCAACTCCTGAAATAATAATGAGTTTAAATTTGTTGATGGTTGCTGCTATAATACAACTGATATTCTATCCCTCTTCAAATATCCACATTATTCTTGTTGGAGAAGATGGATCACTCCAACATCTCAATCGAGTTTCTTCAGTGTCCCTGTTCATACTCTTATGAAATGAAAATCGCTTATTGTCACAAGTCGGCTTCAAATGAAGTTACTGTGAAAAGCCCCTAGTCGCCACATTCCAGCGCCTGTTCGGGGAGGCTGTTACGGGAATTGAACCGTGCTGCTGGCCTGCCTTGGTCTGCTTTTAAAGCCAGCAATTTAGCCCTGTGCTAAATAGCCCCTGTTGGTCAGCACTCAACTGCATCAGGAATTATCGGGCAGTCCTGTTCTTCAATTCTCTGCCCGAAGGCAGTTCTGACCCACAGCACCATGACTTCCACTTTGGGTAGAGCAAGGAGGCAGCTCCAGAATCCCACCCAGCCTGAATGGGGATTGAGCCCCCTGCAGTTGGCATCAATCTAGGGCGGCACGGCAGCACAGTGGTTAGCACAATTGCTTCACAGCTCCAGGGTCCCAGGTTCGATTCCCGGCTTGGGTCACTGTCTGTGCGGAGTCTGCATGTTCTCCCCGTGTGTGCGTGGGTTTCCTCCGGGTGCTCCGGTTTCCTCCCACATCCCAAAGATGTGCAGGTTAGGTGGATTGGCCATGATAAATTGCCCTTAGTGTTGGGTGGGGTTACTGGGTTATGGGGATAGGGTGGAGGTGTTGACCTTGGGTAGGGTGCTCTTTCCAGGAGCCGGTGCAGACTCGATGGGCCGAATGGCCTCCTTCTGCGCTGTACATTTTATGATAGCTATGATATCTGATCCACATACCGCCATCCAACCAGCCGCCACAAGGAGTCTGTGTTGTTGGGGGCAACATACACTGGGGTTGTGGGTAGTGAGGGTAGAGGCTCCAATGTTCTTTCCATCAAACATGGCTGACCAGGAATCTCTCCCACTTTAAAAAAAAGTATTGTATTCCAATCATATTCGATGGTACAAAAACATAAATAAATTTTAAAAAAACATTCTCCACAGCTCACAGTTCACAGTTTGTGCAGCTTTTCCCCTCTTTTCACCCCCCCCCACCCCCCCCATGACAAACAATTCCTCAAGCATGGTCATGAATAGCCCCCACCGTGTCTCAAAGCCGTCCACTGGTCACCTCAATTCGAACGGAGAAAGTTGTACAGGTCCCCCAGCCAGGCTGCCACCGCCCCCCCCCCCCCCCCCCCCGGTGACATTGGTGACCGCCATTTCAGCAGAATCCTTCGCCGGGCAACAAGAGAGGCGAAGGCCTCAACTTCGGCCTTCCTCTCCTCCATCAGCTCCAGCATTTTCCGATACCTCAAAAATCGATACCATAGGGTCCAGCCCAGCCTCTGCCCCCCCCACAATCTTTGATAACGCCCCAAACTGAACTGAATCAAACTCAGCCTCGCACGCGAGGGGGGTCGAATTCACCCTGCGCATCGCCTCACTCAATCTCTCCCACTCTTACCGTCTGCTATTGGTGTGTGTTGGAAGGGCTTATAAGTTGACACAAAACCCTTTTGGCCACACAAAGAACCCACCTTCCTTGGTCATCAAGTCCTGGAGTGGGACTTGAACCCAGAGCTGCTGGTTCAGAGGCAGGTATGCTACCCACTGAGCCACAAGATCTACATTTGGGTTGTGATATCTCACAATTATATACTCCCAATTAGTATGCTTGAATAGAATCCCAATGATTGGCTATCTAATTCCTCCCACACGTCACATGCTGACACATAAACACACACATATACTCGCATGAATATGGATTAAGATCATAGAATGGTTACAGTACAGAAGGAGTCCATTCAGCCCTTCTAATATGTGCTGGCTCACTCTAAGGGCAATTTAAACGGTCCTACTCCTCCAACCTTTCCCCTGCAATGTTTTTTCCTTGTCAGGTGCTTATTCAATCCCCTTTTGGAAATCGCGATTTAATTCATGGCCAGGGTCCTCTCAGTCACACAATCATAGAATCCCTACAGTGCAGAAGGAGGCCGTTCGGCCCATCGAGTATGCAACAGCAATAATCTTTATTGTCACAATTAGGCTGACATTAACACTGCAATGAAGTTACTGTGAAAAGCCCCTAGTCGCCACATTCCGGCGCCTGTTCGGGTACACACAGGGAGAATTCAGAATGTCCAGTTGTTCGCCATTTAAGTAATACCCTGCTTTTTTATTCCTCCTGCCAAAGTGAACAACCTCACACTTGCCAACATTAAACTCTATCCACCAGATTTTTGCCACTCAGACAATCTATCTATATCCATCTGCAAACTCCGCATGTCTTCTTCACAACATACTTTCCTACCTATCTCTGTGTCGCCTGCATATTTAGCTACCATGCCTTTGCACTCCTCACCTAAGTCATTGATGTAAATTGTTGAGGCTCCAGCCCATTGTAAAGTTCTGGCTCCAGTTGTAGGACTCCATGGTTAAAAATCTCAGCCAAAAGAGAGCACACCTGACAGTTCTGAGCTCTCTGAGTACTACACTGTAGTATCGGAATAGATTTTTACACTCAAGTTGATTGGGTGGAACCTCAACCACAGCATTCAGAAACAGAGACAAAAAAGACTGACACACACACACCTAATACCAAATAGTTGCCCTTCAAATATAAAGTAGCTTTTATGAGACAGTGTGGCTCATGTCCGTCTCCCCACTTCAAAGGAGACAGTCTTGTGTAGGACACAGTTTTGAAGCATCCTGCTCTAAGGTTTGTACTTCACTCACTACTTGGGGAGTAACGTAGGAGAATGAGAAGGCCTTTCAGCCCTTTGAGCTTGTTCCACCATAGTTGATCCGTACCTCAATTCTATCTACTTGTGTTGGTTTTATATCCTTTAATAACCTTGCTTGACAACAATCAGCTTTGAAATGTCAATTCACCTCCATTGTGTGAGGTAGTGCTTCCTGACATCTTCTCTGAATAGCCAAGCTTGAATTTTAAGTTTCTGCCCCTTTGTTCTGGATTCCCCAGCAGAGGAATTGTTTTTTTCCCCTCTCTGTACTCTGCGTAGACCCAAATCCTTAAATCAACTTAAACAACTCAGTCAGATCACCCCTTCATTTCCTATACTCATAGGAATACAAGCAACCTATGCAACCTATCATCATAATTTAACCCTTAAATCCTGCACTGTTCTGATGAATCTATGTTGAATTGCCTCCAATGCCAATATCTTTTTCCTGAGGTACAGTGCCCAGGATAGGTGGCACAGTAGTCAGTACTGTTACCTCACAGCGCCAGAGACCTGGTTTCAATTCCAGCCTTGGGTGACTGTGTGGAGTTTGCACTTTGTCCCCGTGTCTGCGTGGGTTTCCTCCTGGTTCTCCAGTTTCCTCCCACAGTCCAAGGATGTGCAGATTAAGGGATTGGCCATGCTAGGTTGCCCCTCGGTGTCCAAAGATGTGCATGTTGGGTGATGGGGGTAGAACGGTGTGGGCGGGGGAGTGGACCCAGGTAAGGCGCTCTTTTGGAGGGTGGGTGCAAATTCGATGGGCCAAGTGGCCTTATTCTGCACTGTCGGGATTCTATGATAGCTGAATGAAATAGTCAAGATGGATTTGACCAGAGCTTTACACGACTGTAACTTTCACCTTTTTTCCTGGCCTGGTCAGGCAGAGGCTGACAAGGGACATGGATGAAGGAAATCAGGATCAAAAATGACTAGCTTTCTTTTAATGTAGACTTGGGATGTGAATGTCACCGGCAAGGCCAGCATTTATTGCCAACCCCTAGCTACCCTCAAGAAGGTAGTGCGGAGCCTCAAGGAAGCAAGTGTCCGCCCACAGAACCCTTCGAACAGGGAGTTAGGATCCATCTCCGCAGTGCAGCACGCTTGAAAAACTCTGCAGGAAGACACAAGAAAAGTATTCAATCTTTCCTCGGGTTGGAAGTGTTCAGATTAATTAAGGATTGAACTAAAGCCAAAAGCTCTTAAAATAAATTAAACCACGAAGAAAAAAACTTGGGAAAAGAAATTGGAGATTGATGCAACACACGGATGAGCTCCATGGACGGCCACTCATTTATCGACATTCAGTGGCGTCTGTCTCGATTGAAACGCTACAGGAGTACACAAATAATCAGAATAAATAATATCACTAATATTCAGAATGAAGTTGTCCTAATATTTTCAAGTGAATTTACATGCATTTAAAATTATCTATGCATGCGTTGCAGGATTGTATATCAGTATTGAATCCAATAAAGAATGTCATCAGCGCAGTATGTGGTTTTATTGGTGTCCGGCAATGATCAAAAAATACATTCAAACAGGTACCTAGAAAAACAAAACAGCAAGCTCAGAATAACAGAATAAAGCTCACTGTCCATCACGCTCCTCTCCAGTCTGGGCATTACATCTGAGAATGATCCATTTCTTATTGGGTTTTTTTTGCTGGCTGGGCCAGTATTTATTGTCCATCGCTAATTGCCCTTGAACTGAGTAGCTTGCTAGGCAGTTAAGAGTCAACCACATAATAATCTTTATTTAGTGTCACAAGCAGGCTTATATTATCACTGCAATGAAGTTACTGTGAAAATCTCCTAGTCACCACACTCCGGCGCCTGTCCGGGCACACGGAGGGAGAATTCAGAATGTCCAATTCACCTAACAAGCACGTCTTTTGGGACTTGTGGGAGGAAACCGGAGCACCCAGAGGAAACCCACGCAGACACGGGGAGAACGTGCAGACTCCGCACAGACAGTAACCCAAGGCGGGAATCGAACCTGGGTCCTTGGCTCTGTAAAGCAACAGTGCTAACCACTGTGCACCGTGCCGCCTGCTACATGCCGCCTGCTACATGTAGGCCAGACCAGGTAAGGACGTCAGATTTCCTTCCCTAAAGGACATTAGTGAACCAGATGGGGTTTTACGACAATCGAAAATGGTTTCATGGTCAGCATAACACTTTTAATTCCAGATTTGTATTAAATTCATATTTCACGATCTGCCATGGTGGGATTTGAACCCAGATCCCTAGAACGTTACCCTGGGTCTCCAGATTAAGAGTCTAGTGAAAATACCACTGTCATCACCTCCCCGCTGGATGTAGGATTCTCTGGCTGGGTCAGCACTAACTGACCATCCCTCATGTCCCTTGAGAAGGTGGTGGTGAGCTGTCTCCTTGAGCAGCTGCAGATCCCTGTTAGGGTTCCAGGATTTTGATCCAGTGACAGTTCAGGAACAGCAACAGCATTTCAAATCTGGGTGAGGACTGGCTTAGAGGGGAACTGGCAGGTGGTGGGGTTCCCATGTATCTGCTGCCCTGCTCCTTCTAGGCAGTAGACGTTGAGGGTTAAGAAGGTGCTTGTCAAAGGAGCCTGAGTGAGTTCCTGCAGTGCATCCTCTAGACAGAACACTGCTGAGCTTCCTGAGTGTTATTGGAGCTGCACTCATCCAGGCAAGTGGAGAGCATTCCATCACACCCTTGACATGTGCCTTACAGATGGCGGACAGGCTTTGGGGAGTCAGGAGGTGAGTTACTCTCCACAGAGTCTGACCTGCTCTTGAAGCTTCACTTCACATGAACTATCTCCAGAAGATGGATCCAACTGTGGTCGTGGTCAAGGTCAGTAATTTCCACACAGACCAAAGGATTCCAGCTGGGACTTCACTGTTCTGCACGTCTGACGGTGACATTGAACAACACAGCCATTGTACCTCTGCAGGACAAGGGAGTCAGGATTCCGACAACTGATTGTGCTCCAGTGACTTCTGATGGACAATCGTAGAACTGTGTAGCAGAGGAAGACCAATCAGCCATCAATCCTTGCCCCCCTTACATGTCCTGACATCCCTTTGCATAATAAAATCCTCCAATGATCTCTCCACTGGTGATGACTGTAATGATCTTTCATTATGTTAATGTTGAATCTTGATGTGGTGGTGTTAACAAAGAACATTAGACTTTGTTTTACAACAAAACTATTTGTTATTAACACTACTCTAAAGGATTACTATAATGTCTAAGATTAATACAGTTGGAAATAATGGTCTAACACTAACTTACACTATGACTCTACAGAGAGACTTTAATATGCGACTGCTATTAACTCCTTACTGACACCAGGGGCGGGATTCTCCGACCCCCCGGCAGGTCGGAGTATCGCCGGGGGCTGGCGTGAATCCTGCCCCCGCCAGTTGCCGAATTCTCTGGCACCGGATATTCGTCGAGGGTGGGAATCGCGCCGCGCCGGTTGGTGGGCCCCCCCCCGGCGATTCTCCGGCCCGCGATGGGCCGAAGTCCCGCTGCTGGAATGCCTGTCCCGCCGGCGAGAATCAAACCACCTCTCTTACCGGCCGGACAAGGCGGCGCGGGCGGGCTCCAGGGTCCTGGGGGTGGGGTGGGGTGGGGTGGGGCGCGGGGTGATCTGGCCCCGGGGGGTGCCCCCACGGTGGCCTGGCCCGCAATCGGGGCCCACCGATACGCGGGCGGGTCTGTGCCGTGGGGGCACTCGTTTCCTTCCGCCTTCGCCATGGTCTCCACTATGGCGGAGGTGGAAGAGACCCCCTCCACTGCGCATGCGCGGGGATGTCGTGAGCGGCCGCTAACGCTCCCGCGAATGCGCCGCACGGCAAAGTCATTTCCGCGCCAGCTGGCGGGGCACCAAAGGCTTTTCCCGCCAGCTGGCGGGCGGAAATCAGTCCGGCGCGGGCCTAGCCCCTCAAGGTGAGGGCTCGGCCCCTCAAGATGCAGAGAATTCCGCACCTTTGGGGCGGCGCGATGCCGGACCGATTCGCGCCGTTTTTGGCGCCGGTCGGTGGGCATCGCGCCAATTGCGGAGAATCCCGCCCCTTATCCTGGAACACATGATGTGTCCACACGGTTTTATGAAGGGTAGGTCGTGCCTCACAAACCTTATTGAGTTCTTTGAGAAGGTGACCAAATAGGTGGATGAGGGTAAAGCAGTTGATGTGGTGTATATGGATTTCAGTAAAGTGTTTGATAAGGTTCCCCACGGCAGGCTACTGCAGAAAATACGGGGGCATGGGATTCAGAGTGATTTAGCAGTTTGGATCAGAAATTGGCTAGCTGGAAGAAGACAAAGGGTGACGGTTGATGGGGAAATGTTCAGACTGGAGTCCAGTTACTAGTGGTGTACCACAAGGATCTGTTTTGGGGCCACTGCTGTTTGTCATTTTTATAAATGACCTGAAGGAGGGCGTAGAAGGATGGGTGAGTAAATTTGCAAATTACACTAAAGTCGGTGGAATTGTGGACAGTGCGGAAGGATGTTACAAGTTACAGAGGGACATAGATAAGCTGCAGCGCTGGGCTGAGAGGTGGCAAATGGAGTTTAATGCAGAAAAGTGTGAGGTGATTCATTTTGGAAGGAATACCAGGAAGACAGAGTGCTGGGCTAATGGTAAGATTCTTGGCAGTGTGGATGAGCAGAGAGATCTCGGTGTCCATGTACATAGATCCCTGAAAGTTGCCACCCAGGTTGAGAGGGTTGTTAAGAAGGCGTACAGTGTGTTAGCTTTTATTGGTATAGGGATTGAGTTTCGGAGCCATGAGGTCATGTTGCAACTGTACAAAACTCTGGTGCGGCCGCATTTGGAGTATTGCATGCAATTCTGGTCGTCGCATTATAGGAAGGATGTGGAAGTATTGGAAAGGGTGCAGAGGAGATTTACTAGAATGTTGCCTGGTATGGAGGGAAGATCTTATGAGGAAAGGCTGAGGGACTTGAGGCTGTTTTTGTTAGAGAGAAGAAGGTTAAGAGGTGACTTAATTGAGGCATACAAGATTAAGCAAGGAGTCAGGAGGGCTAGAAGGGGTCACGAAAAGTCATTGGCAAATAGGGTTAAGGAAAATCCCAAGGCTTTTTACACGTACATAAAAAGCAAGAGGGTAGCCAGGGAAAGGGTTGGCCCACTGAAGGATAGGCAAGGGAATCTATGTGTGGAGCCAGAGGAAATGGGCGAGGCACTAAATGAATACTTTGCATCAGTATTCACCAAAGAGAAGGAATTGGTAGATGTTGAGTCTGGAGAAGGGGGTGTAGATAGCCTGGGTCACATTGTGATCCAAAAAGACGAGGTGTTGGGTGTCTTAAAAAATATTAAGGTAGATAAGTCCCCAGGGCCTGATGGGATCTACCCCAGAATACTGAAGGAGGCTGGAGAGGAAATTGCTGAGGCCTTGACAGAAATCTTTGGATCCTCGCTGTCTTCAGGGGATGTCCCGGAGGACTGGAGAATAGCCAATGTTGTTCCTCTGTTTAAGAAGGGTAGCAAGGATAATCCTGGGAACTACAGGCCGGTGAGCCTTACTTCAGTGGTAGGGAAATTACTGGAGAGAATTCTTCGAGATAGGATCTCCTCCCATTTGGAAGCAAATGGACGTATTAGTGAGAGGCAGCACGGTTTTGTGAAGGGGAGGTCATGTCTCACTAACTTGATAGAGTTTTTCGAGGAGGTCACTAAGATGATTGATGCAGGTAGGGCAGTGGATGTTGTCTATATGGACTTCAGTAAGGCCTTTGACAAGGTCCCTCATGGTCGTCTAGTACAAAAGGTGAAGTCGCACGGGATCAAGGGTGAGCTGGCAAGGTGGATACAGAACTGGCTAGGCCATAGAAGGCAGAGAGTAGCAATGGAGGGATGCTTTTCTAATTGGAGGGCTGTGACCAGTGGTGTTCCACAGGGATCAGTGCTGGGACCTTTGCTCTTTGTAGTATATATAAATGATTTGGAGGAAAATGTAACTGGTCTGATTAGTAAGTTTGCAGACGACACAAAGGTTGGTGGAATTGCGGATAGCGATGAGGACTGTCGGAGGATACAGCAGGATTTAGATTGTCTGGAGACTTGGGCGGAGAAATGGCAGATGGAGTTTAATCCGGACAAATGTGAGGTAATGCATTTTGGAAGGTCTAATGCAGGTAGGGAATATACAGTGAATGGTAGAACCCTCAAGAGTATTGAAAGTCAAAGAGATCTAGGAGTACAGGTCCACAGGTCATTGAAAGGGGCAACACAGGTGGAGAAGGTAGTCAAGAAGGCATACGGCATGCTTGCCTTCATTGGCCGGGGCATTGAATATAAGAATTGGCAAGTCATGTTGCAGCTGTATAGAACCTTAGTTAGGCCACACTTGGAGTATAGTGTTCAATTCTGGTCGCCACACTACCAGAAGGATGTGGAGGCTTTAGAGAGGGTGCAGAAGAGATTTACCAGAATGTTGCCTGGTATGGAGGGCATTAGCTATGAGGAGCGGTTGAATAAACCCGGTTTGTTCTCACTGGAACGAAGGAGGTTGAGGGGAGACCTGATAGAGGTATACAAAATTATGAGGGGCATAGACAGAGTGGATAGTCAGAGGCTTTTCCCCAGGGTAGAGGGGTCAATTACTAGGGGGCATAGGTTTAAGGTGAGAGGGGCAAGGTTTAGAGTAGATGTACGAGGCAAGTATTTTACGCAGAGGGTAGTGGGTGCCTGGAACTCGCTACCGGAGGAGGTGGTGGAAGCAGGGACGATAGGGACATTTATGGGGCATCTTGACAAATACATGAATAGGATGGGAATAGAAGGATACGGACCCAGGAAGTGTAGAAGATTGTAGTTTAGTCGGGCAGCATGGTCGGCACGGGCTTGGAGGGCCGAAGGGCCTGTTCCTGTGCTGTACATTTCTTTGTTCTTTGTTGTTCTTTGATTGGATAGGGTGGACAGTGAGAGCCTTTTTCCTCGGATGGTGATGTCTAGCACGAGGGGACATAGCTTTAAATAGACGGGAGATAGATATAAGACAGATGTCAGAGGTAGGTTCTTTACTGAGAGAGTAGTAAGGGTGTAGAATGCCCTGCCTGCAACAGTAGCGGACTAGCCAACACTAAGGACATTCAAATGGTCATTGGATAGACATATGGATGATAAGGGAATAGTGTAGATGGGCTTTAGAGTGGTTTCACAGGTCGGCGCAACATCGAGGGCCGAAAGGCCTGTACTGCGCTGTAATGTTCTATGTTCTATGTTCTAAGTGCCTGCATACTCGCACCATCTGTTGGTCGGATGCTAGAACTACAACAGTAAAACATATAACTTACAATACACATACAGATGATGATGATCTATTCATATTATTTACAGATGATAGTCTACCTATGATCACAATGACATTATGATGTCTTCCAGCTACAAATTCACTGACCAATGGAAATAGATTTTTCAGATTTTATCCATTTCTTTCCTAACTCTGATTTTTTTTCTATTAGATCTCCTCTTAGTTGCAAATAACCGTGGATCATATTGGTAAACACCCCAGCAGCTCTGGCAATATCTGTGCAGAGAGAAACAGAGCTAATGCTTTCTGCCTATCCCCAGTGAATATGTACGTTGGACAGAATGGAGGCAAACTCAACCCAACCCAACACTAAAATAAAAGCAAAATACTGCAGATGCTGGAAATCTGAACTAAAAACAGAAAATGCTGGAAATACTCAGCAGGTCAGTCAGTCTCTGTGGAGCGAGAAACGGAAGTCAGAATTTCAGATTGACCACCTTCCATCTCAACTGGAAGAAGATTGTGTTTTCAAAGATATTTTTATTCAAACAAAATTTTGCCTTATTACCATTCATTACCCCAACACAACACAACCCACCCCGACTAAATATAATACCAATACTCCCCCCACCCCAGATTCTCCCCCACAAAGAAAACCATAATGAACTAACCAACACCCCTCCCCCCTCGACAGTCGACGGAAGCCACCTTGAGTAAAACCTGTCCACCGACCCCCTCACCGCATACTTGATCTTCTCCAGGTATAGGTGCCGGGATTCTCTGCCGGCGGGATGCTCCGTTTTGCCGGAGCCCGGGGGGTTTCCGACGGCATGGGGCTGCCCCACGATGGGAGACCCCATTGATCGGTCGGTATAACGGAGAATCCCGCCGGCGCGTCGGGGTGGAAAATCCAGCCCAGGAATTCCATCAGGCCCCCGAACCAGGCTGCAGCATTAGGCGGCACCAGGGACCTCCAACCCAGCAGGACTCACCTCCAGGCTATTAGTGAGGCGACAGCCAAAACATCTGCCTTCGTCCCCGTCTGCAGCGCCAGTGAGTCCAACACTCCAAAAATGGCCACCAAGGGGCATGGCTCCAGCTTTACATCCAGAATTCCAGACATCTTTTCAAAAAAGGAGACCAAAAAATTAACAAGCTGGGGGCAGGACGAGAACATTTGTTTGTTCGCCGGCCCCATAGAACACCGCTCACACCTGTCCGCCATCCCCGAGAATAACCCACACGCAAGTGCCCTGGTCAGCTGTGCCCTGTGCACCACCTTGAACTGTATCAGACTTAACCTTGCACACGAGGAGGTGACGTTGACCCTGTGAAATGCCTCACTCCACATCCTCTCAAAGATTGAACCCAACGGGTCCTCCCACTTCCTCTTTACCCCTTCCAGCGATGCCTGCTCTGTCGCTGCTCATAAATGTCTGAGATCCTTCCCTCCCCAACTCATCCAAGGACAGAACCTACCCAAAAGCGAGGGTGCAGGTACGAGGGGAAACGAAGGGAGCTCCTCGGGTACAAATTCGCCCACCTGAAAGTATCTGAATGCATTCCCTCTCGGGAGCCGGAATCTCTCCACAATCTCATCCAGACCGGTAAACCTGCCGTCCAGAAACAAATTCTTAAACCTCCCCAACCCCTCCAACTCCCATGCCCTGAACGTTGAGTCTAACCCAGACGGCACAAATCTATGGTTCCTGAAAAACGGTGCCAACAGCGACATCGAGCTTAATTCAAAACACTGCCTAAATCGATTCCAAATCCTCAAAGAGGCGATGACCACTGGGCTCGACCAAGGTTTTACCGGCGAGAACGGGAGTGGGGCAGTAACAAGGACCCTAAACTGGTTCCTCTGTACGAAGCCTCCTCCATCTGCCCCCATATAGAGTCTGGATCCTGAAACCACCCCTGTACCTTTTCAATGTTTGCTGCCCAGTAAAACCACAGCAGATTGGGTAGTGCCAACCCCCCCCGATTGTCTATCCCTTTGCAGAGATGCTCTGCGAATCCAAGAGGCCTTGCCCGCCCCCACAAAAGTAGATGTTAACTTATTGACCCTACCAAAGAAAGTCTCAGAATGAATTACTGGGAGACACTGAAACAGAAACAGAAACCAGGGAGGATCTTCATCTTCACCGTCTGTACTCGTCCCGCTATGGTCAGAGGGAGGGAATCCCACCTCCTCAAATCAGCCTTTACCCCATCCACCAGATTGGCCACATTCAGTCTATGGAGCGAGGCCCAATCTGAGCCACCCAAATTCTCAGATGCCGGAAACTAGTCCTGGCCGGACAAGGTGGCAGCTTCTCCAGATCCGCTCCCCTCCCAGGGAGGGTCACCAGAAAAACTTCTCTCTTGCCCAGATTTACCCTGAAAAAGAGTCAAACTCTCTAAGCAACTCCATATAACCCCGCCCCCCACCTTGGAGACTGGGTCTGTGTTGTTTAACAGCAAATCGACCATGTATAAGGACACCCTATGTTCCCTCCCCCCACACTCTATCCACCGCTAACTTTACGATGACCTCAACACAATGGCTCGGGGCTCAATCGCGATGGCAAATGGCAATGGAGATAATGGGTGCCCCTGCCTTGTACCCCTGTCCAGGTGAAGGTACCCCGAGCACAGGGCATTAGTATGGACAATCGCAGTGGGGGCCCTATACAAAAGCCTGGTCCAAGATCTAAACTTTGGCCCAAAGTCAAAACGCTGCAAAATCTCGAAGAGGTACCCCCCACCCAACCCTGTCACACAATCGAAATAATCACCACTGGCTTGGTCACTGAGGAGGGCGATACCGCCACATTCAACAATCTCCTAATGTTGGCCGACAACTGCGGGCCCTTAACAATTCCTGTCTGCTCCTCCGAAATCACCTCCGGCTGGCAGGGCTTTAAACAGGTCGCCAACACCTTAACCAGCAACTTAGCATCAGCATTTAGCTGATAAACTGGTCGATACGACCCACACTCTGTGGGATCCTTATCCAAAGAAAGCGACGCCTGCGCCAGCGTGACCAGCAACACTCCCTGGGACAGTGAATCGTTGAACACATCCTGCAGAAGTGAAACCAACAGACCTGCAAAGTGTTTATAAAATTCGATAGGGAATCCATCTGGATCCGGTGCCTTGCACATCTGCATTAAACAAATACAATTCAGGATCTTTCCCTGTCCAATCGGAGCCTCCCTTCTCTCCCGTCCAACTCCGGAAAGGTCAACCCATCCAAAAAATTGTAACATTACCGAGTCATCTTCCAGAGACTCAGACTTTTACAACCCACAGGAGAAGGCCTCAAACACCTCATTAACCATCTCTGGGGCAGAAACCAGCCTGGCACCCAGGTCCCGGATCTGAACTATCTCCCGGGAGGCAGTCTGCCGCCGCTGAGGATTTGCTAACAGACGGCTGGCCTTCTCCCCCCACCCTCGAGCGCCGCAACAGTCTCACCGCCTTCCCCATTGACAATAAAATCTAAACCCATCTGCAATTTCTTTCTCTCTGCCAATAGCTCCGGTGTTAAGGCAATCGCGTATTGGCGGTCCACCTCAAGGATAGAATCCACCAATCTCCACCTTCCCAGCAGAGCGGAGCCGCTGATTGGCTGTTGCGGGGAAAATTTGCATCAGTGCATTGCGGTCACTGTATCCAGAAGGCGTACCTGAGCAAGGCACCCTCCGTGTTCAAGTGAAGGCAAGCATCCAGCAGAGGGCAGCAGAGCGGAGCCGCTGATTGGCTGTTGTGGGGAAAATGAAATGAAATTAATGAAAATGAAAATCGCTTATTGTCACAAGTAGGCTTCAATGAAGTTACTGTGAAAAGCCTCTAGTCGCCACATTCCGGCGCCTGTTCGGGGAGGCTGGTACGGGAATCGAACCGTGCTGCTTGCCTGCCTTGGTCTGCTTTAAAAGCCAGCGATTTAGCCCAGTGTGCTAAACCAGCCCCTTTGCATCAGTGCACTGCGGTCACTGTATCCAGAAGGTGGTTTGTGGAGGAGCTGTTGTCAAGTGACAGTTATGCTCCTCTTGCTCAATATGGGAGCTCAGGGACCTGGCTGATGTCCCTGGCTCCTTCACGTGCGGGAAGTGTGTCCAGCTGCAGCTCTTGTTAGACCGCATGACGGCTCCGGAGCTGCGGATGGACTCACTTTGGAGCAACCGCGATGCTGAGGAGATCGTGGATAGCACGTTTAGCGAATTGGTCACACCACAGATTAGGATTGCTGAGGGAGAAAGGGAATGGGTGACCAAAAGACAGAGAAAAAGCAGAAAGGCATTGCAGGTGTCCCCTGCAGTCATCTCCCTCCAAAACACGTATACCGTTTTGGATACAGTTGGGGGAGATGGCTCACCAGGGGAAGGCAGCAGTAGCCAGGCTCATGGCACCGTGGCTGGCTCTGCTGTACAGAAGGGCAGGAAAAAGAGTGGAAGGCCTATGGTCATAGGGGATTCAATTGTAAGGGGAGTAGATCGGCGGTTCTGTGGTCGAAAACGAGACTCCCGAATGGTATGTTGCCTCCCGGGTGCACGGGTCAGGGATGCCTCAGATCTGCTGCAGAACATTCTGAAGGAGGAGGGTGAACAGCCAGTTGTCATGGTGCACAAAGGCACCAATGATATAGGTAAAAAACGGGATGAGGTCCTACAAGCAGAATTTAGGGAGTTAGGAGCCAAGTTAAAAAGTCAGACCTCAGAGGTAGTAATCTCAGGATTGCTACCAGTGCCAAGTGGTAGTCAGAGTAGAAATGAAAGAATACGCAGGATGAATGCGTGGCTTGAGAGATGGTGCAGGAGGGAGGGGTTCAGATTTTTGGGACATTGGGACCGGTTCTGGGGGAGGTGGGACCACTACAAATTGGACGGTCTACACCTGGGCCGGACTGGAACCAATGTCCTTGGGGGTGCTTTTGCTAACGCTGTTGGGGAGGGTTTAAACTAATGTGGCAGGGGGGTGGGAACCAAATGAGGAGGTTAGTGAACAGTAAGGAGGCAGTAATTAAAGCCGGGTCGGAGAATCGCCGGGGGCTGGCGTGAATCCCGCCCCCGCTGGTTGCCGAATTCTCCGGCACCGGATATTCGGCGGGGGCGGAAATCGCGCCACGCCGGTTGGCGGGCCCCCCCCCCCCCCGGCGATTCTCCGGCCCGGATGGGCCCAAGTCCCACTGCTAGAATGCCTGTCCCGCCGGCGTGGATTAAACCACCTCTCTTACCGGCGGGACAAGGTGGCGCGGGCGGGCTCCGGGGTCCTGGGGGGGCCCACACGGTGGCCTGGCCCGCGATCGGGGCCCACCAATCCGCGGGCGGGCCTGTGCCATGGGGGCACTCTTTTCCTTCCGCCTTTGCCACGGTCTCCACCATAGCGGAGGCGGAAGAGACCCCCTCCACTGCGCATGTGTGGGAATGCCGTGAGCGGCCGCTGACGCTCCCGCGCATGCGCCGCCCGGCAAAGTCATTTCTGCGCCAGCTGGCGGGGCACCAAAGGCCTTTCCCGCCAGTTGGCGGGGCGGAAATCAGTCCGGTGCGGGCCTAGCCCCTCAAGGTTAGGGCTCGGCTGCTCAAGATGCGGAGGATTCCGCACCTTTGGGGCGGCGCGATGCCGGACTGATTCGCGCCGTTTTTGGCGCCGGTCGGCGGCCAATTGTGGAGAATTTCGCCCATGAAGTCAGAGTGACTAAGGGGAAGAGTAGGCAGGGAGCAGATGATGAACGCAAAGGGACTGGTGGTCTGAGGTGCATTTGTTTTATTGCAAGAAGTGTAGTAGGTAAGGCAGATGAACTTCGGGCTTGGATTAGTACCTGGGAGTATGATGTTATTGCTATTACTGAGACTTGGTTGAGGGAAGGGCATGATTGGCAACTAAATATCCCAGGATATCGATGCTTCAGGCGGGATAGTGAGGGAGGTAAAAGGGGTGGAAGAGTTGCATTACTGGTCAGAGAGGATATCATAGCTTTGCTGAAGGAGGGCACTATGGAGGACTCGAGCAGTGAGGCGACATGGGCAGAGCTCAGAAATAGGAAGGGTGCGGTAACAATGTTGGAGCTGTACTACAGACCTCCCAACAGCGCGCGTGAGATAGAGGTACAAATATGTAAACAGATTATGGAAAGATGTAGGAGCAACAGGGTGGTGGTAATAGGAGATTTTAATTTTCCCAACATTGACTGGGATACACTTAGTGTCAGAGGTCTAGACGGAGCAGAATTTGTAAGGAGCATCCAGGAGGGTTTTCTAGAGCAGTATGTAAATAGTCCAACTCAGGAAGGGGCCATACTGGACCTGGTGTTGGGGAATGAGCCCGGCCAGGTGGTTGAAGTTTCAGACGGGGATTACTTTGGGAATAGTGATCACAATTCCGTAAGTTTTAGAATACTCGTGGACAAAGACGAGAATGGTCCTAAAGGAAGAATGCTAAATTGGGGGAAGGCCAAGTATACCAAAATTCGGCAGGAGCTGGGGAATGTGGATTGGGAGCAGCTGTTGAAGGTAAATCCACATTTGATATGTGGGAGGCTTTTAAAGAGAGGTTGATTAGAGTGCAGGACAGACATGTCCCTGTGAAAATGAGGGATAGAAATGGCAAGATTAGGGAACCATGGATGACAGGTGAAATTGTGAGACTAGCTAAGAGGAAAAAGGAAGCATACATAAGGTCTAGGTGACTGAAGACAGACAAAGCTTTGGAAGAATATCGGGAATGTAGGACCAATCTAAAATGAGGAATCAAGAGGGCTAAAAGGGGCCATGAAATATCTTCAGCAAACAGGGTTAAGGAAAATCCCAAAATCTTTTATTCATATATAAAGAGCAAGAGGGTAACTAGAGAAAGGGTTGGCCCACTCAAGGACAAAGGAGGAAAATTATGCGTGGAGTCAGAGAAAATGGGTGAGATTCTTAACGAGTACTTTGCATCGGTATTCACCGAGGAGAGGGACATGACGGATGTTGAGCTTAGGGATAGATGTTTGATTACTCTAGGTCAAGTTGGCATAAGGAGGGAGGATGTGTTGGGTATTCTAAAAGGCATTAAGGTGGACAAGTCCCCAGGTCCAGATGGGATCTATCCCAGGTTACTGAGGGAAGTGAGAGAGGAAATAGCTGGGGCCTTAACAGATCTCTTTGGAGCATCCTTGAACATGGGTGAGGTACTGGAGGACTGGAGAATTGCTAATGTTGCCCCCTTGTTTAAGAAGGGTAGCAGGGATAATTCAGATAATTATAGACAGGTGAGCCTGACATCAGTGATAGGGAAGCTGCTGGAGAAGATACTGAGGGATAGGATCTATTCCCAATTGGAAGAAAATGGGCTTATCAGTGATAGGGAACATGGTTTTGTGCAGGGGAGGTCATGTCTTACCAACTTAATAGAATTCTTTGAGGAAGTGACAAAGTTGATTAATGAGGGAAGGGCTGTAAATGTCATATACATGGACTTCAGTAAGGCATTTGATAAGGTTCCCAATGGTAGGCTGATGGAGAAAGTGAAGTCTCATGGGGTCCAGGGTGTACTAGCGAGATGGATAAAGAACTGGCTGGGCAACAGGAGACAGAGATTAGTAGTGGAAGGGAGTTTCTCAAAATGGAGAACTGTGACCAGTGGTGTTCCACAGGGATCCGTGCTGGGACCACTGTTGTTTGTGATATACATAAATGATCTGGAGGAAGGTACAGGTGGTCTGATTAGCAAGTTTGCAGATGACACTAAGATTGGTGGAGTAGCAGATAGTGAAGGGGACTGTCAGAGAATACAACAGAATATAGATAGATTGGAGAGTTGGGCGGAGAAATGGCAGATGGAGTTCAATCCGGGCAAATGCGAGGTGTTGCATTTTGGAAGATCCAATTCAAGAGCGGACTATACGGTCAATGGAAAAGCCCTGGGGAAAATTGATGTACAGAGAGATCTGGGTGTTAAGGTCCATTGTACCCTGAAGGTGGCTGTGCAGGTCGATAGAGTGGTCAATAAGGCATACAGCATGCTTTCCTTCATCGGAAGGGGTATTGAGTACAAGAGTTGGCAGGTCATGTTACAGTTGTATAAGACTTTGGTTCGGCCACATTTGGAAGACTGCGTACAGTTCTGGTCGCCACATTACCAAAAGAATGTGGATGCTTTGGAGAAGGTGCAGAGGAGGTTCACCAGGATGTTGCCTGGTATGGGGGGGCGCTAGCTATGAAGCGAGATTGAGTAGATTAGGATTATTTTCATGAGAAAGACGGAGGTTGAGGGGGGACGTCATTGAGGTCTACAAAATCATGAGAGGTATAGACAGGGTGGATAGCAACAAGCTTTTTCCCAGAGTGGGGGACTCAATTACATGGGGTCACGAGTTCAAGGTGAGAGGGGAAAAGTTTACGGGAGATATGCGTGGAAAGTTCTTTACACAGAGGGTGGTGGGTGCCTGGAACGCATTACCGGCGGAGGTGGTAGAGGCGAGTACGATAGCATCATTTAAGATGTATCTAGACAGAAAGCCTTCGATAGTGTAGAGTGGGGGTACCTGTGGGAGCTGCTGAAGAGGTTCGGGTTTGGGGAGGGATTTGTCAGGTGGGTTAGGCTGTTGTATGAAGTCCCGATGGCGAGTGTGGCCACAAATAGGAGGAGGTCCGAGTACTTTCGGTTGCACTGAGGGACAAGACAGGGGTGTCCCCTGTCCCCCCTGCTCTTCGCACTGGCGATTGAACCCCTGGCTATGGCACTGAGAGAGTCGAGGAACTGGAGGGGGTTGGTGCGAGGTGGGGAGGAGCATAGGGTGTCGCTTTATGCGGACGACCTGCTGCTGTATGTGGCGGACCCGGTGGGAGGAATGCCGGAGGTAATGAGGATCCTTAGGGAATTCGGTGACTTTTCGGGGTACAAGCTCAATATGGGGAAGAGCGAGCTGTTCGTAGTTCAGTTAGGGGACCAGGAGAGGGGGATTGGTGAGCTCCCACTAAAAAGGGCGGAGAGGAGCTTCAGATATTTGGGGGTCCAGGTGGCCAGGAGCTGGGGGGCCCTGCATAGGCTTAACTTTACAAGGCTGGTGGAACAAATGGAGGAGGAGTTCAAGAGGTGGGACGCGTTGCCGCTGTCCTTGGCGGGTAGGGTGCAGTCAATCAAAATGACGGTGCTCCCAAGGTTTTTGTTTCTGTTCCAGTGCCTCCCCGTGTTTATCCCGAAGGCTTTTTTCAGGCGGGTTAACGGGAGTACAATGGGGTTTGTGTGGGCGCAAGGGACTCCGAGGGTGAGAAGGGTGTTCCTGGAGCGGAGTAGAGATAGGGGGGGGGGCTGGCGCTGCCCAACCTCTGTGGGTACTACTGGGCCGCCAATGCGACGATGGCGCACAAGTGGGTGATGTAGGGGAGGGGGCTGCATGGAAGAGGCTGGAGACGGCGTCCTGTGTGGGTACGAGCCTGGGGGCGCTGGCAACGGCGCCGCTGCCGCTCCCTCCAAGGAGGTATACCACGAGCCCGGTGGTGGTGGCACTCAAAATTTGGGGGCAGTGGAGGCGGCATAGGGGGGAAGTTAGGGCTTTGGCGTGGACCCCATTACGGGGGAACCATCGGTTCGCCCCAGGAAGAACAGGTGGAGGGTTTTCGGGGTGGCACAGGGCAGGGATACGAAAGTTGGGGGACCTGTTTGTGGACGGGAAGTTCGCGAGCTTGGGTGAGCTGGAGGAGAAGTACGGGCTCCCGCGGGGAACACCTTCAGGTACTTACAGGTAAGGGCGTTTGCCAGACGGCAGGTGGTGGAATTCCCGCGGCTACTGCCACACACAGTACAGCCCAGGGTGATCTCGGGGGGGTGGGTGGGAGTGGAGAAGATCTCAGAAACTTACCAGGTGATGCAGGAGGAGGAGGAGGCCTTGGTGCTGGAATTGAAAGGTAAGTGGGAGGAGGAGTTGGGAGAGGAGATCGAAGAGGGGACGTGGGCAGATGCCCTAGGGAGGGTGAATTCTTCCTCATCGTGCGCGAGGCTCAGCCTCATACAGTTTAAGGTGCTGGGCATGCCCAGCGCTGGAGGAATTTTGGAAGGGCGTAGCGAGGACGGTGTCGAGGGTGGTAGGATCCAGGGTCAGACCGGGCTGGGGGCTCGCAATATTTGGGGTGGCAGAGGAGCCGGGAGTGCAGGAGGCGAAAGAGGCTGGAATTCTGGCCTTTGTGTCCCTGGTAGCCTGGCGAAGGATTCTCCTTCAATGGAAAGATGCAAGGTCCCCAAGCGTGGAATCCTGGATCAGCGATATGGCAGGGTTCATTAAATTGGAGAGGGTGAAATTCGCCTTGAGAGGGTCGGTACAAGGGTTCTTTAGGCGGTGGCAACCGTTCTTAGACTTCCTGGCAGAACGATAGACATTGGTCAATGGCAGCAGCAGCTCGGCGGGGGGGGTTTACTTTATTTTTGTTTATGTTATTTACACTGGAGGGTCTGAGGGGGTATATACACCTGTTGTGTTAAGTCGGGGTGTTAATGTTAATTTATTATTTATGTACGGGGGGGGGGAGGGGTTTGGGGGGTTGCTTTTTTAGATTGTGTTCTGTACTTAACCCTGTTGGGTTCTTTTTTCTTTCTCATTTTGTTATTGATATTTTATGAAAACCTTTAATAAAAATTATTTTTTTAAAAAAAAAAGATGTATCTAGACAGATACATGAATGGGCATGGAGCAGAGGGATACTGTAAATTTATTTTAAAGAACTCCCCTCCCAGGCAGAACATTCCAGACTCCCACCACCCTCTGGGTGAAAGTTTTTTTTCTCAAATCCCCCTGAATCTCCAGCCTTTCACTTTAAAATTATGCCCTATTTTATTGATCCTTCAAATAAGGGGAAAAGATGCTCTCAATCCCCCTGTCCATGTGCGTCATAATCCAATACAGCTCAATCAGGTCCCCCCCTCAGCCTGCTCTGCTCCAAAGAAAACAAGCTGAGCTTATCTACCCTCTCTTCATCGCTTAAATGCTCCATCCCAGGCAACATCCTGGTGAATCTCCTCTGCACCCTCACTGATGCAATCAGATCCTTCCTATGGTGCGGTGACCAGAACCGAATACCGTATCCAGCTGTGGCCTAACCAGAGCCCTGTACAGCTTCAACATAAACTCCCTGCTCTTATAACCTATGCCATGACTGATAAAGACAAGAGTTCTGAATGCCTTCTTAAATACTGTATCCACGGCAGCACGGGACCACAGTGGTTAGCACTGTTGCTTCACAGCTCCAGGGGTCCCAGGTTCGATTCCCGGCTTGGGTCACTGTCTGTGCGGAGTCTGCACGTTCCACCCGTGTCTGCGTGGGTTTCCTCCGGGTGCTCCGGTTTCCTCCCACAAGTCCCGAAAGATGTGCTTGTTAGGTGAATTGGACATTCTGAATTCTCCCTCCGTGTCCCCGAACAGGCGCCAGAGTGTGGCGACTAGGGGCTTTTCACAGTAACTTCATTGCAGTGTTAATGGAAGCCTACTTGTGACATGAATAAAGATTATTATTATTACCTGTCCTGCTGCCTTTGGGGATCTGTGGACAAACAGCCCAAGATCCCACTATTCCTCTGAGCTTCCTCGTGTCCGGCCATTCATCGAATACCCCCTTGTCTTGTTATTCCTTCCAAAGAGCATCACTTCACACTTTCCTATCAAAGTGGATAATTTCACACTTCACCACAGTGGTGAGCACTGCTGCCTCACAGCACCAGGGACCCGGATTCAATTCCAACCTCGGGTGACTGTGTGGAGTCTGCACATCCTCCCCATGTCTGCGTGGGTTTCCTCCGGGTGCTCCGGTTTCCTCCCACAATCCAAGGATGTGCAAATTAGGTGGATTGGCCATGTTAAGTTGCCCCTTAACATCCAAAGATGTGCAAATTAAATGGGGTTACGGGCATAGGCAGGGTGCGTGTCTGGGCAGGTTGCTCTTTCAGAGGGTCAGTGTACACTCGATAGGCTGAAAGGCCTCCTTCTGCACTGTAGGGACTCTATGAATTATATCCTGTGGTAGTAGAAGTATTACGGTACCTGGTAATGCTGGAACACCATTGGTAGAAATTGTATGCTTCCTATTGGTCAAGCTGTATGGTAGCTCCGCCCTGCTAGGCGGGGTATAAGAGCCCGTGCCGCCCCAGCAGCCTTCATTCTGTACCTGAGCTGCTGGGGGAAACATCTAGCTTATTAAAGCCTTCAGTTGGACTACAACCTCGCTTTAGTGGTCATTGATCGTGCATCAATTTAATAAGCTAGATTTAAAAGGATGGAGCTCCGAATCAAGCCGGAGTGTCTGCAACTCAGCCCCCACTCGGCGAACTCAGCGGCAATCTTAAAGCACTGGCTGCCGTGTTTTAAAGGATATCTCGGGACGGCCGAAATCACACCCACGGGAGAACAGAAAATACAAGTCCTGCACTCGAGGGTGAGCCCGGAGATTTACACCCTCATCGAGGAAGCGGAAGACTTCGATGCAGCAATAGAGCTGCTAAAAGGACATTATATTCGCCCGGTAAACCAGGTCTACGCCTGAGGCGACAAATCCCTGGGGAATCGCTGGAAGAATTCTGCCGTGCACTCTTGGTGTTGGGGAGAAACTGCAGCTGCCCGCAGGTTTCGGCGCGCGAACACACTGAACTCTTGATCCGGGACGCTTTCGTGGCAGGTATGCTGTCCTCCCAAATCCGCCAGCGATTGCTGGAAAAAGACACTCTAGGTCTCAAGGAGGCACGGGCCCTTGCAGGCTCCCTGGATGTGGCCTTCCAAAACGCCCGCGCTTACTTTCCCGACCGTGCGGCAGCCCCCTTGGCAGTGTGGAACCCCTCCACAGCCGAGCCCGAGACATCCCCCATCCCCCCACAAGCTTGTGCTGCAAGGCGGCCTGGCAACCCCGGGGGGCCCCACTGCTACTTATGCGGGCAGGCCATGCACCCCCGCCAGAGTTGCCTGGCCCGCGCATCCACCTGCAAGGGATGCGGTAAAAAGGGCCTATTCGTGGTGGTATGCCAGGCCCGTGCGGTCGCCGCGATCTCCGGCGGCGAATGCGGACCGCCACCACAAACCTCTCCACGGTCCCCATGCGGCCAGCGGGCGCCGCCATCTTCCTACTCCAGGGCCACGTGCGGCCCCCAGGCGCCGCCATCTTATCCCGCGGACGCCATGTTAGATGGATGGGCGCAGACATTTTGTGCACCCCCAGCCTTGTGTGACCAATGGGAGCTGACATCTTGGATAGACCACCAGGACCCCAGTTCGGCTGACCACACACAGCCCGAAGAGAACACTCAACTGCTGCGATTAGCCTCGGTGACTCTGGATCAGTCCCGGCCTCGAACACTCTCAACTGCTACAACGACTGTATTTATCAACGGGCACGAGACGTCCTGCCTAATCGACTCTGGGAGCACGGAGAGCTTCATACACCCCGACACGGTATGGCGCTGTTCTCTCCTCGTCCACCCCGTTAATCAAAAAATCTCCCTGGCCTCCGGTTCCCACTCAGTAGAGATAAAGGGGTTTTGTGTAGCAAATCTCACAGTCCAGGGAAGGGAGTTTAAAAATTACCGGCTCTACGTCCTACCCCCACCCCTGCGCGGCCACACTCCTAGGTTTAGACCTCCAGTGCAATCTCCAAAGTCTAACTTTCAAATTCGGCGGCCCTATATCCCCCCTCACTGCCTGCGGCCTCGCAACCCTTAAGGTCGACCCGCCTTCCCTGTTTGCGAATCTCACCCCGGATTGCAAACCCGTCGCCACCAGGAGCAGACGGTACAGTGCCCAGGACCGGACCTTCACCAGGTCAGAGGTCCAAAGGCTACTGAGGGAAGGAGTCATTGAAGCTAGCTACAGTCCCTGCAGAGCTCAAGTAGTGGTAGTAAAGGCCGTGGAGAAGCATAGGATGGTCATCGACTCCAGTCAGACCATCAACAGGTTTAAGCAGCCGGACGCGTACCCTCTCCCCTGCATATCCGACCTGGTAAACAGGATCGCGCAATACAAGGTGTTCTCCACGGTGGATCTTATGTCTGCCTACCACCAGCTCCCCATCCGCACTAGTGACCGCAAATACACTGCCTTCGAGGCAGCTGGGCGGCTCTATCACTTCTTAAGGGTTCCCTTTGGTGTCACCAACGGGGTCTCAGTCTTCCAGCGCGAGATGGACCGAATGGTCGACCGGTACGGTTTACCGGCAACATTCCCGTATCTCGATAATGTCACCATCTGCGGCCAAGACCAGCAGGACCACGACACCAACCTCCGAAAATTCCTCCAGACCGCAAAGATCCTTAACCTTACATACAACAAGGATAAATGCGTGTTTATAGATTCATAGAATTTACAGTGCAGAAGGAGGCCATTCGGCCCATCGAGTCTGCACCGGCTCTTAGAAAGAGCATCCCACCCAAGGTCCACACCTCCACCCTATCCCCATAACCCAGTAACCTCACCCAACACTAAGGGCAATTTTGGACACTATGGGCAATTTAGCATGGCCAGTCCACCTAACCTGCACATCTTTGGACTGTGGGAGGAAACCGGAGCACCCGGAGGAAAGCCACGCACACACGGGGAGGATATGCAGACTCCGCACCGACAGTGCCCCAAACCGGGAATCGAACCTGGGACCCTGGAGCTGTGAAGCAATTGTGCTAACCACTATGCTACCGTGCTGTACTCCAGGTATCCCCAGGTAACCTCTGTACTCCAGGTATCATTTGTGTAAACCTACGTTGAACTCACTCCCAAGGCCAAAATATCCTTCCTAAGGTGTGGTGCCCAGAACTGCTCCCAGTGACTGCAAGTGGGGTGAAACCAGGATTTTGTAAAGCTGCAGAAATATCCTTTCATGCCCCCCCCCCATGATTGATATCTTGAGCTCATCGTCTCAAACCCTAATTTAACTGGTATTAAATCAGACTCTCATCAGTGCCTCTATGTTTTGGTCAGGTTATTTGAAAGTGGGTGTTACTTTTCTGTACTTATTTGGAATGAGTTATTTTACTTTTAAAACATAGAATAGAGTGGTAAAGTGGCTAATAACCTTCAAACTAATAAAGAGGTTTTCAAAGTACTCATATAAAATATATATGTATGGAATGTAAGTGTAAAAGTAATCTACTTTTACATGAGATAAGACAGCATGCGATGTCAAATTGATCTAAAGGACTTCAGTAAAACAGGTGCTTGTCAATGTGTTTTTGCTACAGTATGTTTTTGCTGCGTTTACCAGTGAGTGCCTGGTATAAGTCAATTAAACTTACAGAATAGTTTTGTAAACTTACAAAGTTACAGAAGTTACACAAAGTCTATATAAAATACATATCAATGCTTGAAAGTGTTTGTTCTGCGAAATGTAACAGTACATTCAACTAACAGATATTAAAATTTAAAAGAACTACAGAGTTACAAAAGCTAATTACAGAACTTTGGGCAGCACTGTACTGTCATGATATTCAAGTGAACATCACAGCACATACACACATACATAATGATAGACAGAGCAACGGACCAATTAGCACACATAACACGACAGCCAATCACAGACAAGAGCATACACAGTACAAAACAAGAAACACAACACTTCCTGGGCAGTCCATCAGGAGACGGCACAGGGCCAGGACCTCAAAGCCAGACACTCACTCAGTCACCACGTGCTGAGTACCAAGTTTGTTATATAAATAGTTTAAAGGAATAAAACTGCGTTGTACCAATCGCAACCGTGTTGATTCGTCTGTATCTCAGAGCACCCAACACTTCATGTACCATAGTGGTTAGCACAATTGCTTCACAGCTCCAGGGTCCCAGGTTCGATTCCCAGCTGGGTCACTGTCTGTGCGGAGTCTGCACATCCTCCCCGTGTCTGCGTGGTTTCCTCCGGGTGCTCCGGTTTCCTCCCACAGTCCAAAGATGTGCCGGTTAGGTGGATTGGCCATGCTAAATTGTCCTTTAGTGTCCAAAAAATGTTAAGTGGGGGTTATTGGGTTACAGGGATACGGTAGATACGTGGGCTTCAGTAGGGTGCTCTTTGTAAGGGCCGGTGCAAACTCGATGGGCCGAATGGCCTCCCTCTGCACTGTAAATTCTATGACTCTATAACTTAAATTCTAAACTTTCGGAATTAAAGATGGTTACACGGTGTGAAATAAAGTGACTTCCCTTAAACATTGCAAGTTACACGGCACTAATTTAATGCTGAATGTTTTAGTACTTGTTTTTCCTTGCACAATCGGACTTTGAATTTAGAGAACAGAGCTGATCATTTTAATTGCGAGGGTGTTGGATAGTTCAATACCAGTAATTGTTCAACATTGACATCTTCCATCGCCGCCTTAAGATATGTTCTTTGTCCTTTGTTAAGTTTGAGTGTGATGCAAAGACCATGTGATGGGGTTTGTGACCTAGAATTCAGGATCCTGCTTTGACACATTTCGATGATGTGTCAACTAAACTAAAACTAATCATTAAACATCAATTTCCCTACAAAGTCCTTCCAGATCTCAGGTTTTCTGCTCGTTCTGGCAACATTGTGAGCCTCTTCATTTAATCCAGCCCCATCCTTCAACTTTCCTACTCAACCAAGTTTGAGTCACTTTTCCAGTTGCGTTAAGGGAATATACATTCGTTGAGAATTATGAATTAGTTCTTTAAATGTTTTCCATTGCTGTATCTACTAACATAATTTTAATCTAATTTCCCAAGCTACGTCAGCCAACTCACCCCCTCTCATATCTCCTTACGTTGACCGACCACTCACCTTATTGGTCGCTTGATGGAAGGCTGTGCAGCTGATGTGACACATTGGCCTCAAATGTCACAAGGGTGACGTATTTACAGTGAGCGGTAATGGCAAGAATCAAAGGCATGCCATATATAGCCGATGTTATTTCAAGATCTGACTGTTCAGATAGACTGCAGTCAGTGAAGGAGCAGAGATGGCAGTAGCTGGGAGGCAAGGAGATACTAAATATAGACCGACACTGGGGGCTTGAGTTTCATTGTTCTTTCAAAGGCTGCAGATGCGTGTCAGTTATAAGCAGAGCAGCTGCTGTCAAATACGTACAACAACTTGCATTTCCACAGTGCCTTTAGTGTTTTAAAGTTCTTCAGAGAGTCATTGTCGAACAACAATTGACACCAAGCCACGTATGGAGATATTAGGTTGGGTGACCAAGAGCCTAGGCAAAGAGGTAGGGTTGAAGATGAGTCTTAAGAGGCAGACAGCTGGAGAGGTTTAGGAAGGAGCCTCATAACCTTGGAATGTTGAGGGGTCAGTCACCAGTGGTGGAGTGATGGACTTCAGGAACACACAAGGAGTAGCAAAGAGATCTCAAAGTGGTGCAGAGCCGGAAGATTACAGAGACAGAGAGGAATAAGGCCGGGGAGAAATATTTAAACAAGGATAAGTATTTTAAACTCAAGGCGTTGCTTAACCAGGTGTCAGTGGAGTTTGGGGTGAACAGGATTGTGTGAAAATTAGGGGGCGGACAGCAGAGGTTTGGTTGACCTTCTAAAGGCTGGAAAATGGGAGACACTTCATAAACGCAAGCTATAAATACAAGTTGTTGCTGTCAGCTCAAAGTTAACACCCAGTGGCACAAAGCCAAGTTGACAGGAGACAATGAAAACAGTTTAGATTGCACGATCACACCCAGGCCAGTGAATGTGTGGAAAGGCTAAAAAAAACAGGGAGATGCAAAGGAGACAAACTCAAGAGGGAGCTGTGTGGCCTCTTGGTTACAGAAAGAATGGAGAGGTGTAAGGATCAATTCTGACCGGCTTCAATGGAAATAAAAGTCAGGACAATGACAACATATAAAACAAGTTGTCAACTCAATGGCCTGCATAAAACCAGAATTTACCATTTCTAGTTACTGGCTTTCATTATTAAGAATTGCTAAGTCTTTATCTATAACTGCCTATATAATCTCGACACATTATAATTGAACTCTGTGCACTCCAATGCAATTACCCACATCCCCATTCCTCTAAACTCACTTGCCCTGAACACGGTCGCACTGCAGGCTATTGACTGGTATTACATATTTAATTAGCGAGCATGGTATAATTCCAGTTTATAAAATTTAAAGTATTTCTTCAATCTGTGCTTCCTGTATATCCTGCACAGGAACAGACCATTCGGCCCAAGTCTGCTGGACCATTCATCTAGATCATGGCTGCTCTATTACCTCAACCTCATCTTCCCGTATTATCTCCATATCTCTTGCTATCTTTCATATCTAGAAATCTATCAATCTCAATGTGGAGATGCCGGTGTTGGACTGGGGTGGGCACAGTAAGAAGTCTTACAACGCCAGGTTAAAGTCCAACAGGTTTGTTTCGAATCACTAGCTTTCGGAGTGCAGCTCCATCCTCAGGCGAGCACTTTGTGCCGAAGCTTCCGCTGCGCTCTGGGGTAGAGGATTCAAAAGACTCACCACCACCCGAGTAAAGAAATGTTTCCTCTTCTAACCTCTAAATCCGTCCCCGCCCCCCTCCCCCCCCCCTTATTTGGACACAGTGTCCCCTGGTTCTAGACATCCTCCCCCACCTCCCACCCCAACCAGGGGAAACATCCTTCCTGTAACTACCCTGCCTAATCCTGAAAGAACCTTATATGCTTGAACGAGATCCATAATGAGGTGCACTCACGTTGACCAAGGAATTTAAAATGCGCTCCATACAATTCACAGACGTCAATCTCTGAATATTATTGACATTCTACCTTTGACAAAGAGGTTTCTACTAACACCACAGAGCCCTGACTCACTCTCAACTCAGCATTACACGAGTAATGGCCATTTGGGCCATTAAACCAAGCTCATATTCAGCCAAGGTAGCATTAGCACAGTTATTGATAAAAATAAAATACCTTTTAAGAAAGAAAGTTTGAAGCATGGGACAATGACTCTCATTCACACTGCTAACTAAACAGATTTAGTGGGCAGGGTGGGAGGTGTTTTAGCTGATAATATCAGCTCTTTATCAATCTCGGCTTGGTCGCAGTGGCTATTTTAGTGTGCTGAATTCTAAGCCCACATGACATTGAAATCGAGTTTCCATGATCTTTTGCGACAGCTTAAAAAACATTGCACTTGAAGCAGGCAAGGCTGGATGCAGGGTGGGATGCGGGGCAATTTTGTGGCGGGTTCACAGAGGCAGACTCCCATATAAACAGTAGCTGCCTCCAGTCGGATGTGATTTTGGCGGGGTAGTTTTAAAAAATTCTTTTACGGAATGTGGGCCAGCATTTATTGCCCATCCCTAGTTGCCCTTCAGAAGGTGGTGATGACTTGCCTTCTCGAACCGCTGCAGTCCTAGTCCTTCAGGTGTAGGTACACCCACTATGCTGTTAGGGAGGGAGTTCCAGGATTTTGCCCCCAGCGACAGTGAAGGAACGGCGATATATTTCCAAGTTGGGGTGGTGAGTGACTTTGAGGGGAACTTCCAGATGGTGAGCTCCCAGGTATCTGCTGCTCTGGGAACCCCACTATCTGGAAGTTCCCCTCCAAGTCTGAAACCAGAAATGTGCAGGTTCTAACTGGTAGGAGCAGATCTAAACCTTGTGACTTTGGGATAGAGGCAGGGTACCATTTTTGAGAAGTCCCAGCATGCCTTTGGGAGAGGTCAGGTGTACTTTGGGAAAGGGACGGTATCATTTTGAGAGAGGTTGGGTGCCCTTTTGAGTTGTTCAAGGTGGACATGACTGTGTTGTTACGACACCCTGGTGGTCATATTCCAGCCCCGACAACCCCGGAGTCCCGACACAAGTGATTTAACCAATAATTTGTGTATTTTGGTAAAAAGGTTAACCCTCGACTGCTCCAATGAGTTACAGGCACCAGATCTGCAAGGAAAAATATTAACAAAACTGTTTATTTATAACAAGGAACAAGATGAATATATAATGGCAAGAATGGAACAATGGTCTGTTCAATCTAACTATTCCCCAAACCCCGTCCCACCCTCCACCCAGACACACGCAAGACTAACATACAGTAGCGGGGTAGGGAAAGGATTGAAAATAACAGTGAGAAGATGGTTCTTTGCTGCCGAGGTTGCGGTCTTTGTAGCCAGCAATCTTCGAATGGTGGTCCTCGAACCTGCAGGCTGTAGAGTGCTCTCTGGTAAGTCGCTTTCACTTTTAACATTTGGGGGTCTTCACACTGAGAATTCCCCCTCTGAGGTCTGTGCAATTCTAGCTCGTGTCCACCAGATGGGCTATCAGCCTCACTGAGTTGAAATTACTGTTGGTAGCATGAGGGCAAGTGGGCTTTTAAATAGCCCCTCTCCTTGCTCTGAACCCTCAGGGAGAATTCAGCAGGTGAGATAGAGTTTGGAGCACTGGCATCACAGTTCTTAATCAGGATAGTAATGTCTACTTGCCCACAGCTCCTCTCATAGGTCACTTTCACAGACTAGCTGGAGGCATGTAAATTGCCAGGCCTTTCAAACAGAGTTTTACACTTTCACCGATCTGGCTGGAGACATTTAAGGCAGGAGTTACTTCCCCAAGCTGGCTGGAAGCATTCAAATTGCCAGGCCGAAAGCTGATAGAGAGATTGTGTCTTCTCGTATGCTGATTTCCAAGTCTGCACAGAACAGGGAACAAATGGAACATACCTAACTGTTTCAGAATCTTCCAGAAATTCTCTGACAAGCTTGATGAATCCCAAACGAGAACAAAAGATGTCCCAGAATCTCAGAGGCACTGATTGGCTGTTTGCCAAGTACATCAAAATGACACCACGGGTTATGCCACAGAGCATCAAGGGGAGATCTGGACCAATACATTAGACCAGGGGTGTTTTCAGATTGACCAAAGTCTGCAGATTTAAAACAAAACTGCAATGTTTCAGGGACAGGGGTTAAAACGAGAAACACAAACAGACAAGGATTTAACCAGTTCCTTACAGTGTAAAAATGCATAAATTCATTTGGAAGCATCAAAGCTGCCATGGAACTGTCAAGCTGTCAAAGAACTATCAAAATTGTCAAATCTGTCAAAGAACTGTCAAAGCTATTTGGAAATATAAAACCTCAGTTCACTGGAACTGTCAAATCTGTCAAGAGTTATAACTCTGCTGGGCTTTAAAGTTAAAAAAATGTGTAGAGTTCTTTTAAATCAATGCTTGCCATTTCACTCTGTAGTCAGGATTTTACCAAAATTTGTCAGAGAGTCATGCGGACCGAAAGACCTATGTGCATCTCTCCAGATGCACAGCTGAGTTTTCAGATCAGATTTCTGGGCACTTAGTGCATAGAAAATCTGGGGTGTGGTTCATGCTGTCACTCTGGTGGGCGGGGCCTAGTAAGACCGGCAAGGCAGGCTCCATAAAGCATCCTTTAAAAAGCCACCCCATCCGTGCTGATAATACACTGGCCATCAGCCCCCCACCCCCACAAGGAGGACCCCTGCCCCCCCCTCAGCATCTGGCTGACCCCGCAACCACGGCAGAAATGGGGGCCCTCTTCCCCCACCACGACAGTAATGGGGGCATTCTCCACCCCCCCCCCCCCTTCGCAAGCATCAGCACTCCCCCTAACACATAAAGGGAGAACCCGCCACCCATGGAGCTCCCCAGAGGACGCACCCTGCCACTGCCAACCTGTGCCAGGAATGCCCCTCCCAGCGTCTTGTAATTACTCTGGCATCCCTGGCTTCCCCTTGACCAATTCCCATTCTTATATTGCTGTTATAAACCTCGCTGAGGAGTATGAATATTTAGAGAGTAGGGATCATGTGGCTGGGAAGCCCTTCAATAATATGTAAGCGTATTAAAATCCATTAAAATTAGATTCTCTCTATTTCTGAGCAGGAACCTTGTTATGTCACTGGTGAGGGGCAGGGAAAATCGGGAAACGAGATCTCGCTGGTAGGATTTTATGCTCAAGGCCAACCCCCTCCTGTACGATGATATAATCCTGAGGGCAATCATTATAGGATTCATGCTGCATGACTGATTTTATAACCAACCATTATCATAGTGGGGTGCCTATTATGTGAAGGTTTGATTGACAGCGCCAAGTAGTTTTAGAATAGATATAGGTCAGTTGAAGGAATTGTCATGTTTTGAATGTCTTTTTATTAATTTGTATATTTTTAATTGTGCTATCTTCAATAGATACAAGTTTATTTTATGTCAGCTTGGCTCCTGAGGTTTGCCCTTGGTGGATACTAGGTGAGTTGGCATGAGGGGGGGGGGGAGGGGGTGCAAGGGAAAAGGGTGATACGTTGGCTGGGGGTTGGGATGAGTTGCCACTAAGTTGACTTAGGGCCTATTTAGAGCCATGGGGATGAGTGGGCCACATAAGGTGGTAGAGAGGGTATGAAGGGCATGGGTTGGCATTGAGGATGAGGGCCATGGGGGTGGCTTGAGGGGCATAAGGTGGCATGGGGAACACGTGAGGGGGCAGAGACGTTTTTCTTTTCATTTTTTGAATAACTTCAACAAAGTTGCGGGCACAGAGTCAGTCAAGCCTTCTGATCAGTTCGGCCTCTGCACCCGGCAGCCTCCGAAATCGTTCCAGAGGTGTTGGGCCAAACCTCTAATCTAACCCGCGTCCCTGGAATGAAAAATCTGACCTTACGGGCCTCACCCCCCCCTCCCGAGTGAGGTTCGCAGAGCTGGGAAGTATCCCAACTCTGAACACTAGATTCTGAGGTCAAAAATCCAGGTTGATGATTAGAACATAAGAAATAGGAGCTGGAGACGACCATTTGACCCTCGAACCTGCTCAGCCATTCAATAAGATCATGGCCTTAGCTCCACTTTCCTGCCCATTTTCCATAAATCATGACTCCCTTTGTAAATCAAAAATCTGTCTAGCTCGGCCGTGAATATATTCCTCACTCCTCTCCGGGGTAGAGAATTCCAGAGACTAACGACACTTTGCGAGAAGGAATTCCTCATTTCCGTCTTAAATGGGAGACCCTTTATTTTGAGACTATCTGCCAAGTCTGGACTCCCCCAGGAGGCCATTTATCCGGTCAAGTCCCCTCAGCCTCTTGTACAATAAACTCACCTCTCGTTCTTCTAAACTCGAAAGAGTATCGGCCCAACCTGATCAGCCTTTCTTCATAAGATAACCCATTTATCCTCAAATTAATACAGTGAACCTTCTGTTAACTACCTTTAGTGCAGGTATATCTCTTCTTGAGACGCTCATTAGTACTCCAGGTGCGGTCTCAGCAATGCTTTGTACAGCTGTAGCAAGACTTCCCAACTTTTATCCACCATTCACCTTGCAATTTTATTTTTGTGATAAACGTATTTTCAGCTGCATCAATCAAAGTGCAGCCAGTCACCACTCTAAGGTATATTAGGCATTATTTATAAAGCATATTTTTAAAAATCACACTTGAAATGCTATGGGTCACTTTGATTCAAGGCAGAATTTTTTGGATAACATGCAGATAGGTCAGAGATGATCCTGAGGAGGGAAAAAGCTTCTCAAAGTTAGTGCAATTTGCCTGGATCACCAATTGCACCCAAAGTGGAAACTCTACTCCATTATCTTCATACCCCAACCGTAGCAAGTCGCTGCTGGATGTTGCCTGTTGAAAATTGAGAGCCGGACTGTTCCTGGCTCCTGCCTCCATTACTATCAGTAGTATCCTTGGAGTGCAGCAGTATCACAACCATGTCCCGTTTTACCCTTAGCACAGTGAAAATTGTTTAGTGCTGTCCGGCGAATCATGCCCATATGTTTTGGGCATGCCCGGCGCTTAAAGAATTCTGGCAGGGGTTTGCGAGGGTGATGTCTAGGGTTTTGGACACTCAGGTGAAGGCGAGTCCAACAGTAGTGATATTTGGGGTGTCGGAGGATCCGGGAGTGCAGGAAGCAAAAGAGGCCGAGGTACTGGCCTTTGTCTCCCTGGTAGCCCGGAGGCGGATCTTGTTAATGTGGAGGGACTCGAAACCCCCGAGTATGGAGACCTGGGTTAGCGATATGGCGGGGTTCCTCAGCCTGGAGCGAATAAAGTTCGCCTTGAGAGGGTCCTTGATGGGGTTCTCCCGGCGGTGGCAACCTTTCCTTGACTTTCTAGGGGAGCAGTAATTGTCAGCAGCAGCATCATCCTGGGGGGGGGGGGGGAGAAACTGTTAATATAATGTAAGTTTTATATGAAGACAACACCCACCTTGTTCTGTTTAATAATTCTTGTTTATTTTTATTTTAATTATTATTTGTACTTTGTTATGTAAAAACGTTGGTTGGAAAAGCTTTAATAAAACATTTATTTAAAAAAAGAAAATTGTTTAGTGTTGTTCTGCAACACGAACAAACCAAACAGCACAGACTTTATGCATGTCTGTGTTCAGAGTAACGAGAGGCGGTATTACCTCGAGTGATGGTTTAGGCCAGAAAACTTGGAAAAGTTAATCATTGTATTTGCTCTACCCCAGCTCCAAATTTAATCTTGTCCTAATGCCTGTATTGGCAATTCTGGTCACCTAACATGGCCAATACGTAAGCATAAAGATTGTGCGGCAGGTGACATCATCTCACACTCCAGCCCAATCATATTCCCTCTATACCTCCAAGCAGTCACCTTTCAACAGGGGTTGATAGAAAGCAATCATGACCTGTGGCCAATATTTCATCATTTGCAGCAAAGGAGTGTGTTGCGATGTCTAATCTGAAGTCACCCCACAGTGGAACAAACTTAATTTTTTGCGTATTCATGATCAGGACCTGGCCACCGTTGACAAGGCCAGCATTTATTGTCGCCCTTACAAAGGTAGTCGGATGCTGCCTGTTTGAGCCGCTGCAGTTTGTGAGATGGGGGGGGGGGGGGGGGGGGGCACGCGGCGTTGTCAGTCAGGGAGTCCTAGGAGTGTCAGTTAGCTGAACGGCTGGTTCATGATGTGGGCCGATGACAACAGCACGGGTTCAATTCCCGAGGTTATTCATGTCGGCCCCATCTTCTCGACCTCGCTCGGAGGTGTGGTGATCCTCAGGTTAAAGCATCACCTGTCAGCTCACTAAAGGGGAGAGCGGCCGACGGTCTTCTGGGACTGTGGAGACATTTACATAGGATTGGGACTCGGAGACAAAGCAGGGATGGCCAATACATGTCCAAGTCAGGATGATGAGAGATTCAGAGTTGGTGTCATCCTCATGCGCCCGGTCAGGTCAGGACACAGATGGGATGCAAACTTATTTTAACAGATCAGGGAACACGGTATATTTTCCAACAACTTTTTTTCTTTAATTGACATTATTGTTCTCAAATATGATAAGACAAAGTTTACAGATTAAAATGGTCAACACATTAAATCAGAATAAAAAAAACAGTAAAATTTACAAACTTTGCTTCACAAACATACACACCTAAATTGACGATTTTGTATAATATATGCAGACAAACTGACAGCTTCCAGCTCAGTTCCAGACCTCATCAGAACCTGCTGTGATGATACTTCTTTCAGAAACTCAGTTTGATTTTCTTTTCAATTGGAAAGTCAAAATATTACAGTTTTCCACCTCAGTGCTTTCAGAAAAAGGATTCGGTAATACAAGCTTTGCGTCAGCAATTTAATTGACAACAGAATAGTGAAGTCTCATTGATTTGTATAAATGGATTTTCAAATGGTCCAAATCTGATTTATTTTGGTCTTTCTTCCCTCTCCTCTCCCTTCCCCACCCCAACACCATCTACACAGCAGCGAGTTCAGACTTACATCTCTCAGTAACACTTCTAAGACATAAACAGCATAATACTTCTAGGTTGCAGACAGCACTCAAGAATGAGTCACTAC
Source organism: Scyliorhinus torazame (assembly GCF_047496885.1). NCBI lineage: Eukaryota > Metazoa > Chordata > Chondrichthyes > Carcharhiniformes > Scyliorhinidae > Scyliorhinus > Scyliorhinus torazame. The sequence goes on along the minus strand of NC_092714.1, from coordinate 264,755,612 downwards.
TGGAATTTCATGGGGTCAACACACAAGAGCAAAACATTTGCACTTTTTCACGGGCAGTGTGCATCTTTTCCCAGGTTATTTTAAGCCCCCAAACACAAACCAACGGTGTGGCAACACACGCATCACTGCTCACATTTTCAGTTGTTAAGCTCTGGAATTCCCAAGCAAAAGCCTCTCTTCTGTTGAGACACCCTTTAACAACTAATTGATCAAACTTTTGGTCATCTGTCCTCATTTCTCCTGACATGGTTGGGAGTCAAATTCTGTTTAACACTCCAGTGAAGCTCTTTGGTATGTTTAATACACACTAAAGGTGCTGCACAAATGCAACTTGTTATTGCACGTATACTTGTGCTCAACAAACGCAGTTATCCTGACAGTTCCAACTGAGCCAAGTGCATATAATTGGCTGCAAGCAAGTCACTTTCTACCCTGGAGCGGAACTGAACTTTATTGCCCTGGAAAAGACAAGGATGAGGTGACTTCTTGAACTGTTGCTGTCTGTATGGCAAAGGTGCTGATCGGTGCAAATGTTCAGGATTTCAGCCCAGTGACGATGAAAGAACAGCGATATACTGAAGTCCGGGTGACATAGTGACTACAAAATAGTCTGACGTAAGCGCATAGACCTTAAATGCCGACTGCGTCTCCCTCTGAAGCTGCTGCCTGGCTTGCTGAGTGCTGTGAGCATTTCCTGTTTTTAATTCAGATTTCCAGCATTGGCGGTATTTTGCTTTTTGGACTGGATAATCCATTCCGGCCAAGGTTCGATCAGATCTACAGTGAAAACCTCTGAAGCTGGAGTGGCTTTAATTACTTTGCGGTAGCTGGAGGCAAAGTGAAGGTCTGTAAAAGCATGTAGGGGGTAGGAAGAAAGAGGCCAGGAGCTCCAGTTTTGAAAACTTACAAGAATAAGCAAGTGAGCACAAGATATAATGCAGCGAGTCTGGATTAAGCATGGTGAAGATGTAGGGAAGGAGAAGAGGCTGCAAGACGACGATTGCAGTTTAAAGTCAAACTGGGAAAGTTAAGAGGGGCAATGACCACATTGCGAACATGAAAGAAGAGAGGGAAAACTGATGGCAACAGAGGAATCATCTATTGGCCTGCAAGATGAAAGGTCACGGATTCAGGTTGAGAGGCGGCAGATTTAAAACTGAGATGAGGAGGAACTACTTCTCGTAGAGGGTGGAGAATTTGTGGAACTCGCTGCCCCATAGTGTGGTGGAGTCTGAATCATTAAATGGTTTCATGAAGGAGATGGATTTACTTCTGATTTTAAAAATGGGTTAACGGGATTTGGGGAACAGGTAGGGAGGTGGATTTGAGACCAAAAGGAGACCAAGGGAGGCTGGTTTAGCACAGTGGGTTAAACAGCTGGCTTGTAATGCAGAACAATGCCAGCAGCACGGGTTCAATTCCCGTACCGGCCTCCCCGAACAGGCGGCGGAATGTGGCGGCTAGGGGCTATTCACAGTAACTTCATTGTGACAATAAGCGATTATTATTATTAGATCAGCCATGATCTGATTGAATGGCTGAGCAGGCCTGAATTGCCATCTTCAGTTCCTAATTCCTGTGCTCCTAAGTTTATGCTTTGCGTCTGCAAAGGCCTGCAGCAGGGAGCCTCTCTAGAAATGGGAACCATACACCTTCTTCCTCTTGATGCAAGCCTATCTAGCCATTCAAAAGCTTAAGCATTAAATTCCCATCTTTGATCTGCAAGTTGCATTATTGAATTCAAATGATCAGAATTTTTAGCACACTGAATTATCAGGAGCGTTCAGCTCAAAGCATGTTAATGATCATTAAAATTGAGACGGTGCAGAGGGGGTTTACCAGAATGGTTCAAGGGATTTTAGCAACTAGGTTAGATTGGAAAAGCTGTTTTTTTTTCCTCCATGAGACCGAAGCAGATTGAGGGGAGATTTGATAGAGGTCTAGGTGATTATGATCGGTTCAGAGAAGGGAAACAAGGAAAAGTGGTAGTCACAATGACGAGGCAACATTGGTTTGGGAACAAGATGAAGGGGGAATGCATGTGAGGGAGAATGTTTTTATTCACACAGTGAGCGGTAATGACCTGGAACTCACTGCGTACAAGGGTGGTGGAAATGGAGACAATAAACAATTTCAAAAGCAATTGGGTTGGGCACTTGAGGGAGATAAGCTTGCAAAGCTATGGGGATAGAGAAGGGAGAAGGAAATTTATTTCTGTGCTATAATGTCTCTGTAACTAAATGGTAAAGCTGTAATTAGGCAACTAAATCAACCACACTTTTGCCATTACCCAGTTATACGATGCTGGTCAACGAACATGATAAAAGTAAAATGATTCTTGCTCATACAACTAGCACTGGGAAAGTCTGCTTCCAACTCCATTTCCCCATTATTTACCAAAAGCCACTCTGCACTGGCTCGGTATGTAAAATGCTTTGGAATAAAAGATGTGGGATGATATTTGTATTCGCTTAATCCAGCCCAATAGATTTATCTCAAGGTCTAGCACATCGTTGAAAACCGATATTGCTTCTACTTTTTTTGATATATCACATCGATCACCCTGGCAGATCCGACTAAAAGAGGTACTATTCGCTTTAAAAATGCTGCAAATTCAATTTTACTGCATTACCATTGATTTTGGAATCAAATTTGTGCCTGAGTTTAAAAAATTGAATATTTAAAAAGCTATAAAGCTAGTGGGTAAACAGTTGGTGCATCGTCAATAATACATTGTAAATGGATTTCCAGAATTCAGGGGGAAGAATTCTACAAACAGAATGGTTTGTGATTTGAATCCTTAACCCCATCACGCCTGCCACCCTTATTTGTAGAAGCTGGAAGGTCTCATTGCTGGAACGGCATGAACAACATTGCCCATGACTGCTGGGAGAAAACTTACCTCGGGTGCAATTTAACAGCTGCTCGCGCACAAAGGTGTTCCAGGATGTGTTTCATAAGGGGGTGTGAAAGGCCCACCTGGGGATCATCCAAAGCACTTGGGGCATTACAACTATTTCCTCCACCTGTCTGAAAAATAGTCACAACTTATTTTCTTCTAACCCAAATGTATTTAGAAAGCAGCGATGTGCAGTTAGTTGAGTAATCTAATTGTGACGTACAAGGTGATTAAAAGATTCAATAGGGTAGAGAATGGGGAAACCATTTCCTCTGATGGGGAGAGTCCAGGATATAAACTGCATGAACTGAAAAATAGAGCCAGGACATTCAGAGGTGGCGTCACAAAGCACTTCTTCACACAAAAGGGAGTGGAAATCTGGAACTCTTTCTCCCAAGAAGCGGTTGAGGTTTCGGGAAATCAATGGAAAATTTCAAACCGGAGACTGCCAGTTTGGTTATGGTATTAAGGGCAGATGGAGTTAAGCTACAGATCAGCCATGACAGAACTGAATGGTGAGGCAGGCTCGAAGATCTAAATAGTCTCTTGTTGGGCTTGTACGACCCTCTTGTCACATCATTTCAACTGAGCCAGATTGGCATGGTGGGCAGCATGGTGGCACAGCACCACAGTGGCAGCACTGTTCCCTCTCAGCGTCAGGGACACGGGTTCGATCCCAGCCTTGGGTGCCTGTGTGGAGTTTGCACGTTCTCCCAGTGTCTGCGTGAGTTTCCTCCCACACTCCAAAGATGTGCAGGTTAGGTGGATTGGCCAGGCTGAATTGTCCCTTGGTGCCCAAAGATGTGGTTAGGTGCGGTTACGGGTATGGGGCAGGGGAGTGGGCCTCGATGGGCTCTTTCAGAGGGTCGGTGCAGACACGTTGGGCTGAATTACCTCCTTCTGCACTGCAGGGATTCTATACCTATTCAGAACTCAACTTAAGGCAGTGAGTCTCGACAAGCGATACAACATCAACCTGAATTTAAATAACGCCTTTCGGGGTTCAAAGATCCTAACGGTTCATGAAGAGTACATTGCAGCCAGCTGCAACGGTGGGTGGGGACTGGGAGCATGAAAGCTAGCTGCAATTAAAACCTGGAGAAGAGCATTTATGATGACAGCATTTGGTTTTTCTAATGCAGTGTATGGAAAGCAAGCATAGGCTTGGATTAGGCTGCTGCAGAGAAACACAGACACACTGAGCCAACTGACTGTCCTGTAAAACACTGGCTGTTAGATTATGTTTGCAAGATGCTATGGTTTAGTGGTAAATATTTATCTAACATTTTGCAAATAACACTATCCAGTTCATTCAATACTGCCTTTGAAAGTCAACATATTAAGATCCTAAAACTGCATTCTAATTCTTACAAACGATAAGGATTCATTATGCTATGTGTTAAACGTGGAAGCATGCTGGGGTGAATTCCGATTGGACAATGCAGCATATTGCAGGGCGCATTTTGCACGTCATTATTTTCCAGTGCATCTTTAAAATAAGCTTCCGTTGTCACTAGATGCTGCTAATAACACAATGGGGATCAGACCCATGGTGAATGGGCAGACAAGCGGCAGGCGTCAATATGACCATGGCAGGCAACACAAGCGAGAGGCCAAGACCATCGCGTTCTCACTCGACACCCACGGGGTGAATCCTGCAGCAGTGGGTCACTGGATAGCGAAGAGCAGTGGGAGACGCTGGCCGGAAGCGAATCAAAAGACCCCTGGCCCACACCTCGGCTGAGATCAACCCTTGCTTGAAACTTTGCGGGGGGGGGGGGGGGGGGAAAGAGAGAGGTTCTTTCCGGTCTTTGTCACAGGGTAGGTGGAGAGGTGAGTCACCTTGTGCAAAAACAGAAGCCCCAATCAGTAGCGATAGGTTATCGAAACGCAAGGGTGTCATTAGACAGAGGGGGGAGTAGGGCGCAATGCCGTTCAGTTGCACAATCTGGTGAGCCAAACAGCAGTTCATCAGGCCATACAAGTTCACAACTGGTATTGGCCACGAGTCAGACACAGCCATTCCAGTGATACCATGTGAATTTGATAAAAGTTTAGAATCTTTCCTGATATCATCTCATTTCATAAGGATGGTTTGGTCAGGTTGAAATATAAATGGGGCCTGATAAAAAAATTCTCAGTCAAGTAAATCACATTTACGTTGGCTAAGAAATTAACTTTTAAGTTGAATTTGGAGACTCATTTGTTTTCTTTTGTAAATATATAAAAGATTAATTTATCCATGAATTTCTACAATCAAGCTAAATGCCTGGGAAAATTCTACTCCACTAAGTTAGTGACCAGCTGCAAGTAAATGCCTGCAGTAAAAAGGAAATATGATGCTGATAATCTGATATTTATAACAATTGGCTAGAAACACTTAGCAACTGAAAGAGAACGATAGGTTGGTGCTGACGTGCGTTTTGCTGGAGGGTTGTGCAATCTCCTGTGAATATTCACCACTTTGTGTCTCTACTTTATAAAACTGAAGAACCAGTGGCTGGGAATGTGGGGAAGTACCAACTCAAATAGAACAGTCACGTTAACTGACTAGAAGCTTGCACTGAGGGAAGAGTTCCTACTGACAACTTATGGCCAAAACTGTAACGCTTTTTTATGAGGAATGACACGTTTGTTTGCTGGTATCATTATCAGAGGCGATGACAATTGCTTTAATACTAAAAGAGATGTGGACACGTTTCAAGATGCAAATAATACTCAAGTGCTCAAAGGGTTAATGTGAAGAGTTTGTCAGCTCATGATGCTGGGTGTGTAAAACATCAGCTTTGACCTGATTGGTGGCACTCTCACCTTCCTTTAAGTCAGATGGTGGATTCCAGTCTTACTCTAGAGACGGGAGCACAAATTCTAGGTTGACTCTTCACGTGCAATGCTGAGGGACTGCTGCCCTGTCAGAGATGTTGTCTTTCGTATGAGGTGTTAAACAGAGGTCCCTGTCTGCTCTCTCAGTTGAATGAAAAAGATCCCATGGCACTATTTAGGAGAGTTGGGGAAGTGACCTAGTCAACATTTCATTGCTGCTTGCTGTGCACCAATTGGCTACCATGTTCCTACACTGCAACATTGACTACACTCAAAAGTACTTCGCTGGCTGTAAACTTTGGGACATCCAGAGATTATAAAAGGCGCCATATAAATACAAGTTCTAACCATCCAAACCTTCTAAATGTGCTTGGACAAAGCAAATGATTGGGGACTTGTTATCTTTACTGATGACTGTAAAAGCTGGGGAACCAAAATTATGGGGCAGAGCTATAAATAAAAGTCACCTCTGGGAGTGGCTGCTTCTGCAATGTTACCGTGCCGACCACTGAGGATAGACCACGAAACCAATAGTATGAGAGAGACTGGGAAGAAAGGTTTCTTGGTCAGGAAGCTCATCTCTCCTTCAGGGATTCCTCACTCAGTATTCCATGTCCTAGATTCAGCAGTCCGGTCTACTGTGCAAAGCCAGATTGTCTTGAGGTGCTTGCAAGGGAGCAGGGTGGAAAGTTTACTCTGAAGCTTTGAAATACAGTTTTATTAAGCATTGCAAAGCCAGTAATCGGAGGACTCCTCTGCTTCAGTATGAAATATAAAGCTGAAGGTTTTCCAGAGTGAGGGTGGTTGCTGGAAGGTATTCTAGAAAAATAGTTCTTAAAAAATAAAATAAAAACAACGTTCATCCTGGTGGAGGATTTTACCTATAAATCCTGAGTTAGAGGGGCAAGTTTCCGTAACAGTCCACGGCGTGTGAATTTTGATTTATGTTTGGGTGATGTTTGTAAGTCTGTGTGTGCAAGTTTGTGTGTGGGTGTGAGCCTGTATGTGTGAGAGTGTGAGTATGAGTGTAGGTCTATGGGTTGTGTGGGGGGCGTGAGAGGCGGTGAGTCTGTGTCTTTTGGGTACGCAAGAGAATGCGTGTGTGTACAGAGACTGTGTGAGAGAGAATGCGCACGAGAGAGAGAATGCGCACGAGAATGTGCATGTGAGAGAATGTTCATGAGAGAATACGTATGTGAGAGAATGCACGTGTGCGCGTACATATACAAAGAATGTGTGTGTGTGCAAGACAGAGTGAGAGTGTGTGTGTGCGCGCGCGCATGTGCATGTGCTCTGCAAATAATGTTTCCTTGCAGACTTTTCAGCATTTATGAGGATGAACTGGGCACATTGTCCTGGTGGTGAGAACTCTCCCTGTATCTCAGAAGTTCTGTTGTCGTCGTTTCTTGGCATCAATTGCATCCAGGATTGGCTGCCTCTTAGCTTGGTAACGCTGACGAATCTCTTCGATCTCCTGTTCCATTGTGGGGTCCAGTGAGCTAAGTCTTCTCTGCAGTTCTTCGACGGTCCAACTCTTCAACTGTAAATTCAATTTAAAAAAAGACACGTTTAGTTCCATTTCCTTCCTGGCCCCAGTGAATAGACATAAATGAATATACATAAGTGGCGGGGGATCAATCTAATTGAGGAGTTTATGATTAAAGGAATTGATAGGGTAGTTAGAGAGGAATACTTTCCTCCAGTGTGGGAGCCATGAACAAGGAAGTACCATCTTAATTAGAACTGGACCTTTCATGGGTGATGTCATGAAACACATCTTCACACAAAGGGCAAAGGAAATCGGGAACTCTTCCCCCACACTGTTCAGGGTGATCAATTGAAAATTTCAAACCACAGGCCGATTGCCCAACACAATCGGGCTACAGAACCAACAAGGAGTGCAGATGGAGATGGGGTACAGATCACCCATGATGCAACAGAAATGGTGGAGTATGTTTGATTGCTTGACTGGCCTCCTCCTGTTCCTCAATATGGCATAGTCACTAATAAATCCATCATTACTCAGAATGGTGAGGATGTGGAATAAACGGATTTACAGATGGGGGAGGGTGGGAGGAGCAGACAACACCAGCCTGGTCTAGGGTGGTTAAATGGGCTCTTTCTGTGCTGCAAATTCTACTGCCATCTTTAAAAATGCCGCTTTACCCAAGCCACTTTTCTGCCTTCCATTCAGCCCATTTACACCGTTACATGTTTGGGTTCCCTTTTATCGTCTAGTTGGTTTCTATCTTTGAGGCTTCTCTTGTTGATGAGGCCATTCTCTCCACATCCCAGCTAACAGCTAAATTTACAGTGTGCAAAGGTAACACTGTAATTTACTCCAGCTTCCTTCTGTGCCTTCACTTGATTTGCCTTCTCTTCAGAAGCCAGCGGGGGTAACACCATGTTGGACACTGACTTAGGCTAGACTCATTGTTCACCTATCGTCCCGCCTCTACCACCCTCCCAGGCAGTGCATTCCAGACTGTCACCACTGGGATAAAAAAAGCTTTTCCTCTTGCCCCCCGCAGAACCTTGAACTTGTGTCCCCTCGTGACTGACCGTTCAACTAAGGCTCCCTATCCACGCCGCTCATAATCTTGTAACACCTCGATCAGGTCGCCCCTCAGTCTCCTCTGTTCCAGCGAAATCAACTCAAGCCTATCTAACCTCGCTTCATAACTTAAATGTTCCATCCCAGGCAGCATCCTGGTGACTCGCCTCTGCACCCTCTCCAGTGCAATCACATCCTTCCTTGTGTTGGTTCGGACTTAAGTCCCCATTGCAGTGTGGAACAAAGGACCCGCACACTACCAAATTTACGTTTCAGTGGAACTTGCTGTGATTCACTGTGTGAAGTGCAGTAGAATGGTACGCACTGCCTCCACGAGTTCTTGGGAGGGCGAGAGCAAATAAAGAATAGTGCAGCAGTGTGAATGAATAATGAATGAAGTTTTTTTTGTAGTTAAATATTGCTCCGTGTTTGTGCACTGTCAACAGGCACTGGTGATGGGTTGGCTACTCAGCAGGTTTAAAGTCCTATATTAGTGGGCAGTGGAGCCTGCAGATTTTCTTTACATCTGATTTGGGCTCCTGGGCAAGATAATGGCTTTTACAGCTTGCGCACTGTACTGAAGGACATGATCAATGAAGATTCTCAGCCTCGAACCTCCTGCCTCATCGGCACGACTAACTGGTGAACGACTACAGAGGAAATTTTGAAAAAACACACGACTCTCGGCACTTTAAGAGTCGAGTTGGGAATAGCGATCTCACTCGTTTCTCCCCACTTTTAACTGCATTTGAAAGCATTTAATTAACCTGTGACGATTAAAGTGAGCTAATTTCATTCACAAAATCATAAAAATGAATCAGGACATTCTATCCATTTCGCTCAATCCTGTGCTTTGGCTCAAATCTCAGTCAAAGGAAACCAAAAGCAAGCGAGACTTAGGGCAAGAAAGGTGCTTACACAGCTTCACCATCCTACCTTTGATAAAGGGGAATGCTGGCTCTGGGCTAGAGCATTAAAAATAAACCTGGTACATATAAATGTTCCTTAGGTTTGGCACCTTGGTGCCCGCGCCAGTATTTACACTTTTCCCCCCGCCCCAGAACATTTTTAGTCTTGCACGGTTTGGAAATTCAAGCTCAATCGACACATGTGCTGGGCAGGAACGAACACGGAAAATTACAGCTCGGAAACCATTTCACTAATTCAATTGCACCGCCATCATGTTTTGCTTAGACACATTACCTTGGAGCTTCTAGAAACCTAGCAGCTGGATATCCGCGTCTGCTCTCTAATCCGGCTAGTATTTGCAGGGTAAGTGAATGGGTGCCTCAATACTAGGTGACAGGTCGGCACAAGCTGTCAAACACGTCTCCTGTGCCCGCCTCGTTCCTTGGGCTAGGTTTGCCCAGCATCCCAACCCTGGCTGCCCCAGTCTCTCGCGCTAACTCATTTGAGTTTTAAAAACCTTTTGGGATCCTTTGGGGACCTGAACTTCAACCCATTGGTGGGGCAGCATATCCATTCTTGGGTTCCAAGCTGAGCCAAAATTGGTCACTTCTTTTATCATACTGTGGCAACTGTCCCTCCAGCTGCCTGGGTTCTAAGCTCTGGAATTCCTTTCTCCTCAAGTCCAGTTTTGGTCGTCGCATTTTGAGGAAGGATGTGGTGGCATTGGAGGCAGCTCAGAGGAGATTGGCCAGATTGATTCCGGGGATGAAGTGTGAGGAGATAATAATAATAATAACGTTTTATTGTCACGGGGGTGATTCTCCAATATGGAGCCCAAGTGTTTGCGCCATCGTGCAGGGGGCCAGCACGGTGCTGGAGCGGTTCACCGCCGCTCCAGCCTCCTTTCCCGGCACCAAATGGGCGCCGCGCCAAACTGCGCATGCGCGGGGGACTTCTTTAACGCCGATTCTCTGCACCTCGGAGAATCGCGCGCTGGCGTCGTGGCACGGTTGCGGCGATTCTCCAGCCCGGCACGGGCCTCGGAGAATCGCCCCCCCCCCCCCCCCCCCCCCCCCCCCCCCCAAGTACGAAGTTACTGTGAAAAGCCCCTGGTCGCCACATTCCGGCGCCAGTTCGGGTAAGCTGGGTACAGGAATTGAACCCGCGCTGCTGGCCTTGTTCTGCATCACAAACCAGCTGTCTAGCCCACTGAGCTAAACCAGCCCCTTATATTGAACAGTTTGGGCTTATACGTGCTGGAGTTTAGAAGAATGAAAGGGGATCTGATTGAGGTATATAAAATACTAAACGGGATTGATAAAGTTAAACGTAGTCCAAATGTTCCCCCTTGTGGGACAATCTAGAACCAGTTGTCACAGATATTTGATTTGATTTATTATTGTCACATGTATTGGTATACAGTGAAAAGTATTGTTTCTTGCATGTGTACAAACAATGCATACCGTACATAGGGAAGGAAGGAGAGACTGCAGAATATAATGTTACAGTTATAGCAAGGTGTAGAGAAAAGATCAACTTAATACAAGGTAGGTCCATTCAAAAGTCTGATGGCAGTAGGGAAGCAAGCTGTGCTTGAGTCGGTTGGTACGTGACCCTCAAACTTTGGTATCTTTTTCCTGACGGAAGAAGGTGGAATAGAATATGTCCGGGGTGCGTGGGTCCTTAATTATGCTGGCTGCCTTTCGAGGCAGCGGGAATTGTAGACAGAGTCGATGAATGGGAGGCTGGTTGCGTGATGGACTGGGCTACATTCACGACCTTCTGTCATTTCCTGCGGTCTTGGGCAGATATAGGTTGAGAGGCGTAGATTTAAAACTGAAATGAGGAAGAACTACTCCTCGCGGAGGGTGGTGAATGTGTGGAACTCGCTGCCCCGGCCCAATAGTGTGGTGGAGTCTAGTTTCAAGAAGGAAATAGATATATTTCTGATTTTAAATTGGGTTAAAGGAATACGGGAAGAGGTAGGGAGGTGGCTTTGAGACCAGGAAGAGATCAGCCATGATCTGATTGGATGGTGGAGCAGGCTCGAAGAGCTGAATTGCCGACTTCTGCTCTGAATTCCTATGTTCCTATGTTAAGGTGCACTTTAGAACCTGCTTCCTCGAACAAGAACGTTGGTCATCTGCCTTAATATCTCCTTATGTGGCCTGGGGTATCAAATTTATTTTGATAATTCTTGCTGTGACGTTAACGGTGAAGAAATACAAATTGCTGTTTGGTTAAAAAACAAATCCAGGCATTCCTCCCCTCGTTAATTACGTTTTCCTCTCATGCTGCACATCCCCCACACACTCCATCCTGGCAACGTGTAGGCTGAGCAAGTGCCAGCAGCCTGTTCCCAGGTATGGTAAATCTCCGCTGAATCACGCAACTCATTTAAAAATCTCTTCACCTTCTAGAGCAGCAACATGTTTATTTTAGAGAATCTGTTACGTGTCAAATGAGATTTACCGAGGGGTTGGGGGAAAGCCTGGTGTCGGTTGCCAGGGGCTAGTTTCTAATGAACTTCTTGTTGGCGATATTGGATGTAGACGCATTCTGAGGGCTCGCCAGGGCGGGTTTTCGTTTGCATCTGAAACAATAATTTTCTGACAAAGAAAGCCACAGAGATCTTGGCGCTTGCTTGTTGTAAAACACCCAGGAGACACAGTCCAATTACATGTTGAATTTCACGATGTGTTGAATGACGACAAGTGAGCAAGGGGCAGTGCGGGAATTAAATCTGCTTTCTGGCTCATTTTAAATCAAAACACTTAATGCTTGCCGACCTTTCGGCTTTTGCAAATAAAACCTACTGCAGCATCCTCCTCTCCCCCACAGATTTAGGCACAGCTGCGATATTTACCGCTTAAAAAACAAAACCTGAGAGATTTATTCTTGCGACAGAGAGAAAAACATCTTAAAGCAGAGTTTGCAACCTCTGTTTGATAGTAACTGCAGGGTGAATATCAGTGGTGCTCAATCACTGGATCAGCACTATGGTAATGGCAGCAGTAATCGGCATCTGCAAAGTAATGACACAGGTTCTCTCTTTAAACCTTGCTTTTCAAACAAAGGAACTAAAATATTTCGCCCTCACATACGCTTGCCGAATGTCGAAAGGTCTATTTCCCTCCAACACTAATTTTTTAAAAACATTTTTGTGTTTAATTGATTTTGAAAGGCAATTGGATAGGCCTTTGAAGATGTACATTGCAAGACGATGGAGATAGTGGGGGCTGGGCTTGACTGGATTGCTCCAGTGGATACATGGCTGAATGGCCTCCTTCCGCGCCAGAATCGCACATCGCTCTTTCCGCATGCAGACAGCTTTGATGTTACACACATTATTGGGTGGTATCTAAGATGGCGCCGGAGTATGTGACACTCTGCGAGCCCTCTCCCCCAGATCTTTTCTTTTATCTATCACCGTTCTGACCTACTAAAACTATTTTTCACTTCTTATATAATTACTAATAATGTTCCCCTTGTTCCGCACTGTAACCAATCACTGTTTGCCGATGTACCATTTGTCAATGTACTTTGTTGATCATCCTTTTTGTCTACTATGTACGTACTGTGTACATTCCCTTGGGCGCCAGAAAAATACTTTTCACAGTACTCCAGTACATGTGGACAATAATCAAAGATCAAAGAAATCAAAGATTGATGGACAGTCCCTCACTTTTATTAGGGTGCTGCTTTATCGCCCAGCTTTAATCTTCCATCCCCCACATACCAGGGTTCCAAATCTGGTTGGATACATTCCTGGTGGTTTCAACACATGATGACCCCACTTCCAACTCACTGCCTTGTCCAAACTGTTTTGCAACCATCCGTAAGATTTTATTTGTAACTAATTAATTGAAGTGCTCGGAGAAATTGAAACAAAAAACAGCACGCCCAATTTGCATTTCGTGCCCCTTGAATTTTTCTCCCGGGTATTGCCCGTAACAACGCCCAGATGAGGGAACGTTCCCGGAGACTCCCATTTGTCCATTTCAGGTTCCATTTGTGCTGTCAGTCCCCTCCCTGCACCTCATTCAAATGCCACCCTTCTTGCGTGACGGCTCCACACGGTGAGTGCCTGCAGCCCATTCGCACATGCGTGCTTATAAAAGATTCGTTATGTACTGATTAAGTAAAGAATCGCGTCAGATTCTCCCTGCCTCCAACCTCCCAAGCCCCAAACACCCTGCAGCCGAGGAGTGCTGATGTTCACTGCAGCTAAGATCAGATAACTTGATGCAGATTGAACATCAAGCCTGGCTTTCTGAATCAGAGACTTGAGCATGTACACCAGGCTGACACTAAAGTGCAGTTCTGAGGAGGTGCTGCACCATCTTTGAATGTGAGGCGCTAAGCCTAGACTCCAATCTGCCAGTTGCAGCCGATTGTAAAAGATTCTGCGGAACACAGTGTTCGTGCTCATTGTATTCCCTGGGCAAAATTCGTCCCTCAGCCACCCTTTCATTTCACTGCAGTTTGTGGGGACCCTGCTGTGTGCCATATTTGCCTTCGTTCCAATCGTGACTACCGTCAAAAAGTAATGCACTAATTGTGAAGTGTACTGGGCTATCATGAAGATGTGAAAGGTACTACATAGAATTATACAGCACAACACTGGAGACGGACACCTTGTCCACCGTACCTGCACTAGATCTTTGATGGAGATATCCAGCGAATCCGATAATCTATCCTTTACCCAGAGTCGTGGAATTTTCATCTATTCAAGGATTTTATCCAATTTCCTTTTTATAAGTTCATAAGATATAGGAGCAGAATTAGGCCATTCGGCCCATCGAGTCTGCTCCTCCATTCGATCATGGCTGATCTCATCCTGGCCTTAACTCCCACCGTCCTGCCCGTTCTTCCATAACCCTTCACCCATTACCAATTAAAGATCTGTCTAACTCCTCCTGAATTTACTCACTGTCCCAGCATCCACCGCACTCTGGGGGTAGCGAGTTCCACAGATTCACAACCCTTTGGGAGAAGTAGTTTCTCGTCATCACAGCTTTAAAATTTGCTACCTCGCATCCTAAGGCTATGACCTCTCGTTCCAGAATGCCCTACAAGAGGAAATATCCACTTCATGTCTACTTTATCCATACCTTTGTCATCTTGCATATCTCAACGTGGGCAGGCACGGTAGCCAACTGTGGATAGCACAATTGCTTCACAGCTCCAGGGTCCCAGGTTCGATTCGACTTGGGTCACTGTCTGTGCGGAGTCTGCACATCCTCCCCGTGTGTGCGTGGGTTTCCTCCGGGTGCTCCCGGTTTTCCTCCCACAGTCCAAAGATGTGCAGGTTTAGGGTGGATTGGCCATGATAAATTGCCCTTAGTGTCCAAAATTGCCCTTAGTGTTGGGTGGGTTACTGGGTTATGGGATAGGGTGGAGGTGTTGACCTTGGGTAGGGTGCTCTTTCCAGGAGCCGGTGCAGACTCGATGGGCCGAATGGCCTCCATCTGCACTGTAAATTCTATGAAAAACTATGAACTTGATCTCCCCTCATTCTTCTAAACTCTAGAGAGTGTAGGCCTAAACTGTTCAATATCTCTTCATACGCTTTGAAGTTACTATCGAGTCGGCTTCCACAACCCTTTCAGACTGTGCAGGACATCACAACTCACTGTATTTTTAAAAACTCTCAACTACCCTTTAATCCTTTTACCAATTCTCTTAAATCCAAGTCCTTTGGACAGCTGGTTCCTTCTGAGCTGACTACTCAGGATTTTGAATGTCCCTACTAATTCTTGACGTAACTTTTTTCACTGCACGAGGAACCCCACATTCTCCAGTCTCCCCATGTAACAGAAGGTCCTCGCCTCTGGTACCATGCTGAGCAACCTTTGAACCCAATATCTCGCTATTCTTCCTCAAGTGTGGTGCCCAGAATTGTACAATCTCTCCGATCGGGGTCGGTATGGCTGAATACTACAGACGTGATGCTTCTGCCTGAGTGATCATTTCAGTTCCTTTTAAAAACTAATTAACATTCAACCAAGTCAATTTTCTCAAGTTCGCATTCAGAAATTCCCATTATTTAGACGGTGGAAATCAGGAATCAGTTAGTTCTGAATTTACGAAGGCTGGTCTGAGTGTTGGATTTTAAATTGCATATTTAGATCTTAGACAATGTCGACTATATGGATGGTTCTTGCCCTGCACATTCACCAAGAAATGAACTCTGGTGCCCAGGAATCCTGCAATAATGCAGACTGTCAGGCCTCGGGTAAACACTGTACTGCACAACCTTTCATAACATCACAAATAAATACAACTTAGAGGATTCCAGCGGACTTCAGCGAGGTTGAGGGGCGACCTGATAGAGGTCTACAAAAATTATGAGGGGCATAGACAGAGTGGATAGTCAGAGGCTTTCCCCCCAGGGTAGAGGGGTCAATTACTAGGGGTGCATAGGTTTACGGTGAGAGGGGCAAGGTTTAGAGTAGATGTACGAGGCAAGTTTTTTTACAGAGGGTAGTGGGTGCCTGAACTCGCTACCGGATTCCGGGGAGGTGGTGGAAGCAGGGACGATAGTGACCATTTAAGGGGCATCTCTGACAAATACATGAATAGGATGGGAATAGTGGGATACCGTACCCAGGAAGTGTAGAAGATTGTAGTTTAGTCGGGCAGCATGGTCGGCACGGGCTTGGAGGGCCGAAGGGCCTGTTCCTGTGCTGCACATTTCTTTGGTTCTTTGTTCTATTCCTGTGAATCCTTTTAGGAATTTTTTCCAAACATATTTTTGGCTCGTGGGAGGCCCTGCCTTTTGGTTGACCAAAATGGAAAAGGCACCAAACACATGAGGGACTTCATCGGGAAAGTACAGATGTGAAGTCCAGACTTCAGAGCGAGTGCACATACTCCACACAACCTAGAACCTGTCTACCTCAACCCTACATGTGGCAGAGTTTGCGCTTCACTTCCTTATATATTGTTTTATAATTTGGGGACCAGAGTATCCAAGTTTATTCTAACCAAGTTTTGACACAAGTTTTAACATGGCACGGCTTGATATTCTGTTTCTTGTGAGGACGCAGTCCTCTTTGTCCTTGCTCTCTCTTCGTGTACACTAGTATTATTCCAGTAACTCTTCTTACTCTCCCACAAACACACTGAACTATGTGTGATTAGAATTTTAGAATTTACAGTGGAGGTCATAACAGCCCATCCAGTCTGCACCAGCCCTTGGAAAGAGCACCCTACTTGGCACTGTCTGTGCGGAGAGTCTGCACATTCTCCCCGTGTCTGGCGTGGGTTTCCTCCGGGTGCTCCGGTTTTCCTCACACAAAAGACGTACTGGTAGGTGTTTTGGACATTCTGAATTTCCCCGCTGTGTACCCGAACAAGCGCCGGAATGTGGCGACTAGGGAATTTTCACAGTAACTTCATTGCAGTGTTAATGCAAGCCTGCTTGTGAGAATAATAAAGATTTTTATTATTAAAAAAAACTACGTTTTCAGGGGGCAATCAAGTTTTCCCCAAAACTTGCCATGGCTTGGAGAAGGTATTCAGTGAGCCCGGTGAAGGTATGGAATCAGCTGAGGAGGCCATATTAAGGTAGAAGGAATATTGTTGTTACGCCGCTGTGCGAGAATCATGGGTTTGAGCCGGGGGGGGTGGGGGGGAAATAGTGTATAAAGGAGGTCAAGGGAAGTGGGGCTGGCCAAGGTGAGGGATCTGTATTTGGAGGAAGGGTTCGCCAGTCTGGAGGAGCTGAGGGAGAGGGTAGAGCTGCCTAGGGGGAGTGAGTTCAGGTACCTGCAGGTTAGGGTCTTTGCACGAAAGGTCTGGAGTAGGTTCCCTAGGTTGCCGGGATACATCCTGCTGGAGCGACTACTTCTTCCAGATGTGGAAGGGGGAGGGAAGAATTGGGGGATATATATAAGTGGCTGGGGGAGCAGGGAGGCGGCGGGTGGTGAAGATCAGGAGAAATGGGAAGGGGAGTTGGGAGGAGAGATCAATTGGGGAGTATGGAGTGAGGCACTGCGAAGGGTAAACGGGACCTCCACCTATGCAAGGATGAACCTGATACAGTTTACGGTGGTGCACAGGGTGCATATGCTCGGGGCGAGAATGAGTGGGTCCTTTCAGGGGGTAGCAGATGAGTGTGAGAGGTGTGGGCGGGGGCCAGCGAATCACGCGCACATGTTTTGGGGTTGCGAAAAATTGGGAAGATTCTGGGCGGGAGTGTTCGCGGTCTGAGCCAGGATAATGGAGGGAGGGGTGGACCCGTACGCTTTGGTGGCGATATTTGGGGTTTTCAGAGAATCTGGAGCTCATGGGGAGGAGTAAGGCCGGATGCTGTGGCCTTCGCCTCTCTGATTGCATGGAGGCGAATTTTTACTGGAGTGGCGTCGGCATCGCCACTCGGCGGGGCAGCGGCTTGGTTGGGTGACCTGTACCACTTCCTGCAGTTGAAGATAAAATATGAGTTAAAGAGCTCTGCAGACGTGTTTGAGAAAAGGTGGGGGATGTTTGTGACCATGTTTGAAGAGCTGCTCGTCGTGGGGGTAAATACATTGTAAAACAAAAAATGTTCCCAAAACACTTGAGGCCATTAGGTCTTCTCCATTCCAAAAGAACGTAGTGTTGTGACTGTCCATCAAAAATCCCTCTACCACTTGAGAAACACTTGCGTGAAACTGTCCCACCATACCTCTATGCATCTCCAGAGGGATAAATCAGAATGATCCCTGCTGACCCCTTGGAGTCTGAAACCTACAGTGTGTATTTAATGTCTATGGAGTGCTGGGTCGATCATTGTTCCGAGATGCTGTGCAAAGATCTGCCATTTATTGCAAACAGATCCGATTTCCCAAATGGCAGAGTGTCTGACACATGATTCAGTTAATTTCAGCCGTGCCTCTATAAACATGGAATAACCTTTACAACTAAGACATATTCTAAAAGGTCAAACTCAGCGCACCAAGAAAACTGATAGACTTAGGCCATCAGTACTTTCCGTGTCTAGTAAGGAAACCTTTGACAACATTTACATCCACCGTCCTTTAAGTTAAGAGAATATTCCTTCTAGCCAACCCCTTTGCTTATTCTTAGAAGGCCGTATTTAAAACATAATGTTATATTTTCCCAATTGTCAGTGAGGCTCACAGTTTTTGTACAATTAAATGCTTCTATTTGGCTTCTTCCAAATAGCGGGGTGTAATTGAGCTAGAGGTACCGAGTCAGCTGCCCGCCGCGAGCTCCCAGCTCGGGTTTTGAGAACAATTACAGGCGACTAAACTTGCTACCCTGGCTTGCGGCGAGGTAACGTAACAAAGACCGGGAGCAAACCTGGGGTTTTCTGGTCTGTACCACGGCTCAGGACTTAGAGCTCGCGTTGCTGTTGGACGTGCCTTTCATGGTCATCGCTGCCGAGACTAACTTTCAATTTCAGGTTTTGGTTAATTGAATTTAAATTCCACTAGCTGCCATGGTGGGATTTGAACCCATGACCCCCAGAGCATTAGCCTGGGCCTCTGGATACACCTCCATGCTGTGCTGAAGGAGTGCTGCACGGTATTTTGGATGAGATGTTAAACGCTCCCCTGCCTATTTTGATGTTATTGGCTATATCAGCAAGAGTAAGGCCTGGCTTGGTCTCCAACCTGTTTTTAATGAGCTGACCTTGGATAAATAATGAATAAGCTTACCACCGGCCAGTGATCCTACAGTGGAACAGACAACAGATGAAGGCACAGGTCGAATGCATCTATTCTCAAGGTTGGGCCCCACACAGAAACATTATGCTGCTGTATATTTTCACAGGTACTGGCCATTCTCAACTACTTTGGCACGGTAAGGCAGTGGTTAGCACTGCCTTGCCTCACAGCTCCATGGACCCAGGTTCGATTCTGGCCTCAGTGACTGGGCGGAGTTTACACTTTTCTCCAGTCTCTGCATGCGTTTCCTCCGGATGCTCCGTTTCCACCCACAGTCCAAGATGCGCAGGTTAGGTGGATTGGGCCATGATCAATGTGTGGAGTTATGGAGATCGGGTGGGGAGGGGGACCTGGGGGGTAGAGGGTCAATGCAAACCTTATGGGCTATAGGCCTCCTTCTGCACTGTAGGGATTCTATGGATTTGGTCTCATGGATAAGTCTATTTGTTTTTCAATAAGTGTGGCCAATCCACCTAACCCTGCACATCTTTGGGTTGTGGGGGTGAGACCCACGCAGACACGGGGAGAGTGCGCAAACTCCACACGCACAGTGACCAGGGGCCGGGATCAAACCCGGTTCCTCGGCGCCATGAGGTAGCAGTGCTAACCACTTCGCCACCCCTCATGGGCGAGTCTAAAACTTGCCTATTTCCACCTCTGTAACACTGCCCATCCCCCACCGTGCTCGGGCAGACCTGGCACTGAACTTCTCATCCATCCCTTTTGTTACCTCGAGACTTGACTAAACCAACACTCGCCCAGCCTCGTACCTCACACCCTCCGTAAACTTGCGCCTCATCCCAAAACAGTGCTGCCCGTGTCCTAATTCACACAAAGCTTTTTTTCAGCACTGGTCATTAACTGGCCACACCTAAAGAAATGTGTGCATTTAGCTGTGATGGCAACCCGCATTTGCTCAGCACCTTTAACGTGGTAAAAATTCCCACAGCCCTTCGTGACAGCACTAGCAAACAACATCTGGCACCGAGCCACATTGGACGGTCAAAGGATTGGTCAAAGAGGAATGTTTTAAGAGCAGCCTGAAAGAAGAGGTTCGAGTCCTGGAACCGCTGCCAATGATATGCCAATGATACTGCCTGCAACAGTAGTGGACTCGCCAACACTAAGGGCATTCAAATGGTCATTGAACAGACATATGGACAAAAAAGAAATAGTGTAGATGGGCTTTAGAGTGGTTTCACAGGTCGGCGCAACATCGAGGGTCGAAGGGCCTGTACTGCGCTGTTATGTTCTATGTTCTAATGATGGTGCGGGAAATTGGGGTGTGCAAAATTGGAAGAGGGTTGGAGGGATGAAAGGTTGCTGGGAATGGGAGGGGTGAGGCCATGAATTGATTTATAAACAAGGATTAGAATTAAAATAGAGGCGAGTGGGACATTGCAGAACTTTGAATGAGCACAAGTTTATAAACGTAGCTTAGAATTCACTGTCAAACCAGTTAAGAGGAAATTAAATAAACTTCAGTACGGCATTCGGTTTAGTTAAAAACATGCCAGTACTTTTTATGTTTGACTTCTTGACATGCGAAGAGCAAGTCCTCAGTGCAAAAGCCTTCCTCACCGAAATGGCCTTGAAGGATTTAAAATCTAATCGCAGCCAGTGTATCGATGCAAATCTCATTTCCTTTTGCAGGCTGTCCAAGTCTCCATTCTAATTGCTCTCATCCTCTCCCGACTGTGATTCTGATCAATTCCTCAATACTCCTTACATTCTCACTTGCCAGCATCCAGTCACCCAGGGGGGATTCACTATATCCTCCAACCATACCAAGACGTTTATGAGGGAAATTTTAATTCAGGACCTTGCTAAGTAACCAAAACCAAGTGCTCAGAGTTATTTATGGGATAAATGCACCAAGCTGGGTGCATATCATGTCTTGATGCTTTGTAAGACATTATGACGTTGGGTGATACATCGTGCATCAGTCCCTAGGGTCACCATTTAATAGTGACTTCTGGAAGAGTGAATTATGAGATTGGGGGGAAAAGGGGGTGGGGGTGGAGGAAGAGAGGGGGTGGAGGAAGAGAGGGGGGTGGAGGAAGAGGGGGGAGTGGAGGAAGAGGGGGGAGTGGAGGAAGAGGGGGGAGTGGAGGAAGAGGGGGGAGTGGAGGAAGAGGGGGGAGTGGAGGAAGAGGGGGGGTGGAGGAAGGGGGGGGGTGGAGGAAGGGGGGGGTGGAGGAAGGGGGGGGGGGTGGAGGAAGAGGGGGGGTGGTGGAGGAAGAGGGGGGGTGGTGGAGGAAGAGGGGGGGTGGTGGAGGAAGAGGGGGGGTGGTGGAGGAAGAGGGGGGGTGGTGGAGGAAGAGGGGGGGTGGTGGAGGAAGAGGGGGGGTGGTGGAGGAAGAGGGGGGGTGGTGGAGGAAGAGGGGGGGTGGTGGAGGAAGAGGGAGGGGTGAAGGAAAAGGGGGGGTGGAGGAAGAGGGGGGGTGGAGGAAGAGGGGGAAAGAAGATGGGGAAAAGAGGATGGGGAAAAGAGGATGGGGAAAAGAGAGGGGGGGAAAAGAGAGGGGGGGGAAAAGAGAGGGGGGGAAAAGAGAGGGGGGGAAAAGAGAGGGGGGGAAAAGAGAGGGGGGGGAAAAGAGAGGGGGGGGAAAAGAGAGGGGGGGGAAAAGAGAGGGGGGGGAAAAGAGAGGGGGGGGAAAAGAGAGGGGGGGGAAAAGAGAGGGGGGGGAAAAGAGAGGGGGGGGAAAAGAGAGGGGGGGGGAAAAGAGAGGGGGGGGGAAAGAGAGGGGGGGGAAAAGAGAGGGGGGGGGGAAAAGAGAGGGGGGGGGGAAAAGAGGGGGGGGGGGAAAGAGAGGGGGGGAAAAGAGAGGGGGGGAAAAGAGAGGGGGGAGAAAGAGAGAGAAGGGGGGAAAGAGAGGGGGGAAAGAGAGGGGGGGAAAGAGAGGGGGGGAAAGAGAGGGGGGAAAGAGAGGGGGGGAAAGAGAGGGGGGGAAAGAGAGGGGGGGAAAGAGAGGGGGGGAAAGAGAGGGGGGGAAAGAGAGGGGGGGGAAAGGGAGGGGGGGAAAGGGAGGGGGGGGAAAGGGAGGGGGGGGAAAGGGAGGGGGGGAAAGGGAGGGGGGGGAAAGAGAGGGGGGGAAGGAGAGGGGAGAGAGGGGGGGAGGGGAGAGAGGGGGGGAGGGGAGAGAGGGGGGGAGGGGAGAGAGGGGGGGAGGGGAGAGAGGGGGGAGGGGAGAGAGGGGGGAGGGGAGAGAGGGGGGAGGGGAGAGAGGGGGGAGGGGAGAGAGGGGGGGGAGGGGAGAGGGGGGGGGAGGGAGAGGGGGGGGAGGGAGAGGGGGGGGAGGGGAGAGGGGGGGGAGGGGAGAGGGGGGGGAGGGGAGAGGGGGGGGAGGGGAGAGGGGGGGGGAGGGAGAGGGGGGGGAGGGGAGGGGGGGGAGGGGAGGGGGGGGGGAGGGGAGAGGGGGGGGGAGGGGAGAGGGGGGGGGAGGGGAGAGGGGGGGGGGGAGGGGAGAGGGGGGGGAAGGGGAGAGGGGGGGGGGAAGGGGAGAGGGGGGGGGGAGGGGAGAGGGGGGGGGAGGGGAGAGGGGGGGGGGAGGGGAGAGGGGGGGGGAGGGGAGAGGGGGGGGGAGGGGAGAGGGGGGGGGGAGGGGAGAGGGGGGGGGGAGGGGAGAGGGGGGGGGGAGGGGAGAGGGGGGGGGAGGGGAGAGGGGGGGGGGAGGAGAGGGGGGGGAGGGAGAGGGGGGGGAGGGGAGAGGGGGAGGGGAGAGGGGGGGGAGGGGAGAGGGGGAGGGGAGTGGGGGGGTGGGGAGAGGGGGGGGGGGGAGAGGGGGGGGAGGGGAGAGAGGGGGGGGAGGGGAGAGGGGGGGGAGGGGAGAGGGGGGGGAGGGGAGAGGGGGGGAGGGGAGAGGGGGGGAGGGGAGAGGGGGGGGGAGGGGAGAGGGGGGGGGGAGGGGAGAGGGGGGGGGAGGGGAGGGGAGGGGGGAGGGGGGAGGGGAGGGGGGAGGGGAGGGGGGGGAGGGGAGAGAGGGGGGGAGGGGAGAGAGGGGGGAGGGGAGAGAGGGGGGAGGGGAGAGAGGGGGGAGGGGAGAGAGGAGAGAGGGGGGGAGAGGAGAGAGGGGGGGAGGGAGAGAGGGGGGGGAGGGGAGAGAGGGGGGGAGGGGAGAGAGGGGGGGAGGGGAGAGAGGGGGAGGGGAGAGAGGGGGGAGGGGAGAGAGGGGGGGAGGGGAGAGAGGGGGGAGGGGAGAGAGGGGGGAGGGGAGAGAGGGGGGGAGGGGAGAGAGGGGGGGAGGGGGAGAGAGGGGGGGAGGGGAGAGAGGGGGGGGAGGGGAGAGAGGGGGGAGGGGAGAGAGGGGGGAGGGGAGAGAGGGGGAGGGAGAGAGGGGGGAGGGGAGAGAGGGGGGAGAGGGGGGAGGGGAGAGAGGGGGGAGGGGAGAGAGGGGGGGGGAGGAGAGAGGAGATAAAGGAATTTAGAAGACCTCACTCTTCGATGTGTGTCACTCTGGATGTGTCCGCTGTTCACTGAGAGTTTTCACTGAGAGTGAGTTTCAAATGCTCTTTTAAATAGGCCTGAGATGGCTCACCCACCTGGCAACTTTAGCTCCACGCAGTTCCAATCAGTGCCTCCTAATTAGGCTTTAGGTGACTGACAGTTATCTAACTCAGTTATGTGACTGGGTGGGTCAGCCCCTTATTGACCTTTACTGCACAACTTCTAGATTAAATTAAATTACACTCCTGAAATTTAAAAAGGAAATTTAGAAAGGAACAGTCTTACCAATTCAATTCCCACCTAGCTTCAAATTCCCAAACCCACTCTTTGCTGTGTCTCACTCTGATGCGTCCGCTGGCTCACTGGGAGTGTTGGGTCTCTTCCTTTAAGACCCCTTTTTAATCGTGCTTTTTAGACCATCTGTCCTAATATCTCCCTTACGTGGCTCGATATCAAATTGTTTCAGAAACACGCCTATGAAGTGCCTCGGGACCCTGTACTACATTAAAGGCACTATATAAATGCAAATTATTGTTGTTAGTATGCACCGCGCTGTCTTCGGAGTGTATGCGTTCAGCTGAGAAAATCATTCTCAGGCAGTCTGTCACCATTGTGACACTTTTTCCCTTTCAGCTGATTTGTGGGAATGGCTTTTATATTTGAAGAGCTTGAGTGAAGAGGCCACGGCGATAATGCAGGACACCGCCAAGGTTGCAGAGTCAGGCGGCAAAGCAAAACGGGAAACAATTAAAGGCGGCAAAGCAAAACGGGAAACAATTATCAGAGGACACGGAGGTTCCCAACTGCCTCAGATTGCAGGAGGATATTGGTTCGAAGTCCTGGGTGAATTAGATCAGGAGTTGGAGTGATGCATCCTCGATCTCTGAGAATGCAAGGACCCGGATGAGTCTGAAGGACCTCTTCTATGCCTTTTCAATTGAAATTCAAGCCGAATGTCACTGGTAAAAAGCTCCTTCAGCACACCGCGGGATCTCAAATAACCACATTCCAATGGCCCATCAGCATTTGTTTGTGGGACAAACCTTTGCAGAAGATTGGACAATAACAGAATGTTTTTTGTGAAATTCATTGTGTCTTAAAATGTAGCCATTCCATATGTTCCCGGTTCCTTTCCCACCTTGCCCTAATCCAAAACTCCACTGTTTGCAACCTAACTCGCACTGAGTCTCACTCACCCATCACATCGCACCATGACCAAGCCCCTCCCTATCTCTGTGACCTCCTCCAGCCCGAATAATCCCCCCCCCCCGAAGACCTCTGCACCCCTTCAATTATGGCCTCTTGCAGATCCTTGATTTCCATCACTCTTTGTCACTCCTTAAAACCAGCTCTTTGCCCAAGCTTTTCATAGCATTTACAGTGCAGACGGAGGCCATTCAGCCCATCGAGTCTGCACCGGCCCTTGGAAAGAGCACCCTACTTAAGTCCCACGCCTCCACCCTATCCCCTTTATCCCCGTAACCCAACCTAACCTTTTCCTGGACACTAAGGGCAATTTAGAATGGCCAATCCACCTAACCTGCACGTCTTTGGACTGTGGGAGGAAACCGGAGCACCCGGAGGAAACCCACGCACACACGGGGAGAACATGCAGACTCCGCACAGACAGTGACCCAAGCCGGGAATCGAACCTGGGACCCTGGAGCTGTGAAGCAACTGTGCTAACCACTGTGCTACTCTAAAGTCAGTCAGTCACCCATCTAGTATTGTCTATGTGGGGCCAGATAAATGCAAGTTGTCCTTCAAATACGAGTCCGCACGGAGGCGGAACAAAGGTAGAGTCAGCGTATTTTTTTGGGTGTCGGGGGGAGGCGAATCCAATTATTCCCTCAAGTCAAAAGGGAAGTCATGTTTTGTTTGCAGTATCTGCAAACTGAAATCAGTGTGACCTTCTCTGTGTTACAGAGCTGTTCTCTCTTGATCAAAATCTATTTCCTGTGTTTGAAAATTTGCCTCCGTGCAATACAATAGCAAGGGTTTGTTCACCAGCACATCAAAAATCAATCCATTCAGTCTGCTAGTCAAGCGACAAAATAACCTTCAAATATTCTGAGCCACCAGGGTTAATCCTCGTGGTGCTGGCCTCAAGCAGTGTTTGGTTAAATGCTAAATTACGTCTCCCCCACCAAGTGAATCCATGCCACTCAAATTACTCTCAGACAGACTCTGATTGTAATGACAGGTGACACTGCCTCATCCCATAGCTCAGGGCCCCTACCTCCCACTGCAATAAATTATTGGATATTTGCACATACCTCCGTACTTACCGTTCTCCCCAGCCCCCCACACCCCCCCAAAACGCACCAGTATCTTTCAACTGAATTACAATGGAATAACCAGCTCAGGGATATGCACGGAGGACGTTTTCACTCTTGACTGTAGAACTGCTTGTGATCTTGCAGAGGCACGTACAGGGGGAGGACAACTCCCCCATTTGGGAGAAAATTTAAATGCACAATTCACTCAGCCTCCAATGCAATCATCCTGCTCGAGCATGGAAGCATTCTTAACTCCCAATCAAGTAGTCCTACAATACAAGTAGCAGATTGAGATTTTGAGCTGGAGGCTGGACACGGCCGACAGCAGTGATGGGCAACCTAGACCAGAGAGTGGGCCACATGAGTGCCCCCCCCCCCCCCCCATCACCCTGGTGGCCCCCAAGCTAGTTCACTAACCATGACCCCATGAATAAGATTAAATACATTTAATACATGCCAAATATTTCACTACGAATTATAGAAAACGCTTAATCGACTGCCAGTGACGGCGATGTGCTGATTGGACGCACATCAGGTGGTTCTCCTCCAGACCAGAACCAAATAGGCACTGTGAGGCAAACCTCAACGATGAGAAGAAAGGGTCAACACCAAAATGCCAGCAAATGGGAGCTCGAGGGGTCGAAGGGACGGCAGGATGGCAGAAAGGGCCACACGCAGCAGGCGGACGAGCCAGAGGACCCACGAGGCGAGGGGTCCCGGACACCCAGGAGGAAAGGAGACCGGCGACCTGAGCATTAGCCTCTCCCCCACCACCTGGAGACGGATGTTAGACTTTCCTCATGAAGGAGCCGACCACCATGAAAGAGGTGATCAGGATCGAAATCCAGGTGGCAGTCAAGGTGGCGGTGACAGAGGCGATGGTCACCATACAAAAAACGATCAATAGGTTGGGGAAGAAGGTGGAAGGACAGGAAAGGACAATCCATGACCTAGAGAAAGCTTTGACGGACCAGAGAAACAGGATTGTCACCCTGGAAGTAGAAGTTAAATGGTTGATGGCGGCCCAAGGGAACATAAAGGGGAAAATTGAGGACCAAGAAAACAGGTCCCGACGACAGAACATCCGGATTGAGGGCCTGCCAGAAGGTATCGAGGGCAGAGACCCGATGGGCTACGTCGCCCAAAGCTGGGTAACCTAGTCGGGAGAGACAGCTTCCCCGACCCCCCCAGAGCTCGACAGAGCACACAGGTCGCTCAGACTGAAACCCAAGGCAGGGGAACAGCCAAGGGCGGTCATCACCAGGCTGCACGATGCCAGGATCATGAGAGCATCCTGAGGTGGGCGAGGCAGATTAAAGCGAGCACCTGGGAAGGGCACAAAATCCAAATTTACTAAGACATTGGGGCAGACCTGGCAAAGCACAGGGCTGAGTTTAATCAGGCGAAATCAGCCCGAGACAAGAGCGGTGTGCAATTCGGTATGCTGTTCTCAGCCAGGTTCTGGGTCACGTACCAGAAATGAGCACTATTTCAACATCCAGGCGGAGGCAAACAAATTCGTACAGACCAACAGCCTGGACAAGGGGCAGATGAGGCAAAGTTGAATGCAGATCAAAGGAGTATCGCTAAAGAAATAAGAGACTCATTGGACAGTTAATATGTTTGCACAGGACTGTGCTGCCTTGCTCTGATCAAAAAGACCGGGTCACTGGGAAGAGCGAGGCCAGGGGAATGCAAGTGAGTGAGGAACAGGCAGAGAAAGAGGACAGTCAGCAGGCGTAAGTGAGGGGCTAGACCAGCCCCGGGAGGCGGGCCACCACACTAGCAGGGATAGCTAGCACAGGAAGACAGACAGCAAGGGGGGGGGGCGAGCGCCTGGCCCCAGAGGGCGGGGGGTTGGCAGACAGGGACAGGGAGGGGGAATGCATAGGAGGAGACGGGGATAGGGAAATGCAGGGGGGGGGGGGTGCGCAGTGACGAAAAACAAAAGGAACAGGATAGAGTGGGTTTTCGGATAGCCTCAGCTGGTAGTGAGCAGGCCGAGGAAACAATTTGGCGCCGCGGGCAGCCACTTTAGAGGGTCCCTGAACAAAGGGAACCCCCGGAGCCCAGGGGCCCGATCTCATGGTGAGAACGGTGACCGTGGCCATTTTGGGACGGCCCCCTAACAAAGGGAAACCCGAGTGCAGGGGCACGTCCACCAAGTAAGTATGGTTGATCCTGCAGGAGGGGGGACAAAAACTCCACCAGAATTATCACCTGGAATGTAAGAGACTTAACGGCTCAGTGAAAAGAACACGGCTTCGCCCATTTGAGAAGTTTGAATGCCGCCAAAATAATAATCTTTATTGTCACAAGTAGGCTTACATTAACACTGCAATGAAGTTACTGTGAAATGCCCCTAGTTGTCACATTCCGGCGCCTGTTCGGGTACACGGAGGGAGAATTCAGAATGTCCAATTCACCTAACAGCCGTCTTTCAGGTCTTGTGGGAGGAAACCGGAGCACCCGGAGGAAACCCAAGCAGACACAGCGGGAAGGTGCAGACTCCGCACAGATAGTGACCCAAACCGGGAATTGAACCGGGGACCCTGGAGCTGTGAAGCAACAGTGCTACCCACTGTGCTACCCACATAGTCTTCCTGCAAGAGACACACCTGAGGGAGAAGGACCTTTCATGCTACGGGACAAGGGCTAGGGGAGTAGCCATACTGATTAGTAAGAGGACGATGCTTACAGCGACAAGGACAGTTACAGACCCAGGGGGTCAGTACGTCATGGTTAGCGGTGTCCTGAATGGAGCACCGGTAGTTCTGGTAAATGTGTATGCGCCCAACTGGGACGACACAGACTTCATAAAAAAGACCATGGCGTAAATCCCGGACATCGGCACACACTGACTGATCACGGGGGGGGGACTTCAACTGTGTACAGGACCCACTGACGGACCGATTGAGTCCCAGATTGGGGAAAAGGACAGACCATGGCTAGGGAACTGGGAGCATTCATGGGACAGATGGAAGCAGTGGACCCCTGGCGGTTCATATACCCGTGAGAAGGAATTCTCGTTCTTCTCACCGGTCCACAAAGCATACTAATGGATAGACGTCGTCGCAGTGAGAAAATCAGTGCTTCCAGGAATAGTGTAATACTAATAACCTTTATTGTAGGCTTACATTAACACTGCAATGAAGTTACTATGAAAAGCCCCTAGTTGCTATCCCTGCTAGTGTTGCGCCTGTTCGGGTACACAGAGGGAGAATTCAGAATGACCAATTCACCTAACAAGCACGTCTTTCACCGAGCCTGAGTGAGTACTACTGGGCCGCCAACATCTCAATGGTATGTAAGTAGATGGGAGAAGAGGAGGGAGCGGCGTGGAAGAGATTGGAGAAGGCGTCCTGTAGGGGGACTTGCCGACAAGCCATGGTGACGGCGCCGTTGCCGTTCTCACCGAAGAAATACATCACAAGCCCGGTGGTGGTGGCTACTCTGAAAATTTGGGGGCAATGGAGACGGCATAGGGGAAAGACGGGAGCCTCGGTGTGGTCCCCGATAAGAAATAATCATAGGTTTGCTCCGGGGAGAATGGATGGGGGATTTGGAACATGGCAAAGAGTAGGAATAACACAATTGAGAGATCTGTTTGTAGATGGGACGTTTGCAAGTCTGGGAGCGCTGGCCGAAAAATATGGGTTGCCCCAAGGGAACGCATTCCGGTATATGCAACTGAGGGCTTTTGCGAGGCAACAGGTGAGGGAATTCCCGCAGCTCCCGACGCAGGAGGTGCAGGACAGAGTGATCTCAAAGACATGGGTGGGGGACGGTAAGGTGTCAGACATATATAGGGAAATGAGGGACGAGGGGGAGATTATGGTAGATGAGCTGAAAGGGAAATGGGAAGAAGAGCTGGGGGAGGAGATTGAGGTGGGGCTGTGGGCTGATGCCCTAAGTAGAGTAAATTCATCGTCCTCGTGTGCCAGGCTAAGCCTGATACAATTTAAGGTGTTACACAGGGCGCATATGACTGGAGCACGGCTCAGTAAATTTTTTGGAGTAGAGGATAGGTGTGCAAGATGCTCGAGAAGCCCAGCGAATCACACCCACATGTTCTGGTCATGTCCGGCACTACAGGGGTTTTGGGTGGGGGTGACAAAGGTGCTTTCGAAGGTGGTGGGGGTCCAGGTCGAACCAAGCTGGGGGTTGGCTATATTCGGGGTTGCAGAAGAGCCAGGAGTGCAGGAGGCGAAAGAGGCTGATGTTTTGGCCTTTGCGTCTCTAGTAGCCCGGCGCAGGATACTGTTGATGTGGAAGGAAGCTAAGCCCCCGGGTGTGGAGACCTGGATAAATGACATGGCAGGGTTTATAAAGCTGGAACGGATTAAGATCGTCCTAAGGGGATCGGCTCAAGGGTTCACCAGGCGGTGGCAACCGTTCGTCGAATACCTCACAGAAAGATAGAGGGAATGGAAAAGAAGAAGACAGCAGCAGCAACCCGGGGGGGGGGGGGGGGGGGGGGGGAGAAGAGGAACCAGAGGGATTCTCAGGGATGTTAATATATAAGTATATAAGTATAATTATGTATAGGTTGTTGTTATAGATAATTGTATATGGGACGGTTAAAACATATTTTTGGAGAATATTTATCTGGTACTGTGATGGTTGGCCAAAAATTTTCAATAAAATATTTTTTTTAAAAAACAAGCACGTCTTTCGGGACTTGTGGGAGGGAACTGGAGCACCCGGAGGAAATCCACCCAGAAACAGGGAGAACGTGCAGACTCCGCACAGACAGTGACCCAAGCCGGGAATCCGAAAACCTGGGGAGGTGGAGCTGTGAAGCAACAGTGCTAACCACTGTGCTACCGTGCTGCCCTAAGGGTGGAATATTCCGCGATAGTCATCTCCGACCATACATGGATGTGAGGTTGGAGACTGGCCGAGCCCAATGCCCCACGTGAAGGCTGGACACAGACCTCTTGGCCGACAAGGCCTTTTACCAGAAAACATCACAAGCCATAGGCGACTACGTTACTAATAACCAGTACGGGGCAGTCTCACCTTCCATTTTCTGGGAGGCACTGAAGGCAGTGATTAGGGGAGAGATTATAGCCTACAAGGAGCGTAGAGACAGGGAAGAGAGGGCGGCCAGGCAACAACTGATCGATTCCATTCTGGAGACTGACAGAAAGTACTCCGAGGCCCCAACCATAGGGCGGAGAGGAAAAAGCTACAAATGGACTTTAACCTGTTATCCAGGACACTGCCAGACAAGGGGGGCCTTCTATAAACACGGAGAAAAGGCTGGCTGCCTACTGGCTCACCAGCTGAGAAAGCAGGCAGATAGCCCAGGTGAAGAATAGCAGAGGCAGACTGGTAACCGAACAAAAAGAGGTCAACCGAACCTTTGAGACCTTCCACCAGGGACTGTACACCTCTGAACCCCCCCCGATCGGGACACGGGGATGAAACAGGGGGGTCTGGGAGCACCAATAGGACTGGGAGAGATCATAGAGAGTATCAGTTCCATTCAGGCGGGGAAGGCGCCGGGACTTGTATAAAAACAGTGCCCGGTTTCCTCCCATTGTCCAAAGATGTGCAGGTTAGATGGATTGGCCATGCTAAAATTGCCCCTTCGGGTTGGGTTGCAGGAATAGGGCGGGGTGTTGGGCCTAGGTAAGGTGGTCTTTTGAAGGGTTGATGCAGACTAGATGGGCTGAATGGCTGTCTTCTGCACTGTAGGGTTCTATGATTCTACGAACTGCCCCAATCTGGTCAATCCATGCAGGTGCACATCAGTTGAATGCAGGCTCAAGTTCTGCAATATAAACAGGGCACAAATGCAGAGAATAATTCTCTCTCATAAAAACAAATGCTGTCAAAACCCAGCAGGTCTGGCAGCATCTGTGGAGAGAGAAACAGAATTGACAGAGAGAAACAGAGTTAATGTTTTGAGTCCAATAGGACTCTTCTTTGCCAGATCTGCTGGGTTTTCACGGCATCCAGATTTCCAGCATCTGCTTTTCTATTACTTTACAGTCGACTTATGCAGGGAGACTTTCAGGTTTTTACAACAGACGCCCAAGAAACTTTGCTTCTGAGCCTTAATCTTCAATTGCACTCTTAATGTAAATCGGATTTAGGAATTTGTAGCAGTACTACAGGCTTGTGGGTCCTGGCTCAATCAACAGTGGGACCTAAAGCAGACACACTGGTCCGTTTGAATCCGGACTTCAACGGGTTTCCCGATTTGCCATTGGTCCTCAGGACTTCCTAGTTGGTTTGGTAAATATTTTGAGTCTGCTTCAACAGGCTCACGTCCTGACACAAATATGCCTGAGAGGCTTATTTGGCTCGGCACTTATTCCTTATTTTTAGGAAATGGTTGATCCAAAAATCTTTGTCAGATGCTGCAAACTCCACCGTCTGTCCACCCACAGGAGTTAATGTCTGCTTCCAACATGAGAGCAGGGGTGCTGGGATGCAATGTAAATCTAATAACAACTTGCACTGATATAGCAGCTTTAACATTGTACAATGTCTCATTCTCGGGCAAAACGTAATGGAGCCACGGCAGAGATTTTAGCACAGGTGACCAGAAGCGTGGTGCATTTTAAGGAGCTTCTTGACAAAGGAGGAGGAAGAGGTGGAAGCAGAGCGGGTTAGGGCAGCAATTCCAAAACTTCAGGGCTAGGAGGCAGAAAGTACAGCTGCCAACACACGGGGTGCGAAGGAAATCTGGGATGCAAAAGTTGGAACAATGTAGAGTTTATGGAGGATTGGAGGAGGGTGTGGAAAGGGGGAGGGGCAAGACCACTGAGGAATTTGCAAACACAAGGATAGGAATTTTCTAGTTGAGATTGTAGGATTTGGAATGCATGGCCTGATAGGATGGCGGCATACAAGAATAACTTTTAAAAAGAGAACTGGAAAAGTCATTGAAGGATAAAAAATTGGAAGGGACTGGGTGGATTTCTCTTCAAAGAGTCTGCACAGGCTCGATGGACCAAATGGCTGTCGCTGACTTTTAACACCAAAACTTTTTCCGGTTTGTACAAGGATAAAACAACTTGAAGTGAGTTATTCAATCAGTTCAGCTTCGGCCAATTCCTTTTTGCTTGCCAGGATCCAGCCACACGTTCCAGGTCCATGAATCCAGAAACTGCCCTCCTGGTGCTAACCTGAATCACCAACGTTTCTGTACCAGCAGCCCCAAACCAAGAAAAACTCCAAACCCAAGTCAATATGCAATGATGCAACAAAGGAAACCAATGAGCAGAACGGATTAGGCTAAGCAATTACATCTTAATTTGAAAAATCACAAACATTGGGGCATTTAGGCTTGTGACTGAAGAAAACTAGAGCACGTTGTTTTCAACAACAGATTGGTACCCCTAAACTAATAAAGTGTCCCCCGGTGCTTCTTAATTTTTCTTATCTATTCATTCATGGGATGTGCGTGGCACACTGGCTAGCCAAGCATTTATACTGGATCAGGAACCAATGTCGGTCAATGAGTGGAGGGGTGAGAAATGAATAGAACTTGGTGGAAGTTAGGATATAGCAGTAGAGTATTGGATGAGCTCCAAATTAGATTAGATGGTAACCGGCCAGTCCTGCTTACCTGCAAATCTCCATAACCTTGGAATGATTAAATACCATCTCACTCTTTGGGATACAGTGCCTGTTACCCAACGTGACTCAATGTTAATGGAAAAGAAGCCAAGGACGTTTAAACTAGACTCATCATTTCCTTCTAAACAAGGGTGAACAACATGGAAGAAACTCTCTGGGCCTTCTATTCCCCATTAAGGTGCTGCTTGTTCCTTCCCCGGCAGACTGTTGTGAGACTGGGTTGTGATTTATTGTGTACTGCTGGGGTCAATTTTAACAGTGACTCAGTTTCTACTGCAACCAGACAGCATGAATCAGCAGTGGCTCAGACCTGCTCCAAGATCTATTGATCATGTGTGAACATTGCAAAATTGATGTGGCTCCATTCTACATGCTGCAAATGTTTTTTGTTTTTTTAAAAAGACAACTATACAAAAGCAGGAAAGTGCACCAGAGCAATTAGCCTAATCATCCTCTCAATGCCTTAACAGCTGGAAAGTAAATGGACCTCATAATTTCATGACCAAAATATATTCTATGAAAATATGAATGCCAGTTGTCCATGCATCTCCAACCATCCAGCAAAAGGATTGTGACACATGGTGTTAACTGTCATATATATATTTGTTATATATCCCTTTCAATCACCAGTCACAAAGGCCCTGAGCTGCAGACTTTCCTCTCTGAACCTCTCCATCTTTGTTTCTTAAGACACTCCTTAAAAAACACTCTTTGACCAAGTTGTCTCAATACGATATCTCCTAATGTTGCTTGGTGTCAATTTTTGTTTGACTGCATTCCTGCCAAGCACCTTACAACATTTCAAGGTGCTATACAAATGCAAGGTGCATACACATGTGCACACACAGCTAATATACATGATGATACGGTAGCACAGTGGGTAGCACTGTTGCTTCACAGCGCCAGGGTCCCAGGTTTGATTCCCGGCTTGGGTCACTGTCTGGGCGGAGACTGCACGTTCTCCCCGTGTCTGCGTGGGTTTCCTCCAAGCGTTCCGGTTTCCTCCCACAAGTCCCAAAAGACGTGCTTGTTAGGTGAATTGGACATTCTGAATTCTTCCGAACAGGCGCCGGAGTGTGGCGACTAGCGGATTTTCACAGTGACTTCATTGCAGTGTTAATGTAAGCCTACTTGTGACAGCAACGATTACTAAAAAAAAAAAATGGTATATCTACCTATACACAGATATATAACATTATACATATGTACACAACAAACACGTGTCCTTTAAGTATTGGAAACTTCAGATGCGGTTTCCCAAAAGGGAAAATTGAAATTTTAGGAAAAATAAAGGAAGTAACCCCGCTTATAAGGGCTCAGGAAAATATTATATGAAAATGAAATGAAATTCGCTTATTGTCACAAGTAGGCTTCAAATGAAGTTACTGTGAAAAGCCCCTAGTCGCCACATTACGGCGCCTGTTTGGGGAGGCTGGTACGGGAATTGAACCGTGCTGCTGGCCCGCCTTGGTCTGCTTTCAAAGACATGAATCGAGATGGGGAAATGCTGACGATCTCTCAGAGCTCCTCGAGTTTGACAATCTATGCAATTCCCAGTTCTAACTCTTGGTGTCCTCTTCTGCCCCAGCGTGACATTTCTCATACCAGCCAACCTGTGGCCTAGGTCCGGGACTGTGACTTCAAATTCCCTCCCACTTAGTACTGACCTCACTTTAGAAAAGATCTGTTCCCGCTCAGAACCACAACCCGTTATGCATGGTACCTTCTAACCATTGGAAGGGAGAATATTATTCGCTTTATTTTAATTCTCATTCCCCTTTTCAACCCCTCCATGGCCTCGCCCCTCCCTGACCCTGTAATCGCCTCCATCCCTACAACCCTCTGAGATATTAGTGTTCCTCCAATTCTGTCCTCTTGCTCATCCCCAATTGTAATCACTCCACCATTACTGGCCGTGCCTTCAGTTACCTTGGCCCCAAACTCCAGAATTCCCTTCCTATACCCCTCGACCTCGCTTTCCACTTTTAAGACACTTCAAATATATAATAGGATTTTGGTCATCCGACTTAATATCTCCATATCGGGTTCCATGCCATACTTTGTTTTATAAAGTTCCTCTGAAGTGCTTTGGGATGTTTCATTACATTAAAGGTGCTATGTAAAAATAAGTTGCTGTTGATGTTATTGTTGCATTTGAGCCCAGGTCCAGGAGATGAAACATGTGTGTCAAACCCCGCGTCAGATTTCCCCGAGACAACGCTTTAAACTTTGAGTAGTAACATATCCATTGTAATGTTGCATCCAGTATAGCGCAGAATCATACAGCGCAGGAGGCCATTTAGCCCATCACGTCTGTGCTGGCCCTCTGAACGAGCTACCAATTAGTCCCACAATCCTGCACATTTTTTGTTTTTTTAAGTAGAGATCCAATTCCTTTTTGAAAGTTACTGCTGAATCTGCTTCTACGACTCTTTCAGATAGTACATTCCAGATCCAGAGAGGAAATGGTGACGGAGTGGTAATATCACCGGAGTAGCAATCCAGAGACCCAGGCTAATGCTCTGCAGACACCGGTTCAAATCCCACTGCGGCAGCTGGTGGAATTTATATTCAATTAATTAAACATTGTATGGTTTCAAGAAGCAGTTAGGTACAGAACTTAGGGTGAAGGGGATCAAAGGATATGGAGAAAAGCGGGATTAGGCTGTTGAGTTGGATGATCAGCCATGATCATAATGAATAGCGGAGCAGGCTTGAAGGGCCGAATGGCCTCCTCCTGCTCCTATTTTTTCTATATTTCTATGTTTCTAAAAAGCTCAGTAACAGTGACCATGAAAACTCATCTGGTTCACTAATGCCTTTTAGGGAAGGAAATCTGCCATCCTTCTCCAGTCTGGCCTACATGTGACTCCAGACCCACAGCAATGTGGTTGTCGCTTAAGTGCCCTCCGAAATAGCTGAGCAAGCCTCTCAGTTTATGGCGATTAGAGATGGGTAATAATTGCTGGCCTTGCCAGCTATGCCATGTTCCATGAAAGAATACATTTTTAAAAATTATAACTCGCTGCTTAAATGGATTCTCATCAGCCACTTTCCTTTTTTTTGGCCAATATTTTAAACCTGTGACCTTTGCTTACCGATCCATCAGCTAGTGCGCATAGTTTCTCCCTAATTATGCATGGTCAGGTTATGAGCTTCAGCACTTCAGTATTCAGTAGACTCTTTACGTTGCCATGTTCATACCGTAACCCGCAAGTGGGAAATGCTCCTTAAATGATCCAGGACATGGCGCAGCAACGTCTGCAACTGGTTTAAAAGCAGAACATACGGACGCCAATACCGGATATGGAGGTTCTCAAGAAGATTCCTTTACTAATGCCAGCACTGAGGGATTAAGGACATAGTTCCACAGAGTCACGGCAACCAGGAAAATTAGAATTTCCAAAATGAACAGATGCTTCAGACAATGACATGTCCTACTCCAAAGCACTTGTTCTATATCTGCTAATCCCCTCCCAAGTCCCACTGAATGATTCTAGAGGCCTAGCTATCATGAAAATTGACTGATTACAAAACAGTGCATTCATTCCCTGGTAAAAATAATACAAGGGACATGCCTGAGGTAATTGCTCCCAATTCCTTAGAGGACGTGTTCATAAATTTTAATGATTCTTTAATTATCTGTTTAACCTTCAGATTTTTTCAAACTTTTTTCCTCGGGCCCCACTTTTACCAACCGGCGGACCTTCGGGACCCAAGCTTGTCGACGTTTGCGAGACGCCATTATTTCTTACTTACAATGCAGCAGGTGGGCCTGCTTGGTCCTCACGATCTCTCTTGCTTTGTCATTCAATGTTACATTTCTGCTAAGGACATCTGCTGACGATTTAAGCTCTTGCTGCATTCTTTGAAAAAAATCAAGAGGTTTGTCCTCGAATTCTCCATGCTTAGTTCTTCAAATGCCTTTAAAGATTTGAGGGTTTTAAATTTCATTTGTCAGTATTTCCCTGCATATAACACACATGGGCTTTGCATCCTGATCTGCATTGGCACAATTAAAGCCATACCTCGAGAAATCACCTTGGTACTGCTTTGTTCCCGATTTCAGTTTCTTCTTTATGGTTTGTTCATCAGAGGCCCTGGAGCTCAGGATACAGCTCACACCAGCACTGTCTTGTCCTACTGTGGACTCTCCTGAGAAGCTCTTTCCAGGAGATTTAGTGAGATCCTGGTCTGTTTGTGTCTCTGGCCCTCTCTACCTTATTACAAAATGCCCAATCTTCAGTCCTTCACACAGTCCTGTTGCTTGCTTGCTGGAAGCTACAAAATGGAGGAATCTCACCTCCATAATTTTGCCGCTGCATCTGGCAGAAAGATTCATCGTTCATATTTAAAGGCCAGGCGCGGCCGGCATTCATTATTTTACTTTGAAACTTTATTTCTAAGGCCTAGTTTTTCCAGATTTATGACTTTTTACTGCTAAAAATTAAAACACCTTCAGTTTGGCATGTGCATCCTTACATTTACAAACAAACTTTGTTTTATCCAAATTCCCATTTCTTTAGAAATTTAACCAATTATAGAAAAAAGTACAATCTTGCTTTTACTTTACAAAACTACGACTTTAAGGGAGATGAAGTAACTTGTCAAACACACACACTGTCACAATATTTCTTACTGGTTCCACTGCATTGCACTATCCAAACATCCAAGTCACCTCCTGCTCCATTCTCATCAAAAGCACTTACTTCCTGCTTTCCAGAGGGTGTCGACACAAAGTGATGATGTGGAGATGCCAGCGTTAGACTGGGGTGAGCACAGTACGAAGTCTTACAACACCAGGTCAAAGTCCAACAGGTTTGTTTCGATGTCACTAGCTTTCGGAGCGCTGCTCCTTCCTCAGGTGAAAGATAGTGACATCGAAACAAACCTGTTGGACTTTAACCTGGTGTTGTAAGACTTCGTACTGGACACAAAGTGATGACTGCAGGTTTCTTCCAGCGTTCACATGTGTCAGCCCTAATGACTGGCCTCGGTTAATCAGCATTCCGACAAACCTGGCCTGGCTTCCTCTCACTGTATCCACCCTAGTCACAGACCAGTTCCGCCAGGGTCCCAGGTTCGATTCCCCGCTAGGTCATTGTCTGTGCGGAGTCTGCACGTTCTCCCAGTGTCTGCGTGGGTTTCCTCCGGGTGCTCCGGTTTCCTCCCACAGTCCAAAGACGTGCAGGTTGGGTGGATTAGCCATGCTAAATTGCCCTTAGTGTCTAAAAAGGTTAGGAGGGGTTATTGGGTTACAGAGATAGGGTGGAAGTGAGGGCTTAATGTGGGTCGGTGCAGACTCGATGGGCCGAATGGCCTCCTTCTGCACTGTATGTTCTATGCTCTATATTCTTAAAACCTACTGCTTTGACCAGGGTTTTGGTCATCCAAACTAATACCTCATGTGGTTCGGTGTCATTCTTTGTTTTATAATGCTCTTCTGAAGCAACATTTATGTAATACCTTTACTGTAGTAAAATGCCCCAATGTCCCTCATGGGAGATTGAGACAGAGCCAAAAATGGAGATTTTAAAACTGACTCAGAAAGGCTGTGGCATAGTGGGATTGTCACTGGGCTAGCAAACCAGAGATCCAGGATAATTTTCTGGGGCCCAGTTTCAAATCAATCCACGGCAGATGGTGAAATTTGAATTCAGCGATGACCATGAAACCATTGTTGATTGCTATAAAACCCCATCTGGTTCATTAATGTCCCAGTAATAATAATAATCTTTATTATTCTCACAAGTAGGCTTACATTAACACTGCAATGAGGTTACTGTGAAAATGCCATGGTCGCCACATTCCATCAGGTGGGTTTCCTCCGGGTGCTCCGGTTTCCTCCCACAGTCCAAAGATGTGCAGGTTAGGTGGATTGGCCATGATAAATTGCCCTTAGTGGCCAAAATTACCCTTAGTGTTGGGTGGGGTTACTGGGTTATGGGGATAGGGTGGAGGTGTTGACCTTGGGTAGGGTGCTCTTTCCAAGAGCTGGTGCAGACTCGATGGGCCGAATGGCCTCCTTCTGCACTGTAAATTCTATGAACATAAGAACTAGGAACAGGAGTAGGCCATCTGACCCCTCGAGCCTGCTCAGCCATTCAATGAGATCATGGCTGATCTTTGTGGACTCAGCTCCACTCTCCGGCCCGTATGAAATTCTCCACTCTCCGGCCCGTATGAAATTCTATGATCAGGCCTACATTTGACTCCAGATCCTTAGCAATGTGGTTGACTCTTAACTGCCTTCTGAAATGGTCTCGCAAGCCACTGAACTCCAGGGCAATAAACGTTAGTCAGCCAGCGATGCCCACATCTCATGAATAAATTTAACAAAACTAAACGTTTGGTCAAAATGGCAGGTTTTAAGAGCCAGAGACAGAGGGATTTGCAGGTAGAGGTGTCTTGGAGTCCCAGCTACCTATGACAGGGTGTAAGGAACGGTGGATTCAAAGCACGTTGGAACTGGAGAAGCAGAGTCACTATACGTACACGTGCTTTTACCTCCCAGAAGGATATTACCGAATAGCAGTCGGGAGCATCTTTTCTTCTAGCCAGCTCACAGGTATGAATGTTAGCAGCAGTTCCCCACCCTTCATCGTAATTGGAAAGATATAATAGCCTTGGAAGGGGCACAGTGCAGATTCGCCAAAATACAGACTAATGTAAAATAATTTCAGAATTAAATGACTTCATAAAA
This sequence comes from Scyliorhinus torazame, assembly GCF_047496885.1. Classification (NCBI taxonomy): domain Eukaryota; kingdom Metazoa; phylum Chordata; class Chondrichthyes; order Carcharhiniformes; family Scyliorhinidae; genus Scyliorhinus; species Scyliorhinus torazame. Next base: position 264,715,725 of record NC_092714.1, on the reverse strand, counting down.
CTGCGTCAACTTCATTTTCTAAATTGATGCTTGAACTCTTAACGTCACGAAAAATAACACATTGTTAAAAGCATCTTCATCCATCTCTCAAATCTTCAATATACATTGAGTAGAAAAAATTGGCGTACAAAGGCAATTAATTGTACAGGCATTATTCATACAGCAAGATATGAAAGACAGAAGCTGCTTCATGAAACCGTTAACCGAGCACTGGTCAGGATATTTTGCAAGGGATTGGATTGGATTTGTTTATTGTCACGTGTACCGAGGTGCAGTGAAAAGTATTTTTCTGGAGCAGCTCAACAGATCATTAAGTACATGAGAAGAAAAGGGAATAAAAGAAAATACATAATAGGGCAACACAACATATACAATGTAACTACATAAGCACTGGCATCGGATGAAGCATACAGGGTGTAGTGTTAATGAGGTCAGTCCATAAGAGGGTCATTTAGGAGTCTGGTGACGTGGGGAAGAAGCTGTTTTTGAGTCTGTTCGTGCGTGTTCTCAGACTTCTGTATTATAGAATTATAGGATTCCACTTGGATTGCTGTGCATTGTACTGATAATGTGCGTTTCTTCCTCAACATTTATTATGGCCACCTAGTGCCCAAACCTATCAGCTCCGAACTACGTTTAATGGTTTGATACAACTGAGTAGCTTGCCAGGCCATTGCAGATGCAACTAAAATTTAACCAGGTTTGTGTTGGACAGAGGTCACAAATAGGCTAGACTGGGTAAGAATGGCAGATTTCCTTCCCTTGGTAAAGTAACTGGGGTTTTACGACAATCAAACATTATCATGGTCACTTAACCAGCTAAGACAAGATTTTCATTTGGCATTTGAATTCAATTCTCAAACTCAGGGTGGGATTTGAACTCTTCGTCTCTGGAACATTAGTCCAAGCCTCTTTTCATTTGTAAGCAGCTTTAAGGAGAAATAACATTCCAAGATATATTTTGGTATGAAATCATAAGTTACATGAGGCTAATATATGTGGATTTCAAGAACGGTAGCAGACTGGTTAGCACAATTGCTTCACAGCTCCAGGGTCCCAGGTTCGACTCCCGGCTTGGGTCACTGTCTGTGCGGAGTCTGCACGCTCTTCCCGTGTGTGCCTGGGTTTCTTCCGGGTGCTCCGGTTTCCTCCCACAGTCCAAAGATGTGCAGGTTAGGTGGATTGGCCATGATAAATTGCCCTTGGTGTCCAAAAGGTTAGGTGGGGTTACTGAGTTACGTGGATAGGGTGGGTGTGTGGGCTTAAGTAGGGTGCTCTTTCCAAGGGCCGGTGCAGACTTGATGTGCCGAATGGCCTCCTTCTGCACTGTAAATTCTATGAAATTCTATGAGATGGATGGCACAAAGCGAACAGTTACAACAGAGACCATTGCACCTGTGACAAAAACCTGTTTGCTCCACTGGTGCTACTGTAATCTTTCTCAGCCTGTTACAAAAAATACAATAACAGGCACCTCCTGTTACAAACAAGATAATTGCACAGCGGTACTTAATTTAAAATAGGTTAAGAAAAAGGTGTTTTAAGATGTGCCCTGTACAATTATTATACGAAAGCCATCACGTTGTAAATCAGAAGTTGAGCCAGCTGAAGAACTATTCAATGAAAAATGTGCCTTTAACATGCTGATTTTAATCTCATCATCAGCAGTGATGTTACACCATACGGCACGGTGGCACAGTGGTTAGCACTGCTGCCTCACAGCGCCAGGGATCCAGGTTCGATTCTGTCCTTGGGCGGTTGTCTGCGTGGAGTTTGCACTTTCTCCGTGTCTGCGTGGGTTTCCTCCGGGTGCTCCGGCTTTCTCCCACAGTCCAAAAATGTGTCGGTTAGGTGGATTTGAAACGCTAAATTGCCCCTTAGATGTCCAAAGGTTAGTTGGGGTTCTGGGGATACGGCAGGGGATTTGGCCTCGGTAGGGTGCTCTTAAGGTATCATAGAATTTACAATGCAGAAGGAGGCCATTCGGCCCATCGAGTCTGCACTGGCCCTTACAAAGAGCACCATACCGAAACACACGCATCCACCCTATCCCCGTAACCCCCACTTAACATTTTTTGGACATTAAGGACAATTTATCACGGCCAATCCACCTAACCCGCACATCATTGGACTGTGGGAGGAAACCGGATCGCACAGACACGGGGAGAACGGGCAGACTCCACACAGACAGTGACCCAGCTGGGAATTAAATCTGGGACCCTGGAGCTGTGAAGCAACTGTGCTAACCACTATGCTACCGTGCTGCTCATTTGGAGGGTTGGTGCAGAGTCAATTGGCCGAATGGTCTCCTTCTGCACTATAGGGTTTCTATGATTCTATAACATTTCCTACCAGCCATGCAGTCACTTATATATCTGAATTGTTCGAATTGATTGCATCTGTCCCATATATTGCATTGGAGAATTTATTGAGAATTACAACAAAAAGAAACAGTTTTTAGTCCAAAAAGGGGTCTTGTGCATTTTGGATCAGAATCTGCCACTTGCAGCTCTATATGAACAACAAAAACAATAACTTGATTTATATGGCAACTGCAAAAAAAACAAGGCTCTGTAGGAATTTTGTCAAGCAGACAGTGAGCAGCACAGGTAGCCAATTTCACTGATTTGACACAAATCAAGTTTTTAATTTGGAACAGTTACTATCAGTTTCTGGGAGTTGGGCTTGTTTGTTTTTGTAACCAGGTGAATATGCTGGCTTTATTCCCTTGTAGGCAGTGTTGTAGCCTGAGGTAGAGAGTCTATCATGGTGTGATTTGTCTGTCAGTCAGAGAGACCAGGAGGACTTCCGGTGGCGGCCATGGAGGAGTAGGTCGCACATTTGACAGCTCCCGCCAGTAACGGACTTTTGGACCTTCTTCCCCCGTTTTTTCCCCGGATTTTATGGGGCAAATCAGTGAAGAGTGAGACAGTAAGGAGAAATCCCCCTCCGGCTTATGGAGAATTGGACCAGAAGTGGCCGTGTGAGACGACAAAGTCCTATAAGGGAGACGCAAGCAGATCTGGTAACACGGGACAGCATGGCGGAGAGCAAGGGCCGTGGGGAGATGGCACAGTGGTCGACAGAGCAGCTGGTGAAGTTTTTCGAGGATTACTTTGCCAAGCTGAAGAATACCATGCTGGACCCGATTAAGGCTTTGATTGATCAAGTGGTTCAGAATCAGGAAACCCACGGGAGAGCGATCCAGGAGGTCGAACTAAAGTTGTCCGAGCACGAGATGTATATAACCGTGCTGGAAAGCAAGGTGGGGATGATGAACGACCGCCAGAAAAGAATGCAGGAGAAGCTGGAGGACCTGGAGAATAGGTCCAGGAGGCAGAATCGCAGAATTGTTGGCCTCCCTGAAGGCAGTGAGGGATCTGATGCGAGGGCCTATGTGACGGACATGTTGGAGAAGTTGATGGGGGCTGGGGGGGGTTCCCTCGGCGCCTGGAATTGGACAGAGCGCACAGAGCCCTCGAGAGGAAGCCCAGAGCGAACAAGCTACCGAGGAACATGGTGGTACATTTTCACCATTTCATGGACAAGGAACATGTTTTGCGGTGGGCCAAGAAAGAACGGAGCAGCAAGTGAGAGAACCGTGAGTTGCGCATCAACCAGGACTTGGGAGCGGATTTGGTTCAATTGGGCAAAAACGACCCTCTTTAAGAAGGGGTGAAGTTTGGGATGCTGTACCCAGCCTGTCTGTGGGTCACACATGAGGAACGGGGCTTCTACTTTGAAACGCCAGACGAAGTATGGACCTTTATTAAAGAAATGAAGCTGGAGGCAAATTAAAAGACACTTAAGTCTTGGAGAAGAACTGTGGCAGCTATTTGTGGTGCTGGATTATATAAATTTAAGTAGCTCTTTGTGAAATAATGGGCTGTGTGGATGGTTTAAGGTTGATCTGTCTTGCAGGGACCTTGTTTTTTTTTTTTGGGGGGGGAGAAGAGGATGGGTTTTGAATTTAGTTCTGCTTTTTGGGTGACTTTTTCCAAAGTGACTGTTTCTTCACTGTTTTTTCTGTTGTTTGTTTACTGGGGAATGTGATGCTTTTAAGAACATAAGAACTAGGAGCAGGAGTAGGCCATCTGGCCCCTCGAGCCTGCTCCACCATTCAATGAGATCATGGCTGATCTTTTGTGGACTCAACTCCCCTTTCCGGCCCGAACACCATAACCCTTAATCCCTTTATTCTTCAAAAACTAGCTATCTTTATCTTAAAAACATTTAATGAAGGAGCCTCTACTGCTTCACTGGGCAAGGAATTCCATAGATTCACAGCCCTTTGGGTGAAGAAGTTCCTCCTAAACTCAGTCCCAGGAGTGTACAATAGGGAGGCAGACTGCTTAGTGCCAGGGACGGGGGTTATCGAGTCAGCATGGGTCAGCTGACTCTCGGAAGCGCAGTGGGGGGGTGAGCAGGTGTTAAGCTGAGCTTGACTTGAGGGATTGGGTTTCTAGTGTTGTTGCTAGGGGTGGAGGGAGATGCTTTGCTGACAGGGGAGGAACTGTAACGAGGGGATAAATGGGGATAAATGGGAGGTCGGGAACAGCGACAGCCCGAGTGGGGACTCGAGGAAGCGGAGGGCGCGAGCTCGAGGCTGGCCTAAAAATGGTGATGGCTAGTTGGCGGGGGGGGGGGTTGGAGGCCCCCCATCCAGGCTGGTCACATGGAATGTGAGAGGACTGAATGGGCCGGTCAAGAGGGCTCGAGTGTTCGTGTATTTGAGGGAACTGAAGGCGGACGCGGCAATGCCTCAAGAGACACGCCTAAAAGTTACAGACCAGACGAGATTGAGGAAGGGGTGGGTTAGCCAAGTGTTCCATTCAGGACTGGACTCAAAGACCAGGGAGGGTAGCGATCTTGATCAGCAAACGAGTGGCATTCGAGGCAGGGAGAATCGTGTCAGACAAGGGGGGGAGGTACATAATGTGAGTGGGAAGCTGGAGGGGGTGCGAGTGGTACTTGTGAACATATATGCTCAGAATTGGGACAACGTGGAATTTATGAGGCGGGTGTTAGGTAAGATCCCAGACTTAGAGTCACATAACCTGATCATGGGAGGGGACTTCAACGGTCATTGATCCGGAATTAGGCCGGTCAAAATCCAGGACAGGGAGGAGGCCGGCTGCGGCAAAGAAATTGAAGGGTTTTATGGAACAGATTGGGGGGGGGGGGGTAGACCCATGGAGGTTTGCACGGCCGAGGACGAAGGAGTTTTCCTTTTTTTCACATGTCCACAAGGTATACTCTTGCATCGACTTTTTTGTTCTGAGCTGGGCGCTAATACCGAAGGTGGTGTATACTGTGTATTCGGCAATTGCAGTGTCGGATCATGCCCCGCACTGGGTGGATCTACGGATTAGTGAGGAGAGAGGGCAACGCCCGCTGTGGAGACTGGATGTGGGATTTCTAGTGGACAAAGTGATCTGTGGAAGGGTTAACAAGTCCATCCAGAACTACCTGGAAACAAATGATACGGGAGAGGTCTCTGCAGCGACAGTCTGGAAAGCTTTGAAGGCAGTAGTCAGAGGAGAATTAATCTCGATACGGGTCCACAGAGAAAAGGTGGAACGGGCTGAGAGGGATAGATTAGTGGAGGAGATACACCAGGTGGACAGAAGATACTCAGAGGCCCCGGACGCGGGGCTACTGAGGGAGCGGCGGAGGTTACAGGTGGAGTTTGGGCTGTTGACCACAGAGAAAGCAGTGGAACAGCTGAGGAAGGCAAGGGGAGCGATCTAGGAGTACGGGAAAAAGGCAAGCAGAATGTTGGCGCACCAGCTCAGGAAAAGAGCGGCGGCCAGGGAGATAGGTAAAGTGATAAGTAGAGACGGTAATATGGTCCTGGACCCAGCGAGGGTGAACGAGGTGTTTAAGGACTTTTACAGTAAATTATATGAGTCGGAACCCCCAGCCCCAATTGAGATTGAGGAAATAATCAAGGGGCTGGAGGGCATGCAGTCAGGCAAGGCCCCGGGGTCTGACGGCTACCCGGTGGAATTCTATAAAAAGTTTTCAGAGATATTGAGCCCACTGCTGGTGAGGACATTTAACGAAGCAAGAGAGAAGGGAGTCCTCCCCCCCCAACAATGTCGCAGGCCTCAATTTTATTGGTCCTGAAACAGGAGAAGGATCTAGGAGAGCAATGCGGGTCAAACAGGCTGATTTCTCTACTGAATGTGGATGTCAAACTGCTGGCTAAGATACTGGCCACAAGGATAGAGGACTGTGTCCCGGAGGTGAGAGGGGAAGACCAGACGGGATTTGTTAAGGGCAGGCAACTCAAGGCCAATGTTCGAAGGCTTCTAAATGTTATTATGATGCCCTCAGATGGAGAGGAGGCGGAGGTAGCGATGGATGCGGAGAAAGCTTTTGATCGGGTGGAGTGGAATTACCTGTGGGAGGCGCTGGGAAGGTTTGGGTTTGGTGAGGGCTTAATTGACTGGGTGCGGTTGCTCTATCAGGCAGCAGTAGCGAGTGTGCGTACGAACCGGCTGAGGTCGGGGTATTTTGAACTACACCGAGGGACGAGGCAAGGGTGCCCCCCTCTCCCAGTTACTGTTTGCTCTGGCCATAGAGCCATTGGCCATGGCGTTAAAAGCCTCTAGGAACTGGAAAGGGCTGGTTCGGGGGGGGGGGGAGCATGGGTTCTCGCTCTATGCAGATGACCTGCTCTTGTACATTTCGGACCCGTTGGAGGGGATGGGGTAAGTAATGCAAATCTTGGGAGAATTTGGCAATTTTTCGGGGTAGAAATTGAACATGGGGGAAAAGCAAGTTGTTTGCGATCCGGGCAAGAGGACAGGAGAAGGGACTGGGAGAGCTGCCGCTTAGAATGGTAGGGAAGAGCTTTCGATATCTGGAAATCCAGGTGGCCCGGAAATGGGAGGTACTATATAAGTTGAACCTATCCCGGTTGGTAGAACAAATGGAAGGGGACTTTAAGAGATGGGACATGCTCCCGCTATCACTGGCGGGGAGGGTACAGATCATGAAAATGACGGTCCTCCCCAGATTTCTGGTCGTCTTTCAGTGCCTCCCCATCTTCATCCCCAAGGCCTTTTTCAAGCGGGTGAATAAGATTATTTTGGGCTTTGTGTGGGCGAGTAAAACCCCGCGAGTGAAGAAAGTGTTGCTGGAGCGCAGTCGGTGGGAGGGTGGGTTGGCGCTGCTGAACTTCTGCAATTACTTACTGGGCGGCTAATATAGCCATGATTAGGAAGTGGGTAGTAGGGGAAGGGTCAGCATGGGAGTGGATGGAGGCAACGTCATGTAAAGACACCAGTATGGGAGCATTGGTAACGGCACCTCTGCCGTTCTTGCTGGCCCGATACTCCACAAGTCCGGTGGTAGTGGCGGCTCTGAGGATAATGGAGGAGATATGAGAGAGTGGAGGGAGCATCGATTTGGACCCCGATTTATAATAACCACAGGTTTGTACCGGGTAGGCTAGATGGCGGGTTCCGGAGTTGGCAGAGGGCAGGAATTAGAAGGATGGGGGATCTATTTATAGATGGGAGCTTTCCCAGCTTGAAAGCTTTGGGGGATAAATTTAAATTGCCAGCAGGGAATGGTTTTAGGTATTTGCAGGTGCGAGACTTCCTGAGAAAACAGGTGCAGGCCTTTCCGCTGTTGCCGCCACGGGGCATACAGGATAGAGTAGTTTGCAGTACCTGGATGGGAGAGGGGAAGGTATCGGATATTTACCAGGAGCTGGAGGAAACTCCGGTGGAGGAGCTTAAGGGCAAGTGGGAGGACGAGCTCGGAGGAGATAGAGGCGGGTCTATGGGCGGATGCCCTAAGCAGGGTTAATACCTCCTCATCATGCACCAGGCTTAGCCCGATACAATTTAAGGTAGTCCACCGGGCACACATGACAGCGGCTAGGAAGAGCAAGTTTTTCGGGGTAGAGGACAGGCGTGCGAGGTGCGCGGGAAGCCCAGCAAATCATGTCCACGTGTTTTGGGCATGCATGAAGCTTAGAGGGCGTTGGCAGGATTTTGCTAAGGCAATGTCCACGGTACTAAAAACACAGGTGGTGCAGAGTCCGGAGGTAGCGATCTTTGGAGTGTCGGAAGATCCGGGAGTTCAGGGGGCGAAAGAGGCCGACGTCTTGGCCTTTGCCTCCCTGGCAGCCCAGAGACGGATCTTCCTCCGGAGCAGCCGGAGGAAACCCATGCAGACACGGGGAGACCGTGCAGACTCCGCACAGACAGTGACTCAAGGGGGAATCGAACCTGGGACCCTAGCGCTGTGAAGCAGCTGTGAAGCAGCTGTGAAGCAGCTAGTGGGCAGCACGGTAGCATTGTGGATAGCACAATTGCTTCACAGCTCCAAGGTCCCAAGTTCGATTCCTGGCTTGGGTCACTGTCTGTGCGGAGTCTGCACAGCTATGCTATATTGTCCTTAGTGTCCAAAATTGCCCATAGTGTTCGGTGGGGTTGCTGGGTCATGGGGATAGGGTGGAGGTGTTGACCTTGGGTAGGTTGCTCTTTCCAAGAGCCGGTGCAGACTCGATGGGCCGAATGGCCTCCTTCTGCACTGTAAATTCTATGAAATCTATGAAGCCACAGTTTCTTTCACGGAGCATTAGAAGCAAATTAATTTTCAAACACCTTAATAAAATATTATTTTTTAAAAAGAGACCAGGAGAATCTGAAGCACCTTGCATTTATTATTCCCAGCGGGACTCACAGCCAGCCAAAGGAGTTTATTGTTCACCTCAGAGATGCCACTCTTCCAAACACTTTGCTCATAGCGTTACGGCACAGTCAAGGGGGAGTGGAAGCTTGCGACTGGAAGAGGTTCTCATGCTGGGCGAGAGAAAGATAGGTGGTGAGGCCCAAAATGCAAAGCTGCAAATTAGAGTTTATGTGAGATTATGTAGGGAGACGAGAGAAGCTGAAATGGTTCTTGGAGCAGAAGAGGTTAGGGGAGATCTAAAGTGTTCGAAATGATGAAGGGCTTTGATAGCGCACACAGGGAGAAGCTATTATCCGTGGCAGAAAGGGTAAATAACCAGGGAGCACGTATTTCAGGTATTTGGAGACGCACCAGCAAATTAGGATCTGCAGTATACTGCCTGAAAAGGTGGCAGGAGCATTGAATAATCATCTTCACCCTTCTTACTGTGCTCACCCCAGTCCAATGCCGGCATCTCCATATCATCTTCAAAAAGGTATTAGAATATTTGAAAGGGAAATAGTTGGCAGGATAATGGGGAAAGACAGATTGAGTGGGACTAACTGGGTTGCTCTTTCGAAGACCTGGCCTTTCTTGGTGATAAACATTGTCCAGGACACCAGGGATAATTTCCTTGTTCTCCAAAAATGTACCACGTTACATCCACTTGAGTGAGCAAGCAGGGCCTCAATTTAATGTCTCAACCACCAGTGCTGCACCCTCCCCCTATGCGTTTGCGCTAAGTTTCCAGAACGGGAACTTAAGCCGAAAGCTTCCGATGGGGCCACGTTGCCACCACTGATTTGCCTGATGCAACGGTTACACATTTTCAGATCTCTCCAGCAGTATGTTTCCTCCGTCATTCAGTTTGCAAGCTAATCTGCAATCACGATAAAGCTATTAAAATCACTCTCGAATTGCTGCATCTAATTGGGCTGTGAGGTACTGTGTGAATCACATCCAGCTGCATTAGTGGACCAGCTAACCTATGATATCCATATCAAATCCACAATCCTACAGTGTAAAAGGAGGCCATTCGGCCCATCGAGTTTGCACCAACCCTCCCAAAGAGCACCCTACCTAGGCCCACTTCCCTGCCCCATCCCCAGAACCCCACCTAACCTGCACATACTTTGGACATTAAGGGGCAATTTGACACGACCAATCCACCTAACCTGCAAGACCGTTTCCAGTGCTGGGGACTCTACAGTACAAGCTGGCCTCTTGTTGACTGAATTCAGCCTATTTATACTCTGGGTTGAGTTTGGGAGACTGGCAGTGACATTGGTGAAGTGGAATGTGCAGAGCTCTTTGTTTCCAGACCGAGGCAGGTCTTTGTGGCGGGGGTGCTGGCTTTGCATTTGTGCAACAGGGGGGCTTTGTACCTGTGGCGGGCTGGTGGATTTTACTCTTCTTATCCTCCCCCAGTTCCAATGCCAACAGCTGACAGGAAGGAAATCAGGTATCACCCCATTCACAAGCTCACAATTTAAAGTCACTAAGGTGATACACTCAAGTTAAAGATGCGCCAAATGGGAAAGAAACAGACCAATCAGCATTTGCAGTAGGAATGCACAAGGCAGTTCTGAGCTTCCAACTCATACAGCCTCTTACCTGCCAACACCCACGCCACGCCCCATCGCACGCTGTGATAGTACTGAACACTTCCCTAGTCCCTTTCGTCACCTCAGGGGCATTCCCTTTCTTTACCCATTTCAATATCATCCAAAGAACATCTTGGAGCAATGATTTGGAGTTGCACCTACTCCAAAAGGAACTCAAGATTCAGATAGGACAACAGGACCGAAGGTCCATGAGAATTTCCTCTCCATCTCCCGAGATCACCAACCGGGGATACCCAGAGACCCACCTAAAATATGCAACATCTCCAAGCAATCCCATGCAGCAGGCCCCAAATCCTGCAAGCCTGAAGAGAACCAGAATGAATAGAGGCCACGTTATCCCAAATAAAATGACCTCGGTACAAATAGTGGCAGTAACAACAATAGGCCAGTTGCAGAGTCAGGAGCACCTGCAATCATTACTATAAACTCCCCCCCCCACCCCCCACCCAACCCATTTCTATTACCCTGCCGCCATCTGCAGTTTATAAGTAATCACTTGGAGCAGTGTACCACAGGAGCGGACATACCAAAGATGCAAGACGATTGCATAGCATCACACAACATTGCTGATACTTTTACAGATTTTTTACAAACTTTTACAGATGCACCACAGAAAGCATCCTATCGGGCTGCATCACAGCCTGGTATGGCAACTGCTCGGCCCAGGACCGCAAGAAACTTCAGAGAGTCGTGAACACCGCCCAGTCCATCACACGAACCTGCCTCCTATTCATTGAGAGTAGTGAGGTCATGAGTAATGTTTCAAAGTTGCAGGAGTGTACCGGCACGCAGGAAGGTGGTTTAAAGTGTGTCTTCTTCAATGCCAGGAGCATCCGGAGTAAGGTGGGTGAACTTACGGCATGGGTTGGTACATGGGACTTCGATGTTGTGGCCATTTCGGAGATGTGGATAGAGCAGGGACAGGAATGGTTGTTGCAGGTGCCGGGGTTTAGATATTTCAGTAAGCGCAGGGAAGGTGGTAAAAGAGGGGGAGGGGTGGCATTGTTAGTCAAGGACAGTATTACGGCGGCAGAAAGGACGTTCGATGAGGACTCGCCTACTGAGGTAGTATGGGCTGAGGTTAGAAACAGGAACGGAGAGGTCACCCTGTTAAGGGTTTTCTATAGGCCTCTGAAAAGTTCCAGAGATGTAGAGGAAAGGATTGTAAAGATGCTTCCGGATAGGAGCGAAAGCAACAGGGTAGTTGCTATGGGGGACATTAACTTTCCAAATATTGACTGGAAACGCTATAGTTCGAGTACTTCAGATGGGTCCGTTTTTGTCCAATGCGTGCAGGAGGGTTTCCTGACACAGTATGTAGATAGGCCAACGCGAGGCGAAGCCATTTTGGATTTGGTCCTGGGTAATGAACCAGGACAGGTGTTAGATTTGGAGGTAGGTGAGCACTTTCGTGATAGTGACCACAATTCGATTACGTTTACTTTAGTGATGGAAAGGGATAGGTATATACCGCAGGGCAAGAGTTATATCTGGGGGAAAGGCAATTATGATGCGATGAGGCAAGACTTAGGATGCATCGGATGGACAGGAAAACTGCAAGGGATGGGCACAATGGAAATGTGGAGCTTGTTCAAGGAACAGCTACTGCGTGACCTTGATAAGTATGTACCTGTCAGGCAGGGAGGAAGTGGTCGAGCAAGGGAACCATGGTTTACTAAAGCAGTCGAAACACTTGTCAAGAGGAAGAATGAGGCTTATGTAAAGATGAGGCATGAAGGTTCAGTTAGGGCGCTCGAGAGTTACAAGTTAGCTAGGAAGGACCTAAAGAGAGAGCTGAGAAGAGCCAGGAGGGGACATGAGAAGTCTTTGGCAGGTAGGATCAAGGATAACCCTAAAGTTTTCTATAGATATGTCAGGAATAAAAGAATGACTAGGGTAAGAGTAGGGCCAGTCAAGGACAGTAGCGGGAAGTTGTGCGTGGAGTCTGAGGAGATAGGAGAGGTGCTAAATGAATATTTTTCGTCAGTATTCACACAGGAAAAAGATAGTGTTGTCAAGGAGAATACGGAGATTCAGGCTACTAGACTAGAAGGGCTTGCGGTTCATAAGGAGGAGGTGTTAGCAATTCTGGAAAGTTGAAAATAGATAAGACCACTGGGCCGGATGGGATTTATCCTAGGATGCTGTGGGAAGCTAGGGAGGAGATTGCTGAGCCTTTGGCTTTGATCTTTAAGTCATCTTTGTCTACAGGAATAGTGCCAGAAGACTGGGGGATAGCAAATGTCGTCCCCTTGTTCAAGAAGGGAGGTAGAGACAACCCCAGTAACTATAGACCAGTGAGCCTTACTTCTGCTGTGGGCAAAATCTTGGAAAGGTTTATAAGAGATAGGATGTACAATCATCTGGAAAGGAATAATTTGATTAGAGATAGTCAACACGGTTTTGTGAAGGGTAGGTCGTGCCTCACAAACCTTATTGAGTTCTTTGAGAAGGTGACCAAACAGGTGGATGAGGGTAAAGCAGTTGATGTGGTGTATATGAATTTCAGTAAAGCGTTTGATAAGGTTCCCCTCGGTAGGCTACTGCAGAAAATATGGAGGCATGGGATTCAGGGTGATTTAGCAGTTTGGATCAGAAATTGGCTAGCTGGAAGAAGACAAAGGGTGGTGGTTGATGGGAAATGTTCAGACTGGAGTCCAGTTACTAGTGGTGTACCACAAGGATCTGTTTTGAGGCCACAGCTGTTTGTCATTTTTATAAATGACCTGGAGGAGGGCGTAGAAGGATGGGTGAGTAAATTTGCAGATGACACTAAAGTCGGTGGAGTTGTGGACAATGCGGAAGGATGTTACAAGTTACAGAGCAACATAGATAAGCTGCAGCGCTGGGCTGAGAGGTGGCAAATGGAGTTTAATGCAACAAAGCCTTGCATTCTTTTCTCCCTCGTGGTTATCTACCTTTCCCTTAACTACATGTGTGCGCTATTTGCCTCAACTACTCCTCGAGGTATTAACACTGGTAGCGAGTTCCACTCTGTGGCAATGTTCTTTTTAAGCTGTGCGAGAGTGCATCCCTGCAGTATCCTAAAAGGTACACCACGGTGATAAATACTGCATGTGCACAGCCACACAGAGAATTTTAAAAGGGGCTGCACATTGAAAAAACTGGTCACCCACACAAACAAATGTCAAAGGGAACGCTGCTCTGTGGGCACAGAGTTTCCTCCCAAATTCTCTATTGGATTTATTGATGATCATCTCACATTTGTGGCCCCCAATTCTGGTCTTACCCGCAAGTGGAACTTCTCTCAGTCTGCCCTATCAAACGCTTTGCACCATCTTAAAGATCTCAATCAGGTTAGCCCTCTTTTCTAGCCGGTTCTAACCTGTTCAATCATTCCTAATAGGTGTAACTTCTCTGTGCTGGATATCATTCCGGTAAATCTTTTAATAAGTACTAGGAGGAGTAGGGCATCTGGCCCTTCGAGCCTGCTCTGCCATTTCGGAATATGGAGAGCAGTACCCCAAATGTGATTGAACCAAGGTTCGGCACAAGTTTAACATAATTTCTCCATTTTATCCCTTTAGAATGAATCCTAGTATTTTGTTTGCTTCGGTTTAAATGGCCTTATTAATCTGTGCTGATACTTTATGATTTGCCTATCTAGTATCCACAGGTACCACTATCCTTCTACCCATTTCGACTCACGTTGTCCGAGGAGTATGTGGCCTTCTCTTTTTTCCTCCAAATGTACCATCTCACACTTAACTGTATTTAAATTAATTTTCCACTTCCACGTCTATTCTGCATGTTTATTATGCTGGTCTTGTGTTTAATCACAGTCCGATCTTGTATTACCTATACCTCTTAATTCGGTGCAATCCACAAATTTATGAAACTCTGATTCCAGAGTCCAAGTTGTTTATGTAAGTGGGCAAACAATAGCGGACCCAGCACCGATTTCCATGATGTACGATAATGATGGCTGCGGGCAGGAGTGTGTGAGAGAGAGAAAGATTTAGAAAAGCAGAATAGAAAATGTTCTAACTCTACTGCTCCTGCTGCAAAGCTTCAAACATCAGAGGCATATATTGAGAATTACATTTCTAAAGGTCAAAACACATCAACATCACAAGGCTCCTCCTGAATTCTCAGTCCGAGTCTCCAATGTGTGGATCTCGGTGCCAGGGTGTTAATGAGGAACATTTCTCCCCATAGCAGGCAGAATACTAAGCTGGCATTGTCCTTTTCTAGGTTGGACAGCCCATGGCCTGATCCTAATCTCTGGTGTCATTGAATGGCCTGGGTACAAGGAAATCTGATTTGGATTATAAGCGGAGGTATTGCTTACTGTGATTGCTGTTTTATAACAGAGGGTTATACAATGTCACGCAAAGTACTCCGCCCTGTGCTTAAGGTATAATACCAGCGAACAACTCGCAAGATGTTGCTACTGAGAGAAAGTTATGAATATTTCTAGCACTGGGTTGTACAAAGTCAGCGTAAAACAAACTGCTTTTCTTTAATTTTTTTTAATACCCATCACTCGAGAATATATGTGGTACGTTTAATGCATGTCAATGACACTTCATAGTTTCACAAATATTCAGGAAAAAAGGGGAGGCGCAGTTATCCCATCCAAGCTTCTTTAGACCTGCCCTGCTTGTCTACGAATAGTGCCGGGGATTTGATGCGTCCACCTGAGCTGACAAAATGTGCCTCAGTTTAACATCTCATCTAAACACAGCATCGCCAACAATGTAGCATTCCTTCGTACTACACCGAGGTGTCAGCCTACGTTACCCACTCACGTCTCAGGATGGAGATCAAATTCAATTCCGACTAACTCTGACAAACGAATGCCACTGGGGCAACTCATATCTACACCTGCATTCAAAGACAGCACAATGAAATATTCCGAAACATATTTAGCACTTTGCACCGAAAATCACTTTCAGTTAGAGGAATGTGATGAATTCACTGACGGTGAGACCCACTGAAGGAATAACAAGCAGTCAAGAGCACGCTAAATGGCAATGAATAAATACGGATTTGTGAACACACATCTTTAATGTCATAAAATGTCCCATGTGCTTGAGAGGATCGTCACAGAAAACCTGACCTGGAAATATTAGGCCGAAGGGGGAGGCTTTACAAAGCTTTACAGGCTTTAAAGGGGGAAAAGGAAGAGATGCCGAGAGGTTTCGGGCAGTAATTCCACAGCTTCGGGCCCACATGCAAACAGACGAAATATGAGCAGAAGTGGGCCATTTGGCCCTTCAAGACTGTTCTGCCATTCGATGCGACCGTGGTCAATCTGTTTGTGTTTGATCTACCCCCCAGCTAACCATTGATTCCCTTGCCCAACAAGAATCTATCTACCTCTGCCTTAAAAACGTTTGGTGATCCCGCTTCCACCGCCTTCTGTGGCAGGGTTTCAAAGTCTCCGACCTAAAAGGGCGACCCATAATTTTAAAAGTGTCAACTAAATCTGGACTGACCCACAAGAGGAAACAGCCTTTCCACATCCACCTTGTCAAGACCGTGCAGGGTCTTATCTCCTTCAATCAAGTCACCCCTCACTCTTTAAACTCCAGAGGTAACAAGACCATTCTGCACAACCTAACCTCATAAGACAACCTGCTCCTTTCAGGTATCAATGTAGGCACGGCAGCACCGTGCCCCTTACTGTCCAGGGATGTGCAGGTTAGGTGGGGTTACGGGGATCGGGCAGGGAAGTGGGCCTAGGAGCGACTCTTTCAAAGAGTCAGTGCAGACCCGATGGGCCCAATGGCCCCCTTTCTGCACTGTAGGGATTCTATCACTTCTCGTAAATCTCCTTTGAACTGCCTCCAATGCATTAACATCCTTCCTTTAATAAGGAGACCTACACTGCACACAATATTTGAGATTCACTACTTGATAGCTGAAGGCACAGCTGCCAACTTTGGGACAAAATAATCTGAGGACATTAAAGAGGTCAGAATTGGATCAATGCAGAGTTCTCAGATGATAGGGTTGAAGAATGTTAGAGATAGGGGCCAGCTTTTGGAAGAAATAGAACATGAGGATGGATATGCAGGGACCAATATGAATACACTGGCAGTCAACAAACTTACTTTTACCAACATCACTATTACTTTAATCTAATCAATTAATCTAACTATAAATACAAGATTCTGAGGGGGCTTGACAGAGTAAATGCTGAATGGATGTTTCCCCACTTTGGGGGAGGGGGAGAAATCAAGAACGAGGGGACACAGTTTAAAAGTAAAGGGTCTCCCATTTAAAACAGAGGAAGAGGAGGAATTTCTTCTCTCAAAGGGTTGTGTCTCTTTGGAATTCTCTTCCACAGAGAGCAGTGGAGGCTGGGTCAGTGATTATAGTCAAGGCGGGATTATATTCAGACTTTGGATTGACAAGGGAGTCAAGGGTTATGGGGGGCAGGCAGGGAAGTGAAGTTAAGGCCACAGTCAGTTCAGTCAAGGTCTTTAAAAAAAAAAAAAAAAAAATCTTTGTCACAAGTAGGCTTACATTAACATTGCAATGAAGCTAGTGAAAAGCCCCTAGTTGCCACACTCCGGCGTCTGTTCAGGTACACGGAGGGTGAATTCAGAATGTCCAATTCGCCCAACAGCACGTCTTTCGGGACTTGTGGGAGGAAACCCACGCAGTCGCGGGGAGAACGTGCAGACTCCACACAGACAGTGACCCAAGCCGGGAATCGAACCTGGGACCATGGAGCCGTAAAGCAACAGTGCTAACCACTGTGCTGCCGTATTGAATGGCGGAGCCAGCTCAAGGGGCCGAATGGCCTATTCCTGCTCCTATTTCTCATGATCTTATGAAATCTGACAAAGTTCCCACACCAACTCTGCCTAGTGGCCCCTGTGGGAATCTGCATGCATGCACAATCCAGATTGTAAGGCAGCTCCCCATGATCAATTTGCCTGCACACAGCCGCCATCTCGGCTCGGAGGAGGTCACTCGAGGCTGATGATAAAACTCAGCAAGGATCAGCGCCTTCAGGGATGTCGGGAGAGAAATGCAAAAGGAATTAAATGAAACCTTCTGTTATTTCCACTTGTCATTTTAACTTACCAAACTGACAGGGTTTTAATACAGTCTTGCAATAATACTTCAAGAATTACAATAGTTGAACATTAACGGCAGCTTTGAGCATCCGGAGGGAATTCACGAATGTATTAATCATCACCACAGCAGTTCCCTCATGACATTTCTATATTTTCTCAGCATTGGCTAAACGTGCTATCCAAAACAGACAACTCCCTTCGCAGTGCATTTACACTTCTACCACTGCCCTGCCGCAATCATTTGAAATGGTTGAGGGAGGGCATGAAGATGGATTAGGCAATTTTTTTTGGACCTTTTAATCATTCTGAAGTGCTGGCCTGTGTCGATTGATACAACTGGATGCTGCCTGCAGCTCAGCAATCACTTTCACAACTAAGTGGTTCCCCCATTGTGAGTGACAAAAGCCATTTTAAATATAGTCTGATTTTAATAAGAGAGACTGCCGAGTCACGTAAAGGATGCTTCTCATTGTGCCGCACGGGAGACCTCTGACTGACAATCTGTTTCAATCTATTTTCTCCTTAAGGAAGGCAAGGCAATGTCAAGTAACAGTCATCCATGGCACAAGGAGAACCACACCAATGTTGGAAGGGCGACAGCCTTTGTTATGACTAAAAATTTGCATTTATATAGTTCTTCCACAACCACAGAACATCCCATGTTGCGTTAGAGCCAGGGATGCGTTTTTATCATGCAGACACTGTTGCAACAAGAGAAGCGCTGTAGCCAATGTGCGCACAGCAAGCTCCCATTAATCGGAACGAGAAATGAGCAGATAATCTGCTTTAGTGTGATCAGTTGAGGGATAAATATTGGCCGGGGAGAACTCTTCCTTCTTGGGAACTTTCACATCCACCCGATAGAAGATGCTTCAACATTTCACTCAATAAGATAGCACCTCAGAAAGTGCAGCATTTCCTCTGTACTCCTTCAGCGATCACTCACTAACAAATATGATTGTCCACCTAAGAAGCTCCGTGTTACTGGTCAAGGGTTCTGTGGTTCCTTGCGTGGCTGATGTGCCCGATCCTAGAGCGGCATCTCCAACTGCACACTCGGTGAGTCTTTCCAGAAGGTGGGATTGGTCCTTGGATTCTAGATCGCTGGTATTCCTTTCCCAGGTTCATTTTCTGGGCCTTCTGTTGCCGTCGGGTATCCTCGAAGAATTCTGTCCCTTCAACCAGGAGGTTCCTCCAAGACGCTTCTGAGCAAGGCATTGACGTCTATGTTACATTTCATGAGGTAAGCCTTCCTTTGAGGGAGGGCATGAAGATGGACTTCCTTTGTCATCCTCTTATTTGGGAGCCTTCCTTGAGTTGGGAAGAAAAGATTTGCTTTAGCAGTCGGGACTGTTGCATCCTAAGCACATGGCCGGCCTAGTGGAATTGTTTCCGGGTGATTATGGCCTCAATGCTCTTGGTTCCTTCGAGAGCACTGATGTTAGTACGCCTGTCCTCCCAACTCATGTGGAGAATCCATTTCAGACAGCATTGATGTTCCTCTCCAGGGCCTTGAGGTGGCGCCAGTACGTAGTCCAAGGTTCTGAGTCGTATAGAAGAATTGGGAGAACGAATGCTTTGTACATGAGGATTTTGGTGTCAACATGGATGTCACAGTTGTCAAAGACTTTAGGCATCTGAAGGAGACGCTCGTGGATTGGATATGATGTAGGATCTCCGCATCGACGTCAGCCTTAAGAGGAGAGGTGGCTACTCAGAGGGGGGAAATGTTCCACATTTGGCAGGGTTTCTCTGTTGATTTTGATGGAGGGAGAGACCAGATCGTGCCTTGGAGTGGGTTGGTAAAGGAACTGAGATATACGGAGGTTGAGGCCGGATTCTTTGGCATGCTTCCCGCGAAGGTGTCAAGCTTGGCTTGGAGATTCTATTCTAAGAGATTGGAGATGGCGATATCATCGGTGTCGTTTTCTTCTTGAATTTCAATGGGTTGAGGTTGAAAAGTTTTCCGTCCATCCTGATCACTACACTGGGAAGCTTGTTCATGACAAGGTGAAGCCGGTAGCGATGAAGATGGAGAAAAGGGAAGCGGCGAGGACACATCTCTGCTCAACTCTAGTATTGACCTCAAAGGTTCTGCCTTAATCTCAAAGGTTCTGTCTTACTTCCATCGGTGAGGACTATCACCGACATTGTGTCATGGTGTAGTCAGAGGATATTGATGAATTTCTGGACAGCCAGCCTTTGACAGGGTCTGCCATAGCACTTCCTTATTTACTGAGTCAAAAGCTTTGCTCAGATCAATGAAGGCCATGTGGCACGGTTAATGTTACTCCTGGCATTTCTTTTGAAGTTTCCCAGCAGTGAAAATCATGTCTGCTCTTCCAGTTTGGTCGGAAACCATACTGGTTTTCTGGAAGGACTGGGATTTTGGGCGCTGATCTTCAAGGTGATGGCGAGTAGGGAGATACCTCGGTAGTTCCCACAGTCCACTTTGTCTCCTTTCTTGAAGATGGTAACGATGACGGCATCCCAGAGGTCGGCAGGTATATCTTCTCTGCCCCAGATTTTCAGGAAAAGCTGATGGTGATGACAGGTGATCCCTTGTCCAAGTTTGAAAACCTCCGCTGGAATTCCATCCAGTTCTGTGAATTATCCATTCTTCATGTGTTTAATGGTGGCTTCGACATCACCCACGCTTGGGTCAACTTTGATGGGTAGTTGGGGGATTTCCTCGAACATGTCCTCATCTATAATTACGTCGCGGTTTAGGAGTTCTTTGAAATGTTCTCTCCACCAAAGGCCAATGCATTCTCTGTCTCTCGAGAGTTCCGTCCGCACCGGTTTGAGGCCGAGGGTGTTGAGTTCATAGATTTGCCTTGGTGGCACCAAAAAAGCCCTGGGTGCCATGCCTGTTGGTGGGGAGTTGCAGCTCCTTAGATTTCTCAGTCCAACATTGGTTCTTGATTTCCCTAATTCTCCTTTGTACCTCCACCGACCTTTGTACCTACCTAGATGGATCCATTGGTTCAACATTTCATCTACATATATATATAATAAATTTAGAGTACCCAATTATTTTTTTCCAATTTAGGTGCGATTTAGAGTGGCCAATCCACGTGCACATCTTTTGGGTTGTGGGGGTGAGACCCACGCAGACATGGGGAGAATGTACAAACTCTACACGGACACTGACCCAGGGCCGGGATTCGAACCCGGGTCCTCAGCGCCATGAGGCAGCAGTGCTAACCACTGCGCCGCCGTGCCGCCCCATATTTAAATATTTATGATGTGATCATGCATTAATATCTGCCACTCTACACTCGAGGACAGGAACAGGAGGAGGCCATTCAGCCATTTGATTAGATCATTGCTGATCTCTGTCCATCAGCCTGGTTTCTGTAACCCTTGCCAAACAAAAAACGATCAATTTCAGATTTGAAATTTTCATTGGACTCTCCGGCTCAGCATCATTTTGAGGGGGACAGTTCAGATTTTAAGTGCCGCTTGTTTGAGGAAGTTCCTCCTGGCACCACTACCCCCTGAAGGGCCTAGTTCTAAATTGAAGGTTATTTCCTCCTAATTCTGCACTCTCCCATCCTTTCAAATACTTTAATCCTCAGTTAGATCACCCTTAAGCTTCTATACTTGAACAAACACAAGCATTGTCCAATCAGAAGATGGACTCGCTGTCCACACTCGCCCAGTCGAGGTGTGATGAGAAGAGCTGGCGCTGGAACGAGCCTCGGAGCGAGGGGACCTCGGGAGATGGGGGGAAGCCATCTAGCACAGACCACAGCGTGAGAAAGAGAGGGGTAAGTGTGTGAGAGAGAGTGTGTGGGGTGAGTGTGAGCGCACGCGTGAGATAGGTGAGTGGCGGGAGTGTGAGAGAGAGGGATAGAGGGAGGGGGAGAGACAGAGACGGGGGAGGGAGAGAGAGGGAGAATAGGAGAGTGAGTGAGAGAATAGGAGAGTGAGTGAGAGAATAGGAGAGCGAGTGAGAGAATAGGAGAGTCAGTTTTCCAGCATCACTCCTTCCATTAAACATGACAGAAGGTAAGACTTAATTATTTTTTCATAGGAGAACCTTGACGTTACACACTCCTAAAGGGGTAATTTTAAGGAGCCATGGGAGGCTGACTTGCCCAGGGGTTAATGCGAGGGGGGGACCATGTAGCTGGTTAATGTATTTGTGACTGTATGCATTTTCTCATTCCAAATATATGCATAGATATAGCTAGAAAAGACTTGGATACATTTGAATGCTGTGTTTGCACCTATTTTGCAGCAAAAAAGACACAGATTGTTTGGGGTTCCTGATGCATCTGGGAGGTCACGAGGGGTTCCTCAGCTCAGAAAGCTGGGAAACCCTGCTCTCGGAGGCGACCTTGCCACCTGCTAATGGGATGCAGAAGGTCAGACCACCCACAGTTGATTCGCCGTGCCGCCAGCGGGTATATACGTCGCAATTGATGGACTCGGCCAGCAACCTCCGTGCCGCCAGCGGTAAACACATCACGGTTGATGGACTTGACCAGCAACCCTGGTCCCCAGAATACCATGGTGGTGGGTGGAGGGCAACATGTGCAGGTGGGCCATCCAGATTCAGTGCCCTCATCGTCTCCCGGCCGCAGAATGTTCCTGAAGATCCATCTTCATTTTCAGGAGGTCCACCTTCTTCAATCGTGGGTCAGCGGTGCTGGGCACCTTTTCGATATGGTGCCCAGAGAGGACGGTGGACCATGTACCATCAGGTCTGCCCCGCCACGGAATACGCCACAAAGCACCCGGTTGCTTAACTAATTCGATCAGCGCCGAAGATTTGCTGTGCTTTCCTCTGCAACGGGAAACACCTCGCGTTCCCGCCCCTGCCAGGGGACTTGGGCTTCAGATGGGAGAGTCCCACCCAAAGTTTCTACTTCTGAGGGAGAGTAGAGCTAGGGAGGCGGCAATATAAGATAGTAATAAATACAATAGGAAATTGGGGAGAAAGCTCTTTACCCCAGCGAGTTGTGAAAATGTGGATGAGTTGAGGCAAATAGCACAGATTTATTGGTACGTTGGATAAATTCATGAGGGAGAAAGGAATAGAGGAATATGTTAACAGGATTGGATGAAAAAGGGTGGTGGGGAGGGGGCTCGAGTGAGGAGGCTCATGTGGAGCATAAGCCTCAGCATGAATTTGCGAGGCCAAAATGGTCTGCTTCGGAAATGTAAATTATTCTATGTAATTCAATGTAAGGTAACTGAACTGTCCTCCGCTACCCTGCTCTCTCGTCACCTGCCAGTCCCTCTCATTAATGGGGATTGCTTCAGTCATCAGACAATGAAACTCCGTCCAAAGCTGAAAGCCAAGGCAGTCTTTCACACCTTGCATCAATATCCTGCTAAATCATTCATATTGCCACAGCAACAATGGAGACTCAGCCTCCTAAGGATATAAGGGCTGTCAGCTAGTTGCCAGAGCAGGGGAAAAATTTATACAAATTTAATTCCATTTAGTGCATAAACAAAACCTCCAATGCTGATCGTTAGATGCAATATTTATCAAAAGAGGCTCTTTCTCGCCACTGGGTGTCCATTTTTCACTATCGCGTCTTTTATATCGTTAAAAAAATTACAATGTTTTCAATGCCTTGTTTGTGTTATTTTAGCACCGACTGTATGAAGTTTGGCACTGTATCAAAAAGGCTGAAATCACATCCTCTTCTCCCACAGTCCTGGATTCATCAATATTAATTAGAAAACCAAAACCTCGACCCACCCTCAATGGGTATATGTGAATCTGGTAACATTAGCCTGAGTCGCACAGAGGAGAAGGTCTTGAAATGTGACCCCCCCCAGTCCGTGTTGCATTAGGTTTTCTTGGACGGGCTAGGGCAGCAACTGATTAGAATTGGTCTCAATGCTGTGGGCTAAAGGATATATGGGGAAAATGTCAACCAGATTCCTGGTCTTGATCGATATGCTAGAATGTTCATATGCACACGTGTACAGAAATAAGGACAAGGTGAGGCTCAGCTGTGATGCCTACCCCAGCCAACCTGTTTACCAAAACTCGCAAGCCTCACAAAGTAGGCCACTTGACCAAAGGTAAAGCAACCAGAGCACTACAGTCCCATCAGGCCTTAAAGGAGAGGGAGAGAATTGCTGAGGGGGAAGAAACACACTTTTTACTGAGTTTTCTGTTTGGCTTACTAGGTTAATATCCTAACTGCTGCAGTATTGAGACATACAGAGCAAAAGATCCAAGATCAAATCTGTGACGGGTTAGCTGATATCAAACTGCATTGAGCAAGAGGAAAGAATATCAGCCAGAGCTCTAACTCAATCATTATCTCATGACTCCTGCTGGGCGAGGGCACAGTTAAACTCAGTGTTACCCCCGCCCCATCTTCATTCCCCATCAAGAGTATACATAAAAAGTGGGCACTGCAGCCCTCAATTAACTAACATATCGAGGAGAGGACAAGAGTGTGGAAAGGCAAAGAAAGGCTGAATTCTCAGTCCATTAGGAAATAAAGACATTTGAACGTTTGCATCCTGTAAGACAGACTGCTGAACTAAAACTAATACCTTTACAGTTTCTCGGTTAAGCCATTAGATCGACAGCAGGATCTCGCCAGAGCTGAAATAACTCAAGATGCCCCCTGAGGAAATGGCTATTGAACTGCCTCGAAAGCAAACCGCTCTGAAATTCCGGATTTATCTGTAGTATGCAATGATTCCATTAACAATACCGGAGGGCACCATTTAAGTACTCAGGAATCCTTGATCAACGGACCTTCATGACACAGGCAGCTGAATGTAATCCTATAAAGCTACAATCTTATTACTGCAGAATTCAACATACTACCCTTATGAACTTACACAGCCCCCAGGCTGGAAAGGGGAAAGCTATGAGGCAGTGATTTTGCGCTCTTATTAAAGTTTTAAGGAGGTGTCATGACAGTTGCAATTTTCTGGTGTTCTGAGTCAACAAGGTCCAATTATTCTAACCATCAGAAGAAGCAGTGAGAAAACCGGTGGCATTTGAGGCTTTGTGGCAGCCTAATGCGCACAACTGATACCACCTCCAGAGGTATTGCAGTGGGAATTAGAGAAGGAAGAATTTTTACCCTGGTCTTTGAACCCACAAAGAAAAATACAATGAAGCAAAAAGGTAGAACAGCACTTGAAATTTTAGGATAATAGCTGGAGAAAGTGCAAAAAAAATTTTACAGCGGCGATACCAGAACCGAGATGTATGAATGATCAGGAAATACTCAACTGGCGCAGGCTCTTTTCTTTACAAATAATTGAAGGCCGATCGGATATAGATTTTTAAAATTATGAAGAGGGTCACTCACCTGATTAAAGGAGCTACGCTCCGAAAGCTAGTGATTCCAAATAAACCTGTCTGACTTTAACCTTGGCGTTGTAAGACCTCTTACTACCCCATTTAGCAGTGGTAGTGCCACACAACATGATGTGAAGATGGGACTTTGTCTCCACAAGGACTGTGTGGTGGTCATTTCTACCAATACTATCATGGGCAGGTGCATCTGACGCAGGCAGGTTGGTGAGGATGAGGTCAGTATGTTTTTTTCCTCTTGTTGGTTCCATTTGCTGCAGTCCCAGTCTAGCAGTTATCTCATTTAGGACCTGGCCAGCTCGGTCTGTGGTGGTACTACCGAGCCACTCTTCGTGATGGACATTGAAGTCCCCCCACCCAGGGTATATTCTACGCCGTTGCCATCCTCAGTGTTTCTACCAAGTGGTGTTCAACATGGAGGATTACTGATTCATCAGCTGATGATGGCAGGTACGTGGTAATCAGCAGGAGGTTTCCTTGCCCATGTTTAACCCGAAGCCATGAGACTTCATGGGGTCCAGAGTCGTTATTGAGGACTCCCAGGGCAACGCCTCCCCGACTGTATACCACGGTGCCACCATCTCTGCTGGGTCGGTCTTGCTGGTGGGACAGGCTAGGAATGGCGATAGTGATGTAAGTGATGATTCCGTGAGTATGACTATGTCAGGCTGTTGCTTGACTAGTCTGTGAGACAGCTCGCCCAACTATGGCACAAGCCCCCAGATGTTAGTAAGGAGAACTTTGCAAGGTTGACAGGGCTGGATTGGCGGTTGTCGTTTCCGGTTCATGGGTCGATGCAGGGTGGTCCGTCTGGTTTCATTCTTTCTGTAGCGGTTGATTACAACTGAGTGGCTTGCTCGGCCACTTCAGAGGGCATTTAAGTGTCAACCTTGCTGTGGGTCTGAATTCACGTGTAGGTCAGACCAGGTAAGGATGGCAGGTTTCCTTCCGAAAAGGACATTAGTGAACCAGATGTGTTTTTACGACAATGGCTTCATGGTCATCATTAGAGTTTTCATTCCAAATGTTTTGAGTTTAAATTCCACTGCCTGCCGTGGTGGGATTCGAACCTGGGTCCCCAAATCATTACCCTAGGTCTCTGGAATACTAGCCCAGTGACAATACCATCGCCTATGAGCAGGACATGTTGGCCTTGCCAGTGACGTTCCCATCACAAAAGAACTTTAAAAAATCTGATATTCTATTGGGCATTTCGGTGTCCTGTTCATCTCTGCTCTGTTGCAGGCATCTCGGCTCACTAACCCAGAATGCTACTTTTAGCCTCCAAACCATCTCATAGGAACCGTGGCAGAAGTCAGACATAATAACAGTCAGACATAATAACAGCCTTAGCATTTATTGAGCGTTCTAATGCTGAAAAGCGTGCAATCTTTCACTACAACCAGTGACAATACAGAAGAATATGCTGACCTTCTGGAAGGCTAATCAGGCAGAGATCAAACCAACAAGCTTCCTTTGCGTTCTGCAAAACGGCTAAAAATATTCAAAGCCTTTTTTTTTTTTAAAAGGGAAAATGACATTTATTTACAGGAAAACCTATAACAAATAATAAAGATGTAAATTTATGTGCACTTTTCAAAGGAACGAAAGACTTGGTCTACGTTACATGTATGGGAATGTGCTGCAGCGTGTTTTATTTTATTCATTCGTGGGATTTGGGATTCACTGGCAAGACCAACTTTTGTTGTCTTGCTCCAATTGCTCTTGACAATAGAGTGGCCTCTTCGGTCAGTTCACAGGGTGGTTTAAGGGTTAACCACATTGCAGCAGGTCTGGAGTCACACGTAGGCCACACTGCGGATGAAGAGCAGACTTCTGTCCCAAAGGACATTGTTGAAACTCAATAATGCTAATACTACCTGATTTATTTAATTCGCTGAATTTAAATTCCCCAGCTGCTATGTACACTAACCCCCTGGATTACTAGTCTTAGAACATAGCCACTACATTATTGCTTCTAACTTGTTAGAAAACATCAAAGCATATGATTTTCCAAACATGTCAAAAAGGTGCAAGCACTCCCTCATCTGATTTGTCCATCGGTTTCACTTTGCATGTAGACCCACATATCACTGATAGGCTGTAATGTAAATGTCGCCATAGTCCCAGGTGACCATAGGCCGCTTTCCTATTTGAGGGGGAGAGCTGACTGGTGGTCATTTGACCTGAGGAACAGCAGACCTCAGGCGAGAGGCCAGGTTGCGCAGGCGGCGCTTCCATGAATAATCTCAGCCGGTACGGGAATTGAACAAA
Source organism: Scyliorhinus torazame (assembly GCF_047496885.1). Taxonomy (NCBI): domain Eukaryota; kingdom Metazoa; phylum Chordata; class Chondrichthyes; order Carcharhiniformes; family Scyliorhinidae; genus Scyliorhinus; species Scyliorhinus torazame. The sequence goes on along the minus strand of NC_092714.1, from coordinate 264,688,768 downwards.
CGCTCTATTGGCCTTGCTCTGCATCACAAACCAGCTGCCCAGCCAGAAGGGGGGTGGGGGGACTGGATAAGTGTACTGTTGGGGGAATGGTCTATCCCTCTGTGGATGTTCAATTGGTACATTCCAGACTGAGATTGATTGAGTTTTTGACACTAAGATATGGGGATAGTGCGAGAAGGCATAGTTGAGGTGGGAGAGATGATTTTATTGAATGGCGGAGCTCTCTTGGGGGTGGGAGTGTTGCAAGGCCACCTTCTATTTCTGACTCTGTCTTTATCTTCTTTATAAGGGAGAAAGTAATAGGAGGGTGTGGTGATAAGGTTGAGGCTTGTGTGTCGCATGCACACCAGCGCATCTACGATTCACAAACCAGTTGGGCCAAAAGGCCCATTTTATTTGCTGTAAATCCTGCGTAAACTCCTGCGAACGTCTGAAACTTAGCAAATCACAGAAAGCTTAAATATTTACAAACTTCTGCCTCCAGCAGATAGCCAGAGATAGGATTTTGAAGCAAATGTTTCCTCCTGTTATTTTAAACCACTGCTCGTAATTTGTACAAAGTCACTGCAAGGAAGCCTGGTAACCTCATTGCATCACAGCTTGTGGATTAAAGAGCGGGAGAATAAAAAGTTATTTAAAAAAATCACCAATCAAAATAACTTGAAATTCTTCCTGTACACTTGTGTAAGGAAGCAGTGTGCTTGGGGCACAGAACTAAACAAAATATAGATGGCGTTCAAAACGCCCCTCATTACAACACCAATGCCCAAATGCACAGAAAAACTTTTTGTACAATAGCAATGTCTCACAAAGAGCATTATGATTTTTTAAAAAAAATTTTTAATTGGGACCATGAGTTGAGGGATAATGTTAGCCAGAGCACTGGGATAAAGCCCTGTCCTTTATCAGTTGCTGTTATGTGGTCTTTAACATTGCCTCATTGGGTAACAAGGCACTAATTCAAGTTTCTCATTTGAATGACAATCGGATCAACACAGCACTCCCTGATCACTACAATAGAACATTACAGCGCAGTACAGGCCCTTCGGCCCTCGATGTTGCGCCGACCTGTGAAACCACTCTAAAGCCCATCTACACTATTCCCTTATCGTCCATATGTCTATCCAATGACCATTTGAATGTCCTTAGTGTTGGCGAGTCCACTACTGTTGCAGGCAGGGCATTCCACACCCTTACTACTCTCTGAGTAAAGAACCTACCTCTGACATCTGTCTTATATCTATCTCCCGTCAATCTAAAGCTATGTCCCCTCGTGCTAGCCATCACCATCCGTGGAAAAAGGCTCTCACTGTCCACCCTATCCAATCCTCTGATCATCTTGTATGCCTCAATTAAGTCACCTCTTAACCTTCTTCTCTCTAATGAAAACAGCCTCAGGTCCCTCAGCCTTTCCTCATAAGATCTTTCCTCCATACCAGGCAACATTCTGGTAAATCTCCTCAGCACCCTTTCCAATGCTTCCGCATCCTTCCTATAATGCGGCGACCAGAATTGCACGCAATACTTCAAATGCGGCCGCACCAGAGTTTTGTACAGCTGCAACATGACCTCATGGCTCCGAAACCCAATCCCTCTACCAATAAAAGCTAACACACCGTACACCCTCTTAACAACCCTCTCAACCTGGGTGGCAACTTTCAGGGATCTATGTACATGGACACCGAGATCTCTCTGCTCATCCACACTGCCAAGAATCTTACCATTAGCCCAGTACTCTGTCTTCCTGTTATTCCTTCCAAAATGAATCACCTCACACTTTTCTGCATTAAACTCCATTTGCCACCTCTCAGCCCAGCGCTGCAGCTTATCTATGTCCCTCTGTAACTTGTAACATCCTTCCGCACTGTCAGTCCAGGCTCCCCACATGAGCCTTAAACCCTCAAAACAGGGGCAAGAGTACAAACATCTGAGGTGGGAAAATGAAATTTTTCCCCACTATTCCTTTGTCAGAATTAACGAAATCCAATCTTTGCATTACTTACGAATTCAAAGTCACCATCCTGCGGTACTTTCCAGTTATCGGAAGAGTTCTGAAGTGCTTGTGCGTTCCGATTACTGTGGCTGTTCGCCTGGTTCTCTTTCTCCTTCTGTTCAAAGTACTCCAGGAAGGATGGTTTACTTTGTTGTATGGTCTCCTCATTCCCTGTTTCGGTAAAAGAGAAAATGGGTAGAGTTAAGAGCTGCATAGGTTGCTCACCATGGGCTTACGAAGGTTCAATACCCAAGTTGAAGTGCACATCAACATGGCCAGACAGTTAGCAGGGCATCCAGAGACTGATTACTCCCTGCATTTTCTGCTGGTAGGCTTGCTCTCTCTGTCTCAAGGGTGTTGCGGGAAGAGGCTCTCTCTCAAAGGGAGCCGGGGGGGGAGGAGAAAGTTGAACAAATGTTGTTTGAAATCCATGATCAAAATAACAGTTAAAAGATGGATCCCATTTTTACGGAGCTAGAACCTCATAAAAACATGGGATTGAGTATGTGAACACCTGCTCTTTCAGACACTTTATTACAGAGATACATACATAGAAAATAGGAGGTGGCAATTCAGCCCTTCGAGGGGTTAGCACTGCTGCTTCACAGCGCCAGGGATCCAGGTTCAATTCCAGCGTTGGGTGACTGTCTGCGTAGAGTTTGCACATTCTCCCCGTGTCTGTGTGGGTTTACATTACATTAGCATTGAATATGAACAAAGTTTTGGCAGTTAACTGTTCCCTGGAAAATTCTATCTGACAACACCTCTAGCAACCAGGGACTACTTGCCAACCAATCAACACACTCTTCTCATGTAGTATAACTTGTTGTTCCCTTTACTATTGGTATTCTTGCAAACGTTCTGATGAGTCCAAGACAAAAGCTTCCACAGCAATACTCAACATCATTCCGTATGTCAACCACATTTAAGTGAAAAAGCTTACATATTAAACAGACATATATGTGTACTCATCAAATTCTTTTGAACATTCCTAATTTTAATTTCTTCCATTATTGGGGTCCATGCCTTCAGTTGCCTGGATTCTAAGCACTATCTCGTTCCATAAATCTCTCTCTACCTTTCATTCCTCCTTCAAGATGCAATTTAACACTTACTTCAATGACCAAGCTTTTGACCATCTGTCTCATTATAGCCTCTGGTGGCTTGGTGGCAAATTCTGCTTTTCAATGCTCCTTTCTAATATTAAAGGTGCTAAACAAATACAAGTTGCTACTGTTTATTGGGTTGGACCCATGCCCCCTCGATCGACAGCCACGGTTCACAAGCTACTCCTGGTGATTCTAAATACTTTTTTTTTTAAACTGGAGTTATCCAACAATTTGAATTAAGAGGGGCTATCGGTAATTTGAATTTTCTATTGCAATTGCCATATTATATCGCTCTCCGAAATCGCTCAGAACAAGAAAATTGGAAAAATGCAGTCTTTTATATCTCAGAATAAATGTGAATAAAACCTTGCAACATGCAGGGATAATCAGAACCAGCGTAGGAATATCTTGCTATTCATTTTCTTCACCGATATAAAAGCACAACAGACACACTTGCAGAAGGGCAAATATTCAAATTTGGTCAGGAATGGGAAATGTGTCCAAAGCATACATTTTCATCCTGAAGAAACAAGAGAATTATTTGATATTCAATGATGGCAGCCCTAGGGCATCATCAATTCTTTATGTGCATAAATTTCCTTGGTGCTTCTGTCTGCCTCCTCACACAGTTCAACATAAATAAAATTAAAAGCTCCTGCAGTCTTAGTCTGGTCTTTTGAAGTTATGGTGTGCGATTAAGCCAGCTCGTTTAAAGAACTTTGCCGTGCTTCCAATGCAAAGCCCGATCAACTAAAGGCAGCAGCCTCGTGCCAAGCGCTCTGGCTTATAGATGGCGGCAATTTGGCCCATACTTCCTGTGCTGATACTTTGAAAGAGCTAATCGCAAATTTCAGTGGTTCTTCATGTGAGAAGCAATCACCACATGGAATGGACTACCAGGTTAATTCTGGGGCAAAAAAAAGTTGACAGCTGGATCACGCAATGGTTGGAAAAATAATTTTTAACGGGAATGGGAGTTTTATTCTGAACCATTGAGCTTAAGCAGGCCAAAACATCACCCTTATCCATTTTTACTTACGACCAGCTCATCGAGCCACATTCAGAAAGGGGGGGGAGGCGGGAAGAAAGAGGCGTCTAAACAATTATCGCACATTAGAAATGCACATCAACGGGGTTCCCTTTGTCTAATCCTTCCACCTACTAATAATAAAATATTGGGGACGGAGAAAAGATTGTTTGACTTAACGGTTAAGAATGATTGAATTGGATAACAGTGAGTCTGCTTCAACTGGTTCGAGAAGGCATGACATCACAAGCATGGATGGGTGAGTTGACCAATGGCAGGAATGAGGAGGCGTGGCTCTTGGAGGTCATGTGATGAAAACAACTAACCAGAGTTGGCGACCCTACATAAAATGGTGGAAAACCAATCACTGGACCACTGAGTAAAAGCTTGAGAGAGACAGAGAAGTTATCGTGGCGCACAAGATAAACAAAGTGGGAACAATGGCATTTAAAATATACTCATATTCCGCACACGAGTACGGCCTCAACCGGGGCCTTGGATTCATGTTGCATTACATTCAACCCCCACCATCTGGCCTGGGCTTGCGAAATCCTACCAACTGTCCTGGCTTGAGACAATTCACACCTCTTTAACCTGCGATTATCCCTTTCTCCAGTTGCTCCGCCTGGACCTGTAGACTTAATTACCTGCAAAGACTCGCATTCAAACTATCGTATTGCATCTTTGACTCTCTCTCTCTCTATATAATATATATATATATATATATATATATATATATATGTTTCTGGAACCCACCTCTTAAAGATCAGCAAATTAATTTGGATCCCAAAACTTTCCATAAATTATATCAAAGAGGAAGGAAAGGGTTAAAGCAAGTATGAGCCTGCCTTGGTGCAGATGCACAGCTACAGGAAACAAAATTCTATGCCTCAACCATCTTGATCTCAGCTACAGAAGGGGAATATTACATTGAGGAAGATACAGGGGTTACAGCAATCAATCTAGTAAAGTAGAAAATATTACAATAGAGAAAATTATAGTTTATTAAAAAGTCAATATCTCGCTTGGTGAGATAATTGCGTTCATTGTGAAAATTGAGTATTACGTCTTAATGGCATCAGAATTGAGATGAGTGGGCCAACAAGTAAGTATGATAATAAATTTGACAGAGCAGCTTTTTTTGCAGTGAGTGGTAAACCAATTTGGAAGCCTGGTGCATCGACTAAATCTAACAACTCATCGCAAGATAACTACTGTAAGCTAAATCTTGCAAAATAAATAACAACTAACTGCCCATCCTGGCAGCATCAACACTTGGATTTCAGTCAAATCCAACAAGCGGCCGCACACTACGGACGTTTTCCCCACTGGAATTTTAGCCAGGTGCAATGGAACATTAAACGACGCCCTGTTCTTAGCAAATGATGCAGCAGGTTCATCGGGCTGAATGGCCTAATTTGTACGTTTGCGCTATTATAGATTCTGTCCTTCCCACTTTGAGTTTCATCATCAAGAGAGCATTCTGAGCTGTACAAGACTACAGTGAAGTGGAAATCAGAGCAAGTACAAGAAGCAAAGACACAGTGGCGGGCAGCCGAGTTGACTTCCAGAGTGCTCAGGACAGAAGAAAAATGTATTAATCGTAACAGATCTAATAACAATTTCAAATCTGCTGTGTGATAAGCAGTGCTGAATTTTGAACGCACAATTTCATTCCGGAACCATGTCAAATCCAACCAGAATGTTAAACACCTTACTGGCCCACGGCTTAATCCAGTATCTGGGAGAGTCACTGATAATCCCCAGTGTGCTCCGAAATTCAGTGAAATTGTATTCAACAGTTTGCACTGTTGAAGATTTAGATTAAGCCTCGGTTGCTTCTCTATGTACAGCTGACCAACTGCCGACCATAAACTTCATGGTCTTCAACAAAGGCGATTCAAGAATTCTGACACTCCTGGACTAGATAAGATACTCAAGTTATTTTTTTTATTGCATCTGCTCTCCTAAATGTTGTTTGGACGATGGAGAAACACCAAAATAATGGAAAGCTGCTCTCGTACCTATTTTTGTTAAAGGGAGCAGAAAGGACATTGAGAACCATCGGCTGGTCAGTTTGATTTGCCGCATTGGAAAATTAATGGAATCTTGTGTTGCAGAGACCATCTGGACATTTTGGGAGGAGCGTGATCTTACTGGGGGCAATCCTTTTGGGTTCATTCCTTGTGTAACTGCTATAGTGTCAGAAGATAATGATGTGGTTTAACATATTTACATTTTTCAAAAGCCTTTAATTCAGGTTATTGAATATGTTATCTGCATTGGAGAATTAAAGGCAGCCTTTAGCAGTGGATAAAATCATTTTTCATAGAATCAGGAATCACCAGAGTGCAGAAAGAGGCCATTCGGCCCATCGAATCTGCACCAACCCTGCAACCTACCTAGGCCCATGTCCATACCCTACCTACCCCCCCCCCCCCCCCCCCCCCCCCCCCCCCCGGTGACCCCACCTAACCTTTTAGACACAAGTGGAAATTTAGAATGGCCAATCCACCAACCTGCACATCTTTGGACAGTGGGAAGAAGCCAGAGTCCTGGAGGAAACCCACACAAACACAGGGAGAACATGCAAAGTCCATACAGTCATCAGAGGTCAGAATCGGATGCGGGTCCCTAGCGCTGTGATGCAGCAGTGATAACTACTGTGCCACACTTGTTGGACCATGTGGAAATGGTCAGTGGTAATGGACAATTATCAAATCCAACACATGATTTCTGGAGTCCCTCGAGGAAGTGTGTAACCCTTTTACTTGTGGCTTGTATTAGTGACATTGATGGGCAGATTCAGCAGGGTACAGTTTTGAAACATGCAGATGACATTAAAATTTACTTGAAAGTTAAGAAAAATAATCCAGGGCTCACAATTACACTTCTCCAGGGTGAATTCTCTTGTACAGTGCAGTTGATCAAGCAGTGGCAACTTATTTTTAACGTGGCCAAGTGTTTGGTTTTCCACTTTGGCCACAATAACCATAATTCACAGTATCATATCGATGGCCAGCCTTTAGCACATGCAACCACTGAAAAGGATTTGGCTGTGATTGTCGCAAGTAATCTGAAGTTTACCGATTATGTGGCTCAAGCAGTACAGTGAGCAGAAAGTGTTCTATGAGCACTGAATGCATCCTTTTTGAGTCGGAGTTAGTATTTATCTTAAACTCTCAAAGCAGCTGGTACACCCACATCTCGGAGTATGCGTCCACAGTTTGGAATCCACACTTTCAGAGAGAGATACAGCTTGTAGAGAGTGTGCAAAAACATGTTGCCAGGAAAATGGAAGGCACCCACTCTCCAGCACTGCGTCCAATATAAAGCTCGGTGTTACATCTGCTCTTCAACACTTGCTAAAGTGAGAAAATGGTTTTACCATCATAAAATGCTATGGAGCAGCGATGTCTTATTGATTTGTACATAATACATAATGTAACAGTCTGACTAAATACAAGGTGCTTAGGAGAGTAGAAGGCTTGCATTTATGTAGCACTGTTCATGACCTCAGGACATCCCAAGAAACTTTACAGCCAATTAAGTACTTTGGAAATGTAGTGTTACGATCACAGCTGATGTTACTACTGGACAAGTCAGATCGCAGAGTGGAACAAGGCTTGACAGATCATAACATTTGTTTTTTGTTTAGATAGATGGATGGTAGCTACTGAACAGAGTCACAGGAGTCAGCTGATGATCTTAAACAAAAGAATAAAACGTTTAATGAACAAGACGTATTATAATACCCTACTCCTTCACGCCACTGTGCCTTTACAGATATATACAGTTTTGTAAGGATAACAAGTTACTTATACTCTAATATTCTGTCAGTACACAGTCCATGTAAATCATTCGGCAAAATGTGATCAGACACCCCACACCAGATTCTGAAACCAAGTGGCAGATGCCATCCAAAGGAATTTCTACAGACTTCTCATCAACTCCCCAGCCGCTTGTCACAATGTGAGCCAACTGATCTCACGAGAAATCTGTCTTTCACAAAAGTGTTTCCAATCTCCACTCAGAAAACAAGCCAGGGTATCCTCCCCCGAACAACACTTTCTCTTGGATTTCTTCAACAAAGGTCCACCTCCAGGGTTTCAACCTTTCCTTTTGATGTTCCTCCTGTGTAATGCCACATGCATTCAGGTTTCACCTTCCACACACTCTCTCTGATACCCAGCCATGCCAACAGAACACCGCTGCTCCACAGGCCCGAAAGAGTCAACCTTCTGGGCACCTTGAAATTCTGGTTTCTCGCAAGTTCACTTCACTATCTGTCTGCTTTGCTTTTTTATTTTAAAAAGAGTACTCAATTCATTTTTTCCAATTAAAGGGCAATTTAGCGTGGCCAATTCACCTAGCCTGCACATCTTTGGGTTGTGGGGCGAAACCCACACAAACACGGGGAGAATGTGCAACCTCCACACGGACAGCGACCCAAGGTCGGGATCAAACCCGGGACCCCGGCGCCATGAGAAAGCAGTGCTAACCACTGCACCACCGTGCTGCCCTGCTTTGCTTTTTAACTCGGAGCCTCTCTCTGCTCCTCGCTCTTAACTTCACTGAACAGAACCGGTTTTCAATCCATGTCCTTGTTCCTTGACTTCACGTTCTTCCTGGAACTTTCTTCTGTCCCATTCTCTGGTTTCTGGATCTTTCGGTTCTTTATTTCCTGGGACTTGCACTCTGAACCTGCGTATCGTCATGCCTGTTCCGGCAGCATCTGTGGAATGCTGCTTCGTTCTGGCTCACCTTGTTCGAACTGACCTCAAAACATTTCTTCTACCTGGGCCCTGGTTGCTGCGCAACAGCCCAGTTTTTTTTGTATCCTGTGTTTACTTTCGAGTTGTAAAACCCTAATAAAAATGCAGACATCTAAACAAACCACAGGCTTACAGTAGTTTTAAAAAAGTGAAACTAAAACTTAAAGCCATACGTTACTCCTAACACACAAATCCAAAAACACTATTTCCTAACAGTGGACACTGTTACAATCGAAGAAATGTGGTGGCCAATTTGTGCACAGCAAGCTCCCACAGACAAAGTGATAATGACCAGAAAATCTGTTTTGGTGATGTTGGGTTGAGGGATAAATATTAATCAGGACACCAACCCATGTTTCTCCACTAATGGTCCAATTTTGAACCCCTTCATAGAAACCATAGAAAAGTTACAACACAGAAGGAGGCCATTTAGCCCATCTGGTCTGTGCCAGCCCGAGGCCACCCAGATGCCCTTTCTAATCCTACCTCCCTGCAGCCAGTCCATAGCCCTGTAGCTCACAGCACTGAAGGTGCAGACCGAGGTATTTTTGAAAGAGAGTTTAGGGTCTCTGCCTCCACAACCAACTCGGGCAGTAAATTCAGTTTAGCCACTAAAAATTCTGGAAATAAAAAGCTAGTATGAGTAAAAGTGACCTTTACGGAAAGTCCACCCACTATACTTACCAGTGAACTGTGCAAAGTGGCTGCTGGGTTTTCCACATCAGAACATGGACTGCACTCCAAAAGCATTTAATTGGCCATAGAGCACCTTGGGACAACCTGAGGTTGCATAAATTGACAGACAAATGCACAGTCGCTCTTTCTGCTTACCTGTCTCACACTAAAGTTGCTGACTCTGAAGTGACTCGGCAACCCACTTAGTTGTAGCACAACTGCTTTTGCAGGGATCCAAGTAAGAGGCCCCTCAATATGCCTGAGCTACCAGGCATGGACAGAAAATAGCAGCGTTGCTAGTGATGCCCACATTCTGAAGAATAATTACATAAAAACCATTATCTTTCTACCAAGAAATAGTTTAAGTAAAATTAGGCTTGGAAAAAAAAAGGGGGGCTCCTTACATAAGGTAGCTTTAAAAGAAAATACAGGATTGTGCGATAGGCAAAGCCTTTCAAAATGTCAATAATTATATTTGCGATTCTAAATCATGCAATTGCACGCAATCTTCATACAGCAACTTTGAAATCTGCAAGTATTTTAAATGGTGTAAATCTAATGTGAAAATGGTAAGTCTTCTGAACCAAGTAATTCAGACACATTACAGAACAAGAAGGCTTACCCATCCTCTTTTCACATATTAATGATTAGTTGTAACATCTGTATGAAGAATAAAGGTGTTTCATTTCAATGACCCTAATGGCAATGACTTAAATTTGGATATAAATTTTCATGATCATTACTCTGCACAGCTGCTGCTGTAGAAATGAGAGCTCCCTTACATTTGAAAACTAGAATTACTGGCATAAGCACAATGGGCAGAATCATTTCCTTCTGCACTTTCTCATCCAGTGATCTGATTCGACATATCAGAGTGTTTAAAATAATTAGTGTCTCTTCCAGCATAAAAGGGGTAAACACAAAATCTGTTGACCTTGGTCCTCCCGAACTCAACAAAAGACTGAGTCTGACGTCTGTGTGCTTGAGTCCAATTTCACAGATTCCATCCTTCTCCTTGGCCACAAGGCTGAATAAGACTGTTCACAACTTTGGTGCATATCTGGCCCGTAGATGAGCTTCTGCTCAAATATCCACGTCCATCAACTTCAACCTCCAAAACCCTGCCTCAGCTCATCTGCTCAAACACTCTAGTCTTGACCATTCCAAAGCACTCCAGGTCGGCCTTCCGCATTCCATTCTCCGTAAGGTGAGTCCACTCAAAACTCTACTGCCCGTATCTTAAGACACCCCAAGTCCCGTTCACATATTGTCCTGACACTTGCTGCCCTGCAGTTCGCTCCTGGTTGAACAGCATCTCAAATTCTTTAATAGATTTTCAGCCTGGTTTTCAAATCCTTCTAAAACCTTGACCTCCCTGCCTGTGTATCCCCCTCCCCTAGCTCCTCCAACTCCAGCCTATTGGGCATCATCAACTTTGGTGAAGCCCTGAGTTTTCAAACTCCCTCCCAAAGCCTTTCCTTCCTTCTTTAAGGCCCGTCAGCCATGGCTTAGTGGTAGCAGTCTCGTCTCAGTCAGAAAGTTGTGGACTCGATTCCCACTGCAGGGCTTGAGCACAAGAATCAAAGTTGGCATTCCAGCACAATACTGAAGTGCTGCACTCTTGGATGTGCCATCTTTTCAATGAGACATTAAATCAAGGCCTTGTCTGTCCACCCAGATGGATGTAAAGATCCTCAACACTATTTCAAAGAACAGGCGAGTTCTCCCTGGTCTCTTAGCCAATATTCATTCCACAGTCAATACTACAAAAACAGACAATCTGGTCATCACCACATTGCTGTTTTATGGGAGTTTGCGGTGTGCAAATTCGCTGCTGTGTTTCCTCCATTAGAACAGTGGCTACACTTCAAAAGTGCACTGTTCCTTGTGAAACACTTTGGCACATCTTGCGGTCATGAAGGGTGCTAAATAAATGCAAGTCTGCCCCCGCCCTCCCTTAAAACCTACCTCTTTTCTGAAGCTTCTGAGCATCTGCCTGAATGTGCAAAATTCTGTTTGATAAGGTGGGATACTTCACTATAGTAAAAGTGCTGTATAAATGGAAGCTGTCAGGATAAAATCCAGGGCTATCACTTCATTGCACTATTGGAAAACAAGGCTCTGAAGTAAGAAGCTACCTCGCATAACTTAATCGGAGCTCGACTTCTATTGAAGTAACAAGCTGCTCTGAAAAATCACAAGCGTCACATGTAATGACCAGCTTTGAATTGGAGAATATGTAAATGCAAAAGCCCATCTGCACACAAAGAGAAATGAAACGCCAGTTAATCTGGAGGTGCTGGTTGAAAGTTCTGTAAAAACAATAAGTGATCTACACACAAACATTTGACACAAAGCTGTCAAATCATTGCTTTTTTCTCTGTGTTAAGCATCTCCCCGATTTCTGACTGTTGTCATGTGTGGTTTAACAGTCCGCTAGCGTCAGTATAAAGAAAATCCTCTGAAAGCAGAAATACTGAACCTTCCACACACAAACACAGTAGCATCAATAACTGGCAACTTCAGTGGCGCTCACCTCAAACTGGTTGATATTTTTAACAAATGCGCTCATCCTTCATCGCTGCTAGCTACAATTAAACCTATTCTAAGAAAATAAATTGGGACACATGCATCAAAAAGAAAATCGCAACACAATTGCTCTTCGATGACATAGCAGCAACAATACAATACAGGTCATTGTTTTAAAGATGAAAGAGTTTGAAAATTGATATGTTCTGGTGGAAATGCCATGTGTCACCTGAGGAAGGAGCAGCGCTCCGAAAGCTAGTGTTTGAAACAAACCTGTTGGACTTTAACCTGGTGTTGTAAGGCTTCTTACTGTGCTCATGAAGAACTGCGATGGATGGTAGTATCATCGGCCACTGAGAAAGCACCCTAACCTCTGTCCCTTTGAACAACATTATTAACCTCGAAAACCCGACTTTTCGTTTACATAGAACATAGTGCAGAAGGAGGCCATTCGGCCCATCGAGTCTGCACCAACCCACTTAAGCCCTCACTTCCACCCTATCCCCGTAACCCAATCACCCCTCCTAACCTTTTTTGGTCACTAAGGGCAATTTATCATGGCCAATCCACCCAATCTGCACGCCTTTGGGTTGTGGGAGGAAACCGGAGCAGCCGGAGGAAACCCACGCAGACACGGGGAGAACATGCAGACTCCCCACAGACAAGTGATCCAGCGGGGAATCGAACCTGGGACCCTGCCACTGTGAAGCCACAGTGCTACCGTGCTGCCCACGGTTCGGGTTTCTTTCACGGAGCAATAGAAGCAAATTAACATCACAGAGCATTTGAAGTACGTGAGAGCTGGTGAAATTAAGAACAAACTCAAAGCTGAAGTACAAATAATTTCTCCTTTCACAGCACATCACCCAGAGGTTCTATAAATGTTCTTTTTTTTGAATTGCTGGGTAAAAGCGAAGTCGCCATAGTCATGGATAACTATCGGCGGCTTTCCCCTTTGAGGGGGAGAGCTGATTGGTGGTTATTTCTTCTTCTTGGACAGTCCATCAGCGTCAAAGATTAATTGCTTCCACTCCGGGGAGGTGAGTTCTGTGGTAGCTGAATAGTCCGATCCTGGATCTTCAGACTCCTCCACAGGTTTTGCAGGTGGTGCTTGATGAGGTGAGTGGGTGGGGCGGTCTGGATGCTGCGTTCTTTCCTCTGTTTACGCTTAGCCTCTGCGTTCTCCACCCTACGATGCTAGAGGTGATTGGCACCATTGCGGATGCGTTTTCTCCAGATTTTGAGTTCTAAGGCAAGTGATTCCCTCGTGTCAATGGGGAGGATTTCAGGGTATCCTTGAGGCGTTTTCTCTGCCCTCCCAGTGATCACTTGCCATTGCGGAGCTCTGAGTAGTGCACTTGTTTTGGGAGACTTGCGCCGGGCAAGCGGGCAACGTGGCCCACTCATCGCAGTTGGTCGAGCACGACCAATGCTTCAATACTGGGGAAATTGGCCTGGGAGAGGATGCTCATATCGGTATGACTATCCTGACACTGGATTTGCGGAGGCAGCATTATGATATCTCTCCAAGGATTTGAGGTGTCTGCTGTACATTGTCCAGGTTTCTGATGTATACAGGGGGGTGGGGACCACGGTTGCTCGGTAGACCACGAGCTTGGTGCTGAGCTTGAGGTCGCGGGTCTTCTAACACAACTGCTCCTCAGGCGTCCGACGACTGCACTGGTGCATTGGAGTCGATGCTGGATTTCGTCGTCAATGTCTGCTGGCACCAAAAGGAGGCTCCCGAGGTATGGGAAATCATCCCCATTTCCCAGGGGCTCACCTGGACTGCAGTGTCAACTTTGATTCTTGTGCTCAAGCTCTACAGTGGGAACCGAGTCCGCAACTTTCTGAGCTCCTCTCGGTTTTTGGCTCTCAATGGGGTGGGTCCCTGGGTACTCGGTCAGTAGATGGCTTGAATTAAAGCCGTGCATATCGTGGTTGCTGGCGAGTTGCCAAGTCTCCTGCGCTCTTTCCACCCACCAGCGGTTCTTCAGGTCACGGGATTTGTTGCACCTCGGCCTTCAGGCTGGATTGCTCTCACTCGAGCTTTGGTGGAGCTGCCAGTTCAGGAGCGCCTTGCGTTTGCGGGGGTCAAGGAGATCCTGGATCTCCAGATCATTCTCAGACTAGCCCAGGTGTTTTCTGGTCAAGAGCCCGAGCAACTCCTCGCAGGTGCTGATTAAAAGGTGACTTTTCCGGCGGACCAGGCGCTGTGGGCATTCTGCGGCTCTGGCCGGTTGGCCGTTTTGAACAGCGGAAGGGACATACAGTTCGATATGACGTGCCAATCTTTGGGAGGTACGGCCTACATATCTAGCATCACACCGACACTGATATCATTTGTGTGACAGGCAGTACACCTTTTTGGCTCAACGGCAACAATCTGTTTAATGGCGGTACCACTAGTGTTGCGGCTGCATTTAAGTGTAAAACAGCTTGCTTCACCTGTTTCTCAAACCAAGTTTCCGCAATACTGCAGGCAACCAATTGAACTTGTCGCGGTCACGTTGGACTGCAATCCAGGGAAAGGGAGTTCAAAACTCACCAAGCGGATTTGGTCACAATGACGAGGATTGTCATTAAAAAGAACCCACTGGTTCACGGATATCCTTGCGGGAAGCAAACCCGCTCTCCTTACCCAGTCCAGCCTACATGCTAGACTCTCAGCTGCCTTCTGAAATGGCTAAGCAATCCGCAAATGCAGCATGCAACAACTACAGCAAATAATAAGTCATCATTAAAACTCTCTAACAGCTGCTCAAATACCGATCTTGCCACATCCCGAGATTGAATTAAAAAAATAAAAACCCTGAAACAAATGAACTGAAGGGTCTACTGTCAGGAGCACTATATATCCTAATTATAAATTAGCTCCTGGGGTCCAAAGCTCTGCACGTAACTGCACATTATGCTTTTGGGTCTTTTGGCAGAGTGTAATTCGCACAACTGCAGCTCATTAATGTACAGTCTTAACTCTTCCAAGGACAGTCACTCAAACGTCTGATGTTAGTGAGGAAAATCTCACATCTATCTTTTAAAAAAGGGGTCTCCTCCACTGAACCACGCAGAAAATTAATTTGTGGCATTGGAAAATGCACCATCTTTTCAGCTCCAAATGCCCTCCCGAGTGCAAATTTGGAAGACCAAATTCTATTAGGCGAAAGAACTTGCATTTGCAAAGGCGGCCTGGGGACATCCCAAACTGCTTCTACAGCCAAGAAATTATATTGAAGTGCAGTCACTATAAAATATAGGAAAACATCCTGACAGTAATGTGTCACGAGTTAAATGACCAGGTAATCTGTTTCCCTCGGTGGCATTAGTTGACGGCTAAAATGGTGCTCAAGACACTGAAGAATGACATGAAATCTATGAACACCTGAGCGGGAAAATAGAACATTGATTTAATACATCATCTGAGAAATGATACCTCCAACGGTACAGCACTACCTCATTGTTGCATGGGCGTGCCAATTGGATTATGTGACTCAGAAGCGAGTGTCCAGGTGCTGAGTCAAGATTGGCACTCAAATTTTAATTGCAATTCTGGCTGTTCATTTCCAAGACAAAGCAGACCTCATGATCGGCACCCCATCCACCACCTTCAACATTCACTCCCTTCACTGCCAACACACCGTGGCAACAGTGTGCACCATGTAAAGATGCACTGCAGCAACTCACTGAGTCTCCTTCAACAGCATCTTCCCACAAGGACAAGGGCAGCAAATGCATGGAAACACCACCAAAGTCACTCACCACAGCCACTTCAAACTATGTCACCGTTTCTTCACTGTCGCTGGGTCAAAGATCCTGGAACATCTCCCTAACAGCACTGCGAGTGTACCTACGCCACATGGACGGCAGCTGTTCAAGTAGGCAGCTCACCACTAGTTTATCGAGAACAATCAGGGATGGATAATAAATGTTGGCCTAACCAGTGATGGGCACATAGAATCCCTACAGTGCAGGTGGTGGCCTTTTGGCCCATCGAGTCTGCACCAACACTTGGAAACATCACCCCACCCAGGCCCACATCCCCACCCTATCCCCGTAATCCAACCTAACCTTTTGGACTTTAAGGGGCAATTTAGCACAGCCAACCCACCTAATCGGCATATCTTTTGGACTGTGGAAGGAAACCGGAGCACCCGGAGGAAATCTTCACAGGCACGGGGAGATAGTGCAAACTCCACACAGTCACCCGAGGCCGAAAATGAACCCGGGTCCCTGGTGCTGTGAGGCAGCAATGCTAACCACTGCCACCGACTCGCGAACAAATTTTTAAAAAAGAAACCTTGGATTGGCTTTTTTTCTTTCTCACTTACTCACACACGAATGAATTTCAAAATGAGTGCATTTTATGATATGGTGATTATGATGATCATTTTGCAGCTCATGGGTAGCACATTTGTCTCTGTACCAGAAGGTTATGGGTTTAAGCCCCACTCCACGCACCGGAGTACAAAAAAGCCAGGCTGACACTTCACAGCAGTCGTGAGGGAGTGCTGCACTGTTGAAGGTGTAGTCTTTTGGATGAGTCATTAAACCAAGGCCCCACCAGTGCTCTCAGGTAGGGTCTCTAAAGAATTCCATGGCACTATTTCAAAAAAGTACGTAGGTGATCAGAGGGTGATGGGTGAATGGAACTTGGATGGAACACAGGCAACAGCATTATGTATGAGCTCAAGTGGCTAGCAAGTGGAAGAGGAGAGGCCAGCGAGGAGAGCGTTGGAAAAATCCAGTCCGGAGATCACAATAGCAAACGCTTGTGCAGGATTCTGAAAAGTCAATTGCTTAGCTGTTGAGAAAAGTAGCAGACTTCACTGGCCAATAAACTGGACAACTGTACAGGTGAATTCAGTTTGATAATTGCACTGAAACAATGTGACCAACAGGTGAAGAAAAGATCTATCCTTCTTTGTTGAGCTATTCTTCACACACTATTCTCCTTCTGCTGCCCCCGACAGTGTAATCCATTCTCAAAAAAAAACAAAGATATTGCTTCAGTTGATAAAGTTCTCTCAAATAATCACTGTAAATAATCAGGTTTTTATGATGGCTGCATGCCATTTGGTGAAGTTTGGATTGCTTTCAGATCATGGATACATTGTACTCTATAGATGACAAAGCACATTATGAGTGACCTATAAACAGCTATTCCAAAAAAGCTAGACAGAATAAATTTCCATGGAGTTTCTGAAGCTGAAAATTGGTCCTCGTCGGATGCCTTTGGAGTAAGACAAATATCTATAGTTGGTATAAAACTGTGACAGAGAGATAATCTTGTTCATTAATGACCTTCATTAAGTGAGTGCCTGTGCTTGCTACAACATCTGCAAAATACTAATTACAGGCTTCTGAAGAACTTCAGATTGTGCAGATGAAAGTCGCATTTTTTATATATTTCCAAATTAGCAAATCACTGAACTGGCTAATCTGTTTTTTAAATAATGACTCCGTACTGCAGCCTCAGAGGCACGCTTAGGAAAGACCGAGGATAAAAGATTTGTGTTTATATGGCTCCTTAACCCCTAATTACATCTTTTAGATGTCTCCCACATTTTACATGCATTCAATTACTTCAAAATGAATGGCAATTGAAGGTAAATGTAGAAACATAGGAGTAGGCCATTCATTAAGCGTCAGCTGTGGCTCAGACACAGCATTCTTCCCTCTGAGTTTGAAGGTTGTTGGGTTCAAGTTCCATTCCACAGCTCGAGTACAGCAGTCGAGGCCGATACTCTGGTGCAGCAGAGGGAACAATGCAGTACCGTCCTCTGATGGATAAGACATTGAACCGAGGTTTGTCGTCTCAAGGGTACTCAGAAGATTTTATGGCACTCTTCTGAAAAGCAAGGGAGTTATTTTTGCTTCTATTTCTTTAACATACCCATCTTCCTTGGACTTTTGCACCAAGGTGCCTTTTCCTGCCCTCGTCCTATCACAGACCTTTCGGTTTGTCCTTCCTGCTACCTCCTCTTTTCCAGAAGTTCAAAACCGGTTACATTTCTAACATTCCCCTGATGAAGGGCTATTGACCTGAAATGTTAACTCTGTATCTCATTGATTATTATCATAGGATTTGCAATGCAGGAGGAGGCCATTCGGTCCATCGAGTATGCACTGGTTTTTGGAAAGAGCACCCCACCCAAGCCCACACCTGCACCCTATCCCCATAACCCAACCTAACCTTTTTTTGGACATGAAGGGCAATTTATCATGGCCAATGCACCTAACCTGCACATCTTTGTACTGTGAGAGGAAACCAGAGCACCCGGAGGAAACCCACGCAGACACGGGGAGAACGTGCAAACTCCACACAGACAGTGACCCAAGTTGGGAATAGAACCTTGGACCCTGGAGCTGTGAAGCAACAGTGCTAACCCACTGTGCTACCTCTTCTGAGATGCTGCCAGACCTGTTAAGTACTTCCAGCATTTTCTGCTATTCTTCCAGGTTTCCGGCATCTGCAATATTTTGCTTTTGTCCGAATTACCGGCTGTGCCCTGGCCAATATTCATCTCAATCAACACCACAAACTCAAGATACCATGTGCAAACTTGTTGCCACATTTCCTACATTAAAAACAACGGTGACGTTTTAAGAGCATTTAAGTGGCGTAAAAGCATTTTGGGATGTCCTGCGATTGGGAAATATATAAATCCAAGTCTTCATGTTCTTTATCAGTCTCCTCGGGCTTGTTGACATTCAGCAAAATAATGGCTGATCTTTATCTTAACTCCATCTATCCACCCTGGCTCTATATCCATTAAAACCCTTGGCTGGAAAACATCTATCAACCTCGTGTTTAGAATTATTGAGCTAGCATCTACTGTTTTTTGTGGGATGGGGGATTTCACATTTCCTGTCCACACGGACAGTGACCCAGGGCCGGGATTCAAACCCGGGTCCTCAGCGCCGCAGTCCCAGTGCTACCCACTGCGCCACGTGCCACCCTCCTTATTTGGAAATAATTAATTGGGTACTCTGTCATGTGCTAACTGCCAACATTCTCAATTTGGCCACATAGTGATGCCAAACTAGATTTTTTTCAGTAACTTGCATTCAATATATTAGCTAGTCAGGGACCAAAAAACTGCAAATGCAGGGGAGGGAAGACTGTGGGATCCTTAAAATAATGAGGGTTTTGATAGGATAGTTGTGGAAGGGACGTGTCCACATGTGGGAGGATAAAAAACTGAAGGGACTTTAGTTAACCATTCATGAATTCCAAAGTGAATTCGGGAGAAGCCTCTTTACCCAATTTGTGGGGAGAATGTGCCATCTGGTACCACAGGGAGTAAAATTAGTTGGAGGAAAGCTCCATTAACACGCGGGGAAGGAGAAGGATATGCAGATAGGGTGAGATGAAGGGTGGAGCAGGCCACCTTCGGCCGATAGGCCTGTTGCTGGCGCTGTGAATATTTTTTGATTCTATGAATCTGTCTTTGCCCTCACACGCTAGTGTACTTTCTTTTTTTAAATATAAATTTAGAGTACCCAATTCTTTTTTTTTTCCAATTAAGGGGCCATTTAACATGGCCAACTCACCTAGCCTGCGCATCTTTGGGTTGTGGAGGGGAGACCCACGCAGACACGGTGAGAATGTGCAAAGTCAATACGGACAGTGACCCAGGGCCAGGATCGACCTGGGTCCTCAGCGCCTTCAGGCAGCAGTGCTAACCACTGCACCACCCTGCTGCTGCTAGTGTACTCTCTGACAAAGGTCACCAAGTAGCAATTGGGCACAGAAGCTGTGACTGATTTCCACCCTCTCCTCTCATCGTTGGCCGAAAACCACAACCACAAATGTATCACTGTTGGTTCCAGTCCTGGACTCAGCGCATTTAGTGGGAATTAAAAACACTTCAAATTCAATCCTGTTGATTAATAGGTTATTCTCTGATAGGATCCATAGTTTCAAAAATAAAGGCAATATACAGTTGCCAATAGCAGTCCTGCATGGACATTGTGTTCTATAAGCTAGAAGGCACTGTCTGAAAGAATAACGGAAGCAGATTTAACTTTCAAAAGGAAATTGGATACATACTTGAAAATTAAAATTTTGCAGTGGAGAAAGAATCAGACAAGTGCAACTAATTGGGCAGCTCTGTCAATGAGCCAGAACAGGTACAACGGGAAGAATGGTCTCCTTCTATGCTGAATGAATCTATTCTACAACTTGCAGCTTTGAAGTCCTGACAAGGAACAACCTAACCAGCAGGAGTCCACTAGGATGCATCGTGATTTCAGCACTCTCAGGTCATAGACAGAATGGCGAATGTGGGGTTGGAGTGCTTACAGCATAAAATCGAGAGAGGAAAGTTCAGAGGGGCAGCAGAATTGATAAAAGTTGTCACAGCAGGGTTATAGAATCACTACAGTGCAGAAGGAGGCCATTTGGCCCTTTGGAAGAACACCCTATCTCAGCCCATTTCCCCGACCTATCCCCGTGACCCCATAACCCCACCTAATCTGTTCATCTTTAGACACCAAGGGGAAATTTTAGAACGGCCAGTCCACCTAACTTTCACATCTTTGGACTGTAGGAGGAAACCGGAGCATCCGGAGGAAACCCACGCAGATGCGGGGAGAAAGTGCAAACTCCACACAGTCACCCAAGGTTGGAATTGAACCCAAGTCCCTGGCTCTGTGAGGCAGCAGTGCTAACCACTGTGCCGCCCGTCAGAGAGTGAAAGAGGTTGGAGGCTAGAGCGGTAGGGGGTGAATCGCTAATCAAATGTCAAGCATTTTTCTGCAGCAATCACTTATAGCATGTTAAAAGTGTCAGCTCGTGCTTGTTTGGAAATCAATTAATCGTAGATAAGGTGCAAACTCACGATTCCCAGTTCACCCTGTGACTAACTGAGCACTGGCAGATTTCCTGCATCAAAGATGAAATCCAATGTGCCCGTTACAGATACTAAAGTGGAGTCTTGATCTGCTGCATTATTGATGGCGGAACTGCAGTGAGAATTCTCAATGGAGCAAGTCTGCATTTGATTCCGCTGTTTACGGAATAGAAAAGCAGGACATTTTTTTTTTTAAAGCTGCGAAACTCCTAGCGGTGGATGTTCAAACGGTCTTGGGTGGGCTTGTCCAAGAAACCAAAGTTGGTCTGCAGGTACAGCAAGCAATTAGGAAAGCAAAGTGGAACGTGGGTGTTTATTGCAAGGGCATTGGAGTGCAGGAATGTCTTACTACAATTGTAGAGAGTTTTGGAGAGACCCACACCTGGAATACCGCATGCAGTTTTGGTCTCCATATTTAAGGAAAGATTTACATATATTGTAAGTACAGCGAAGTTCACTAGATTGGTCTCTGGGGTGAGTGGGTTTCCTAATGATGAGAGGTTGAGTAAATTGGGCTTACACTCTCTGGAGTTTAGGAAAATGCAAGGTGGTTTCATTGAAACATACAAGATTCAGAAGGGGCTTGACTCGGGTTGTTCCATTGGCTGGGCAATCTACAAAACAGGAAGCACAGTCTCAGGATTAGGAACCAATCATTTAGGGCTGAGATGAGCAGAGATTTCTTCAATCAAAGGCCCTTGGAGTTCTCTATACTACAGGATTGCGGCGGTTCCATTATTGAATATACTGAAGGCCGAGGCAGACAGGCTTTTGGTACAAAGAACAAACAAAGAACAAAGAAATGTACAGCACAGGAACAGGCCCTTCGGCCCTCCAAGCCCGTGCCGACCATACTGCCCGACTAAACTACAATCTTCTACACTTCCTGGGTCCGTATCCTTCTATTCCCATCCTATTCATATATTTGTCAAGATGCCCCTTAAATGTCCCTATCGTCCCTGCCTCCACTACCTCCTCCGGTAGTGAGTTCCAGGCACCCACTACCCTCTGCGTAAAAAACTTGCCTCGTACATCTACTCTAAACTTTGCCCCTCTCACCTTAAACCTATGCCCCCTAGTAATTGACCCCTCTACCCTGGGGAAAAGCCTCTGACTATCCACTCTGTCTATGCCCCTCATAATTTTGTATACCTCTATCAGGTCGCCCCTCAACCTCCTTCGTTCCAGTGAGAACAAACCGAGTTTATTCAATCGCTCCTCATAGCTTATGCCCTCCATACCAGGCAACATTCTGGTAAATCTCTTCTGCACCCTCTCTAAAGCCTCCACATCCTTCTGGTAGTGTGGCGACCAGAATTGAACACTATACTCCAAGTGTGGCCTAACTAAGGTTCTATACAGCTGCAACATGACTTGCCAATTCTTATACTCAATGCCCCGGCCAATGAAGGCAAGCATGCCGTATGCCTTCTTGACTACCTTCTCCACCTGTGTAGCCCCTTTCAGTGATCTGTGGACCTGTACTCCTAGATCTCTTTGACTTTCAATACTCTTGAGGGTTCTACCATTCACTGTATATTCCCTACCTGCATTAGCCCTTCCAAAATGCATTACCTCACATTTGTCCAGGTTAAACTCCATCTGCCATCTCTCCGCCCAAGTCTCCAGACAATCTAAATCCTGCTGTATCCTCAGACAGTCCTCATCGCTATCCGCAATTCCACCAACCTTTGTGTCGTCTGCAAACTTACTAATCAGACCAGTTACATTTTCCTCCAAATCATTTATATATACTACAAAGAGCAAAGGTCCCAGCACTGATCCCTGTGGAACACCACTGGTCACAGCCCTCCAATTAGAAAAGCATCCCTCCATTGCTACCCTCTGCCTTCTATGGCCTAGCCAGTTCTGTATCCACCTTGCCAGTTCACCCCTGATCCCGTGTGACTTCACCTTTTGTACTAGTCTACCATGAGGGACCTTGTCAAAGGCCTTACTGAAGTCCATATAGACAACATCTACTGCCCTACCTGCATCAATCATCTTAGTGACCTCCCAGTGGTCTCTCGGGAATTAAGGGACACGGAGTGTGGTTGGGAAGTGAAGTTAAAACTCAAGATCAGCCATGATTGTATTGAATAGCAGAGCAGGCTCAACGGGCTGGACGGTCCACTCTTGGTCCTATCTCATGTACTCGTGTTAAGTGCTCGGCAACATCAATGTCCATGTGCACAAAACCGTTAACTCTCGCCCATGTTTGGTGACGTAGGTTTGTTTCTGGGTCCAGCAACAGTTCATCAATTTTATTTTAAATTTTCATTCTTGCTTTCAAATCCATTCATGGCCTCCACCCTCCCCTACTCTGTATCCTTCTCCAACACCACAACTCTCAATGGACTCTCCTGCATTCCATGTGTGCATCTTCACACTGCCGAGGACCCCCCCCCCCCCCCCCCCCCCCCCCCCCCCCCCACCCTCTGGAACTTCCTCCCTAAACCTCTCGGCCTCTGCGCCTCTTTCTCTCCATTTATACACTTCTTGGTCACCTGTCCCAGTGCCTCATGCAGCTCAGCATCAAGCTTTGTTTGATAATGCTCCTCGGGAAGTTTTCCTATGTTAAAGGCATTTAAAAAAAATTTTTTTTTATAAACTGCACCGATGTAGGTTGTTGCTGTTCTAGACAAATACTATAGCTTTTATTCAACTTACTTTTGGCATCTCGGTTGTTTGAGTTTTGATCAACCATAGTATATAATTAGAAGGTAATTGCAGCTCTCCGAACTAGTCGATAATGTTTGCAAATAATTGCTTTGGAAGATTTGTCTGCATGTTGCATTTACAAAGAGAGCGGGGTGCATCGCAGTTGAACAGCAGCCGGATAGAAATTAAAGTTACCGTAGATGAACCTTGGGGGAGAATTAACTCCGGTTTCTCTGCAACAATTCAGGGAAATGGATACACCGTCAGTAAAGCATACTGATTTGTTACTCAAGCTCTGGCAGAGGGCTTGGAGCTCGAACCTTGGCTCGGTTGCGAATGTTGTACAGTGGCATGGTTCTGTGCTAGCACCTCCCCACACAGTGAACCCCTGCCCAGCAGAAGACTGACATTTCCCGAAAGGGAGAACAGTTTGCTTTTCAAGGCAGTACAGACACCCCAGGAATTGTAGTGCGGTGTTTATTTCACTGTCCTCGTGGTGAAGAGAATGTGATTTCAAACACCAAAGACAAGTGCAGAGTCAGGGAGGCAGACGTTACGGGTCAGATGCAGGGCTGGAAGCTACTGCAGGGGCTGTGTCAAATATTACAAAATCAAATAAACAAAAGATGCAATGGCAGAGACCATTTCTTTGAAAAGATAGGTACTGCACTGAATTATCAGGACCAGAGCGATCTCCTGAAATAGTCCTGATCGCTACAGGTGAGTTGAAGAATTTTAAACATAGTTTTCCTCCCCAAATTTTTCTGGGCTTTTATCCTCTCGCAGAAGCTCACATGGCTTCTGGGTGGGGTGGAGAGGGTTTAGTATGATATGCAATGTGTGAGAACTGTGTGGAATGCACCCCATGGACTAGAGAGTCTTTACCTACCCCTAATGAGATGGGGAGGTGGTAGCAGTCATCATTAATAGGGATTTATGCAGGCAGTATCTAGACAAATTGCAGTTTATGCAGGATGGACCTGGGGAAGATGTCAAGCCTGAATACAAGAGGTGAGTTACAGTAGTGGAGATTAATTAGGGACAGAAACAGGTGACATTAAAGAGATGGAAACAAAGCAGCCTTAATAGATGTGGTGTGAACGCCAGCTTGAGGAGATGGAAGGAAGCTTTTGGGGGGGGGGGGGGGGGGGGGGGGGGGGGGGGAATCAACAGTTTGCTGCCACCGTAGAATTAGTTAAAACCAGGCACGAGAGCCCTTTTCCCTTGTATTTAAGTCTGGGCTCTGATGTTGAGATCTGGTGCCACCGTGTGGTCAAATATCGTAACTCACGTCTGCGCATTTCACGCAAAGGTTCTTCTTCCATCAAAACACTTGGTAATACTCATTTTGCATATTGATAGAGTAATATAGCACAGAAGGGCTCTTTGCTAGAAGTATCTAATCACTTCCACATTCCTGCCCTTTCCCAATACTCCTGCAATTTCCCCACCCTCCATCACGTATTGAATTCGCTTCCAAAGTGAATAATATTAATACAAGAGCAAAATTAAGGGGCAAAAGCCTCAATCCCGGTTTTATTTTCCAGCACTAATACCAAACGTGTTGACAAGGCCGTTAACCTTTGACACCTATCCTGGGCCCTTTTGTTTCTTTACTTGCCCCACTAACTATCCATTTTGCCTTTCATCCTCATCCCTTTCATCCTTTAACTATTCCCTTGTTCTTTCCCATCCTCTCACCCGATCCCCGCAAAACCCTCCTTTTCCCTGGCCCTGTACCGGTTTGTGAACAGCTAAGTCGCCAAATTCTCCCATCTCACCCGGTGCAAGGTCATTGACCTGGTTTAGCACAAGGGGCTGGTTTAGCTCACTGGGCTAAATCTCTGGCTTTTAAAGCAGACCCAGGCAGGCCAGCAGCGCGGGTTCAATCCCCGTACCAGCCTCCCCGAACAGGCGCCGGAATGTAGCGACTAGGGGCTTTTCACAGTAACTTCATTTGAAGCCTACTTGTGACAATACGCGATTTTCATTTCATTTCATATTATTTGTTGCTTTCTCCACACATCTGCCAGATTGGTCAAGGATTTCCAACATAGGCCTGTTAGCTGTTGTTACTGTTAACCTACTTCGGTGTTCACAAAAAGCACCCTGGGTACACTAAGCAGGACAGGCAGAGAAACAGAGTTAACATTTCAGGTTAACGAGCATTCGTCAGAACCGATTGGCGGTATTTAATGTCTTGCTGGCCTCCATTCTATGCGTGATCACTGAGAGATAAGCGCATGTAGAAAAAATACTCATTTGTTACTGTGGGGACCACACACAATGGTACGAGACAGTTAAAATGAGCTCTTATACTTGCAAAGCTACTTTTTGCAAGGTCCATACCAGTGACTCGAGTGGCAATCGGCCTTGACATCTTTGACGGGGGAAGGGGAGTGGGTGTAGGGAACAATAGTATTGGGCAGAATTCCCAATACTGACCATTATTAACCCAGTGAATCCCTACTGAAACAAGTATGCAGTGTCTGATTAAAAAGACGATTAGATTTAAATAGTGACACAATCCTATGGTTGAATTTTAAGAACATTAGAATATGGATATCATTAGCAAGATCAGTACTTTATTGCCAATCGCTACTGAATATGGTGAGCAATCTTGAACTGATTCAGTCCATGTAGTGAAGGTTGCCTCGTGTTGCTGTTCCGATTCCAGGGTTTTCAGTGACACGTTTCATTTTAGTGTATCTTCACACATTTTTACTTCCCCTTTGGGGGAAGTGGGGAAGCAGTGGAAGGATTCCTGAGCTGATTATCAGCCCGGTGAACCACATTATTATCGCTGCTTCCATAGCTAACAAGTCCTGGCGTTGGACTTGAACCTAGAGCTTCCGATAGGAATGCTACCACTACACCACAAGACTTCCGTGACAGTAAAAGAACGGTAAGTCAGGAGGAAGTGGATGGAGTGCCTATGAAGTGGGCTGGAAGGTATTAAGCTCAGTGCTGTTGGAGCTGCACCCAGTATCACCAAAACAGAATATCTGATCATAATCACACTGCCATGCCGTTTTCTTTTCTTCCCCCAAGATGGCGCCAGAGCGAGGCAACTCTCTGCGAGCTCTCCCCAACAGATTCACTTTTTACTTATACTCATTCTAATCTTTTAAAATTTAATTCTAAGGCTGCATTGTATACCTTGTGTTACCCTATTATGTATTTTCTTTTCTTCCCATGTACTTAATGATCTGTTGAGCTGCTCGCAGAAAAATACTTTTCACTGTACCTTGGTAGGCGTGACAATAATCAAATCCAATCGGATTTCATTTCCTACATTATTACAACGAGTACTTAATTTGCTGTAAAACACCGTGACACACCCTGAATTGAGAAAGGTGCGATATAAATGAAAATATTTTCTTTAATGACAAAGGAGAAAGAAAGCTGTGTGGAAAGAGGAGGACAAAAGTACTCCATTCTTTCACATGGAACTAAATGGCTTCAAAGCAGGATTTAAATAAAATAAATCTTTTTATTAAGAGCTTCCATCTTACTGGAGGCTTCAGAACAATTCACCTCCAACAAACTGCTCCGAAAACTCTGCTCGCATTTTGACAGCTGTGACAAATTGCAGCTGAGAGAACCCACGGCATCGTAAAACAATCCAATAACATTCTAAATCAAACAACCCATAACATTTAAAGTCCATTTGCCCAATCTCCTAGTGTAAATTTAAAAAGAATTCCAGGATCTGGATCCATAATCTGCATCTTGGCATGAAACTGATCAGTTCTTCCTTGGGTACTACTGTGCGCGCCAAGCTATGTTGAAATCTGCCCATTGTTTTTTGCGATATTTTATTTACAGACAAACAGGGGCGAAAACAATACCTCGCCCATCTTCAATGGCGGTGGTAAGAAGGGTTCTCCTAAAGTCCCTCCGTGGCCCTGTCCCTCCCCACCTCTGTCGCCTCCTTGAGCCCTACAACACAAAGAAAACAGTGCTCCTCCAATACTGGGCTCTTAAGCATCCCTGATTTCAATCAGCCCATCACTAACAGCCGTGCCTGGGCCGACAGCTTGAATTCTCTTCCTAAACCTTTCCGCCTCCCACCCCTTCTTTTAGAAGCTTCTTAGAATTTACACCTCTTCAACCTTGCTTTTGGTCATGTATCCCAACACCTCCATTGTGACTCGGTGTCTGCTAACAGCCCTATGAAGCAGCTTGACTCGGTTAAAGCCAATATATAAATGCATATTGACATTGTCGCAGGAAAGCCAACATTGGGCATTTCCAGCACACAGAATCTTTGTTTATGATAAGTAGCGGTGGTAACTCAACTTATTGTTCAACTGGCTCCAAATGAAGCTTTAAAGCACACTGTAGTCAGGTTAGTGAAGACAGTTAAAGATTAGATAGGACACATATGATTGTACAGATGACACTAGATATCGTGTAATGGAAGGGAAGTCACCTCCAGCTCAGAAACCCTTCCTGATCTGATAACCACTCTCATAAGGGTGCATCATAGAATGGATACCCAAGTGGACAAACAAAACATAAGCATTTCAGCTACTGCGGATTATAGAGCTCTTAGGAAGGAAGGAAAAATATAATTGGCCTCTGCCAACTCCAGCTTTTTGGCAGGATTGGAGGGGGTTGGTTGAGATGTGTACACAAAGGAAGTGCAAGGGAAACAATACATTGGACAAGTGTTCCTGCTCCAGATCCCTGGGCAAGTGGACAAAAGATTGACTTCAACTAGACTCTCCATGTTCCTTCCCCTCCCTCGTGATTCAGCACCTGTCCCACTATCCACCCGAGATAAACGGCTGCTCGAATGATTTACCCGAGTGATCATACCTCAATACATATCACCAATTTCAGAGAGAGAAAACAGGGTTAAATTAAATGTCACTCTCACAATCTTTGGACACTTTTTATTAAAAGCACGCTTGGGAATTGGCTTGGGACATTTTACTATGTTAACAGTGCTATATAAATGCAAATAGTTGTTTCCCGGTTAACACCATGATCGGTGGAGTGTAAAAACAATAAAAATGCCAAAGTGCAGCTCTGCAGTGTTTACTTTCCAATATCTTTACTTTCCAATATAAAGTATATTGTACATATTTATCAGAATGAAAAGTAGCTCTCACATCAGAGCTGAATGTCACTGGAGGCTTATTAAATATTTATACATGATCTTATGGGGACTCGGCAGACTTCTTAACAAATGAATCTATACTAATGTAATCTGAGGTTATTTAGAGTATTGTATTGCTCTGTGATAAGGAAGGTAAACAGATTAGTCAAATTAAATCTCACTGCTTGATTTCCTGCATTAACTCATTCTCTCAGGGCCTCGCGAAAACATAGAAAACAGGAGTCCTTTGAACCTGTCCTGCCATTCAATTCAACCATGTCTGATAGTTTGCTTCAATCCCACTTTCTCACTCGCTCGCCATATCCTTAGGTTCCATGAGGCACCAGAAATCTGCCTAAGTCAACAATGGCGCATCCACGACCCCTTAGAGTACACAATTCATAAGATACACCCTCAGAGAAGACTCCTCATCTCAGTCCTAATTGATCGGTCCCTTATCCTGAGATTATGCCCCCCATGTTCTCGATTGCCCAGCCCAGAAAGACTATCTCTCAGTGCCTACCCTGTGAGGCCCCTTCAAAATCGTGGATGTTTCAATGAGATCACTTCTCACTCTTCTAATCTTGAGAATATGGACCAAATTTACTCAGCCTTTCATCATAGGACAATCCTCTCATCCCGGGGTTTCTAGGGGGTTCAGGAAACAACATGGAGGTGTGGGATAGAAACAGTGCACAGTCCCCACTTGCGAAGCACAAAGCACACTAGCGGTCCAACCTCAGAGGACAGCGCACTGAAAGCAGCACAGAAATAAATAACTCAAAGCTGGTCAGTCGGGCTCACAGTGTGGTGTGCATGTACCGGAAGCTACTGGGGTGGCACGGTGGTTAGCACTGCTGCCTCACAGCACCAGGGACCTGGGTTCAATTCCGGCCTCGGGTCACTGTCCGTGTGGAGTTTACGCTTACTTCCCGTGTCTGCGTGGGTTTCCTCTGGGTGCTCTGGTTTCCTCTCACAATCCAAAGGTTAGGTAGATTGGCTATGCTGAATTGCCCCTTAGTGTCCAACGGTTAGGTGGTGTTACTGGATTACGGGGGATAGGGTGGAGGTGCGGTCTTAAGTAGGTTGCTCTTTCAGGGACCGGTGTGGACCAGATGGGCCAATTGGCCTCTTTCCGCACTGTGGAGATTCTATGATTTTATACCTATATTAATACACAAGGCCCCGTTGGTTGCAGACAGAAAGAATATGTACACACATTGCACCTGTTTCAGTTACACAAAATAAGTGACAGCCATTTGCTGATTCATTCCCCAGGGCAATGCCTTGACCAGTCAAATGGGCCTGGTTTAAATTTCAAACAATGCTCAGCAGTTATCTGTTGTTCACCATCAACTGGTGCATTCTCTATGGTAATGCCTCTACCAAACAGAGTCCACTTGACAACCAAGCAGCATTCTCTTCTCCTATAGTACAAATTGTTTTCCCCATGTATTGTTATTCTTGAAGTGTCCTGATGAGTGCCAGACAAAAAGCTTCGACATCTCTTTTTTCAGCAATACTCAAGCACTGTACGACCAAATAACTATAAATAACTTTTCTTAAAAGCATTATTTAAAAATAATCTTAACATGCAATTTTATTCTATAATATTAATTGGCATTATAGTTTAGATGGGAGAGTCAGTGATTACTCACTTATTCATTTGCAAAGTCAAGCTGTAAAGTTTGGGAATCACTGCGAGAGTTACTATAATCTTGTTTTTTCGATTCACCAGTGGTGTTTAAGCAAAGCTGGTCCTATCTCAGCACATATCCTAATTGTTTCAATCCTGGACTTTGAACTTTCTTCAAGGTTAGATTGGCTCATTCAGTATCACTTTCACCACTGAGTCAGTGGCTGTAGGTTCTAGCCCCCTACAGGAAGTCAGCAGTGAATGACACAAATCTAGACGGGCTTTTCCGTGGAATACTGAGGGAATGCTGCTTTGTCATGGTGTCATTTTTCAGAGGAGGTGTTAAACGGAGTACTGTCCATTTGTTCAGCTGGGCATAAAATATCCAATGGCATTATGTGAGAAAGAACAGGGTAGTTCTCCCAATGCAAGGGCCAATAATTAACCCTGAACCAACAGTGCTAAGCAGATTCGCCTTGTGGGAGCTTGCTGTGAGAAAGCTGGCTGCTATGTTTGGTTACATGCCAACAATAACCACACTTTAGAAAGTAATTTCCCGACTAAAGACACTTGGGGATGCTTCTGAGAAAGTGGAGGGCCATGAGGAGGCAGTGACCTAGTTGGGTTTGTTACTGGACGAGTAATCCAGGGGCCTGGAGTAATAATCTGGAGACATGTCAAATCTCATCACGGCAGTCTGTGAATTGAATTAAGTAAATCTGGCATGTTTTTAAAATACATCACTAACGGGGGTCAGGCAGATATCAGATTGTTGTAACCACCTAACGGCGAGAAGGAAGCCTGCCTCCTAGTCTATGTATAATTACAGCACATCAATAGGGTTGGCTCTGAACCGCCCTGTCAATTAGCCTTCCAAACCACTAAGGTGGCTCACCACTATCTTCTCAAGGGAAATTAGGGATGAGCAATAATAAATGCTGCCCCTTTCCAGCAACATACAAATCCCATGAATAAGTTTTTAAAAATCAAGTTTTTTCTTGAGGACCAGAAACACTTGCCTTCTCTCCAGCTGACTCTTCCATAGCGCATCTAATCTACCCCAAAAATTTACAATCTCCACTAATCCCTTCTGTTGAGTTACTTGGCAGGGAAGGACTTTGAAGTGAACAGCACCAATGTGTCAAGAAACAACATGTCTGATTTGAGAGAAATGGGGTTGTAGGGGCCAAGTGTGAAAGCTGTGAAGGCAGGGGGCAGATTGCAGCAGAGAGAGACTCGGGTTCAATGGTGCAGACTACTTTGTTCTTCTCTCGCCCCCCGCCACCCCCTTCCCCCAAGTTCCAGGCAGCAGCAGCCTCGATTTGGTGCTCAGGGGTGGGACCTGACCCCACAACCTTCTGACTCAGGATCGAGCGTGCTACCGACTGAGCCGACACCTTATCACGCTAATGGCAGGATTTACTTTTTAAAGTAAAACCATTTTTTGGGGAGCAGCACAGCGGTGCAGTGGTTAGCACTGCTACCTCACGCCGCTGAGGACCCGGTTCGATCCCGGCCCCGGGTCACTGTCCGTGTGGAGTTCGCACATTCTCCCCGTGTCTGCGTGGGTCTCACTCCCACAACCCAAAAAGACGAGCAAGGTAGGTGAATTTGGCCACGCTAAATTGCCCCTTAATTGGAAAAAAAAGTTTTTGTTTACAAAAGAAGACATCTTTTGGGACAGTCGCAGAAATACTCCAATAATGCAGCACAGTCACTAAATGTTTCCATTAATTTAGTGCTTAGAGGGGGTAATGACTAATATTAAGTTTGTGGTCTCACTTTTCATTGTTCCATCCTCTTCATCCTCTCCGCTGTTGATCACCATGGTCCCCATCTGCGAGTCTAGTGTAGAGCTGTCGTGCTCGATCATCGTCCGCGCACCTTCGCTCATGGTGCTGGCAGCTCTCATGGTCCCCGTGTCCTCGGCACTCGCTCGGACCATGGTGCCCGAGTCAATGTCATCCTCTTCCTGTGTCAATTATGCAAGAGCAGCTCAATATTAAAATCATGGTTAATTGTTTATTAATTGTGTTCAATTGCATGCGAGCGGTGGGCATTAAATTGAGCAGATATAAAGAGGAACATAATGAAACAGTGGTGTGCTTATGCTAGGAGGCATAGGTTTGTGATGTTTAACTCTGAAAATAAATGTATAACTGAGTAACGAGAGATTAGCTCAATACTGCCCTTCACCAACCAGCTGTTCAGTGAGTGGCACAGTAACCTTCTGACCGCCTTACATTTATTAGAATGCAAACAGAAAATAAGACATGATTGGCGCGCAAGCACCATCCTAAATTTGAAACCTTCTCTAAGGGAGGGGGAAACCCCCAACTTACTCTAGCTTTTTTGCTTGCAAAATAATTGTCTAAACGCGAGTGAGGCACAGTCAGTCGTGTGCAAAGACCACTGAAGATCGATATGTTCTCTTCAGAGCAGAGCAGGTCATGGGAGATTTAAAGTAGCGTTCAAAATTTTGAGCAGTTTTGATGGGGAGAATCTGTTTCCACTGGCAGGAGAATTGAGGGCACAGAGTTACACTTGGACAAAGCAGAAGAAAGACGTGGGGAATTTAAAAACAAAACACAGGCTATGATCTTGGATACGCTGCCTGAAAGGGTGGTGGAAGCAGATTCATTCGTAACTCCAAGGAGGGAAGCTGGGCTTGTTGTATTGCATTACCCTTTGATTCTTGAGGATAGCCTTCTTTTGTTGTAGCAGTGAGTAATAACGCCACTGTTAGCAAGCAGAATTGAAGAAGTTACTTGGCAAATGAGGAAAGCGAATTAGCATCCATAACTGAAAAGGGAAGATCATTGTCGTCATTTTGAATTGTAATCAAGCTCAGACAGCTCCCCCAGACCACTTTTCCCCTGATTATACCAGCGATATCATGTCCACAATAGTTTGAGCAGACTCAACAGCAAAGTACTAACTGGCAATCATTTTCAATAGACCATAGAATGACTGCTGTTAAAAATGGATAAATATTACACCAGTGGGAGGCCGGAGAAAAGTGGAAGCTTCTTTCTCCAGCTAAGTATCCTACATCTGGGGCGGGATTCTCCGTCCCTGGTAAGGCACGCCGGAGGGATTCTCCGTTTCGCCGGCTGGTCAATGGGGTTTCCCATTGCGGGGAAGCCCCACGCCGTCGGGGAGCCGCCGGGATGCCGTCAAAACGGAGAATCCGGACGGCGGAGAATTCAGCCTCTGATCAGGGGTGCTGGATGCGGAGACTGGGTGCTCAAAATCGAAAGCGCTCCATTTTCCAATTGCCGATATTTCAAGGTTGCTCGACACACGCATGCACACGCACACAAGCAAATCCAAAGCACAGCAAGAATTGCAAACTTAATTTACAGCTGAACTGCGGTGTTTGTCTGTCTAACTAACAATTGGCGTACTCCAGAAACAATTTGTTTTGGGGAGTGCTTCGAGATGTTTTGACAATATGATGAATTGCTCATTTACGCATACATCTCTTGCACATTACCTCCTTCAAAAAAAAGCATGCAAACTTTATTTTAAAAAATGTAATACAGCCCCGTGCAAAACTTCACAGAAAACAGTCCATACAAGTCTCCTCACCTCCATCTTATGCCTATTTCTATTCAGTAACACAAATTTTCTATACATTGGTTTCTAGACAAGAAAAGGATTACAAATCCAGTAAACAAAAGCAACCAGAATAGTTGAATGCTTTAAAAGGTAATGTGCACAGGAGGACAGTCCAGTAACCATAAAGCTCTGGTTAGGCCACAGCCTGAGTATTGCCTTCAGCTCTGGGTAGCGCACCACAGGAACGGCATACTGGCCTTGGAGGCAGCTTAATCAGAATGGTGCCAGGTTTGAAAGGGTTAAATTACAAGGACATGTTGCATAATCTAGGCTTGTATCCCGTATCCCCTTCGGCACAGACGATTATGAAGTATAATCTTTATTATTGTCACAAGTAGGCTTACATTTACACTGCAATAAAGTTACTGTGAAAATCCCCTCGTCGCCACATTCCGGCGTCTGTTCGGGTACAGAGGGAGAATTCAGAATGTCCAATTCGCCGGACGAGCACGTCTTTCAGGACTTGTGGGGGGAAACCGGAGCACCTGGAGGAAGCCCTCGCAGACGCGGGGAGAACGTGCAGACTCCGCACAGACAGTGACCCAAGCCGGGAATCGAACCTGGATCCCTGGCGCTGTGATGCAACAGTGCTATCCACTGTGCTACCAAGACGCCCAGTGCTCTAATGGAGACAATGAAGATGAT
Organism: Scyliorhinus torazame; assembly: GCF_047496885.1. NCBI lineage: Eukaryota > Metazoa > Chordata > Chondrichthyes > Carcharhiniformes > Scyliorhinidae > Scyliorhinus > Scyliorhinus torazame. The sequence goes on along the minus strand of NC_092714.1, from coordinate 264,654,135 downwards.
TAAAGGGTTTGATAGGGTAGATAAACAGTTTCCTCTGGTGTCAGGAGTATTAAGATATAAATCAGCAGTTATGATCTAACTGAATGGTGGAAAAAGTGCAAGGGTTCAAATGGCCTCCTCCTGTTGCCAGACGAGTTCTGATTGCGATATTCTGCCTCCAGCTTTCATCATAACGACTTACTACACCTGGTACAAAATAAGTTATTCTGTGGCTTCTGGACACTGATAATGTCCAGGTGTGCTCCCCTCCAAGGCTATTCTAGTGATTCTGCGTATGGGATGGGGCTCCATATTTTCCGGAACAGTTGCTTTGACTTTAATGGGAGTCTGTATGAGAGAAGCCTCTGCACCAGGTTCCAAGGCTGCCTGACACCATGAACAACCAATAGTATTGTAAACATAGCCAAGAGTGGACATTAGTGCTGGAAGACCGGATCTGTTCTAGACCAATCTGAAGTGTTGGTTTACAGCAAAGTCAATTGAATTATCATAGATCATAGAATTTACAGTGCAGAAGGAGTCCGCACCAGCTCTTGGAAAGAGCACCCTACCCAAGGTCCACACCTCCACCCTATCCCCACAACCCAGCAACCCCACCCAACACCAAGGGCAATTTTGGACAATAAGGGCAATTTATCATGGCCAATCCACCTAACCTGCACATCTTTGGACTGTGGGAGGAAACCGGAGCACCCGGAGCAAACCCACGCACACACGGGGAGGATGTGCAGACTCCACACAGACAGTGACCCAAGCCGGAATCGAACCTGGGGCCCTGGAGCTGTGAAGCAATTGTGCTATCCACAATGCTACCGTGCTGCCCCTGCCGTGTTGTGTAAAGTTAACTGGATTACCCACATTCTACACTTAAACAAGGTGCTAGTGGGTCGCCAGCCCAGTTCAAGTGACCAACTTCAGTATAAAACTCTGCTGCCCGAATCTTAACATGCACCAAGTCCCCATTCACACATCACCCTTGCACTCACTGATTACCATTTGCTCCCAGTCAAGCAACATCGTGATTTTAAAATTCTCATCTTTGCTTTCACATCCTTCTATACCTCAAGCCCTCCAAGATACTTGCACGTAATCTTTCCTTCAACCTCCTTGCCTCGCTCCTCCTTGAGCAAGCTTTCAGTCATCTTCCCTGGCACCTCCTTATGTGGCTGGGTGTAAATTTTAGTTTGAAAACTGTCCTGCGAAGCATTAAGGGATCTTTTTATTCAGTTAAATCCACCATATAAATTCAAAGCTATGCTGCTGTCTCAATTACTATTATCCAACAGGGAAGGGCCTATGGCAGATAAAACACGTTCCACCAGGCAGTCCGATCACAGCTGATCTAGATCTTAGGAGATATGCCAGTTTTAGTTTCAGAACCAGCCATTATCCCAAATTCCCTGAAAGTGCCAGAGTAAAATGTTGGCACATGACTCAAATGCACAACCTTCTGGCCCAGAGGCAAGGCTGTTGCTCACTTGAGTCAGGCTGACATCTTTAGTACGACTCAAGCAAGAAAGGGTCGATAAGAACCTGGAAACACAGACCTACCGAGTTTTCCTCATCCTCCTGATCCAAGTCTCGCTGCTGCTGCTCCTGCCGTTTCGATTTAATTTCCATCATGTCACTGATCAGGTCTCGCAGAATTGACACAGGTTTGGCACTTTTAATGAAGGGATGCTGGAAGGTTAAGAAAAAAATGCATGTGAAGAATTTTGAGGGAATAAAAATGTGTCCAGCTGTTTGACTAAGAGTATAATCTAAGACTAAGAGTTGACATCAGGTATAATATAACTGAAGTCCCTTCTTCATAGAACATAGAAAAATACAGCACAGAACAGGCCCTTCAGCCCACGATGTTGTGCCGACCTTTTGTCCTAGATTAAGAACAAATTAATCTACACCCCATCATTCTACCATAATCCATGTACCTATCCAATAGCCGCTTGAAGGTCCCTTATGGTTCCGACTCAACTACTTCAACAGGCAGTGCATTCCCTTCACTTCAGCTTCCACTGAAAGACAGAACTAAGCTTTGTGAAGCTGGAGAGTAAATTCTCTTCAGCTTGTATCCAACCATGATCTTAGAAGCTGCAAATGTTACACGAGTCGGCCAGTATCGGAAGAGGAGTAATCCTTTTAAATAGAATTTACAGCACAGAAACGGGACATTCAGCCCAACTGGTCCATGTCAGTGTTTACGCTCCACACCAGCCTCCTCCCACCTTACCTCATCTCACTCTATCGGAATATGCTTCTATTTCTTTCTCCCTCTAGCTTCCTCTCAAATCCATCTATACTTCTTGGCTCAACGTGTAGTAGTGAGTTCCACATTTTAAAAGTTTTTCCGGAATTCCTTATTGAACACACAACTAATGAGGAAGCTGAAGAAATTCAAGAAGAATAACATTTGCAGATGATCATCAAAAGACAACTGTACAATTCTTTGGGCACACACTTCGGAGGGAGAAACTAGAACCTGTGGCTATGATTGGTAAAGTGAAGGGCAGCAGAGCAAGACAGACAGACAGGAGGATAGGCATCAACACTAAGCAGAACAGGTGTTGAGAACACCACCAAGATGTTGGCGATCAAGGACCATGGAAGCTGGAGAACCACGATCGCCGGCATTGTCAAACAAGGCACCTGAAATGACTGTGTTACACCTCTGCCCCTCGCGTTGATCCTCTCAAACCCTTTCATATCACCCTTCAACTTTATTTTCTTAGAGTCCCAGCCATGTTCACTCTCTCCTGATGTTGGCGTGGAGTTCTCAGGCTGACTTATTTCATGGAACAGCCTGGGTTTTTAATCACCCATGCACACTCCAGTTTTGCAGTTCATGAGGTTGACATTAATTTTATATTGTTGAAGTGATGACAAAATCCTATGTTTGAAAATATGATGGCAGCAAGACGGGTCGCTATGAAACCACAGTCCCTTTAATGGTCTGGAGCTTATTGAACTTCCCTCCATTCGATCCGGGAACATCTATTTCTCCTCAGCTTAGATCCCAAAAGGGCGCAGTGGTTAGCGCTGCTGCCTCATGGTGCCGAGGACCCGGTTTGATCCTGGCTCTGGGTCACTGTCCGTGTGGAGTTTGCACATTCTCCCCGTGTCTGCGTGGATCTTACCCCCACAACCCAAAAGATGTGCAGGGTAGGTGGATTGGCCACGCTAAATTGCCCCTTAATTGGAACAAAATAATTGGGTACTCTAAATTTGTAATTAAGGAAATAAAAAAAAAAACACTTGGATCCCAAATGGATGTTTGGGGTGGGAGAGGGGGCACATATTTAAGGAAAATAAAAAGACTTAGAGCTCAGAAATCAGCTGTTCCTTCTCTTTCCTTCACAATCAGGTTTTTTAAAAAAAACACATTTATCTGTGGGAAGTGCTTGATGTGGCGTCGCCCTCCCAACGCAGGTCTGTCCGTCTGCGTGTGAGCAGATGACAAACCCAGGACCAAACAAACGAGTGTCTCTGCCAAGCAGGGTCAACTTGAAACATCCCGCTGGTTCTGATAATTAGAATCTCGCTGCTTCAGTCTCCTGCTCCTTGGAATAAGCTGAACACATGGCAAGGGTAGGAAAAAAACTTGCATTTTTTTTTTTTGCATCTTTTTCAACGTTATGACGTCCAGATGATTAAGGAGCTCGGAGGTGCTGTCAGTGCTGTAATGCAGGAAACCCAGCAACAAAGGAAGATCCCACAAACGGCGATACTATAATAACCAAAATTTTGGCAATGCTGGAAGATTTGTTGAGCTTCTCAATTTCCAAATCCAATTCAAGCGCACAGATTTTTATTTTCTGGGTTTTTCCATGAACGCGTCACCCTAGTGGACGTTTAACTCATTACAACAGGAATGTACAGGTACCCAGACAAACCAACTGGACCTAAAATGCCAGGAAAGCTCACTTACTCCGCCAGGAAATCCGAGCCTTCAATTCAGGTACATATCCCCGACTAAATGGAAGATTTATTTGTATTCTGTTGCAGATCAATACTGAACGACTTGTTCTGCAGGTTGCCTCATAAATATGCAACTATGTTTGCCTCATCCATCACTAACCATTCCAAACCCAGTTGATTCATCCGGAGATCAAGATGATGAATGGCAGATTGAATTCCTCTCAAGCACTGGACTAGAATTCCAGCCAAGTTGGAGACACATTGGGACCGAAACAAACTCATGCAAAGTCTCCCAATATCTCGACAAGAGGCAACACAGGCAGGTAGTTTGGTGTGCTGGAGTGCAGTATCTCTAAAGCGTCTCACAATTAACACTCAGCTGTTAATAGCAAGGGCAATGATTTAATCTTCATCGAGTGGCATTTTCATTCCCTCCATCGCAGTACCTTTGACTTGGATTTCGGAGTGACCATTTAGCCCTTTGACGATTCAGTAAGATTCTGGCTGATCTGCTTGCGGTCGCAACTTCATTTTCCTGTCTGCCCCCCGCACCCACACCGAGTCTGTGGCAGCAAATCATGTGGCCTGTGGCAAATGACCAGCTGGCAGAATGTCTTGGCGTATCAAGTTCCTTCTCTGTCCACATCGTTACCACAAGCCACACCATTTCTGAGACAATCGAAATCCAGCACACCAATACAGTCCCTTCGTCCAGAATCCAATTCCCATCATAAAGAATACCATTTTTAAAAAGCCAAACTTCTGGGAATCTGTATAAATTGAGTCTAGTATATTGAAAATAACCTCTAATCAACACCTCCCAGTTAGATTTCAGCTGTTCCAATGTCAATGCTGGCAATAATGTGTCATAAACAATAACTCATTCAGAATGCCATATAGAAACGTAGAAAATAGGAGACCACCATTCAGTTCTTCAAGTATGCTCTACCATTCATTATCATGGCTGATCATTCAATCAATAGCTTGATTGAACCTTCACACCCCCCCCCGCCCCCCATATCTTTGATCCCCTTCATCCCAAGTGCTATGTCTAACTGCTTCCTGAAAACAATGTTTTGACCTCAACTACTTTCTGTGGTAGCAAATTTCACAGGCCAACCACTCTCTGGGTGAAAACATTTCTCCTCATCTCTGTCCTAAATAAACAACAAAGAACAAATAAAATTACAGCACAGGAACAGGCCCTTCGGCCCTCCCAGCCTGCGCCGATCCAGATCCTTTATCTAAACCTGTTGCCTATTTTCCAAGGATATACTTCCCTCTGTTCCCCGCCCGTTCATATATCTGTCTAGATGTATCTTAAATGATGCTATCGTGCCCGCCTCTATCACCTCTGCTGGCAAAGCGTTCCAGGCACCCACCACCCTCGGCGTAAAAAACTTTCCACGCATATCTCCCTTAAACTTTTTCCCTCTCACCTTGAAATCGTGACCCCCTTGTAATTGACACCCCCACTCTTGGAAAAAGCTTGTTGCTATCCACCCTGTCCATACCTCTCAATTTTGTAGACCTCAATCAGGTCCCCCCTCAACCTCCGTCTTTCCAACGAAAACATCCTAATCTACTCAACCTTGCTTCATAGCTAGCACCCTCCACACCAGGCAACATCCTGGTAAACCTCCTCTGCACCCTCTCTAAAGTATCCACACCCTTCTGGTAATGTGGCGACCAGAACTGCACGCAGTATTCCAAATGTGGCCTAACCAAAATCCTATACAACTGTAACATGATCTGCCGACTCTTGTACTCAATACCCCGTCCAATGAAGGCAAGCATGCTGTATGCCTTCAATGAAAACTGCACACAATATTCCAGGTGTGGCGTCACAAGGCCCTGCATAATTGCAGCAAGACATCCCTGCTCTTATAATCGAATCCTCTCGCTAGGAAAGCTAACATACTATTTGCCTCCTTTACCGCCTGCTGCACCTGCATGCTTACCTTCAGTGGCTGATGTACGAGGGCACCCAGGTCTCGTTGCACATTCCCCTCTCCTAATTTATGGTCATTCAGGTAATAATCTGCCTTCCAGTTTTTAATACCAAAGTGGATAACCTCACATTTATCCAGATTATACTGCATCTGCCATTCATTTGCCCACTCGCTCAACTTGCCAACTCGTGCTGAAGGATCTCTGTATCCTCCTCACAGCTCGCTCTCCACCCAGCTGTGTGTCATTTGCAAATTGACTTTTGATATTTCATTCCCTCATCTAAATCACTAATATATATAATGTATGGTGAATAGCTGGGGTCCCAGCACCCATCCCTGTGGTACCCCACTAGTCACTGCCTGCCAATTGGGAAAAAGACCCACTTATCCTGTCTGCCAACCAATTTTCTATTCCCTAATCCCATGCACTTTAATTTTACACATTGACCTCTCATGTGGGACTTTGTCAAAAGTCTTCTGAAAGTCCAAATAAACCAGATCCACTGGCTGCCCTTATAGAATCATAGAATTTACAGTGTAGACAGAGGCCATTCGGCCCATCGAGTCCGCACCGGCCCTTGGAAAGAGCACCCTACTCAAACCCATGCCTCCACCCTATCCCCGTAACCCCACTTAACCTTTTTGGACACTAAGGGGCAATTTAGCATGGCTAATCCACCTAACCCGCACATCTTTGGACTATGGGAGAAACCGGAGCACCCGGAGGAAACCCACGCAGACACGGGGAGAATGTAGACTCCACACAGATAGTGATCCAAGCCGGGAATCAAACCCGAGACCCTGGAGCTGTGAAGCAACTGTGATAACCACTGTGCTACCATGCTGCCCCTTCATTGACTCTACTAGTTATATCCTCAAAGAATTCCAGATTGGTCAAGCATGATATCCCTTTCATAAATCCATGCTGACGCTGTCCGATCCTGCCACTGTTTTCCTAGTTTTCCACTGTGCGCTGCTATGAAATCTTTGATAATGGATTCTAGAATTATCCCCACTACTGACGTCAGGTCTACAATTCCCTGTTTTCTCTCTATCTCCCTTTTTAAACATTAGCAGAGTCTATAGAACCTTGGAAGATAGGCACGGTCGCGAGCACTGCTGCCTACGGCGCTGAGGACCCATGTTCGATCCCGGCCCTGGGTCATTGTCTGTGTGGAGTTTGCACATTCTCCCCGCATCTACGTGGGTTTCACCCCCACAAACCAAAGATGTGCAGGGTAGGTGGATTAGCCAAAGTTTGATTGCCCTTAATTAGATTAATGCATCCACTATTTTCAGAGCCACTGAACTACTCTGGGATGTAGATGATCAGGCCCTGGGGATATCACCTGCTCCTAGCTGCTCCAATTGAGTACTTGATCTTCCCTGACTCTCAGTGCCTCTGAAAATCAATTTTACTCCAATTCACCTCCGCAGCCTGCTAACGCCCAGAGTTCCTCCAACCAAGATCATTCCCGGTCAGCTTGCTTTACCATTGACAGGTACCGTCATGGAATGGGGACACCGCTGGCGGATCCAGCATTTATTGCCCATCCCTAATTTCAAGGCAGTTAAGAGTCAACCACATTGCTGTGGATCTGGAGTCACATGTAGGCCAGACCGGGTAAGGAAAGGACATGAAAGGACATTAGTGAACCAGATGGGTATTTTTATGATGACCGACATTAGACTATTAATTCCATATTTTTATTGAATTGAAATGTCACCATCTGCTGTGGTGGGATTCGAACCCGGGTCCCCAGAGCAGTACCATGGGTCTCTGGATTACTAATCCAGTGACAATACCACTAGGCCACAGAAGACTTCCATTATAAGCCTGCTTTCAACCCAACCATTTATTTCATTTTGGTTAAACATCACACTTTTTGCTATGTTGTACTTTGCTGAATTCTGTTAACAAGAAAGGCAGACTTTCATTTCTATACCACCTATCATGACCACTGGACTTCCCAAAGTGCTTTACAGCCAATGAAGTATGATTGGAATCTAATCAATGTTGTGATGAATAATGAAACCTGGTAAAGTTCTGGAGTGGGATATGAGCCCACAACCTTTTGATTCAGAACCCAGGGCGCTACCGACTACACAACAGCTAACACGTTTACCCTTATAATGTTATCAATATTAGATTATAACGTACCTGAAGGAGTTGAGTGGCGGCAGCCCTTTGCTCTGGATTTTTAACTAAACACTGCTTTACAAAATCTGTAAATTCATCCGTCCAGAGTTCTGGTTTCCGGAATGTTGGAGGTGGGTTCGTGGGAATCATGAAAATAGCCTGCAGAATAGAAAGAAAATGTATTCAGGTCAGGACACTTGCAAGTGACTGATTAAATATGCAAAGCTGATCTTGCTTGAATAAAAATGCTACTGTAAAAGATCTTAAAGGTCAGCTCTCTGATGCTGCATGCAGTCACCCGCTATTTTAGTGCCGTATTTATAATTCATAACATTAAGATAATTTCATGTCAATTGCAGCCCCAATGCTATGAAATTTATAGTGCAGATGCCTACAGCACCCGTGTTATGTTTGAACACAAGTAAATACTTGTACAACTTCAGAAAATAGTGTGAACCCATACCAGAGTGCCAAGTGCCATGTGTAGTGTAATGCCAGTATGGTGTGGAGCCATGCACTTTGTTTTAAAAAAAGGTTTAGGGTGGCACTCACGTAGCCCAAAACCATCAGGACAAAGCACCCCGCTTGATTGACACTCCATTCACCACCTTAAATATTCATTCCCTCCACCACCGGTGCACAGTGGCAGCAGTGTGCACTGTCCTCAAGATGAACTGCAGCAACTCACCAAGGCTCCTTCGACAAAATCTTTCAAACTCGTGTCCTCTACCATCTAGAAGGACAAGGGCAGCAGACGCATGGGATCACCACCACCTGCAAGTTCCCCTCCAAGCCACTCACCATCCTGACCTGGAAATATATCACCGTTCCTTCACTGTCACTGGATCAAAATTCTGGACCTCCCTCCCTAACTGCACGGTGGGTGTACCTACGCCACTGGGACAGCAGCGGTTCAATGTGGCATTTTGCCGCCACCTTCTCATGGGCAACTAGGCATGGGCAACAAATGTTGGCCTTGCCAGCATCACTCACATCCCAAGAACAAATTTTAAAAATTGAAGGGAAGAAAATGCTGGAGATATTCAAGGGGCAGTATGCCTCAGTAACAAGAAAATATTATGCTTCAAGCATTTAACTTTCATCAGGACTGAAGAATTAAAGCTGGGGGTACTTGTCTGAAATGTTGAGCTGCTCTCTGCTTATCCAAACAAAAAAGACAGACTTGCATTTCAATGGCACCTTTCACAACCTTTAGATGTCCCAAAGTAATTTACAACCAGTTAAGTGATTTTGTTAAATAAGAAATGTGGCAGCTGATTTCCACACAATAAGATCCCAGTGGAATAACGACCAGAACATTTTGTTTATGTTCAGGGATGAATATTTGCTTGCCAAGGCATGGTCTTCGGAATAGTGCCATGGGGCCATTGGCGTCCACCTTAGAGAGAGAAGATGGGGGCCCCAGTTAAAGTCTCAATCGAAAAACAGCAGCCCCAACGGTGCGGGGTGTCCCTCAGTAATGCACTACCACGGTGGCCTAGCTTTTTGTGTTCATGTCTCTGGAGTGGGACAGGAATGCACGACCTTTTAACTCCGAACTGGGAGCGCTGCAGACTGAGCCACGGCTGACACGTTAACAGATGATGAATGACCTGCGGTGTATTTTCAGCACCTTTCATTTCAGAATTCCAACTTTTACAGCTTCCCTTGTCATTGCAACGGTAACAGGAGCTCTCTCTGGGGCCTTACTGGCCCTCTTTTACCAACTTGAGTCTATCTAATGAGTTGAGGAAACAGATATTCACATTTGTGCTCTCTCCAAATATCAAAACTGTACCAGTGGAGTTGAGGCCAGGTTGCAGCATTGCTGACCATCTTTCCCACTTCACCGCCTCCATCGTCAGCTCAGTAGTGTAAACAAATCCAATCAGCCGTGGTCAAATTAAACAGTGGAGCGGTTAGAGAGCCAAACTTCCCAGGATGGGCTGGGAATGCTTCAGCCACGACAGCAGCTTACGCAGCTCTTAAACTTCAGTGTGAGTGAATGTTTTGCCACTACTTGCCCTCATCGGATGAATATCTGCATACGGTGGTTTTCCTTCTGCCATTTCTATTGCCGAAATCCCCAAGGACCAGATGTCCGCCACGCAGTTGTAACCAATTTCCTGGATTACTTCAGGCGCCATCCAGAACGGAGTTCCAATCACCGTGTTCCTCTTGGCCATTGTATCCTGAGTACAGACGGACAAGTTACCAATGGGAAAATAGTACCTCAGTTTTGCACACCCACCCATATACCCTAAATTTACTTCCCCTTTTCAAGTTCAATTTCCTTTTGAAAGTTAAATCTGCTTGCATTGCACTTTCAGGCAGTGCATTCCATATTATAGAACACACAGTCCATGCAGGACTGCTATAGGTGAGCGCACATTGCTTATGTTTTTGAAACAATGGATCCGTGAGAGAATAACATGTTCATTAATTTAAAGGATTGAATTTAACCTAGATTCCTATTAAATGCGCTAAGTCCAGAACTGGGGCCCAACAGTGTACATTTGGGGCTGTGATAGAGGCCAACAATTAGCTACAGTTCCCTGGTAAGAGAAGCAGACAGAAATCAGTGATAGTCTCGGTGTCCAACTGCTACTCAGTGAACCTTTGTTAGAAAGGGCAAGAGTGCGAGGGGGCAAGGGCAGATTCATAGAATCGCACAGAATTCACAGGACAGAAACAGGCCATTTGACCCAAATGCTCCACAAGTCTTTGTCCGTCTGGCCCTATCATTGTAACCATCTATTCCTTTCTCACTAATGTATTTATCGAGCTTTCCCTTAAATGCATCAATGTAACTATCCCTTGTGTAAGTAAGTTCCATATTGTCTCCTGAATTCTTTAGTGCCTACTTTCTATTTATGTCCCTCTAGTTTTGACTGTCCCACAAGTGAAGGTATCTTCTCCACATCTACCTTATCAAAAGCCTTCCCAACCTTGAAGGTCCCTTGGTGTTCTCTTTTCTGAGTTTTATTTTGGTCCCCAACTGAAAAGCAATCTGGTCTGATATCACCTTGTGGGCAAATGGAGAATATTGGCAGACAGCCCAAACAGCCCCATCAGGTAATAGATATTCAGAAAGTCAAACAGATTTACAATATTCACAGACTGCAAATTAACTCCATCGTTCAATGTAACCTGTTCATCGCCAACAAAGGAGTCTGGTAGACAGTGTCCATGCTGTCAGTTACTGGCATTGACCCAAGGGTCTGATTAAAAGATTGAGCATTGCGGTGTGTCGACTGGAGTTGAATTGAGCCACGTTTGCACAAACCACAGTTTAAACCTATCTTTGGTTGGGTGGAGAACATTTCCCAGGCTTTTTTATGGAAGAGCAGAAGCCACGGAGAAAGGGTTGATTCATGTCTAAAGTCATGGGTGAATGGCCCTCCTGTACACTCACATAGGAATGAAATGGTGGTCAATCTGCAACCTCTTCGTATACCCTTTCAAAGGACAATCACTTGGGTGAGGTACTGTACAACCATGCAACACTATATTCTGCAACCATATAATTGTATGAGCGTGTATGTTCAACAAAGTGCACAGTTCATCTAATTCGCTGACCACCATCCTTGTGGCTGCATGACAGAAAAATATAGGAACTGTTGACCGATTCCCCAAATCAATCTCTTATCAAATAATCTACGATACATCCATGTGAGGACCCCCCAGTGGTGGAGAACTTTGGGAATTAAAAGTGCAAAGTAATCTGCTCCTCCCAGTATGTTACATTCACAAGTCTTCTCTCCAATTACTCATGCATTACAACACTAACACCACATTGCCCTGAAGTGTCACCCCAAGGTTATGTTCTCAAGTCGGTTGTGGCACTTGAACCTCAACCTTCTAGGAAAACTGACAATATTAATGTTATGACCAGCACAGTAACAGCAGTAGGTTACTGAGATCTTTGAGCCAGTTTGACTATTCAATTGCATCATGGCTGATCTACACTTCATGCCAGTTACCCACCTTTCTCCATTTCCACTGACGCCCTTATCTAAAAATAGGAATTCGCCTCAGACTTAAAATTTTAGTTGACGTAGCCCCAACAAATTATTTGGGGAATGTGTTCCAAATTTCCATAACCCTTCTAAATGGACTAGCTCTAATTTTAAGATGGTGTCCCCTCATTCTTGATACCCCCACCAGAGGCTCTCTGCATCTGCCATATCAAATTCTTCCAACGTTTTAAATACCTTGATTAGATCACCATCAATCTTCTATATTCAAGGGAACACACATTTATGTGACTGCCCTCAATTTAAACCCCTGAGCTTCGCCAGCTCCGAGTTGGATCCAAAGTACCAAGATGTTTACACCTAAGTAGTTAGACATTAGTTTATAGACGCTTTACAAAACAATTCAGTTCATCCAATGTTTTATTTTACTGTGCTGTGCTAATGTTTCCAACCCACGCTCCTCAGCTGCTCAGGCCAATTGTCTCCCAATGCTCTAAAATAAATTACACATTCTTACCAGTCACCATCGTCAGGCCATTACGGCCCCATTACTAACTCGCACCATCTTGGAGATTAGCAGCACTAACTTTATCTGGGACCTTCCACTCAATCAATAAAGTACAGTCCCAGTGCACTTTTAGGCATGAAAGTAATCTTGGTTCTGGTCAGTTCATCTTTAATAGTTTGTCTTGGTAAACTTTTGTAATAGTCACTGTCCCAGTAAAATAGAAAAGAGGTTTCGAGATAGCAATAACTTCATCAGAAAAATCTTTCAGCTGTTGAGCTTCTTTTGTTACCTGATCTATACCAGGGCCCAGTTCCGAGATTACTTACAGTGAGCTGACCAGCAACTCCAAAGTCAGCCAGTTTGGCATGTCCCTCATTATTGAGCAAGATGTTTCCAGCCTTGATGTCCCTGTGGATTTTTCTCATGAAGTGTAGATATTCCAGCCCTTTCAGCGTTGAGTGTAAAATTGTGGCGATCTCGTCCTCTGTTAACTGAACAAAAGGCAAGACAAACTGGTTTACATCGCAGCCTTTTTCCTTTAAATACTTTTGGTGGATAATTTGTGGGTGCCTTGCACGTGTTAAGTGTCTGCTGTGGCTCGCTGGATGGCACTCTTGCCTCTGACTCCAGTCTGTCAGGAATGTGGGAAGTTAACGCGATCAATGGTGATCTTGAGGTGAAAACAAAATAACAGAAAACTAACAAAATCAGCAGGTGCTGAGGGGAATAATGAAATGCAATTTGCCCAGCAACAAGATTAGCAAGAGTCTAGATACATTGAGGTGCGGATGGCCATATGAGACACATTGTTTTGCAAAGAATAATGAGGTTATACGAATGATCAGCTCTAAAGGCAAGGAGTTTGAGTGAGGTAGACAGCAGAATCCAGAGGGGAATATCAAAGAGACCAATCAGTATAACCGCTGGTCCTCAATGGGGAAGGAGGCTAGTTCTCCCATCTAAACAGCCAGACAGGGCAATTCTGTATATGGACCAAGCCATGGAGGCCTGTTCCAGCTAACATTTAGAGCCACTGCATATTGCAGATATTCTCCTCTAAAGGATTGGATTTGTTTTTGGTCACCTGTACCGAGGTACAGTGAAATGTACTATTTTGCGTACAGTTCGGACAGATCATTCCAAACATGAAAAAAAATACTTACAGTAAACCTAAATACGCAATGTAAATACAGACACAGACATTGGGTGAAGCATAGAGGAGTGAAGTACTACTCAGTAGAGGAGATGTGTGAAAGACGCGTTTTGTGCTGCTGCTGAAACAGGAAAAGACATTTTCCCAGACTTGGTCACCTAAGCGGTATTGTGTGGTAACTATTAGCTGGATTTGACCTGTAGAGTTACTAAAATTGGATGTTGCTTGGGAAAAGGGGTTCTCAGTGAGTTCAGGGAATGGGGGTATATTTTGGGAACTTCAAATAACACAATGTGTTTAGTCATTCATATACTTAAATGTCATTGTGTATATTAGTATTATGTTGTGCTTTTTATTTTACTTTAAAAATTATTCTTTGTTAATTGTTTGCAGAACAACTGGACAGGTTCCTTTCTGGGGCTGTACACTGTTCTTCACATCATTCCAAACAAAAGCACACCATTAAGAAGCAGTGTTCCAAGCTATCCGCTGGGGTTCTGAGACTCTCGCAGGTAACATCAGCAGGGTTCATAGCAGCTGGGTGTTCAAGTTCCACTCCAGGGCTCGAGCACAAATCAAAGCTGAGACTCCTGCTCAGCACGGAGGGAGGTCTGCAGTCAGAGGCGCAACCCCTTGATGAGACATTAAACTGATGCACTGTCTGCCTTTTCAGGTGGGTGTAAATGATCCCATGTCACTACTTTGAAGAGCAGGATTGTTATCCTCAGTACCCTGGACAATATGTCTCCCTCAATCAATACCATAAAAAAATGACTTGGTCATTAATACATTGTTGCTTGTGGGAGCAGCAAGTTCGCTGCTGCATTTCCTACATCACAAGAGACTCCATTTCAAAATTACTTAATAATAATCGCTTGTCACAAGTAGGCTTCAATGAAGTTACTGTGAAAAGTCGCTACTTCATTGGCTATTGAGTATTTTGGAAAACACGATGGAAGTCATTCTAGAAATACAAGTAAATCCTTCTTTCAAAGCTTTTGACAAGGTTTGGCTTCTAAATAATTGCCATGACATTTCCCACTGCGAGATGCAGGCCTACCTGGCTTCCTCTCTGACTGTACCATCTGTGCCGCAGCAGATGCCTCATCTACTGAGTCTCCGTCATGGGTTTCCCCGTGACTCTGTCCTCTCTGCCAATCTGTTCTATAAGCACATATCCTTGCCAACCAAGGGAACAAAGAGCTTGCATTTATATAACAGGATGCTTTACGGCATCCAACACTGCACTTTTGTGCAGTCACTGTTCCAACGTAGGAAAAAAACCAATCTGTTTTGTTGCCACGATTCTAATTTGGTTCTAATCAGAGGGGCTGGTTTAGCACACTGGGCTAAATTGTTGGCTTTGAAAGCAGACCAAGGCAGGCCAGCAGCACGGTTCAATTCCCGTACCAGCCTCCCCGAACAGGTGCCGGAATGTGGCGACTAGGGCCTTTTCACATTAACTTTTTCATTTTACATTGTATATGTTGTGTTGCCCTATTATGTATTTTCTTTTATTCCCTTTTCTTCTCATGTACTTAATGATCTGTTGAGCTGCTCGCAGAAAAATACTTTTCACTGTATCTCGGTACACGTGACAATAAACAAATCCAATCCAATCGGCTATTATTAGTTTCCTTCAGAGCTCAGCAACTACAACCTCCAGTCCTCTCAGAACAATGGCTAAAAATTGACATCTTTATCCTTGAGCCCCCAAGTGGGGCATGGATATGAAAACCTGTTTCAAACACAATATTTCAAACAAATACATTTTCTATTTAACCAGCAGCAACAACCTTAAATAATTTCACCCTTACTCAAGCTTTATCTTACAATATTACCCTCAACATTCCTTCCCGCATCTCCATCATTTCTAAAACTGCCTTCAAGAAGTTATTGTGTCGGGACGGCGCGGTGGCACAGTGGTTAGCACCACTGCCTCACATCCTGACTTCGCTTTTCCTTCACTATCACTGGGTCAGAATCCTGGAACTCCTTTGTAAACAGCACTGTATGTGTCAGCACCACGGGGACTGCAGCAGTTTAAGGCAGCTCAACAACTCTTTTGCAAAGGAAATTAGGATGGGTAATAGATGCCGGCCTTGTCGGTGACATCCACATCCCACGGAATATCATCAATGCTGTGCAATCGAACGCTTTTCAAGTCAGACGTGCCCACTGCATTTTCCGTGGGGCTGGGATGTCGACATCTCCACTACTGTCCATGTTGATCAATCGGGCTGGGAGAAACAAATGGAGCCCTCGGTTTGCTCCTCAGATACATCGTAGCTCCGGACAGAACAGCAAGGGGGAAATAGACTGCAGTGCACATCCCAGCAATCAATCTGCTCAAGTGCAAATTGCGTTAAGACACGAGTGTGCCTGTTCGAGTGCGTCATTTCTCGGTCCCCTCATTTAATAACTACTGTATAACTTTTGTTTCAAAATTGCAGTACAAGGGAGCCAGCATGGCTTCAGTCAGGGGGTCTCTCCTGCATGGCTGGATTGGAGCGCAGGAAAGCATTTCTATAATTCTGCAACTTCTTCAACACTGAAATAAGAGAAACACTGGGTGCTATTCCATCCCACCAGCCCTCCCCCACAACCCACCTCGGAGCAATAACGGTAGAAAGGACAAACAGTCTTTATGACCTGAGAAATCATTTTAAATCAGGCATTTTGCAGCCTTTTGGACTGGAGTTCCCCAATTTCAGATTGCAACCTAATTTTGTCTCCTTTTCTTTGCATGTTATTTCCCCCATTATCTTGCTTTCAGTTGGGGCAGCACGGTGGCCCACTGATTAGCACTACTGCCTCATGGCGGCAAGGACCCAGGTTTGAGCCCGGCCCCGGGTCACTGTCTGTGTGGAATTTGCACATTCTCCCCGTGTCTGCGTGGGTCTCACCCCCACAACCCAAAGATGCGCAGGGTAGGTGGATTGGCCACGCTAAATTGACCCTTAAATGGAAAAAAAGAATTGGGTACTCTAAATTTATTGTTAAAAAGTCTTTGGTTTTAGTTATGTCTTCTGATCCACATAAATTAGAAATAATCACACTTTAGACGCAAAATGCTGCAGCTGCAAATGCATTTCTTTCAGTTGTCAATGTGGCTGGTAAGACTGATACATGTCACACTTGGCCATGACCGGTGTGGCACTAAAATATGGCACTCTGGAGTCCACATTACATTTAGTCCCTCCTTGTTGAGTTCTCTGCCCAAAGGCAGGCCTGGCCCACCACCCCATGCCCTCCGCCATGGACAGGGCAAAGAGCCAAGTCCCAACTCCACCCAAACTGGAATGAGGGTCGAAACATGTACTGCTGGCGCCAACCTGATCCATACCAGCCGTCCAGCCATCTGGGCCAAGAGGTCGAGTTGCTGTGACAACAAACACTTTTAAAGTTATAGCCTGGAGCGATGATAGTGATGGTAGAGGCTCCACTTTCTTTCCAGAAATCTTTCCCACTCTTATTGCCTGTAATTGGCGAATGTTGAAAGGATTGGCAAGTTGACACTCAACCTGTTTGGTCGCGTTACGAAACTTCCTTGGACATCAAGTCCTGGAGTGGAACTTGAACCTGCATCTCGTGGCTCAGAGGCAGGGACACTACCTACTGCTCCACAAGAACTCCTACTTAGTTCCTGGCTCTTTACAAATAATCAAATAATATAACCTGCTTTACGCACATCTCGTTTCTTTTCTTGACCCATCACCATTCCCTTTGGTCCTGGAAGACTTTTAATCAGTCTTCTGTCATTCAATCTCTTCCGTCTTCTACCCTATTCACAGATTTTTCTTTTACCCTTGTCCCACCTACCCGTCCTTAAAACCTATTATTGTTCCCGGTTGATAAAAGGACGTAGTCCTGAAACATTAACTATTTCTCTCTCTACAGATGCAGCCCAACTTTTCCAGCATTTTGTGTTTTTATTTCAGATTTCCAGCACCGGCAGTATCCTGCTTTACACTGACAGGCTCTATATGATGTTCTGAGATCACACTGGCACTTTTCAACACAACTTATTTTCCCCCAAATCATCAGAACTACCTTTCACAGGTATTCATTCGTACATTAGACATCACCAAAACCTAATTGCTGATTTATTTCAGCTTCTCTGCCACCTTTTACAAACTTGCCATCTTGCACTCTGGGCCTTGTGTTTTTTTGTTGTTGCAGGAAGTGGCTATTCAGCCCATTAAGTCCGCACCAACCCTCTGAAAGAACAGTGCCCAGCACCACGACCCTGCCCACCCCGCCCTAGCCCTGTAACCCAATCTGCACATCCCTCGACACTAAGGGCCAATTTAGCATGGCCAATCCACCAAAACTGTGCATCTTTGGACTGTAGGAGGAAACCCACGCAGATACAGGAGAACGTGCAAACTCCACACAGTCACCCAAGGCTGGAATCGAACCCGGATCCCTGGCGCTATGAGGCAGCGGTGCTAACCACTGTGTCACACAAAAATAAGAAAAAATTAACAGGTGGAAAGCAAATAAGAGTTTTCACTTTCATACTAACTTTCACTCTCCTATTCTCCTTAAGGCATGACTCATGCTAGTTATGGTTCTAAAGTTATGCTTCAGATGGTATACCTGTTTTGTGTTGAAAGAAGCACTCAATCAGCTGAGCGTGATTCTACCCTCAGCAGCTACAGTGTCTAGTGCCGCAGTTATTGATGCTCAACCAGCAATCCAGAGGACAAAAGCTCACATTCCAACATGATAAACCGATATCGATCAAACAGATAATTTGTGGACTGGCACATCTGGTTCACTCCTGTTGTGCGGCCGAGGGCATTTGCCACACCTACCCAGTCAGGCTTGCAATCAGCATGAATTCCACATTATGTGGTTGACTCCTTTGAAGCCTTGCACAAAAATAAATGTGGGACTGGTGCCTTTTCCGCATTTTAAAACAAGGTTGCATTTAGTGACGTGATGCAATATGTGCGGCGGCAACGACATGAAGTGCAAGGAGAGTAACTACCCGACACTTTACGTGGAATGTGCAATCTGATGCAGTCACCACTACGGACGCCTGCCAACTCGGAGGCTCTTCCATTACTTTTCAAAACAAATTACCAGGCGAGAAAGCACTCTTGTGCAGAGTCAGCTATGTTTAGTTCCATTGCATGTACAATTAACAAAGTGCGATTGCGCAATTTGGTGCAGTCAGGCTATGGACTGACAATACTGCATTGAAGCAAGGCCAAGTATAGAATTCAACAACATATTGCACTTCAACACAAACATTCGGGCTGGGCTTAGAGTGACATGACATGCACACATACCATCGGCCAGTCACTGGCGTCAGTATTCACTCTGCTTACAACATCTTTTCAGAACTGGAGAATCAGCTAATTTCTCCCCAAGACCAATATAGCACCCCAATAACATCCTTGTTGAAATCTGTTCATTCAACAGAGCCTTGAAGCATTGTATACCTCAGTTGTACGCTGCCTTCACCTAGTGAATCAAGCTCTAATTGAATGTAAATCAAGTCATTTTCCCGGTACAGCTGCTACCGGTCAGGGAACAAGTGGGGGAATAGATTGCTAGCCTTCTTCAAGACAAAAGGCGAGACGTGAGATTAAAGGGTAGGTATTTTAGAGTGGCAGAAGGTGAGAAGTGGTGTTCAATAACGATTGGTGCCGAGACCCTTGCGGTTCAGAATTAACATTAACGATTCAGACTTTGGAATCAAAAATGCAATTTCTAAATTTGCGGGTGACACCAAACATTGGTGGAGGTGGTGGTCGGTTAGAGAGTCAACATTGAAGGCAACCAGGGGTTTGACATTGTATTTGTTATTGCTGATTGTTTGTTGTGGTGGGTTTAAATTTGGTTGAAAATGTGAAAAAGAAAAAAGTATATATATTTTAAAAATAAAATAGAATATTGAAGACAAATTAAAGGATGGCATTAATAAACTTGTACAATGGACAAATAATTGGCAAATGAAGTTCAACACGGATAAATGTGTTGTACATTTTGGTAGGAGGAAATTACTTATTACTTGGAAGGTGCAATTCTAGGCAGGGCACACGAACAAAGGGATCTTGGAGTACACATGAATCAATCACTAATGTTGAGCCACAGGTTAGCAAGGCCATTAAAAGAAGCAAATCAAGAACCAGGCTTTATTTCTGGAGGAACAGAGGGAAACATAGGGAAGTTATGCTGAACCGGCATCGAAACTTGGTTAGACCACACACTAAGTGTGCAATTCTGGTTGTCGTATTATAAAGAAAAAGGACACACAAACACTGTAGAGGGTGCAGAGTGGATTTACAAGAATAGTAATAGAAATACGTGGGTATACGTATCAGGAAAGGGTCAACAGGTGGGTCTTCTTTCCCTCAAAAAAAAGGCAGCTTGACGGTCACTTAATAGAGGTCTTTGAAATTATTAAATGTTTTTATAGACTGGATACAGAGAGTGTGTGTTTCCTGTAGTGGGGTGTATAACAAGGTGCCACCGACATAAGATAGTTACCAAGAAATTCAATAAGGAATTCAGAAGAATCTTGTTCAGCTGAAGAATGGCGAGAATGTGGAACTCACTACACAGGAATTGGATGAAACAAATAGTACAGGTGCATTTACGGGGAAGCTAGTCAAGCAGATGAGGGAGAAGGGAATAGGAGGTAGCTGTGCTGGATGGGAGGAGGCTTGAACTGAGCATAAATGCCAGCATGGACTGCCGCATATCATAGAAACTAGGAGTAGGTCATTCTGCCATTCAAGCCTGCTCTGCCATTCTTGGCTGATCCTGTATCTCAGTCCTACTTTCTCTCCCATACCCTTTGATGCCATTAAAATCTAAAATATTATCTCTCTCTTTCTTGAATACATTGTGTTTTGGCTTCCACAGCCTCCTGTGGTAGAGAATCCCACCTCAGGAGTGGAGGATAGGTGTGGGCAGTATGCAGGAGGGTCGGCGACCCGTGTCCATATGTTCTGGGCTTGCCTGAAGCTGAGGCGGTTCTGGAAAGAGAAAGAGAAAAAGAGAGAAAGAGAAAAAGAGAAAAAGAGAAAAAGAGAGAGAGAGCTCAGAGTTCAGAGGTGTCGATATTTGAAGTGTCAGAGGATCCGGGATTGCGGGTGGGGAGAGAGACCGATGTTTTGGCCCTTGCCACCCTGATAGCCGGAGACGGATTCTGTTGCGCTGGCAGGACACGGAGCCGCGGACCGTCAGGGTGTGGGCAAGCGACGTGGCAGAATTTCTGCAGCTGGAAAAAATTCCACAGGATCGCTGCCCTTTGAGGGAAGAAATGTTTCCTCGTCTCAGTCCTAAGTGATCCACCCCGTATCCCGAGACTGTGTCCACTGGTTCTAGATTCCCCAACCCGGGAAAAACATCCTCCCTGCATCTAGTCTGTCCAGCCAGGTTAGAATTTTCTAAGTTTTAAGCAGATCTCCTCTCATCCTTCTAAATCCTAGTCAATACAAGCCCAGTCGAACCAATCTCTTTTCATACGACAGTCCTGCCAACCCCGGTATCAACCTAGTGAACTTCCACTGCACCCCCTTTATGGCAAGTATATACTGTCTTAAGGAGGCCGGTTTAGCTCAGTTGGCTGGACAGCTGGCTTGTGATGCAGAGCGAGACCAACAGTGTGGGTTCAATTCCTGTATCGGCTGAAGTTATTCTCAACCTTGCCTCAGATTCAATCACCACCAGCCAACTCTCCCCCTCAAAGGTGAAATGCAGCCTATGGTCATCTGGGACCATGGCAACTTCACTTTACTGGCCTTTGAGGTAGGAAGACCAAAACTACACATAATACTCCAGGTGTGGTCTCACCAAGACCCTGTATAACTGCAGTAAGACATCCCTACTTGGAACTCAAATCTTCTTGCAATGAATGTTAACATACCATTTGCCTTCCTAATTGCTTGTTGTACCTACCTCTCCACTTTCATTGAGTGGTGCACAAGGACACTGAGATCTCGTTGTACATCCACACTTCCCAGTAGATCACTATTTAAATAATACTCTTCTTTTCTGTTTTTCACACTGGGAAGTGTACAACTTCACATTTAGCCACTTTGTATTGCATCTGCCATGTGTTTGCCCACTCACTTAACTTGTCTAGATCACCCTTGCATCCTCCTCAACTCACAATTCCGCCCAGTTTTGGGTTGTCAGTAAACTTGGAAATGTTACATTTGGTGCCCTCATTCAGATGATTTATATATATTTTAAATAGCTGGGACCCAATCACTGATCCCTGTGGTACCCCACTAGTCACTGACTGCCGCTCAGAAAAATTTATTCCCACAGTTTCCTATATGTCAAATAATTCTCGATCCATGCCAATACATTACCCCCGATCCCATGTGTTTTAATTTTGCCCACTAAGGTCTTTTGAGGAACCTCATCAAAAACCTTCTGAAAGTCCAAATACACCACATCCACTGATTCTCCTATATCCATTTTACTAGTTACATCCTCAAAAAACTCCACTGATTTGTTAAGCATGATATACCTTCATAAAAGCAAATTACTCCGGATGCTGGAATCTGAAACCAAAAAGATGCTGGAAAATCTCAGCAGGTCTGCAAGGAGAGAAAAGAGCTAACGTTTCGAGTCCAGATGGCCCTTTGACAAAGCTAAAAGGCATAGAAATTGGGAGATATTTACACTGCAGGGTGAGGGAATGAAAGATGAGTCATAGCCACAGAAACCAAGGGGAAAGGGTGCTAGTGGCAGTCCCCAGAGAGTCCCCGACATCTTCATAAACCCTTGCTGGCTTTGTCCAATCCCGGTAATGCTTTCCAAATGTTCTGTTATCACGTCTTTTATAATAGACTTTAGTGTCTTCCCCACTATTGAAGTCAGGCAAACTGGTCTGTAATCATAGATCATAGAATTTACAGTGCAGTAATTATTCCCATTTTTTTCTCCCTCCCCTTTTAAATAGCGAGGTTACATTTGCTGCCCTCCAATCTGTAGGAACTGCTCCAGAGTGTATCAAACTTTGGAAGATGACCACCAATGCACCAATATTTCCAGGACCACGTCCTTTACCATTTTAGGAAGTAGATTATCAGACCCTGTGTTTAGTCAGCCTTTAACCCCCATTAATTTCCCCAGTACCATTTTCCTACTAACGCAGATTTCCTTCAATTTCACCCACTCACGGGCCGCTTTGTAGCCAACAGCCAATAGAGCAAAGTGAAGAGGGAGCCCACTGAGAGACCACAAGCACCAACGGAAAGGGAGAGGGAGGGTGGAGAAAGTAAGGAGGCACATACACTGATCATACCCTGTGATTAGGATTGATTTATCACTATGTAATATATGTGACACAATATGACCTTGCTATGTAAGATAATGAAAGATCAATAAACAGAACATTCTGGGCAGCACAGTGGTCAGCGTTTGGGTTTGGGGATTATTTCTAACGTTTGGCTTTTGTAAATTGTATTTGGTTTGCACAGATTTGTTTATTTTGTATTGTATAAAATGAATTTTTTTTTTTTTTTTAAATCAAAACTTTTCCCCCCAAAAAATTCCACCCTCTCACTAGACCCTTGGTTCCCGAACATTTCTGGGAAGTTATTTGTGCTAGTTTGTGAAGTCAAAACCAATTTAGATGTTCAATTCTGCCATTTCCTTATTCCTCATGATACGTTCGCTGGCTTCTATTTGTCTTTACTAATCTTTTTCCCTTCGCATTTACAGTCAGTTTCAACATTCCCTTCAATTTCACTCTCATACTCTATTTTCCCTCTCTTGATCAAATCTTTTTTCTGAGTTCGAAAAAGCTCCCAATCCTCAAGCTTGCAGCTTTTGGATTTAATATTTTCCCTCATTTCTTTTGCAAGCTATGGTTGAGCCACCTTCCCTCTTATTTTTGCACCAGACAGGAATGAATAATTGTTATCGTTCACGCACACGTTCTTTAAATATGAAAAATTGCCTATCCACCGTCAATTCCTTTAGTAAGATCTCCTAATCCATCATTGCCACTTGGCCTCATATCCTCTTAGTTCCCTTCATTTAGATTCAGGACCAGAGTTTCAGATTCGACTACTTCACTCTCCACCTCAATGAAGAATTCTATCACATTATGGTCGCTCTTCCCCAAGGGACTCCATGCACAAAATTCTTATTCCTTTCACATTACACAGCACTCAGTCTAGAATGTCCTGTTCTCTGGTTGGTTCCTCAACATATTGATCTAAAAAAAAAAAAATCATCACGTAAGCACTCCATGAATTCCTCCTCCACACACTATTGCTAGTTTGGTTTGTCCAATCTAAATGTAAATTCATAGAATCATAGAATTTACAGTGCTCAAGGAGGCTATTCGGCCCATCGAGTCTGCACCGGCTCTTTGAAAGAGCACGCTACCCAAGCCCACACCTCCACCCTATCCCCATAACCCAGTAACCCCACCCAACACGAAGGGCAATTTTGGACACTAAGGGCAATTTAGCGCGGCCAATCCACCTAACCTGCACACCTTTGGACTGTGGGAGGAAACCGGAGCACCCGCAGACTCCGCACAGACAGTGACCCAAGCCGGGAATCGAACCTGGGACCCTGGAGCTGTGAAGCAATTGTGCTAACCACTGTGCTACCGTGCTGCCCTTAAAGTCACCCATGATTAAAGTTGTATCCTTATTGCATACATCTCTTGATTTCTTGTTTACACCCCCTTACATCTCCACTACTGCTTCGGGCCCACAGACAACTCCAACATTTTCTGCCCCTTGGTGGTTCTCATCTCCACCAATACAGATTGCAAATTATGATTTTCCAAGCCACCATCCTTCCTCACTATTGCATCGATTTCCTCCTTCACTAAAATGCTACCCCACCTCCTTTCCCTTTTTGTCTGTCCTTCCTAAATAATGAATACCCCTGGACCTCCGGGTGCGGCGATGACCAGCTAAGTCGCACGTTTCGGCACCTCCCGACAAGACTGTGGGTTACACGCCAGGGTAAACACCACTACTTCGAGACGGCAGAAGAGGCGTGGACATTTATTGAAGAGGAGAAGTTGGACTAGATTGGAGAAAGAGTGTTTGAAATGAAGTAGTGAGGTGGTGGTAAGGGACTGTGACTCAGATGGGGGAAAATTTTCTTTCCCCTCGAAGGGGGGGACACGAAGAAATGTGGGCGCCGGTGGGGAAGGGGAGGGGGAAGGAGAGAGGGAGCTGCGCCATCAGGGGCGGGGCCGAGGGAAGCGCGGGCTTTGTTCCCGCGCTATGGAAATTGTGGCGGGAAAAGGGGGCGCAGGAAGGAGGGGGCCTCACATAATGGGAGGCTAAGGATAAACGGGGGAAGCCGAGGTCAGCCAGAGTTTGCTGACTTCCGGAAGCAATATGGGGGGAGCAATTAAGCTAGAGAGGAAAGAAGCTAAAGGCAGACGTGGTCATGCTTCAGGAGACGCACCTGAAACTGGCGGATCAGGTCAGATTAAGAAAAGGATGGGTGGGACAGGTATTCCACTCGGGCTTGGATGCGAAAAATAGAGGGGTGGCAATACTGGTGGGGAAACGGGTATTGTTTGAGGCGAAGACCATAGTGGCAGACAGTGGGGGTAGATACGTGATGGTGAGTGGCAGATTGCAAGGTGAGGCGGTGGTGCTGGTGAATGTATATGCCCCGAACTGGGATGAAGTGAACTTTATGAAGCGTATGTTGGGGCGCATCCCGGACCTAGAGATGGGAAAGTTGGTAATGGGGGGGGGGGACTTCAACACGGTGCTGGACCCAGGGCTGGACCGGTCCAGATCTAGGACCAGGAGGAGGCCGGCAGCGGCCAAGGTGCTTAAGGGCTTTATGGAGCAGATGGGAGGAGTGGATCCCTGGAGATTTACTAGGCCAAGGAGTAAAGAGTTTTCCTTCTTCTCCCATGTCCACAAAGTGTACTCCCGGATAGACTTCTTTGTCCTGGGAAGGACGCTGATCCCGAAGGTGGCAGGAACGGAGCATTCGGCTATAGCCAGTTCAGATCATGCCCCACATTGGGTAGATCTGGAAGTAGGTGAGGAAAAGGAACAGCGCCCACTCTGGAGATTAGATATGGGACTGTTGGCGGACGAGGGGGTATGTGTAAGGGTGAGAGGATGTATTGAAAGGTACCTAGAGATTAATGATGACGGAGAGGTCCAGGTGGGAGTGGTTTGGGAGGCGCTGAAGGCTGTGGTTAGAGGGGAGCTGATCTCCATAAGGGCCCATAAGGGAAACAAGAGGGTAAAGAAAGGGAGAGATTGTTGAGGGAGATTTTGAGGGTGGATAGGCAATATGCGGAGGCTCCAGATGAAGGGCTATACAGGGAAAGACGGAGATTGCACACGGACTTTGACTTGTTGACCACGGGTAAGGCGGAGGCACAATGGAGGAAGGCACAGGGAGTGCAGTATGAATATGGAGAGAAGGCGAGCCGGCTGCTGGCCCAACAACTTAGGAAGAGGGGGGCGGCGAGAGAGATCGGAGGGATTAGATACGAGGAGGGAAAGATGGAACGGGGAGCGGAGAGGGTGAACGGGGTGTTTAAGGTATTTTACGAGAGGCTATATAAGGCTCAACCCCCGGAAGGGAAAGAGGGAATGATGCGTTTCCTAGACCAGCTGGAGTTCCCGAAGGTTGAGGAACAGGAGATGACAGGACTGGGAGCACAGATTGAGGTGGAGGTAAAAGGAATTGGGAACATGCAGGCAGGGAAGGCCCCGGGACCAGATGTGTTCCCGGTGGAGTTCTATAGGAAATAAGTGGACCTGCTGCCCCCACTTCTGACGAGAACCTTTAATGAGGCTAGGGAAAGGGGGACACTACCCCCGACGATGTCGGAGGCGACGATATCGCTGATCCTGAAAAGAGACAAGGACCCGCTGCAGTGCGGGTCATATAGGCCTATTTCCCTCTTGAACGTAGATGCCAAGCTTTTGGCCAAGGTGATGGCGACGAGGATAGAGGACTGTGTCCCTGGGGTGGTGCATGATGATCAAACGGGGTTTGTTAAAGGGAGGCAATTGAATGCTAATATACGGAGGCTGCTGGGGGTGATGATGATGCCCCCACCGGAGGGGGAGGCGGAGATAGTGGTGGCGATGGATGCAGAGAAAGCATTTGATAGAGTGGAGTGGGACTACCTGTGGGAAGTACTGAAGAGATTTGGATTTGGAGAGGGGTTCATTAGATGGGTTCAACTCCTGTACAGGGCCCCGGTGGCAAGTGTGATTACAAATAGGCAATGATCTGACCACTTCAGACTACATAGGGGTACAAGACAGGGATGGCCCCTGTCCCCGTTGGCAATTGAGCCACTGGCCATAGCGCTGAGGGGCTCCAGGAAGTGGAGGGGGGTACTTAGAGGAGGAGAAGAGCATCGAGTGTCATTATACGCGGATGATTTGTTGTTGTATGTCGCGGACCCGGTGGAGGGGATGCCTGAGATAATGCAGACACTCAGGGAGTTTGGAGAATTTTCAGGATATAAATTGAATATGGGGAAGAGTGAACTGTTTGTGATGCACCCTGGGGAACAGGGCAGGGGAATAGGCGATTTACCGTTGGAGGAGGGTAACAAGGGATTTCCGGTATTTAGGGATCCAGGTGGCCAGGAACTGGGGAACCTTGCATAAGCTTAACATGGCACGACTGGTAGAGCAGATGGAAGAGGACTTTAGGAGGTGGGACATGGCGCCCCTGTCATTGGCGGGCAGGGTGCAGGCGGTTAAAACGGTGCTCCTTCCGAGGGTTTAAACTAGTATGGCAGGGGGGTGGGCACGGGAGCAATAGGTCAGAAGGTGAGAGCGTTGAGGGAGAACTAGGGAATATGGACAGTGTGGCTCTGAGGCAGAGCAGACGGGGAGAAGTTGCTGAACACAGCGGGTCTGGTGACCTGAAGTGCATATGTTTTAATGCAAGGAGCATTACGGGTAAGGCAGATGAACTTCGAGCTTGGATTACTACTTGGAACTATGATGTTGTTGCCATTACAGAGACCTGGTTGAGGGAAGGGCAGGATTGGCAGCTAAACGTTCCAGGATTTAGATGTTTCAGGCGGGATAGAGGGGGATGTAAAAGGGGAGGCGGAGTTGCGCTACTTGTTCAGGAGAGTATCACAGCTATACAGCGAGAGGACACCTCAGAGGGCAGTGAGGCTATATGGGTAGAGATCAGGAATAAGAAGGGTGCAGTCACAATGTTGGGGGTATACTACAGGCCTCCCAACAGCCAGCGGGAGATAGAGGAGCAGATAGGTAGACAGATTTTGGAAAAGAGTAAAAACAACAGGGTTGTGGTGATGGGAGACTTCAACTTCCCCAATATTGACTGGGACTCACTTAGTGCCAGGGGCTTAGACGGGGCAGAGTTTGTAAGGAGCATCCAGGAGGGCTTCTTAAAACAATATGTAAACAGTCCAACTAGGGAAGAGGCGGTACTGGACCTGGTATTGGGGAATGAGCCCGGCCAGGTGGTAGATGTTTCAGTAGGGGAGCATTTCGGTAACAGTGACCACAATTCAGTAAGTTTTAAAGTACTGGTGGACAAGGATAAGAGTGGTCCGAGGATGAATGTGCTAAATTGGGGGAAGGCTAATTATAACAATATTAGGCGGGAACTGAAGAACATAGATTGGGGGCGGATGTTTGAGGGCAAATCAACATCTGACATGTGGGAGGCTTTCAAGTGTCAGTTGATAGGAATACAGGACAGGCATGTTCCTGTGAGGAAGAAAGACAAATACGGCAATTTTCGGGAACCTTGGATGACGAATGATATTGTAGGCCTCGTCAAAAAGAAAAAGGAGGCATTTGTCAGGGCTAAAAGGCTGGGAACAGACGAAGCCTGTGTGGCATATAAGGAAAGTAGGAAGGAACTTAAGCAGGGAGTCAGGAGGGCTAGAAGGGGTCATGAAAAGTCATTGGCAAATAGGGTTAAGGAAAATCCCAAGGCTTTTTACACTTACATAAAAAGCAAGAGGGTAGCCAGGGAAAGGGTTGGCCCACTGAAGGATAGGCAAGGGAATCTATGTGTGGAGCCAGAGGAAATGGGCGAGGTACTAAATGAATACTTTGCATCAGTATTCACCAAAGAGAAGGAATTGGTAGATGTTGAGTCTGGAGAAGGGTGTGTAGATAGCCTGGGTCACATTGTGATCCAAAAAGACGAGGTGTTGGGTGTCTTAAAAAATATTAAGGTAGATAAGTCCCCAGGGCCGGATGGGATCTACCCCAGAATACTGAAGGAGGCTGGAGAGGAAATTGCTGAGGCCTTGACAGAAATCTTTGGATCCTCGCTGTCTTCAGGGGATGTCCCGGAGGACTGGAGAATAGCCAATGTTGTTCCTCTGTTTAAGAAGGGTGGCAGGGATAATCCCGGGAACTACAGGCCGGTGAGCCTTACTTCAGTGGTAGGGAAATTACTGGAGAGAATTCTTCGAGACAGGATCTACTCCCATTTGGAAGCAAATGGACGCATTAGTGAGAGGCAGCACGGTTTTGTGAAGGGGAGGTCGTGTCTCACTAACTTGATAGAGTTTTTCGAGGAGGTCACTAAGATGATTGATGCAGGTAGGGCAGTAGATGTTGTCTATATGGACTTCAGTAAGGCCTTTGACAAGGTCCCTCATGGTAGACTAGTACAAAAGGTGAAGTCACACGGGATCAGGGGTGAACTGGCAAGGTGGATACAGAACTGGCTAGGCCATAGAAGGCAGAGGGTAGCAATGGAGGGATGCTTTTCTAATTGGAGGGCTGTGACCAGTGGTGTTCCACAGGGATCAGTGCTGGGACCTTTGCTCTTTGTAGTATATATAAATGATTTGGAGGAAAATGTAACTGGTCTGATTAGTAAGTTTGCAGACGACACAAAGGTTGGTGGAATTGCGGATAGCGATGAGGACTGTCTGAGGATACAGCAGGATTTAGATTGTCTGGAGACTTGGGCGGAGAGATGGCAGATGGAGTTTAATCCAGACAAATGTGAGGTAATGCATTTTGGAAGGGCTAATGCAGGTAGGGAATATATAGTGAATGGTAGAACCCTCAAGAGTATTGAAAGTCAAAGAGATCTAGGAGTACAGGTCCACAGATCACTGAAAGGGGCTACACAGGTGGAGAAGGTAGTCAAGAAGGCATACGGCATGCTTGCCTTCATTGGCCGGGGCATTGAGTATAAGAATTGGCAAGTCATGTTGCAGCTGTATAGAACCTTAGTTAGGCCACACTTGGAGTATAGTGTTCAATTCTGGTCGCCACACTACCAGAAGGATGTGGAGGCTTTAGAGAGGGTGCAGAAGAGATTTACCAGAATGTTGCCTGGTATGGAGGGCATAAGCTATGAGGAGCGATTGAATAAACTCGGTTTGTTCTCACTTGAACGAAGGAGGTTGAGGGGCGACCTGATAGAGGTATACAAACTTATGAGGGGCATAGACAGAGTGGATAGTCAGAGGCTTTTCCCCAGGGTAGAGGGGTCAATTACTAGGGGGCATAGGTTTAAGGTGAGAGGGGCAAAGTTTAGAGTAGATGTACGAGGCAAGTTTTTTACGCAGAGGGTAGTGGGTGCCTGGAACTCACTACCGGAGGAGGTAGTGGAGGCAGGGACGATAGGGACATTTAAGGGGCATCTTGACAAATATATGAATAGGATGGGAATAGAAGGATACGGACCCAGGAAGTGTAGAAGATTGTAGTTTAGTCGGGCAGTATGGTCGGCACGGGCTTGGAGGGCCGAAGGGCCTGTTCCTGTGCTGTACATTTCTTTGTTCTTTGTTCTTTGAGGTTTCTTTTTGTGTTCCAGTGCCTCCCTGTACTGATTACAAAGGCCTTTTTTAAGAAGGTGGACAAGAGTATTATGAGCTTTGTGTGGGCTGGAAAGACCCCAAGAGTAAAGAGGGGGTTCCTGCAGCGCAGTAGGGACAGAGGGGAACTGGCACTGCCGAGTCTAAGTGATTATTATTGGGCCGCCAACGTGTCAATGATATGTAAGTGGATGAGGGAAGGGGAAGGAGCGGCGTGGAAAAGATTGGAGATGGCGTCCTGTAGGGGATCTAGTCTGAAAGCACTGGCGACAGCGCCGTTACCGTTCTCCCCGAAAAAATACACCACAAACCCAGTGGTGGTGGCAACTCTGAAAATTTGAGGGCAGTGGAGACGACATAAAGGAGTGACGGGTGCCTCAGTGTGGCCCCCGATAAGGAGCGGCGTGGAAAAGATTGGAGATGGCGTCCTGTAGGGGATCTAGTCTGAAAGCACTGGCGACAGCGCCGTTACCGTTCTCCCCGAAAAAATACACCACAAACCCAGTGGTGGTGGCAACTCTGAAAATTTGAG
Source organism: Scyliorhinus torazame (assembly GCF_047496885.1). Taxonomy (NCBI): domain Eukaryota; kingdom Metazoa; phylum Chordata; class Chondrichthyes; order Carcharhiniformes; family Scyliorhinidae; genus Scyliorhinus; species Scyliorhinus torazame. Next base: position 264,623,178 of record NC_092714.1, on the reverse strand, counting down.
GGCAGTGGAGACGACATAAAGGAGTGACGGGTGCCTCAGTGTGGTCCCCGATAAGGAACAACCATAGGTTCGTCCCGGGAAGGATAGATGGGGGATTTAAATCTTGGCAGCGAGTAGGAATTGCGAAATTGAAGGACTTGTTCTTAGACAGGACGTTCGCGAGTCTGGGAGCACCGACAGAAAAATATGGGTTGCCACCTGGGAATGCATTTCGCTATATGCAAGTGAGGGCATTTGTGAGGCAACAGGTGAGGGAATTTCCACAGCTCCCGGCGCAAGAGATCCAGGACAGAGTGATTTTGGGGGCATGGGTGGGTGATGGTAGGGTGTCAGATATATATAGGGAAATGAGAGACGAGGGGGAGACGATGGTAGAGGAGCTGAAGGGAAAATGGGAGGAGGAGCTGGGGGAAGAGATTGAGGAGGGGCTGTGGGCAGATGCCCTAAGTAGGGTAAACACTTCGTCCTCGTGTGCCAGGCTCAGCCTGATACAATTCAAGGTTCTACACAGGGCGCATATGACTGGAGCAAGGCTGAGTAGATTTTTTGGAGTGGAGGATAGGTGCGGGAGATGCGCGGGAAGCCCGGCGAACCACACCCACATGTTTTGGTCATATCCGGTATTGCATGGGTTCTGGGTGGGTGTGGCAAAAGTGATTTCAAAGGTGGTGGGGGTCCGGGTCGAACCAGGCTGGGGGTTGGCTATATTTGGGGTTGCAGATGAGCCGGGAGTGCAGGAGGCGAGAGAGGCCGATGTTTTGGCCTTTGCGTCCCTAGTAGCCCGGCGAAGGATTCTACTTATGTGGAAAGAAGCTAAGCCCCCGGGTGTGGAGGCCTGGATCAACGACATGGCAGGGTTCATAAAATTGGAGCGGATAAAGTACGCACTAAGAGGTTCGGCCCAAGGGTTCACCAGGCGGTGGCAACCGTTCCTCGACTATCTCGCAGAGTGATAAGGGAAAATAGGAACGGTGGCAGCAGCAACCCGGGGGGGGGGGGGGCTCATTTGGGTCCTCAGGGGTTTTATATTAGTTATTTATAATAGATGTTACGAAGTTACTATTTTAGTTACTATTTCTGTTGTTTCTTATTTTGTTGTTGGCAGTTGCCGTTAGTTAGCATATTATTTATTTTTAAAAAACGATCAATGTATATATTATTACAAAGTTGTAAAATGGGAAATTTTTGTTTGATCGAAAAACTTTAATAAAATATATTTATAAAAATAAAAAAAATAATGAATACCCCTGGATGTTCAGTTCCCACCCTTGGTAAGCCTGCAGCAGAATCTCTGTAACTGCAACTACATCATAACCGCTTTTATCCAATCGTGCTGTTAATTCATCTACTTTATTGTGAATGTTCAGCGCATAAGATACAAAGCCTTTAGGCTTGTCTTTTTAACCTCGGCAGTCATCTTCGCTTTATTTTGCATTATGGCTCCGTTTGCTTTTCTCTCTCGTTTTTTTCCGCTTTCCACTTTTGCTTCTCATGTAATAATCCTGGGTTAGTACACTGATGCTCACATAATTCTGATTTTGCTGGGATAGAGACAGGTGTGTGGGATTACCGTTTTGTTTCTTATTCGAATAAGGTCGGATACTGAACCAGCTCCACAGTATTCCATGACTATCCACAGGTCTGTGTTCTTAAAATAGCTTCCATAATACTTGACCACGTGAGGGCTGTGAAGCAAAGGAAAGATGGTTAAAATCCTGAATTCTACACAGAATAAAATAGTTAGTAACAGGGAAAACGCATTAGATCTACCCGCCGGCGGCACGGTGGTGCAGTGGTTAGCACTGCTATCTCACAGCGAGAGAACCCGGGTTCGTTCCCAGCCCCGGGTCACCGTCCGTGTGGAGTTTGCACATTCTCCCTGTGTCTGCGTGGGTCTCACCCCCCACAACCCAAAGATGTGCAGGGTAGGTGGATTGGACACCCTAAATTGCCCCTTAATTGGGAAAAAAATAATTGGGTACTCTAAAATTTATACAAAAAAACAAAGCTATCCAGTTATTGTAAGCCTGTTCCCATTCTGCTTCAAGTATCTTCCCTGGTAATTTAATCCAGAAGCTGAAGAGCCAATCTGTGCAGAGACCCTACGCACATTCCCCTATCTTAGTCCTGCGCCAGTGGCACAGAGCAAAAGGACAGCGTCAGGCAGATACTAAATGCGAGGGTTGGTCTGTCTCACTTGTTCAAACATGAGGCAGTGCACATTCCAAAGTAAGGAGCTGGTGTGTTTTTATAAATTTGGGATCAGAAATTCTTTTTTTTAAAAAAATATTTGGATTAAGTTTTTGTCATTTTATACAAAAATACAAACAGCAGCGACCGTAAACTAAAAATAAACTAATCTACATAACCCCCAACCCCTCCTCTCGAACCCACCCCAACTACCTCAGGGAGGCAGGGATCCAGCCACAGTGCTAGAACCGTGGACAATAGTTTTGCGTCTACATTAAGCAATGAAGTCAGGCGACACGACCCGCATTCTGCGGGATCCTCATCTTTTTTCAGGAGAAGGGAGATGGACGCCTGCCCAACCGTCAGAGGGAGGAAACCCCGTGCCAGGGAGTCATACAACATCCCTATCGATAACGCAACCAGCTGGTCCGCAAACCTAGTGTAAAATTCCACCGGGAACCCATCCGTCCCAGATGCCTTCACCGTCTGCATCTATCGCAGTGCTGTTCAAACCTCCTGACCCAACAATGCTTCCAGCCCTTCCTGCAATTCCTCCCCACCGTAGGCCCTCTAAAACCTTTGCCATGCCTGACTCGTCTCTAGTGGCTCCGACCTACTAAGACTCTTGTAAAAGGCTGGAAATATCCCGTTCACCATGTCTGGGGTGGAAACCCCCCCCCGAATCCCTAACCTGGATGATCTCCCTAGATGCCTTAGCTGGTGGGCCAAGAGATGGCTAGCCTTCTCCCCATACTCATACGCCACCCCGTTCAAAGCCTCAATGGCGCACCGCCCTACCCGTACATAGCAGGTCAAACTGCATTTCCAGCTTTTTCCTGCATGCCAAGAGTTCTGGAGTGGAGTCACTCGCATACCCACGGTCCACTCCCAAGATCTCAACTAACTTCTGGCATTCCCTCCTAGCCTCCCCATCCATGTGAGCCTTATATATGATCCCTCCTTTAATCACAAACTTCAATGCATCCCACGGATTAGAGGGCAAAACCAACCCATTCTCATTGGACTCCACATACATTCCAATGGCTCTCCCACAAAACCTCATATCCAACAAAAGCCCTATATCCAACCTCCTTCCTGTACGCTGCGTCCAGCCCACCTCCCACACTTGGTCTACCAAATGTGGAGCATCATCATCAGAGACAACCACAGCTGAATATTCCGTCTTCCTCACCCTGGAGAGTCCTACCCATTATAAAGTAATCTATCCTCGAGTATACCTTGTGCAGTGGGGGGGGGGCCTCCAATGTGCCTGCAACCATCACATACTGGCCCCCCTGATTAGCGAAGACCTTCTCCGTCTGAAAACGGACCAGCTTATTGATTCGAATCACTATCCCTCCAGGCCCTGCTATTGAAGCTGAATGAAAAACCTGTTTCAGCCAGGCTTTCCAAATCCTGATCTGGTCCCGCACTAACTAAATCTCCTGTAAAAACACAACATTGGCCCCAAAATTCTTTAAACGAGAGAAAGATCTCGCGCAGGTCCTCCCACATTCCAGGTGACTAGCCTTGTCAGGGGTCTCTCACCCCATCCCCCAACCTTAGTCAACCATTACCACCGTGAGAATTCCTCCCTTCATTGCAAATTACTAGGCCCCAGGCCCACTTAAGATGGCCACCAACCACACCAAAAGGATGAGACAAAGAAAGTCCCCTGGTCACAGTTAGCTCTCCGCCCTTCCCCCACCCAGACCGTCTCCCTCCTCCTGAGCTTGCAGACTACCTGCCGCCTCAGCTAACCCCTTCCTCCCCACCAAACAAACTAGACTCAATGGCCCAACAAGATGCAGCACCTCCCCCCACTCCATTCCTATTCACTAGCTTACTGCTTATTATGAGTGAGGTAGTCCCCGCCCAAAAAGGCAACAGAAAGCAAAAACATAATCCCCCGGCCTGCCCTCTCCCGCCCCCACCCCAAGTGCCATATCGATCACCCCTTTTACAACCATCAATGGTCCCGGCCTCCCTCTAATCCGCCCCCCCCCAACCGACATCCAGAAAGACAGAGACTTAAGCACATCCTCAACAAACCCATCTCATTTTTTGCATTAATCAGTCCCGATTGGCACTCCTCAGACCAGTCCCAATCCTTTCTCTTAATGAAGGCCTCCTCCAGGCCATTCTCTTAACTCTCTGCTCCAACGTGTCAAAGTTGCACGGTTACAGTGGTTAGCACAAATGCTTCACAGTCCCAGGTTCGATTCCCTGCTGGGTCACTGTCTGTGCGGAGTCTGCACGTTCTCCCCGGGTGTTTCCTCCGGGTGCTCTGGTTTCCTCCCACATTCCAAAGATGTGCAGGTTAGGTGGATTGGCCATGCTAAATTACCCTTAGGTTAGGTGGAGTTACTGGTTTACAGGGGATAGGGTGGAGGTGTGGGCTTAGGTGGGATGCTCTTTCCAAGGGCCGGTGCAGATGTGATGGGCCGAATGGCCTCCTCCTGCACTTTAAAGTCTATGACAATCTATTGGTCTTTTGAGTCCATTGTGACTTGCAATTTTGCTGGATACACCACCCCGAATCGCACTCGTTTGTTATAGAGCCTTCAAGGCCACACGCCTCTTTGCCAGCTCGGTCCCGGTAGATCTGCATCGTGTCCGTCCTAGTCAATATTGCCGCTCTTCTAGGCCCACACCAGGGCTCGTTCCTTCCTCCGAGCTATGGAAGCGAATAATTGATGCCCGAGGCAGCTCATTCGGCCGTGGTTTCTGCTGGACTGCCCGATAGGCTCTATCCAACTCTGGGAGGCAAAAACTTCATCTCCTGCACACCAACCGAGAACACATCTCAGAGAAATACCCAGTTGGCCTCGAGCCCTCCACTTCCTCCGGCAACCCCACCATCCTGAGATTCAATCGACTCGACTGTTTTCCAAGTCCTCAACTTTTGCCTTCAGACTTTTGTTGCTCTCTGCACGAGCAGTATCTCTGCTTCCAGGGAGGCGAGTTGCCCCTCGTGCCGCGACAAGGCCTCCTCCAGGCCATTGTGTTTTGCCTTGCTCCTTCACAGCCTTCGGCATCTTACCCAGCTGCTCTCGGATCGGGCCCAATGTCCGCCCAATGGTGGCTCTGAAGAACTCCTTCAACTCCTTTCCTTGCCGATCAAACTGTCCATCTGCTTCTCAAACTTCTCTAGCTAGGGGGCACGGTGGTTAGCACAGTTGCTTCACAGCTTCAGGGTACCAGGTTCGATTCCTGGCTTGGGTCATCACTGTCTGTACGATCTCCCAGTGTCTGCGTGGGTTTCCTCCGGGTGCTCCGGTTTCCTCCCACAATCCAAAGATGTGCAGGTTAGGTGGATTGGTCATGCTAAATTGCCTTTAGTGTCCAAAAAGGTTAGATGGGGTTACTAGGTTATGAGGATAGGGTGGAGCTGTGGGCTTCGATAAGGTGATCTTTCCAAGGGCTGGTGCAGACTCGATGGGCCGAATGGCCTCCTTCTGCACTAAAAATTCTATGATTTATGATCTATGAGCTCCTGCGCCATCACCACAACCAATGTGTCTACCATGATGAGGCGCAATCTCCTCCACCATCTCCTCCCTCAGATTGCCTCATCTGGGGTTTTTTTTCCAGTGAGGTTTTTCGATGCAATTTTTGAAGTGACTCCGTCGTCTAACCATTACCCAGTTCGGACAGCTGGGTTTAAACACAAAGTCTCCCAAAAATAGGCAAAAGGGATCTAAAAACAAGGACCCCGGCGGGAGCCACTTTTCGTGCGACTTGCTTTCGCATGATGTCACCGGAAGTCCCAGAAATTCTTCTTTTTAAGAAGAGAGTTCCCTGCTTGATGTTGCTGGCTTTGGGTTCCTTTATGCATTCACTACCACTCAGCACGAATCTTCACAGCACCCAAGAGAGTGAAAGAAATGTCATGGAAACAACAGTCCACAAATTCAGCATAGGTCACATAGAATGGCGAAAATATAAGGATGAGACAACAAAAGTCACAGTCGAGTTTGATGCATGTTTGTTTTGTTTTTTTGTTCCCTTGGGTCCAGTGTTTCGAGCTGACAAACCCTACAACATTTCAGATCTCTGGTACTGCAGCATCACTACAATTACTTGCGTGTTTTAAAAAAATAAAGAACACATCGATCAAGATCTGTAGCCACTGGTGACACTTACCTGTCACACTGCTGCATGATGGAGATCTCTTTGATAATCTCCTGCAAGTCTGACTCCACCGGGACCTGCTTGATTGCCACCACTTGGCCCGATTCTTTGTGAATGGCTTTGAACACACTGCCATAGGACCTGAGGGAGGAAACACAAACCATTAGCATTCAGCCAGCGTTACATATCCAGGCTGCCCGATCCAGACTGCAAATAACGGAGACCGATGGGAAGAATCTTTAGGATCAGACTTTCTTGTGGGCCTTGATCTTTCCATTTTCCTGCATTATTCTCTCTTTTTTTCCTCCACTTCTCAGCCATAAATACAAGGGCAGAGAACTGAATGTCGGGTCGCTGCCAATGTTACATGCAACCTACTTTCCATTTTCTTCTCTTTTAAAACGTGGCCTGACTTTCACTTCAGAATTGAACACTTGGGGAAAATACGGGGGAAAACCATGTATCTAGCCACTTGGTGGAGGTTTATGCTAGTCATCATTATGCATATTCTCACGGTTGTTCACATTTCAATGGGGCAATTATTTGTGGTCACTCGTGAAAGAAAGAACTTGCATTTAGATAGTATTTTTCACAGCCTCAGGGCTTCACAACTAATGATGTGTAACCACTGTAATAATCTGGGAAACACCGCAAACAAGCTGCCTAAGCCTTAAGCAAATCTCCTTCCGCCAGGTAGCGGCTTTGTCGCATTCACTTCCTGGGTTTAACATGGGAAGATGACAGGCAGCTCAACAATGGAATAAACCAAGAGGAGCCCACTCCCCAAATAATGGGCTCATTGGTGTTAGCAAGATCCATCTGTCATAGGCAATGTACGATAAAACTACCACAGCCCACCGTGTACCGCTAAAAGTTACTAAGTGCATCCAAGTGTGTTAAAGGTAATAAGTAGCACTTGACAGGTACTGGAGGTTGAATTAAGTAAAACATTGCTGATACTTAAGTTGCTTTTAATGTATTTGTCTCACTGTCTCATTAAGGATACTTGAAATGCCCAAGTTCAGGAATTTTGAAATTGACCAGTTCACGACTGACCGGCGGCAAGCACCTTTTCCATTCGCTCTGAGGCACCGGCGACTTCCACCAGAATCATTGTGATTTGTGAGAAACGAGTAAATTCCAAATGACAAGAAAACCTGTCTTCACAGCTAATTTATTGCTTTCAGCCTAGATCTTTAAACGGCAGCTACAGGGGTTAATTAATTATTGTAATCAAACTTGAAAAGGTGTACAGAGTTGAGTGAATGATCCAAAACACATTGGAAACAACTCGTGTGATTGATTTACACTCGAAATAAAAACATTTATGGGAAATTGCCCAGTAAAGGCAAGAAACCTGGGGAGAAAAGGTAACTGACAGGCTTCTGTTCCCAGAACTTGGTGACAATCCAGGCTCAGGGGTAGAAGTCTCGCTCAAAAGACGAGCAGAACCTCTGTGCTGACACTCTAGAGCCGCTTGAGGGAGCTCTGCTTGTCGGGGGTTTGGATGAGATACTGTTTGCACCCTCGTGCCAACATAAAAGATGCCACGAAGAACAAGGGACTGCTCCCTATGTTCTGGCCAATATTTGCATGGTAGCACTGTTGCTTCACAGCTCCAGGGTTCCAGTTTCGATTCCTGGCTTGGATCACTGTCTGTGCAGAGTCTGCACGTTCTCCCCATGTCTGCGTGGGTTTCCTCCGGGTGCTCCGACAGTCCAACTATGTGCAGGTTAGGTGGATTGGCCATGCTAAATTGCCCTTCGTATCCAAAAAGGTTAGGTTAGGTGGGGTTGTGTTACGGGATCGGGTGGAGGTGTGGTCTTAAGTGGGGTGCTGTTTTCAAAGGCTGGTGCAGACTCGATGGGCCGAATGGCCTCCTTCTGCACTGTAAATTCAATGAAATCAGCCAACATCACTAAAAGGGATCCTCTGCTTATCACATTGTTTGTAGGGCGATGCAGAGTCAGAGGATACAGAAGGCCATTCAGCCCACCGTGCTGCCTCCAAGAATGAGCTAGCCAATTAAATCTCACTCCCTTGCTCATGGCCCACTCCCCTGCAGTTTTGTTTCCCCTTTCGAGTACATACGAACTTCCCTCTTGAAAATTATAGTGGAATCCAATTCCATCACCCTTTCAGGCAGTGCATTCCAGATCACAACTGTGGAATAGATTAAAAATAATAACCACTGCCTGTATTCAGCCCTAATGCTACTGCTGTACCCGGGGGCACACCTTTGATTAAAAGTTGTGGGTCTGTTAGCTGACTGCAAGACGTGCTCACTGCCAAGTGTGGGTGTCCATTGCCGAGTCTGTTGCACAGCCTCTCCACACAACCCTGTAATCTTTCCTCTGCAACAGGAAACCGCAAGCAGAATCTTGTTACAGTGCATATTAAGGGAAGCTGGCTGACTGCGTCTTCTCTCGAGTCCAATACCAACACAGTGAAAACATTAGCAAAAACACACCCAGGCCCTTGAAAAGCACTCCATAAAGGCTCCAACTCGCAAACTCTTTTCAAAAAATATATATATATTTATTCAAATTTTCCAACCAATTTTCAACAAACCCCCCTCGCCCCCCAAACAAGAAAAAAGCAGCTAAAACACAATCAGAAATTATACATTGGATTTCCCCCATATACAATAACCCCCCCATATACAATAACCCCCCCCATATAACATTTAAAAGCACAAAACAGGGAGAAAAAAACCACCTCCATCCAAACGCCACCCCAAAAGAACCCCCCCCTCCCCCGCCCCCGGGCTGCTGCTGACCGCCTCCTAACGCTCCGCGAGATAGTCTAGGAACGGTTGCCACCGCCTGAGGAACCCTTGCACAGACCCTCGCAAGGCAAACTTTATCCTCTCCAGCTTAATGAACCCTGCCATGTCATTGATCCAAGCCTCCACACTAGGGGGCTTTGCATCTTTCCACAGTAACAAAATCCTCCGCCGGGCTACCAGGGACGCAAAGACCAGAATACCGGCCTCTTTCGCCTCCTGCACTCCCGGCTCGTCTGATACCCCAAATAATGCTAATCCCCAGCTCGGCTTGAGCCGGGCGTTCACCACCTTGGCCATAGTCCTCGCAAAACCCCTCCAGCGCCAGGCGCGACCAGAACATATGGACATGATTTGCCGGGCTCCCCGAGCACTTCCCACATATCTGTCCTCCACCCCAAAGAACCTACTCAACCTCGTCCCTGTCATATGCGCTCGGTGAGAAACTTTGAACTGTATTAGGCTGAACCTGGCGCAAGAGGTGGTAAGAATTAACCCTACTCATGGCATCAGCCCACAGACCCTCATCTATCTCCTCCCCAAGCTCCTCCTCCCACTTGCCCTTCAACTCCTCCACCGAGGCCTCCTCCTCTTCCTTCAGCTCCAGGTAAATCACCGAAACCTTGCCCTCTCCGACACATACACCCGAAATCACCCTGTCCTGAATACCACGTGCCGGAAGCAGCGGGAATTCCCTCACCTGCCGCCTCACAAACGCCCTCACTTGCAAGTACCTGAAAGTGTTTCCCGGGGGTTGCCCAAACATCTCCTCCAGCGCCCATAGGCTCGCAAACATCCCATCGATGAACAGGTCCCCCATTCTTCTAATCCCTGCCCGATGCCAGCTCCGAAACCCCCCATCCATCCTTCCCGGGACGAACCGATGATTCTCCTGAATCGGGGACCAAACCGAGGCTCCCACCTCGCCCGTGTCGCCTCCACTGCCCCCAGATCTTCAGCGTCGCCGCCACCACCGGACTCGTGGTGTACCTTGTCGGCGAGAGCGGCAGCGGTGCCGTCACCAGCGCCCTCAGGCTCATGCCCACACAGGACGCCATCTCTAGCCTCTTCCACGCCGCCTCCTCTCCCTCCATTATCCACTTACGGATCATCGCCACATTGGCAGCCCAATAATAGCCACACCAATTTGGCAGCGCCAGCCCCCCCCCCCCCCACCCCATCCCTGCTAAGCTCCAGAAACACTCTCTTCACCCTCAGGGTCTTATTCGCCCACACAAATCCCATGATGCTCCTGCTTACCCGTTTGAAAAAGGCCTTGGGGATCAAAATGGGAAGGCACTGGAACACAAAGAGGAACCTCGGGAGGACCGTCATTTTGACCGACTGCACCCTACCCGCTAGTGAGAGTGGCAGCATATCCCATCTTTTAAAATCCTCCTCCACCTGTTCCACCAACCGCATCAAATTGAGCTTGTGCAGGGCCCCCCAACTCCTAGCTACTTGGATCCCTCGGTACCGAAAGCTCCTTTCCGCCCTTTTCAGCGGTAGCTCATCTATCCCCCCTCCCTGGTCCCCTGAATGCACCACTCTTCCCTACTTTGAGTTTATACCCCGAAAAGTCCCCAAACTCCCTAAGGATCCGCATGACCTCCGCCATCCCCTCCACTGGATCCGCAACATACAACAACAGGTCATCGGCATACAACAACACTGTGTTCCTCTCCCCCCCGGACCAATCCCTTCCATTTCCTAGATTCCCTCAGTGCCATGGCCAGCGGCTCAATTGCCAGTGCAAACAACAAGAGGGATAGGGGGCATCCCTGCCTCGACCCGGGTACAGCCGAAAGTACTCCGACATCCGCCGGTTCGTAGCCACACTCGCCACCGGGGCTTTATATAGCAGCCTGACCCAACTGATGAACCCCTCCCCGAACCCAAACCTCCGCAACACTTTCCAAAGATACTCCACTCCACCCAAACAAAGGCCTTCTCCGCGTCCATAGCTGCCACTACCTCCGCTTCCCCCTCCACCGAGGGCATCATAATCACATTGAGGAGCCTCCGCACATTTGTATTTAGCTGCCTACCCTTCACAAATCCCGTCTGGTCCTCATGAATCACCCTTGGAACACAGTCCTCAATTCTCGTAGCCAGCACCTTCGCCAGCAACTTAGCGTCAACATTGAGGAGCGAGATCGGTCTATACGACCCACATTGCAGTGGATCCTTGCCCCGCTTCAAGATCAAAGAAATCAGCGCCCTGGACATTGTCGGGGGCAAGGTCCCCCCCTCCCTCGCCTTATTAAAAGTCCTCATTAGCAACGGGCCCAGCAGGTTCACTTATTTCCTGTAAAATTCAACCGGGAACCCATCCGGCCCCGGGGCCTTCCCCGCCTGCATGCTCCCCAATCCTTTAATCAGCTCCTCCAGCCCAATCGGCGCCCCCAAACCAGCCACCTCCTCCTCTTCCACCCTCGGGAACCTCAGCTGATCCAGGAATCGTCGCATCCCCTCCTCCCCCGCTGGGGGCTCAGACCTGTACAGATCCCCATAGAAGTCCCTAAATACCTTGTTTCTTCTCACCGCACTCCACACCGTATTCCCCCCTCTATCCTTGACTCCACCAATCTCCCTCGCTGCCTCCCTCTTACGAAGCTGATGTGCCAGTATCCGACTCGCCTTCTCCCCATACTCATACGCCGCCCCCTGCGCTTTCCTCCACTGTGCCCCTGCTTTCCCCGTGGTCAACAGGTCGAATTCCGTCTGGAGGTTCCGTCGCTCCCCAAGTAGCCCCTCCTCGGGGGCCTCTGCATACCTCCTGTCGACACTTAAAATCTCCCCCACCAACCGCTCCCTCCCCTCTCTTCACCCTGTGGGCCCCGAATGGAGATTAGCTCTCCCCTGACCACCGCCTTCAACGCCTCCCAAACTACCCCCACCTGCACCTCCCCGTTGGCCTCCAAGTATCTTTCAATACACCCCAGCACCTGCCCGCACACCCCCTCATCCGCCAAAAGTCCCACATCGAGGCACCACAGCGGGCGCTGGTCCCTCTCCTCCCCCAACTCCAGCTCCACCCAATGCGGGGCGTGGTCCGAGATGGCTATGGCCGAATATTCCATTCCCTCCACTTTCGGGATTAGCGCCCTACTCAAAATGAAAAAGTCTATCCGTGGGAAAAGCCCTATGGACGTGGGAAAAGAAGGAAAATTCCCTGGCCTGCGGCCTGGCAAACCTCCATCGATCCACTCCCCCCATCTGGTCCGTAAACCCCCTAAGCACCTTGGCCCCAGCCGGCCTCTTACCCGTCCTGGACCTAGAACGATATCCCCCCCCCACTCCGACTAGCCATCCCCTTTTCTAGGCTAGCCACGTGCCCGCGCCTCCCGCACCCTCCAGTCCCCCACGTGGCGGACTCCCGCCCCGACTACCTCTCCTACTTCCAGCTCCCCTTTGGCCAATGCAGCAGCAACCCATTTCCCCCCTCCCCCCCGCTAGATCCTCATCTAGCCATTTTGCTCCCCCCCATGACACTCCCGTATGTCAGCTTACTCCTGCTGGCCCCGGCCTCTCCCGCTATTCCATCGACCCCCCAGTGTGAGAATCCCCCCCCCCACCCCTTGGCAGTCAGTGTGTGCTCCTCTCCAGCACCGCCCCCCCCCCCGGCCTTGCCCCCATCCTTCCCTAACCCAGGAAAAAATCCCGCACTTTCCTGAGCCGGCCCCGCCCCCTCTGGCGCAGCTCCTTTTTGCGGCCTTACCCCAACTCCCCATCCCCGGGCCTCCACCCCCCACTTCCTCCGCGGGGCCCTGCCCCTCCAACACTGACGCCCACACTCTCCCACAGCCCCCACATCAAATCCATTCACCCACCCCCAAAACAAAAAGAACATTCCCCAAACGCAGTAAACATCCCCCCCACGACAGACCCTCAGTTTGAGTACAACTTTTCAGTCTGGATAAAGTTCCATGCCTCATCAAGCGTTTCAAAATAGTGGTGCCGATCTTGGAACGTGACCCACAATCGCACTGGCTGCAGCATCCCGAACTTCACCCCCTTCTGGAGCACCGCCTTAGCCCGGTTAAAACCAGCCCTCTTCTTAGCCACCTCCGCACTCCAGTCCTGGTAAATTTGGATCTCCGTGTTCTCCCACTTGCTGCTCCGCTCTTTTTTGGCCCATCTCAGGACACACTCTCTGTCCATAAAGTGGTGGAACTGCACCACTACAGCCCTTGGCGGCTCGTTGGCTTAGGGTCTCCTTGCCATGACCCGATGAGCCCCATCCAGCTCCAGGGGCCTCGGGAAGGCTCCCGCGCCCATCAGCGAATTGAGCATCGTGCTCATATATGCCCCGGCATCGGGCCCCTCCACTCCTTCAGGGAGACCCAGAATCCGAAGATTCTTCCACCTCGACCTATTCGCCAGGTCCTCAAATTTTTCCGCCCACCTCTTGAGCAGCGCCTCGTGCACCTCCACCTTCACCGCCAGGCCCAAGATCTCGTCCTCGTTCTCAGAGGCTTTTTGCCGCACCTCCCGGATCGCCGCCCCTTGGGCCTTCTGGGTCTCCACAAGCTTCTCAATCGCCGCCTTCATTGGCGCCAGCATTTGTCCTCAGCTCCTCGAAGCAGCGTTTAAGAAACTCCTGCTGCTCCTGCGCCCACGCTGCTTGGTCTCCACCCGCCGCCATCTTGCTTTTCCTCCCTCGCACTTTCCACTGCACCAGGATCACTTTTTTAACCGTTCCACTCCTGGTCCAATCCATATACTGTCGGGGGGATCTTGCTGTCACCTTCCCACACTGGAAGCCGTCGAACAATTGCCGTTGGGGCCCCTCTGAAGAGCCCAAAAGCCCGTTCCCGGCAGGAGCTGCCGAACGTGCGACCTACCTAGGCATAGCCGCAACCGGAAGTCCCCCAATTCGCAAACTCATTAGTGGGCCCACATCAATGGGTGCTCCTCAGTGTAGAGTCCTGGCACTTTCAATTGAGAGATAATAATGATTAAAGAAAGCAAGCTAGCCACATTCACCCAGCTCAACTTCTTTTCAATTTAGCTATATCTTTTTTATTCTAAGGGAGGGTTCACAAAAAATGTTGTGGGTTTGAGTCAGTTTAAATATAATCATCAGTTCTAGCCATTCCAGCCATTCCCATATTCTGGTTTGGACAGACATCCATCTGCTGTGCAAGTGTCAGCCATGGCCCAACGGAGAGCCCTCTAGCCCGAGTCTGAAGCTTGTGGTTTTGAGTACCACTCCAAAGACTTTGAGCACTAAAGCTAGGCTGATACTCCAGTGCGGTACTAAGGGAGTGCTGCACTGTCAGCAGGTCTTTTAGATGGATGAGGCGTTGAAAGAAGGCTCCCTCAGGTGGACATGTACAATCCTGCAGTATTTACTGGAGGAGTTTCCTCGCCTGATCCATGAGTGGGTTCAAAATGGTTAGTGTTGCCCTGCCAACATAGATGAAAGCAAGATCAATCACAGTGCTGCAGACACAACTGGGTCAGTGAGCTCAATGAAGTTCAGCGACACTTGAAACTATTCATCTGGTTTCCTGTTCAGTTTCCCTGTGGTTGTTCGGCCTTTACAACGCGTCATAAATAGAAACAATGTGCTCCCAGCCCTGCCCCTCAATCTGACCCAAATAGACCTACAACAACTTGCATTTACATAGCTCCTCTCTTGTATTGAAGCATCGCAAGGTTCTTCACAGGACCATCTCCCACCAAAAGTTGGTGCAGAGGCCCATTGATTTGCAATAGGGGGGGGGGGGAAGAAGAGAAGAGGAGAGAATTGGGCATTTCTATGGGTGGTTGCGGGAGTAGGTGGGAGGAATCAAGCAGAAGTGGGAGAAAGAATTGGGGATCAAAATTGGGTGGGGAATGTGGAGTGAAATAATGCATTGGATCAACTCAATCTCCTCCCTGTGCATTGTACAGTTTAAGGTGGTACATGGGGTTCGTGTGACTCGGACCCGGGTGAGTGGGCTCTTCCCAGGGGTAGAAGATATGCAAGTGGTGTGGGAGGGGGCCGGCAAACCATGCTCACACGTTCTGGGGGGTGTGCAAAGCTGGAGAGCTTTTGGGAGGTGGCGCGCAAGAGCTTGTTGGGGATTGTGGGGATTAGGATGATGCCGGACCCTAACCCCCACGGCAAACTGTGGGGTGTCGAAGGTGCTGGGCTGCTGGAAGGGAAGGGGGCCAATGTCATGGCCTTTATCTCGGATTGCCCGGCGACGGATATTACCGAACTGGAGAACGGCAGCGCCTGCAACTTGGTTGGAGGATTTGCGTGGTTTTCTGAGCCCTGAGAAGATAAAGTTCCATTTATGCCCTCCAAAGCAACCCAGTGAAAATGGGCATGATTTTTGGAGTGAACGGATTTGCATCAAAAGCAAATGCAGCGACATTTAATATCAAGGCATTTATCAGGGGGTTGAAAAGAACGTGGTTTTAACTTTTAAAGTTGCAGACATTCCAAACATCACAAGCCCTAGGAGCATTTTCTGTCATTTAAAACAACATTGAAACGTTTACCGCAGCACATCTGTCAGCACATCAGGTTTTCTTTTTTTCCCCAAAGTACCCACTCAACATGGATTAAGATTTCCTAAAGTCTGTGCTGTGGAAGTGTGTATAGTGCTCTTACTATCGAGTCAAAAAGTCATGGCTCTCACTACAGGGACTTGAACATATAATCTGGGCTGACACTCCAGTGCGGTACCTGGGGCGGGGGGGATATTAGACCGAGGCCCCCGTAAGCTTTTACAGATGGATGGAAGAAGTTCCCGTGATATTCTAAGAGAACGGGAGCTGTTCTCGTGTCCTGGCCAATATTCATTTCTCAACCAATACTGCTTAAAACAAAAATCCGGCCATGACCACAGTGCTGTTTGTGGGAGCTTGCTGTGCACAAAATTAGTCACCGCATTACTTTCATCACAACAGTGACTACACTTCATAGAATCCCTACAGTGCAGGAGGAGGCCATTTGGCCCATCGGGTCTGCACCGGTCCTTAGAAAGATCACCCTACTTAAGCCCACACCTCCAACCGATCCCCGTAACCCAGTCATCCCACCTTTTGACACTAAAGGGGAATTTAGCATGGCCAATCCACCTAACATGCCCAACTCCGGAAACCGGAGCACCCGGAGGAAACCCACGCAGACACGAGGAGAAAGTGCAGACTCCACGCAGACAGTCGCCCGAGGCTGGAATTGAACCCGGGTTCCTGGAGCTGTGAGGCACACTGCTAACCACTGTGCCACCCCCTTCAAAAGTGCTTAACTAATTGCAAGGGCTTTGGGACGGTATGCAATGGTGAAAGATGCCATTATAAATGTGCAACTTGAGGCAAAGGGAGGAAACTGAAAAGGGTGGGAAAATGTATTTACAAAAACGACTTGGGTTATAGGAGTTCTTAGCTACAGAAAAGCTCAACTGTCTGAGCATGATATAAGAGGGCCTAAAGGCGGTCCTTTAACCTTGCCTTAAATAGGCTCATGAACTAATTCAATTGACGATAGAAGAGGGTTAAAGACATCTGGTGAAGCCAGGCCTCTCATTACAAACTTCTATCAATCAGCAATGAAAGGGATCGTGCACAAGAGGAGAACACAGCCCGTTGTTCCAGCCAAAGCTACTTGTCCACACATATTTAAACCTAGTTCAAAGAGCTCGAACCATCTCCCACGTCAGTATGAAATACGTAAAATAGAAACCGGTCCTGCTATTTCAGACCCTTCCTTTCCAGACCATTTGAGTGAGCTCACTGATGGATAGATAGATGCTTGTATTGGCTAAAGGAACGTTATCTATTTCCAATTGGGCGGGCAAGGGGGAATAAAGAGTACCGGGGGAGGTGGGAGTCATTGCTTTGGACCAGTCTGCTGGCCAATTGCATCTGGGGAAACATGCTGTGTATGTAAGTGCACAATACGGATATATTCAGCAGGACCAGGCAGCATTTCTGGAGAGGAACAGTGCTCATGTTTCACGTCCACAACCTTGCTTCAGTTTTGAAGAATGGTCAGAAATTTGAAATGTTAACAAAGTGTGGCACGGTGGCGTAGTGGTTCACGGCGCCAAGGACCTGGGTTCGATCCCGGCCTCGGGTCACTGTCCGTGTGGAATTTGCACATTCTCCCAGTGGCTGCGTGGGTCTCACCCCCACAACCCAAAGATGTGCAGGGCAGGTGGACTGGCCACACTGAATTGCCCCTTAATTGGGAAAAAAAAGAGAATTGGGCACTCTAAATTTTTTTTTTTAATAAATGAAAAGTTAACCGTTTCACTTTCCACAATTGTTGTCGGACTGTTGAGCATTTTCTGCTTATATTTTGGTTTTCAAGCACCTATAGCATTTTGCCTTTTTGTTTGTCACATATGCTGTGCGCTTGTAATTTCTGTACCATCTCTTCGATGTAATTAGGTGAAGGAGGTCAGGCAACTAGGCCGCAAAAACTTAGACAAGCTGAAATAAGCAAGCATGCAGGATTTTGAAAACAGCTGATAAAGCCACGGTAAACAAAGTCACAAGACGGAATAACCTGCACTACTGGAATTGAATTAACCTTCTCCTGTCTGCTGCAATCCAAACATCATCTTCCGGCTTAACCCATTGTACTTGGGGTCACCACCATGAAAAATGAAATGAAAATGAAATGAAATGAAAATCGCTTATTGTCACAAGTAGGCTTCAAATGAAGTTACTGTGAAAAGCCCCTAGTCGCCACATTCCAGCACCTGTTCGGGGAGGCTGGTACGGGAATCGAACCGTGCTGCTGGCCTGCCTTGGTCTACTTTAAGAGCCAGCGATTTAGCCCAGTGTGCTAAACCAACCCCATGTTGGTTGATCACCCTTTACCATCTCCTCCCGTCGATCTCCCATTCCACTTTCAATCCCGCTGCTTTCAAGTCTTTCGCCGCTGCAACTTTCCATCTGATCTCAGGCCTTCCTCTTCTCGTTCTACTTGGTAATCCTATCTCCATCATTCGCCTCACCATGTTTCCTCTCTGCCCCTCCGTCACAGATGACTGTACTATTTCAATTTCATCTCAGCTAGTTTCTTCAATGCTCCCAAATCTTCACCGACCCCCCTGATGCACTGGTTCCTGTTCTTGTAACTCCACAGATCCATCTCAGCATCCACATCTCACTAGTATCCAGCTGTCGTTCCTCTCTTCTATAACAAGGCGGGTCTCACGACTGTCTTGCAGATTCTTCCTTTCAGTTTCGACAATACTTTTCGAACACACTTCACTGCACGTCCTCCAATTACTTCAACCAGAGCGAATCCGTTGCTTAATTTCCATCCCCATACTTCCATCTTCTGCCACCACTGACCCAGGTACAGAAAATTACTCACCTTCTCCCAAGTATTCACTCAATATTTTTACACATTCACTCTGAGTAAGGGCACGCAGTCAGTGAGGGGAGAGTTCGGCATGAGTGAGACAGAGACAGAGTGAGTATTTTGGGGAATTGTGTTCAAAGTGGGAATTTGGTGCATTGGGGGAAAAGACGTGCTTTAGGAAGGTTTACTGCAAGAAGTGAATCTTAGAATAGAGTGTTGGGAGTTGTGCAATTAAGGGAGTCTGGGAAAGGAAGGGAAAGAGGTGCTGTTTGCTTTCTAACTGTCTTAGCCTTCAGTTAAGTGGTCTTACCCTGCTACCGAAAGGCTAGTTATTCAGTGAGTATCTGGACAGGGTGACTAAGGTTTATTCTATTCCTAAAGTTCAAATAGTCTAGCAACTGATGGTAAAGATAATAAAATATATTAAATATATATATATTATATAGGGCAGCACGGTAGCATAGTGGGTAGCACAGTTGCTTCACAGCTCCAGGGTCCCAGGTTCGATTCCCGGCTGGATCACTGTCTGTGCGGAGTCTGCACGTTCTCCCCGTGTCTGCGTGGGTTTCCTCCGGGTGCTCCGGTTTCCTCCCACAGTCCAAAGATGTGCAGGTTAGTTGAATTGGCCATGCTAAATTGCCCTTAAGTGTCAAAAAAAAGGTTAAGTGGGAGCTACTGGGTTACGGGTATAGGGTAGATACGTGGGCTTGAGTAGGGTGCTCTTTGTAAGGGCCGGTGCAGACTCGATGGGCCAAATGGCCTCCTTCTGCACTGTAAATTCTATGATTCAAAAGTAAAATGCACAATTGAATATAATACTTAAATAAGTTTGATTAGAACACACTAAGGACAGGTGCTGCAGCATGTGGGAGCTCCTCGGTGTCCGTTTGGTCCGGGGCAAACACGTCTGCAGAAAGTGTTTGAAGTTCGAGCAGCTTCCACTCAGATTGTGAGCTGGGGGCTGAACGACAGACATTGCGACGCGTCAAGAAGGGGGAAGTTAAAAGCAAATTACTGCGGATGCTGGAATCTGAAACCAAAACAGAAAATACTGGACAATCTCAGCAGGAGTTACAGCATCTGTGGAGAGAGAAGGGAGCTGACGTTTCGAGTCTAGATGACTCTTTGTGAAAGGGGAGGTTACCTGGCTCCTATGTAAACGGAGGCAGTCACGCCTCTTAGGACAGGGTCTTCTGATTTGGTCAGTGGTGAGGGACAGGAGAGTGTAATGCGAGTGAGGCAGGTAAGGGTCTCAGAGAGCAGGAGCACAGGAACCTCAGCCTTCACAATGGTTCAACAGGTTTGAGGTTTTTTCAGCTTGCATGGATGAAAGTGAGGGCTGCAGCGTGGATAAGCTGCCTGACCGAGGCACTGTGGTACTGGAACCATTCGACTAGAGGGAGCAAAAAGGAACAAGGGTTTTATGGGATATTGGCCCTTAACCTTTTCAGAGTGGCAATCTCCAGTGGATTGTCACTCTCGACTGATTTTGTAAATAACAGCCGCCGGAATGTGGCGACCAGGGGCTTTTCACAGTAACTTCATTTGAAGTCTACTTGTGACAATAAGCGATTTTCATTTCAAATTTAGAGTACCCAATTGCTTATTTCCAATAAAGGGGTCATTTTAGTGTGGCCAATTCACCTATCCTGTACATCTTTGGGTTGTGGGGGTGAGACCCATGCAGACACGGGGAGAATGTGCAAACTCCACACAGACAGTGACCCGGGGCCGGGATCGAACCCTAGTGCCGTGAGACAGCAGTGCTAACCACTGCACCACCATGCCGCCCACTCTCGACTGACATATTATGAAATTGAAAAGCCCCGTCTTGCCCAACCTCGAGTGAGACAGGAGCAACGAGGTGCAGCTCCGGCTGAATTGGCTTAAGAGTAACTGGGGTGCAGGAAACAAAGGAATATCCCTTTTTTCTGGCACTAGCTGTCGTAAAGGAGATGTTTAAAAGGGCAACTTAAAGGGAGACGCTAAGTTTCAAACATAGATGGTTCAGACAATTGGGAGAGAGAGACCAGGAAGGAGAGGGGAGGTGAGGTGGGGGAGAGCCGCTGGAGGGTCATGTTTCTGAGGTAGGGGGGCGGGGGGGCGTTCCGTGCAAGGTTGGATCCAGAAATCGTTAGTCTGGAACGAGAACTGATTTATTTCCAACTACCTCTTTCAGAGTAACTATCAGGGTAAAACTGAAACCATCCGAAGTTCGTGATGATTCCCAGTCCCGCACAATTGTCCAAAGGAAGTTAGCTCTTCTTGGGAACTTCCTAAAGCGATTCCCCAGCGCATCATTGGGGTAACCTCTAAATGCACCGCTGGGGAACCAGGAAGTTATGGGCCAATATAGTCAGAGAGATCGACATCATGAACTCGAGTCTGGATGATTGTGTTGCCCTGCATAGTGCTAGGGTTCGGGACATCAGCTCGTGTCTGGAGAGGAACTTGCAGTGGTCCATGGTCACTGCAATGAGTATGGTCCATATAGGTACCAACAACATAGATAGCACAAAGAAAGAGGTTCTGCATAGTCAGTATGAGGAACTAGGCACCAGATTATGAAGCAGAACCTCAAAGGTCATATTCTCTATTACCTAAGCCATGTGCAAATTGGCACAGGATTAATCAGAGGGATGAACGCGTGGCTCGATGACTGATGCAGGGGAAGTGGGATCCGGTTTGTGGGGCACTGGAACCAGTACTGGGGAAACTGGGATCTGCACCGCTGGGACGGTCTACACCTGAGTCACGCTGGAACCAATGTTCTTGCGAGTTGCATAACCAGGGAAATATAGAGGGTTTTAAACTACAGAGTGGGGGCAAGGAATCAAATTTGGGAAGATGTGGTAAATCAAAGTGCAAAGACAAGGCAAAAGAGAAAGATTATACAGGAAATGAAAAACAGACTGACAGGAAGGGATAGAGAGTAATAGTAAATCAACAGATGAGGCTAGAGGTTATAAAAATCACACAATAAAACTAAAAATTTGGTTTCTGAATGCACATTGCATTCGAAACAAAACAGATGAACGGAGAGCACACATGGAAATAGTCATTACGGAGGCATGTCTGCAGGGGGGTGTGGATTGTGACCTGACCTTGCCAAGTGTGAGGCTATCCATTTTGGGAGGAATAACAGAATGGATTATTATTTAAACTGTAAGATGTTAAAACATGCTGCTTTGCAGAGGGACCTGGGTGTGCTGGTGCACGAGTCGCAAAAAGTTGGTGTGCAGGTGCAACAGGTGATTAAGAAGGCTAATCGAGTTTTGTCTTTCATTGCTAGAGAGATGGAGTTCAAGACTAGGGAGGTTATGCTGCAATTGTATAGGGTGTTGGTGAGGCCATATCTGGAGTAGTGTGTTCAGTTTTGGTCTCCTTACCTGAGAAAGGACATATTGGCACTGGAGGGAGTGCAGAGGAGATTCACTAGGTTGATCCCAGAGTTGAGGGGATTAGATTATGACGAGAGGTTGAGTAGACTGGGACTGTACTCATTGGAGTTTAGAAGGATGCGGGGGGATCTTATTGAAACATAAAATTATGAACAGAATAGATAGGATAGATGCGGGCAGGTTGTTTCCACTGGTCGGGGAAAGCAGAACCAGGGGGCATAGCCTCAAAATGAGGGGAAGTAGATTTAGGACCGAGTTTAGGAGGAACTTCTTCACCCAAAGGGATGTGAATCTATGGAATTCCTTGCCCAGTGAAGCAGTTGAGGCGCCTTCTTTAAACGTTTTTAAGAAAAAGATAGATACCTTTCTAAAGAATAAAGGGATTCGGGGATATGGTGTACGGGCCGGAGAGTGGAGCCGAGTCCACAAAGATCAGCCATGATCTCATTGAATGGCAGAGCAGGCTCGAGGGGCCAGATGGCCTACTCCTGTTCCTAGTTCTTATGAATATTGAAGGGTATAGGATAATTAGGAAGCACAGGAAGTGAGGAAAAGTTGAAGGGGCGGCGCTGTTAGTTAATGATAGAATTCGCAAAATAGAGAGGGGGTGATCTAAGTATAGAAAACCAGGATGTGGAAACAGTTTGGGTAGAGATGGAAAATGGTAAAGGCAAGAAGTCATTTGTGGGAGTCAGGTACAGGCCCTGAACAGTAACCACATAGCATCTGTACAGGCTGCATATGTGTGCACTGTATGCGTGCTGCATGAAAGGTGGCGCACAGTGGCAGTGGTTAGCACGGCACCCTCACAGCCGCATGGACTCGGGCTCAATTCGGCCTCGGGTGACTATGCGGAGTTTGCACTTTCTCCCCGGGTCTGTGCGGGTTTCCTCCAGGAGCTTTGGTTCCCTCCTAGTCTGAAGATGTGCAGGTTAGGTGGATTGGCTATGCTACATTGTCCTTTAGTGTCCAAAAGGTTAGGTCGGGTTTCTGGGATAGGGTGGAGGTGTGGGCTTAATTAGGGCACTCTTTCCAAGGGCTGGTGCCAATTCGATGGGCCAAATGGCCTCCTTCTGCGCTGTAGGGATTCTATGATCCTATCCACTGGAGTTAGGTGACTTAATTGAAACATAAAGGATCCTGAGGGGTATTGACAGGGTGGATGTGGAGAGAATGTTTCCTCTTGTGGGAGAATCTAGACCTGGGGGGGGGGGGGGTCACTGTTTAAAAATAAGGGGTCGCCCATTGAAAAAAGCACACTCAGAGGGTCGTGAGCCTTTGCAACGCTCTTCCTGAAAAAGTGGCAGAAACAGAGTCTTTGAATATTTTTACGGCAGAGGTGGATAGATTCTTGGGAAGCAAGAGGGGGTGAAAGTTAATTGGGGGTGGGCAGAATGCAGATTTGAGGTTACAATCAGATCAACCATGATCTTATTAAATGGTAAAGCAGACTCGAGAGGCTGAATGGCCTACTCCTTGTTCGAATGATCCTTTTCCCTCGGCTCAATCCAAATATTAATGCGCTTCAAAATTTCAAAGCTCAAATGAATCGCTGTGTGTCAGCCTCAAAGTATTAAAGTATCAGTGAGCTCTTGGCACTTACCCTTCGCCAAGTTTCTCTAACACATCGAAGACCTCTTCCGGCTGTTTGGTCAAACTGTCCTCACTCAATTTCTTCAGAGACCTGTTGTGGGGAGGAAGAAAATGCACATTGTAAAAGACAATTGCAATATTGGAAGGAATTCAGAATTTGCTCCCTGTTACCTAACCCTCCTGATGTCACAACTTTCATAACTATTTTAAATTGACACGACGGTAGTGATTGCCTCTCTAAATTAACTTTCTCTGGGTGGCACGGTGGCGCAGTGGTTAGCACTACTGCCTCACAGCACCGAGCACCCGGGTTCGATCCCAGCCCCGGGTCAACTGCCCATGTGGAGTTTGCACATTCTCCCTCTGTCTGCGTGTGTCTCACCCCCACAACCCAAAAAAGTGTGACAGATAGGTGGATTGGCCACTCTAAATTGCCCCTTAATCGGAAAAAAAAAGAATTGGGTACTCTTTTTTTTTTTAAATTAGCTTTCACTGCTCTTGTTAAACTCTAAAGCACTATTCTATCAACTCTCATACTCCCTGCATTCACAGTAGGCCCATTCTTTTCAAGGGCCCAAAGTCGATGGAATTCCTTCCATTTCCCAACCTTCTAAATGTTGAAAGCATTAAACCCAAATATGGCATCATCTGATTACTTATTAATAAATAAATGCTTCCTTTAATAGAGTGCCACAAGCATACCAAATCGCCTCAGTACTTTATACAATAGACTCTTCATTGACTATATATATCATTCCAGTAAGAAAAGATATAAAGCTTGCATTTATATACCATCTTCCAGAACTTCAGGACAACCCATTATGCCTTCCAGATAATTACATACTTGAAGTGAAATCATTATTGCAATGCAGAAAACACGGCAGCCAATTAGCACACAAGGTGGGGCAGCACTGCAGCACAGTGGTTAACACAGTTGCTTCACAATTCCAGGTTCGATTCCCGGCTTGGGTCACTGTCTGTGTGGGGTCTGCACGTTCTCCCCACGTGTGCGTGGGTTTCCTCCCCGGTTTATCATAGAATCCACAGTACAGAAAGAGGCCACCTGGCCCATCGAGTCTGCACCGGCCCCTACAAAGAGCACCCCACCGAAGCCCATGCATCCACCCCACCCCAGCAACCCCACTTAACAAGCCTTGGACACTTAAGGACAATTTATCATGGCCAATCCACCTAACCTGCACGCCTTTGGACTGTGGGAGGAAACCGGAGCACCCGGAGGAAACCCACGCAGACACGGGGAGAACGTGCAGACTCCGCACAGACAATGACCCAGCCAGGAATCGAACCTGGGACCCTGGAGCTGTGAAGCAACTGTGCTACTACAATGCTACCATTTCCTCCCACCGTCCAAAGATGTGCAGGTTAGGTGGATTGGCTATGCATGCTAAATTGCCCCTAGTGTCCAAAAAGATTGGGTGGGGTTACTGGGTTACGGGGATGGGGTGGAGGCGTGGGCTTGGATGGGGTGCTCCTTCCAACGGCCGGTGCAGACTCGATGGGCGGGTGGCCTCCTTCTGCACTGTAAATTCTATGAAAATAAACGGCAATGAGACAAATGACCTGATACTCTATTCCTTTAGCACCACCAATACGTTTGAGATTATACTTGCCAAGGAAGATTAAAAAGGCTGGTGGGGTTCGTTTCACTACAAAACAGAATACTGAAGGGTGGCCTGATTGAAGCCTTCAAGTGTTCAACTGGGAAGGTGTTAAAAAAAAAAACTACAATATGTGGAAGAACCAAAACTGTGGGCATAAACTGTGTGGGGCAGCACGGCAGCATTGTGGGTAGCACAATTGCTTCACAGCTCCAGGGTCCCAGGTTCGATTCCGGCTTGGGTCACTGTCTGTGCGGAGTCTGCACATCCTCCCCATGTGCGCGTGGGTTTCCTCCGGGTGCTCCGGTTTCCTCCCACGATCCAAAGATGTGGTTAGGTGGATTGGCCAATGATAAATTGCCCTTAGTGTCCAAAATTGCCCTTAGTGTTGAGTGGGGTTGCTGGGTTGTGGGGATAGGGTGGAGGTGTGGACCTTGGGTAGGGTGCTCTTTCCAAGAGCCGGTGCAGACTCGATGGGCCGAATGGCCTCCTTCTGCACTGTAAATTCTATGAAATTATTATATCTAATAATTTAGCTACTCCATGTGGTTGCAAGTTCCACATTCCAACCACCCCCTGGGTAAAGACGTTTTTCCCTGATTTCCTCAGTGGATTTAAGAATAAAAGTAATCTTTATTATTGTCACAAGTAGGTTTACATTAACACTGCAATGAAGTTTACTGTGAAAAGCCCCCAGTCGCCACACTCCGGCGCCTGTTCAGGTGCACAGAGGGAGCATTCAGAATGCCCAATTCACCAAACAACACGTCATTCGGGACTTGTGGGAGGAAATCAGAGCACCCGGAGGAAACCCACGCAGACACGGGAAGAACATGCAGACTCCGCACAGACAGTGACCCAAGCCGGGGATCAAACCTGGGACCCTTCCGCTGTGAAGCAACAGTGCTAACCACTGTGCAAACGTGCCTGATTTAAGTAACAACATAGATGCATTTAAGGGGAACTTGGATAAACACAAGAGAGATCGGAATAGAAGGATATGCTGACAGGGTGAGAGAATGCTCAAGTGCAGCATAAGCACCGTCATAGACGAGTTGAGCAGAATGGCCTGTTTCTGTGCTGTATTTCCAAATAATGTTTTGGTGACATCCTGCTTCATCGTTAATGGGCCTTGGCCCTCTAACATGGGTTTCCCAAAGAGCAATAAACATATCTCAATTTTATGGGGTACCTGCCTGCTGCACCGATTCCGACTGGCTTCTATTTTGATCACGCAATTATCTTACAATGAACATGTTCTAGACGCCATCTGCTGTCTCTTGGGACACTGAATATGTGATTAGAGATGCCATCTGATATCCTTCTGCAACTAAAAATGGCTTCTACAACTCAAGGCCTAAATTGACAGGCACGAGTTAATGGGAAACAGATGCAGACCATTCTATCGTACTTCATCTGCTCAGCTCCTCACATCCTTCAACAGCCTCACACCCACCAGGCCCCTCACACTGTCCCTCACTCCCATCTACTCACACATCCCACTCTTCTCAGCCACCCCCTGCTACAGAATGATGCCTCGCAACACGCAAGCCCAAGCCACTGTTGGATTCCTTCACTGGGACGATCCTTTAAAGCAGAGATGAGGAGTTTCTTCAGCCAGAGGGTGGTGAACCTGTGGAACTCTTTGCCGCAGAAGGCTGTGGAGGGAGGCCAAATCACGAGAGTGTCTTTAAGACAGAGGTAGATAGGTTCCTGATGAATAAGGGGATCGGGGACGAGAAAAATATCAGCCATAATTGAATGGCGGAGCAGACTCGATGGGCCGAGTGGCCTAATTCTGTTCCTGTGTCTTATAGACTCACTGCAGTAACTGCCTTCAAAAAAAGTTGCAGATAAGTCTGTGAGGAGAGTGTAAATATCTCTTATCTTATCATCCTCTCCCAGAGGCTTGAGCAGCTGGCAAGTGTGATGGCCGCAGCCTCCTTTGGGGACTCAGGGGAAACATTAAGGAAATGTAGTCAGTTGCTTATCGGCCAGCCTCACACTAGAATCACCCTGCCTCTGATGGGCATGGACCCTGGAACTTATCTCATAATTTGGCTGCAAGTGACATATCCACAACTCTATCGGCCGTGTGCACGCCCAAACGAACCTCAATGTACAGTGTGCAAGCAGGCGGAGATCATAGATTCCGGTGCCTTCCCAGCCTTGCCTGTAGATAGTGCAGAGGCTAAACCTCAATGACATCAATCTACCTCCCAGTAAACCTCCCAGTCCCTGTGGAACACCAAACAAGACTTAATTACGTTAACTAAAGCTAAATGTTTTATCAGACTGTGTGCATCAGTGCGAAACTGTGCCATGTTAAAGCAAAGTGCAAATGGAATTCGTTTAATTATTCCCATTTACTTTTGAATTTAACCTCCGCCCACTCCATTTAAAATGCACGCAAAATGGCATCATTTAAAAAGATAATTTTGCCATGCTTGCTACTTCAGCACAAATTGTGTTTCGTTGGAGAGTACAGTTTTGTATCTGCCTGATCCTTAGGACCGGGGCGGGCAGACCTTTCTTTGAGTCAGTACAGAGTACTGCAAAGCTCAATAAAGAACCTGCTTCAGAAATCCCCAGCCATTCAACAGTTCTCGCTACTCTTGGCCCTGTAGTTCCCAAGTTTAGTTCCTGAGTTTAACCACCAAGTTCAGTGCTGTAGTGGTTGATGCTTCAGGTTAGCAGCCATGCAGCTCGCTGGTTCAAATCTCACTTGTAGCGGATGCTGGGTTCCCGTAACAGCCTCCCCGAACAGGCGCCGGAATGTGGCGACTAGGGGCTTTTCACAGTAACTTCATTTGAAGCCTACTTGTGACAATAAGCGATTTCCATTTCATTTCATTAAAGCTGCAGCACCTCCCTATAGCGTGCTTCAAGTCTGCCTAGACAAATGATTGTGCCGAGTACTAGCTTCCTTTTCTTCCCAGTGAAAGCCAAGCTCTCTGCCGTATCACCAACATACATTCACTTTTTGGGCGGCACGGTAGCACAGTGGTTAGCACTGTTGCTTCACAGCGCCAGGGACCCGGGATCGATTCCCGGCTTGAGTCACTGTCTGTGGTCTACACTTTCTCCCTGTGTCAGCGTGGGTTGCCTCTGGGTGTTTCAGTTCCTCCCCCAAAGTCCCGAAAGACATGCTTGTTCGGTGAATTGGGCATTCTGAATTCTCCCTCAGTGTACCTCAACAGGTGCCGGAAAGTGGCGACTAGGGGCTTTTCACAGTAACTTCATTGCAGTGTTAATGTAAGCCTACTTGTGACACGAATAAAGATTAGATTTCCCTAGCTGTCTCAGGTATCAACCTTGGCTCAGTTCGCTCCTCTGGGTCATGTTTGTGGGTTCAAGTCTCATAAAAGCACAAGTCGAGGCTGACACCCCAGTCCAACACCGAGGGGGTACTGCACTGTCGGAGGAGTCATCGCTTGGACCAGACGATAATCCGAGGCCCAGTCTGCCCTCTCTGGAAGGTATAAACGATCCTACGGTTCTACCTATTGAATAGAGTATATTACAAACATGCGGCTCCTAGCCCAGCAACCACAATTTGTCGGTTTCTATTTAAACTAAATCCCCATTTAATGCCCATCACCTACATACAGTTAAACACAAAGATACAATCAACACTAGAAGTGGAGCAGAAAGTTCAGCCAATGATTAATATTTTAGCCTTCAACCAAATTCAATGAAACAGATTATCTGCTCATTATCGAATTGTTTTTTGAGAGAGCTTCCTGGGTGCAAATTGACTGCCGTGTTTCCTACAACAGTAATTAGATTGTAAATGGTACATTGACTGTGAAGCACTTAGGGCTGTCCTTTCTTTTTTATTTTTTTAAGATTTAGAGCACATTAGTATTTTTTCCAATTAAGGGGCAATTTAGCGCGGCAAATCCACCTACCCTGCACATCTTTGGGTTGTGGGGGTGAAACCCACACAAATATGGGGAGAATGTGCAAACTCCACACGGACAGTGACCCGGAGCTGGGATCGAACCTGGGTCCTCAGTGCCATGAGGCAGCAGTGCTAACCACTGCGCTGCCCCACTTCGGAGGTTGTACTATTCGTTAAGTGGGGGTCGGTTAGATCAGATAGCTAGACGGCTGGTCCGTGGTGTTGAGTGACGTTAATAGCACTGGTTCCATTCCTGTACCGGCTGAGGTTATTCACAAAGGCCCCATCTTCTCAACCTTGCCCCTCGCCTGAGGTGTGGGGACCGTTGGGTTAAATCATCACCAGCCAGGGCAGCACGGTGGCACAGTGGTGCATTGCTGCCTACAACACTGAGGACCCAGGTTCGAATCCCGGCCCTGGGTCAGTGTCCGTGTGGAGTTTGCACATTCTTCCCGTGTCTGCGTGGGTTTCACCCCCACAACCCAAAGATGTGCAGGGTAGGTGGACTGGCCATGCTAAATTGCCCCTTAATTGGAAAAAATAATTGGGTACTCAATTTTTATTAAATCATCACCAGCCTATGGTCATCTGGGACTATGGCGACTTTCACTATTTGTGGCTTGCTACCCATAATAAGCCTGCAGCTTTTCCTCAATCTCACTTTTCCGCTAATTTCTCTTTAAGGTACACAGAAACACAGAAAGTAGGAGGCCATTCAGCCCTTGGAGCCTGCTCTGCCATTCATCATCATGGCAGATCACTTTTCACAAAGAAATGACAACTTTTGAGAAATGTACAGACATTCAATACTGGAAGTTACTACAAGAACACAAAGAAATCAAGAAAACGTTAACATTTCTTTGTCAGTATCGTAAATCATTTTTCATTCTTGAACTCTGCTTTTGGAGAATCTCACTGAATTGAAAAGAGGAACAAATCTGGCTGACATATTTGAGCCTGGGACTACACACATCTGAAACGGCAGGAGGAAACAGTGGTGCCTAATAGCTGGAATTCCTACAAACCTACCAAAAGGGTGCAGGCTGCCCAAAATTCAGCCCCGCCAATGGCCAATTATGGCCTTGATTCTATTTGCTCATTGCCAGTCAAATCCTTCTATAGCCTCACTCCTCCATACCGACCCCTCAAATTCCACAACCTGCCTCCAATTCAGGCCTCTTAAATGCACTCCCCACTTCCTATTCCCAAACATCAGCCATCGAACTCTAGAATTCCATTACTAAACCTCAACTCCCCGCTCCTCCTTTCTGAAACCCTACCGCGTGAAACTAGCTTAAGGTCACCTGTCCTGGCATCACCTTCTTTATCTGATGATGCTCCTGTGAAGAGCGTCGGGACATTCTACTGCATTAAAGGTGCTACACAAGTGCAAGCTCGTATTGATCATTTGAAAATCCAAAATAACTTTTTTTAATTTGTTATTGCAATATTGGAAGAAGATGCAGAATGTGCCACGAATCAGCTGCTGATTGTGATGCTAACCCTACAATAATGGTGCAGCCACCTTTCAACAAGAAAGTGGACCAGTGTCTCTCTGCAGTCACATTCACCACAGCTCGCAAAGCAAAAACACTTGAGGCAGGCTGATCCCCAAGAACTGACATCCACTGCACGCCGTGATAAAATAGATCAGAAAAGACTGTGGGGTTCAAGTCTCTGCGAGTGAGGTGCCTTTAACTGGAGTGACTAAAAGGAACAAAATGGGCATCAACATTCCTGGGATACTGATGGCAATAGCAGGTTTGTACATACTGCTCATCCCTGGCTGTGCCGAGAAACCGAGGTGAAACTTCCAGAACCGTTGTGGGAGTCAGTTTTGTTTCCCAGAAATCCAGCGAGATTCATTCATGTGACCAACGCAAAATTCCACAACTTCCGGGGCAGCCGCAAGCGGAGGGGTTGCACAAAAGGTGGTGCTTATGCAAGATCTTCGATCACAAGGGCAGCACGGTGGCGCAGTTAGCACTGCGGCCTCATGGTGCCAAGGTCCCAGGTTCGATCCCGGGTCACTGTATGTGTGGAGTTTGCAAATTCCCCCCATGTTGGCGTGGGTCTCACCCCCACAACCCAAAAAGATGTGCAGAGTAGGTGAATTGGCCGCACTAAATTGTCCCTTAATTGGAAAAAAAAAGGATTGGATACTCTAAATTTAAAAAAAAGGGTAGGACGGTAGCGGCCTCGATGAGATTAACAACAGGGTTGCAAACTTTTACCGGGGGGCTATACACCTCCGAACCCCCGGAGGGGGACTCGGGATGGAACAGTTCCTCGACAGACTGGGTACACCGGTGGTGAGGGAGGACAGGAAACAAGGGCTGGGCAAAATCGCAGAATGCATTATTTCCTTGAGATCAGTGAACGCAATCAACATCCCTGGGGTTACCATTGATCAGAAACTGAACTGGACTAGCCATATTAACACAATGGCTACTAGGGCAGGTCAAAGGCTAGGGATCCCACAGTGAGTAACTCCCCTCCTGACTCTTCTCCCCCTCCTGACTCTTCTCCCCCTCCTGACTCTTCTCCCCCTCCTGACTCTTCTCCCCCTCCTGACTCTTCTCCCCCTCCTGACTCTTCTCCCCCTCCTGACTCTTCTCCCCCTCCTGACTCTTCTCCCCCTCCTGACTCTTCTCCCCCTCCTGACTCTTCTCCCTCCCCCCCCCCTCTTCTCTCCCCCCCCTCTTCTCTCCCCCCCCTCTTCTCTCCCCCCCCCTCTTCTCTCCCCCCCCCCCTTCTCTCCCCCCCCCCTCTTCTCCCACCCCCCCTCTTCTCCCACCCCCCCCTCAATAAACAATAATTTGTTTATTGTCACGTGTACCGAGGTACAGTGAAAAGTATTTTTCTGCGAGCAGCTCAAACAGATCATTTAGTACATGAAAATAAAATAAAAATGAAATACATAATAGGGCAACACAAGGTACACAGCATCGGGTGAAGCATACAGGAGTGTAGTATTAATCAGTTCAGTCCATAAGAGGGTCATTTAGGAGTCTTGTAACAGTGGAGAAGAAACTGTTTTTGAATCTGTTTGTGCGTGTTCTGACCTTTTTTATCTCCTGCCCGATGGAAGAAGTTGGAAGAGTGAGTAAGCCGGGTGGGAGAGATATAGCCGGTATAGGGAGTATAGTAGGGGACTTAGTACGCAGCCTTGCAGGGCCCGGTATTGTGGATTATCGTGGAGGTGGTGTTGTTCTTTATCCTTACTGATTGTGGTCTATGGGTCAGAAAGTCAAGGATCCAGTTGCAGAGAGAGAAGCCAAGTCCTAAGTTTTGGAGCTTTGATATGAGCTTGGCTGGAATTATGGTGTTGAAAGCGGAGCTGATGTCGGAGTCCTCACTGTCGAGATGCTCTAGGGATGGGTGTAGGGCCAGGGAAATGGCGTCAGCTGTGGACCGGTTGAGGCGGTATGCGAATTGCAGTGGATCTATCATCTATTTTTAAAAATAAATTTAATGTACCCAATTCATTTTTTCCAATTAAGGAGCAATTTAACGTGACCTATCCACCTACCCTGCACATCTTTACCTTGGGGGCGAAACCCACGCAAACACAGGGAGAATGTGCAAGCTCCACACGGACAGTGACCCAGAACAAGGATCGAACCTGGGACCTCAGCCGTGAGGCTGCAGTGCTAACCACTGCACCACCGTGCCCCTGGATCGATCATCTATAAATATATCGCCGTTCCTTCACTGTCGCCAGGGCAACATTCTGGAACAGCAGTGGGTGTACCTACACCTCAAGGACTGCAATGGCTCAAGAAGGCAGCTCACCACCACCTTCTGAAGGGCAACTAGGGATGGGCAATAAATGCTGGCCTAACCAGCGACGTCCACATCCCGTAAGCAAATTTTTTAAAAGCACTATGACCAGATGGGCTTCTGGTACGTTTACAAAGATTCCTCAGCAGCGCTGGCCACGGACCCGTGGGAGATGTTCAACGAACCCTTCAAAAAATTGCAGAACACGCACGAACACTAATGTAAATAATGTAGAATAAAACTGGGACCCTGTCACAGACCGGTGACAGCTCCGGGCTCATTTGTTGTTGTTACTACTGTGTTGATTATTACTATTGATGTTCGTGCATTTGTTTTTCTCTGCTAAGTTTGGTTTTTAAATGCAAATAAAAATATTTATTTTTCAAAAAAGCTAAATTCCACAATTCACAACATGCTCTGGTGGGATTTGAACACACGACAGCGTCAAAACAACACTACCACCTGCAATCAGCCACAATTCCTGCTGCTTGTCGGTAGAGTTGCGTGTGTCTAGATGCTATCCAAGGTCAGGATTAGGTCCGGCTATGAAAGGTCTCCCCATACCCCTCGTTAGACAGCCTGCTGACTCCCTGAGTCGCTCCTTAAAACCAGCCCCCTTGACCAAGTTTCTGGTCAACCGTCCTACCGTCACCTTGTGAGACCCGATGTTTGATTGAGCTTCTGCCTCGCGGTGCTGAGGACCCGGGTTCGATCACGGCCCCGGATCACTGTCCGTGTGGAGTTTGCCCATTGTCCCCATGTCTGCGTGGGTTTCACCCCCGCAACCCAAAGATGTGCAGGGTAGGTGGATTGGCCACGCTAAATTGCCCCTTGATTGAAAACAAATAAAATTGAGGAGTCTAAATTTTTTAAGAAAAGAAAGAGAAGTGAGAAAGTTTGAATCAGCATGCAAGGAACTCGCTGCCTGATAGTGCGGTGGAATCGGAGTCATTAAATGGTTACAAGAGGGAGATAGATATATTTTTAATTTTTTAAAAACAGGTTAAAGGGATATGGGGACAACATGTACGGAGGTGGATTTGAGACCAGGAAGAGATCAGACATGATCGGATTGAACGGGGGAGCAGTCTCAAAGGGCTGAATTGCCGATGCCTACTCTTAATTACTATGTTCCTATGTAACATTTCTGGGGCTACTCTGCTTCATGTATTACAGCACAGACATGATGGATTAAAGGGCCGCTTTCTGTGGTGTAAAACTCAATGACATTCAAACCCCTCAATTAAATTTTGGAGTTGCAATCACTGCTGCGCAGGAATCCAGTAGACCCAGGCCTCAATGTTGATTGATATATTGTGTCTATAATAATCCATACAAGTGTTCTGCCATACATACAGCATTGCAGATTAGTGAACATACACTGCTCCTACACATTGCCGTGCAATTTAAATGCATCCATCTTGGCTGGAACCAACTTGAGCTCATCCAAAACTCTGCTGCCCATACCAATGTTGTTCTTAGTCCCGTTCACCCATCACTTCTCTGCTGGCTGACCTACACTGGCTCCTACTGAGCAATGCCTTGATTTTAAACGTTCTCACTGTACTTGCTTCTAAATGCCTCCATGTCCTCTCCTCCTGTGCAAAATTATATTAGGAATCCGGTTAATTAAGAGTTAACATAATGTTAATGTGACATAATGCTCTGTGACATTCACAATTGACTCTAGGCTGTGCTTCAGTTATTTGTGTAATTACTGAAACATTTTGTTTTATAGAGGAACATGAAGTACAGAAGCTAGAAAGCACCTATTTTGCTTGCCTTTTCCTTAGGATCACGTACATTTTGTTCCGTTCTGCATCCTCCAATTGCCTAGGGGAGTGGAGGGAATTTCTTGCTCTAATTCCTGAAGGTAACTCTGGAATAATCAACTTTAAAATTCCCTGCTCCGTTGCACAAGCCCCTATCCGCTGCATCCCACAGGACTCTGCTCCAGCAGAACACTTCACACAACTGGCTTTACCAAGCTTTCCAATCAAATCTAACGTCACATTTAAAACCACTATCATGGAATTAAACTGCATAAAAGTGACCATTCTGTTTATTGGGCTTGTGTCTGCTCTTTCAAGAGCTAGCAATTAGCCACACCCCCTACTTTCCCCACATCCCTGTAAATGTTCCCTTGCAAATATCTGTCCAATTGTCTTTTACAAGTTATCATTCAATCTTCTACTGTCCTTTCAGACAATGCATTCCACATCACAACAACCTGCCCGATAATGTGCATTAATATAGTACCCGAAACACAGTAAAACATCCCAAGGTCCTTAACAGAAGCATTTTAAATCAAACTTCGACACCTAGATGCATAAAGGAGATTTTAGGACAAGTGACCACAAACTTGATCAAGGAGCATCTTGAAAGAGGGGGTGGGGGGAAGAGGCAGAGATCTAGGGAGGAAATTCTAGAATGTAGGACCTGGACAGCTGAAGGTCTCCAATATTGAAGTGGGGCTGTTTAGCACAGGGCTAAATCGCTGGCTTTGAAAGCAGACCAAGGCAGGCCAGCAGCACGGTTCAATTCCCGTAACAGCCTCCCCGAACAGGCGCCGGAATATGGCGACTAGGGGCTTTTCACAGCAACTTCATTTGAAGCCTACTTGTGACAATAAGCGATTTTCATTTCATTCATTTTTCAAGTGACTACAAGAGGCCAGAATTAGAGCGCAGATCAATGCTGGTGGGACTGGAGGAGGTTACGGAGATCAGAAGCCCAGGGATGATAGGTGATCAGGACTTGGTGAAAGTGCGACACATGCAGCAGACGTATGGATAATGATGGATAGATAAGGATGGAGGGACGGATGCGTGTGTGTGTGTCATGCTTCTGCCACAAGAAACAATTTCTCCGTTTCCCTTATTTAATTCAATAAAGGGCAGCACGGTGGCGCAGTGGTTAGCACTGCTGGCTCACGGCGCCAAGGACCCAGGTTCAATCCCGTCCCCAGGTCACTGTCCGTGTGGAGTTTGCACATTCTCCCCGTGTCTGCGTGGGTCTCACCCCCACAACCCAAACATGTGCAGCGTAGGTCACGCTAAATTACTCCTCAATTGGGAAGAAAAGAAAAGAATTGGGTACTTTAAAAAAAAAAATCATTCAATAAAGCCCTACATAATTTCAAGAACAACACAGTAATCTACAATATATATTTATTCTATAGTAACCATTGGGCCAGTTACTATAAATGGTATGGACAGCGGCATGGTGGCGCAGTGGTTAGCACTGTTGCCTCACGGCGCCGAGGACCCGGGTTCGATCCCGGCCCCGGGTCACTGTCCGTGTGGAGTTTGCACATTCTCCCCGTGTCTATGTGGGTCGCATCCCCACAACCCAAAGATGTGCAGGGTAGGTGGATTGGCCGCGCTAAATTGCCCCTTAATTGGAAGAGAGAGAATTGGGTACTCTAAATTTTAAATAAATAAATGGTATAGACGAAAATAAAAAACTCGTAATGGCCATGCGCTATTGCCACCATATGTTTGTTTCAGAATTCATCATAGTAAATTACTATGTCAACACTTCCCATTCAATTCTGTTGTTAATTGTCACTTTGTAGATGCAAGCTCTTACCACCAGGCTGGCTGAGGCCAGTGTCTGATGTTTTCCCAACAGGGAAATAAAAAAGCTTATGATAATCAACTGACAAAAGCAGTTCACACCATCCATTTACTCTACAGTAATCATCGGGCCAGTTATTGTACAGCTTTTAAAATGGGGGAACTGGGTGAGTACAAGATTTACCTGTGCACAAGTGCTGCAAATGTAGTGCAAGCAAAATGAGTACAAATTACAAGCCTGCCACTTTTGAAATTGCGAATAAGCCCTTTCTCACTGAACTGCAGAGGCCTACACAGGGTTAAACACAGAACAGCACTACTAGCCTGTAAGAAACTTTAAGCCCCAACTGACTATGACCAAGCCAAGATAGTGAGTCTGCCACAAGTGTCAGGAGCTAACGCCGTCTAAATTGTTGCTGCCTTTGGAGTCATATACAACATA
Organism: Scyliorhinus torazame; assembly: GCF_047496885.1. NCBI lineage: Eukaryota > Metazoa > Chordata > Chondrichthyes > Carcharhiniformes > Scyliorhinidae > Scyliorhinus > Scyliorhinus torazame. Next base: position 264,586,430 of record NC_092714.1, on the reverse strand, counting down.
TCCTCCACAAGAAAGCTTCTGCTGCCTCCGCGTGGGTGCCAACCATGGTTCAGAAGGTAGCTACCTCACCCTGGGAATCAGACGATTGTGGGATCAAGACTTGGCTCGACACTCCCAGCAACATTCCCACAGCGCGTGCGCAGCCTGGAAGGCACCACTACGGCCAAGTTCAGCATGGCACAAGTGCAGCGGCACAGAAAGGTTGAAAAGCACACTCATTGAAGGAATTGGCATAACAACATTGTAAAGGAAGCATTGACCCCCCCATGCTGAAGGGAGGGATTGGAGTAACAGGAATAGAGAAGTCTTCCTACAATTGTACAGAGTTTTCGTGAGACCCCATCTGGGGTACCATATGCACTTTTGGTCTCCACGCTTAAGAAAAATACACTTTTGTTGGACATGGCAAAGCCTGCTTGGTCCCCGTGTTGAGGGGATTGTATAAAGAGGAGAGCCTAAGAAAATTGGGTTTATATCCTCCAGGAGAACGAGAGGCAATCTTGTTGAAACATACAAGAGTCGGAAGAGTTTGAGAGGGTGGACGGGGAGAGATTGTTTCCACTGGCCGGGGAATTTACAACACAGGGGCTCAGGCTCCAGATACGGAGCAGATCATTTAGGACAGAGATGAGGGGAAATTACTTCATTCAAACACTCGCGACTCTTTGGATTGTCTACCCCAGAGGGTTGGGGGGGGGGGGGGGGTCCCATTGAAGGCCGGGGTGGAGAGATTTTTCTTTTGGGTCTCTCAACGAAAGAAGGGATGTGCGGGGTGGGGGTAGTGGAAATGGGGAGTTGAAGCCCAAGATGGGTAATGATAGTACTGAATGTTGGAGCAGGCATGACAGTCCGTGGCTACCCCAGCTTCTATTTCTTACGATGGCCTCTCACGGATAACCTCACGATGCTCCACTTCTCCAGCTTCCACCCTAAACACATTAAAGAAGCCATCCCCGATGGACAAGCTCTCTGTATACACAGGATCTGCTCAGACGAGGAGGAGCGTAACAGACATTGAAAGATGCCCTCGTACGAACGGGATATGGCGCTCGACTCATCGATCGACAGTTCCAACGCGCCACAGCAAAAAAACGCACCGACCTCCTCAGAATACAAACATGGGACACAACCAACAGAATACCCTTCGTCGTCCAGTACTTTCCCGGAGCGGAAAAACTACGACATCTTCTTCACAGCCTTCAACACGCCATCAATGAAGATGAACATCTTGCCAAGGTCATCCCCACACCCCCACTACCTGCCTTCAAACAACCGCGCAACCTCAAACAAACCATTGTTTGCAACAAACTACCCAGCCTTCAGAGCAGTGGCCACGACACCACACAACCCTGCCATGGCAATCTCTGCAAGACGTGCCAGATCATCGACATGGATACCACCATTACACGTGAGAACACCACCCACCAGGTACGCGGTACATACTCGTGCGACTCGGCCAACGTTGTCTACCTCATACGCTGCAGGAAAGGATGTCCCGAAGCGTGGCACATTGGCGAGACCATGCAGATGCTGCGACAACGAATGAACGGACATCGCGCGACAATCATCAGGCAGGAATGTTCCCTTCCAGTCGGGGAACACTTCAGCAGTCAAGAGCATTCAGCCTCTGATCTCCGGGTAAGCGTTCTCCAAGGCAGCCCTCAGGACACGCGACAACGCAGAATCGCCGAGCAGAAGCTCATAGCCAAGTTCCGCACACGAGTGCGGCCTCAACCGGGACCTGGGATTCATGTCGCATTACATTCATCCCCCACCATCTGGCCTGCGAAATCCTACCAACTGTCCTGGCTTGACACAATTCACACCTCTTTAACCTGGGGTTACCCCATCTCTGGATCTGTAAAGATTTAATCACCTGCTAATGCTCGCATTCCAAGCATTGTCTGGCATCTTTGAATCCGTCTATATATATGTTTCTGGAACAGACCTCTTCATTCACCTGAGGAAGCAGCAGCGCTCCAAAAGCTAGTGACATCGAAACAAACCTGTTGGACTTTAACCTGGTGTTGTAAGACTTCTTACTCTATTTCTTACGTTCTTGTGTTGTGAGCCAACGTTCTGTCTGTCTTCTCAAGTGGATGTAAAAAAAAAAACATACTTATGTGACTTTTCACCAATAGAGGAGTTTTCAACTGTCCCGGCCAATATTTATGCCTCATCCATCACCCAAAACAAGTGACCTGGTTCTTTATGTCACTGCTGATGGTGGGGCCCTGCACTACACTGTTTCCTACATAACAGCAGTGATTACACTTCAATAACACTTCACTGGGTGTAAAGGACTCGGGGGCATCCTGAGGTCACAAAAGGCGTAACATTCATGCAAATGTGTTCCTTCCTTATGCAACTCAAAAGTCCTCTTTCCAAACACGACCCACATTCAGGAGGAAAGGGCCGAAACAATTGTTCTGGTGGGTGGCAACCAAAAGGTAACTGGACGTGATGTGGACATTACCAGACTCACATTAGTTTGTTGAAATTTCATCAGTGACACTTGTTTACTGCCTAAAACGACGAGAGTGACAGCAGTTATGCTTCCTCTTTTTAAGAAAAGGAAGTTAAGAACATCTGCGTCATTACAGTCGAGTGTGCACATTACAACGGTTGCAGAATATACCAATGCCAATTTACCCTTTACCATTCCCTGGATTAGCAGTCACAGCACGTATGGACTTAACCTGTCAAACTGCATTCTTTCAGAAATAACTGGAGATTGAGAAAAGCTAGGGAACCCAGGACAAGGGGATAATGTTAAAATTAGAGCCAGGACATTTAGGGGCGATCACTTCTTCACTCACAGGGTAGAGGAAATCGGGAACTCTCTCCCCAAAAAAGAAAATTCCCAAACTGAAGTTGGTAGATTTGTTAAGTAAGGGTTACAGAAACAATGTGGGTACATGGAGTTTAGATACAGATCAGCCATGATCTAATGGAATTGTGGAACAGGCTGCAGGGGTTGAATAACCTCCTCCTCGTCCTGTATTTCACAGCAGACACCCTTAAAACTGATTCTGATTTTCACACAACCGCAGCAAGGATCATTGTTGCAAAGGGGAGGCATGGAAGCGATGAATAAGGGCAGGGTATCTAATGTATGGGTAGTTAAGAGTTTAGGGCTTTGGGGGCGGGTGGGGGGAAAGAGTTGGGCGTGTTATTGCGGGGTTTTTGCGCGTGTTGGATCTCTCGGTTTAAAATGTTATTATAAATGCCTCAATATAATATTTTCTATAAATAAAGGATCATCGGGGAGGCAAGGTGGTTAGCACTGCTGCCTCACAGCTCCAGGGACCCGGGTTCAATTCCGGCCTCGGATGGCCGTCTGTGTGGAGTTTGCACTTTCTCCCGGGTCTGCGTGGGTTTCCTCCGGGTGCTCCGGTTTCCTCCCACAGTCCAAAGATGTGCAGGTTAGGTGGATTGGCCATGCTAAATTGCCCCTTACAGTGTCCGAAAGGTTAAGTGGGGTTACTGGGTTACGGTGGAGGCGTGGGATTAAATAGGGTGCTCTTTCCGAGGGCCTGTGCAGACTAGACGGCCTGAATGGCCTCCCTCTGCATGGTAGGGACACTATTCTATGATAAGTCCGGTTCAACCACCCCATAACGCACGGTCGCCGTGACTAAATACACCAGCCCTCGTCACTCCAGCTGATTTCTAGTTTTAAGACCCCGAGTTGCCATGAGACACAGAAAGCTGGGCAAACCTTAACTCGACAAGAACTGTCGCCTTCGAGGAGATTTGAAAACATTGAAAGGGAAGGTTCTGTCCACATGTGCACACATTTTCAGGTAAATCAGGTGGTTGGGGGGACTGGTGTAGCACAGTGGGATAAACAGCTGGCTTGTAATGCGGAACAATGCCAGCAGTGCAGGTTCCATTCCCGTACTGGCCTCCCCGAACAGGCGCTGGAATGTGGTGACTAGGGGTTTTTCACAGTAATGTCATTGAAGCCTACTGGTGACAATAAGCGATTATTATTATTGTCTAAGGCAGTGCTACTCAATTAATCCTTCACCCAATGCTCTTTCCCCACAGCTCTGAAAATGTCTTTCCTTCAAGTCTTTATCCAACTCTCCTTGTAAAGTTACTATTGACTCTGCTACCACCAGCCTTTCTGGAAGGTTAATTTGCCAACCACCTTAAATCCGCTGGACCCAGCCAGCTACCAACTAGTCTGCAACTCGAAACAGTGTCTCCTTATTTACTCTATTCCTGATTTTGAACACAGTCTCCTTCTAACCTTCTCTTCTCCAAGGAAAACAGCCGCAGCTTCTCCAGTCGCTCCACATCACGGAAGTACCTCATCCCAGGTACCACGCCAGAAAACCCCTTCCGCACTCTCTCCAGGGCCTCGACATCCCGCGAAAGTGCACTGCCCAGAACTGGACACAATACTCAGTTAATAAAATGTTTGCCACAGGCCCCTTGATTGAACAGTCTTCATCGAATTCACAGTGCAGAAGGAGGCCATTTGGCCCATCGAGTCTACACCGGCTCTTGGAAAGAGCACCCTCCCCAAGGTCAACACCTCCACCCTATCCCCATAACCCAGTGACCCCACACAACACTGAGGGAAATTTTGGACACGAAGGGCAATTTATCATGGCCAATCCACCTAACCTGCACATCTTTGGACTGTGGGAGGAAACCAGAGCACCCGGAGGAGACCCACGCGCACACAGGGACAATGTGCAGACTCCGCACAGACAGTGACCCAAGCCGGAATCGAACCTGGGACCCTGGAGCTGTGAAGCAATTGTGCTATCCACAATGCGACCGTGCTGCCCCTGCCACCTTCACCAATTTGTGTACGTGCACCTCCCGGGTCTCTCTGTTCCTGCACCAATTTTAAAATTATACCACTTTATTGCCTCTCTTCATTCTCCCGGCCAAAAGGAATCAGTTTACACATTTCGGCATTGAATTGTATCTACCACGTGTCTGCCCACATCACCGCCCTGTTTCTCTTCAGAAGTCAGTTCCCATCCTCCTTAGTGCTCACTATGTTTCTGAGCAATCCTGAAATCATGCTTCATGACCCAAGTTCAGATTTTAAGACGCATCTAAAAAAAAAAACAATTCTGAAACCAACAGCACAGTACATCTCCTGCCGTCAGAAAAACCAACTGTTCATCACTACTCTTAACTCCAAGCTGCCACTCCCCCATATCTTGCTAACAAGACTCTTGTGGTATTGCGCCTAACACTTTTGGAAAGTTCAGTTATTTCATCAAATAACTCAACCAAGGTGGTCAAACATGATAATACGCCAGCAACAAAACTATACCAGCGCAGAGTGAGATATGAAGCAATACTTTCCTTTCAGAGAGAAATCGACCTCTGGAATCAGTTGCCATGTTTTGTGGAGTGTGAATTCACAGCGAGCATTCAAGGGGTTGGTGGATGAGTCCACTGAGCAGTTGGGTGTATAAAGAAGTATGTTTCTCCCAGTACCTACGGTCTACTGACGTTTATCTGGTTCCCCTTCATAACTGGGAATTTCCCAGTACTTCCTTCGTTGGGGGGGGGGGGGGGGGGGGGAGAATGGGGATTTTTTCAGGGGGCGCCTGCTCACAGAGCATAGTGGCACAGTGGTTAGCACTGTTGCTTCACAGCACCAGGGTCCCAGGTTCGCTTCCCGGCTTGGGTCACTGTCTGTGCGGAGTCTACACGTTCTCCCCGGTTTCCTCCGGGTGCTCCAGTTTTGGAATTCTCCCGTAGTGCACCCAAACAGGCACTGTAGTGTGGTGACTAGGGGACACTAATAAAGATTACTTTTCCTCCCACAAGTCCCAAAAGACGTGCTTGTGAGGTGAATTGGACATTCTGAATTCTCCCACAGGTGGAATGTGGCGACTAGGGGCTTTTCACAGTAACTTCATTGCAGTGTTAATGTAAGCCTACTTGTGACAATAAAGATTATTACTTTAATAAAAGCAAAAATGCTGGAAACCTGAAATAAACGCTGGAAGTACTCAGCAGGCTTGGCAGCATGGAGAGTGAAACAGTCAGTCGACTAGGACTTCTTCAGAACCACTATTTTGAACAGTTATGGAACGGTCACGTTCAACTCGAAACATCAGTTCAGTTTCTCTCTCCACAGATGTTGTCAGACCTGCCGAGTCCTTAGAGCCTTCTGCACATAGTTTTCCTTGATAATACATAAAGTCTGGATGGGCCTATTGCCCAATATGGGTTATTACTGGCATTTTCATAGAATATTACAGCATAGGACGCCACTCAGCCCATCAAGTATGCGCCTGCCTTTTGAAGAGCTATCCAGTTACCCGCTTCCCAAATTCCTGGCTTTGTTTCTCCTTCAAGCAACTGCCCAATTCTCTTTTGAAGGTTCCTATAAGGCGGTTCACTCCAGATCTTGACCTCTTGTTCATGTATTCCTCATGTTGCCCTGGTTCAAATCTGCGTCCTCTGGTCCTTTCAGCCATTGAAAACTGTTTCTTTCCATTTTATCTAAAACCATCGTCATTTCATTAGCTGCTGTCAAATCTCCTCTTAATTATCCCAGCATTAAAAACCCTTGGGTTTTGATGGCATTCCTCATGACCTCCAGACATCTCAAAAGCACTTTGTAGCTAATGGAGTACTTTTGAAATGTAGCCACTGCTGCAATGTAGGAAACACATCGGCCATCTCCCAGGGCAGAATGTGATCATGGCACGATAATCTGTTGTTGATTGGAGACACCGGGCCTAAGTGGGCAGCACGGAAGCACAAGTGGATAGCACTGTGGCTTCACAGCGCCAGGGTCCCGGGTTCGATTCCCCGCTGGGTCACTGTCTGTGCGGAGTCTGCATGTTCTCCCCGTGTCTGTGTGGGTTTCCTCCGGATGCTCCGGTTTCCTCCCACAGTCCAAAGACGTGCAGGTTAGGTGGATTGGCCATGATAAATTGCCCCTAGTGTCCAAAAAGGTTAGATGGGGATATTGGGTTACGGGGATAGGGTGGAAGTGAGGGCTTAAGTGGGTCAGTGCAGACTCGATGGGCCGAATGGCCTCCTTCTGTGCTGTACGTTCTATGCCCTGCTCTTCTTCACATAGTGCCATTGGATCTTCTACGTTCATCCGAATGCGTATATGGGGCCTCGATCTAACATCTCCTCTCATGGACAGCACCTCTGACAGTGCAGTACTCCCTCAGTACCGCACTGTTGTGTCAACTAGACTAGTGTTCAAGCCCGGAGGGAGATTTGAACCCGGAAACCTGTGACCCAGAGACAAGATGCTATCAACTGAACCCAGGGTACTCCAATCGATTCACTTCACTTCATTTTAGTAAAGCTTCTGTACCTTTTCAAATCCTTCACCTCCTTCCTGAAGCGTGGTACGAAAGATAGAGACAATGTTCCAACGGAGATTACAAAAAAACTACAAATCACTCAACGTGGAGGCGACTGACCTTCGAACAGACCCTGGATGGGGATCGGGGGGGGGGGGGGGGGGGGGTCACCGCACAGGGGTAGGCATCACTGGGGCAGTCACAGGGGGAGCCCATTGGAGAGAAGGTCGTAGTGGGTGGCTGGTCCACTGGAGAGGGGTTGGTGAGAGGTGGGCCCACTGGAGAGGAGGTGGCAGAGGGGGAGTCCACTGGAGAGGGGATGGGTCATTGGAGAGAAGTGGCGGGGGGGATCCGCTGGAGAGGGGGTGGCGGGGGGTCCGCTGGAGAGGGGGTGGCGGGGGGTCCGCTGGAGAGGGGGTGGCGGGGGTCCGCTGGAGAGGGGGTGGCGGGGGGTCCGCTGGAGAGGGGGTGGCGAGGGGTCCGCTGGAGAGGGGTCCGCTGGAGAGGGGGTGGCAGGGGGTCCGCTGGAGAGGGGGTGGCGGGGGCCGGCTGGAGGGGGGGACGGCGGGGGGGGGTCCACTGGAGGGGGGGGTCCACTGGAGGGGGGGTGGGGGGTCCACTGGAGGGGGGGCGTGGGGGGGCCACTGGAGGGGGGGGGTGGGGGGTCACTGGAGGCACTGGAGGGGGGGTGGGGGGGCCACTGGAGGGGGGGTGGGGGGGCCACTGGAGGGGGGTGGGGGGGGTCCACTGGAGGGGGGTGGGGGGTCCACTGGAGGGGGGTGGGGGGTCCACTGGAGGGGGGTGGGGGGTCCACTGGAGGGGGGTGGGGGGTCCACTGGAGGGGGGTGGGGGGGTCCACTGGAGGGGGGTGGGGGGGTCCACTGGAGGGGGGTGGGGGGGTCCACTGGAGGGGGGTGGGGGGGTCCACTGGAGGGGGGTGGGGGGGTCCACTGGAGGGGGGTGGGGGGTCCACTGGAGGGGGGTGGGGGGGTCCACTGGAGGAGGGGGGGGGGTCCACTGGAGGAGGGGGGGGTGTCCACTGGAGGGGGGGGTGGGTGTCCACTGGAGGGGGGGGGGTATTCACTGGAGGGGGGGTCCACTGGAGGGGGGGTGGGGGGGGGGTCAAGCTGTCGCCTCCCTCGCAGCCACCGTCGCTGCCCCGCTCTGCGGCCGGTTCTCCCCCACCTCTGCGCACAATTGCCCCGTTGGTCGACCGCCGGCTCCCCTCGCCCCGGTTCCCGCTCTCGGTCGCACTCCTTACCGGCGCGGATGCCGCCGCTGCACCTCCTCCATGACTCTGAGTCCCGGCTGCTGGTACTCCTGCTGCTGCTGCCTCTCCGCTCGCTCACTTCCTCCCGAGACCGGAAACCCCCCCCTTCCACCAGCTGGACGGACGTGACGTCACTCCGCGCTTGCGGGGCGGAAGTTGCGCCAACTGCTGCGGATGAGACGGACGTGACGTCAATCCCCGTGCATATGGCGGATGTGACCGCCGCTATCGGGGCGGAAGTAACGAGTCCCATTGTTAGCGGGGCGGATGTGCGGTTATAGCAGATGCAGAAGTGGAGAGTCTGTAAGGTTTTCATATCAACAAAACAAAATCCTGCAGCTAGATTTTCCCCCTCTCCTTCCCTTCATTTTCCTCGTCTTCTAGTTCCCCCTACTTTTGCCTCACTTGATTGATTTATTGTCACATGTACCGAAGTACAGTGAAAAGTATTTTTCTGCGGCCGAGGGAACTTACACAGTACGTACATAGTAGACAAAAGAATAATCGACAAAGAACATTGACAGTGATGCATCAACAAATAGTGATTGGTTACAAGGGCCAAACAAAGCAAATACATGAGCAAGAGCAGCACAGGGCGTCATGAAGTGTTCTTACAGGGAACAAATCAGTCCCAGGGAGAATCGTTGAGGAGTCTGGTAGCTGTGGGGAAGAAGCTGTTCCTAGTCTGGACGTGCGGGTCTTCAGACTTCTGTAGCTTCTGCCTGACAGAAGGGTCTGGGTGGGAGGGGTCTCTGATAATGCCATTTCTGAGACAGCGGGAGGTGTATACAGAATCAATGTGGGGGTGGCAAGCTTGTGTGATGCATTGGGCTGAGTTCACCACACTCTGCAGTTTCTTGTGATCTTGGGCCGAGCAGCTGCCATACCAGACTGTGATGCAGCCGGATAGGATGCGCGCTACGGCACATTTGTAGAAGTTTGTGAGAGTCGTTACAGACATGCCACATTTCTTTAGCTTCTGTTGGAAGTAGAGACATTGTCGGACTTTCTTGACTGTTGCATCAATGTGAGAGGACCAACACAGACTGTTGGTGATAGTGACCCCCAGGAACTTAGAGCTATCAACCATCTCCACTTCAGAGCCATTGATGTAACCGGGGGGCGATGTGGGGGTCGTGCTACTCTTCCTGAAGTCTATGATCAGTTCCTTGGTCTTTCCGACATTCAGAGAGAGGTTGTTTTGGGTACACCATGCAACCAAGAGATCTATCTCCCTTCTGTCGTCTGATTCGTCTTGTTTCAGGTACGACCCACCACAGTCGTATCATCCGCAAACTTATAAATTGAACTGGAGTTAAATCTTGCCACACAGTCGTTTGTGTGTATAGGGAGTACATTAGAGGGCCAAGCACACATCCTTGCAGGGCCCCGGTCTTGAGGACGATTGTGGAGGAGGCCGTTACCTGTCCTGACAAGATTCTGGTCTGTTGGTGAAGAAGTCAAGGATGCAGTCTTCTTTTCATTGCCATGGATCACCAAGTGGAGTATATATATAGCAGCATGAAGTGGCTGGGCAGAATGGTCTTTTATGATATGTTCTCTGCAATTACCCATTGCAGCCTGACTCCAGCTGCTGCTGTATGGCCAGGATTCCTCTCTCAACACTCTAGCCAGGACCACTGAATCATATTGGAGAAAACAGGAGCAGGAGTAGGCCATTAGGTCCACTGAGCCTGAATGATATTATAGAATACATGACAAAAGATTCAGCCAGCCACATGCAGGAGAAATTCACTGAGTGCCACTTCCCTGCCTTCTCGTAACCCTGCACCTACTTCCCTTTCTGATAATCCAATCCTCTTTTGAATGCCTCGATTGAACCTGCCTCCACTACACTTTTAGGTAGCATATTCCAGATCCTAACCACTTGCTGGGTGAAAAAGTGTTTCTTCATGTCACCATTACACGATTTGCCAATTACCTTAAATCTGTGCTGACCGTTTCTTCCTATCTACACTGCCCAGACCACTCATAATTTTGAATACCTCTCTCAAATCACCTCTCAGCCTTCTCCAATTGCTACGATTTCAGTCTCTCCGGACTCTGTGGGAACTGCTGTGCTAGTGAGAGTTTACAGAAGAAATTATAGAGCCTTACAACATAGAAAGAGGCCATTCAAGTCATGGATAAATTAACTCTGCTCTAACCCTCATCGCCCTATATTTTAATTCCTTTTCAAGTATTTATCCAATTGCCCTCTGAATACCACGACCAAATCTGCTTCCTCCACCCTCTCAGGTATGGAGATCTCACTACCACCCCCATCCCACCTTCACCCTTGATACATCAAGCACTGTCTTCCTGCCTTCTGTTAGCAAACCAATATCAGATCATCCAATTTCTATCCAAGCCAAAGGGGACTTTTCTGTTTTATGCTTAAAAGCAGTGCAGGAAATGTGATAATTAGCAAATGTTTCAATAGTAAAAGCAATTGGGACACTTACTGTCTTCTGGGCAACATTGGACTGATACTTTTGTTGAAAATCAGGAGGAGGAAAGACACACTCTTTCTCATTTGAATCCATTCTCTTGCGGTTTATAGGATACAAGTAATATCAAGTGTGTATTCAGGGGGAGGCACGTGGTGCAGTGGTTAGCACTGGGACGGCAGCGCCGAGTGAAGTGTTGGGTACTCTGACACACAGACGAAGCAACACGGGTGCGAATGATACAACGCAGTTTTATTTCATTGAACTATAAACATAGTAAACTCTGGTATTCAGCACATGGTGAGCCTCTGAGTGGCTGGCAATGAGGTCTGTGCCCTGAGCTCTCTCCTGCTCGAGTGCCCAGGAAGTGTTGTGTTCCCTGCCTTGTACTGTGTATGCTCTTGTCCGTGATTGGCTGTCGTGTTGATTGGTCCGTTGATCTGTCCATCATTGTGTGTATGTGTGTGCTGTGATGTTCACCTGAATATCATGACATCCCCCCTTTTTTACAGGATTATGTGCCTACGTGGTTATAAATAGAGATGTGTACTGAGTGTAGCTAAATGTGTGCGTGTGCAATATTTACAGCATGTACATGGGGTTTAACTATATACAAGGGGCGATGTCGGGTGTGACATAACAACGAGGTTGTACCATGAACAAAGAACGGGAAAACGTTGACCGATAAAGCGAATTCCTGTAACGATAAGAACATAAACATATTAACAAAGTGGTTGCATGAGTTCAATGTATAAACAGTCTCATAAGTCCAGTCTAGTAGGTGGGCGATGAATTCGGGTTGACCGTCTCCAGGGTAGGTCTGGAACCACCGGCTGAGGAACGGGCCTGGCCATGGCCGATGACGGAAGGGGCATGGTAGCAGGCAGCTCCACGAAGTCGAAATCAGGAACAACAGGAGGGCACGGTGTCAGTGTAAGGTCTCGTAGCGAGCGTGGAAGCAGGCGAAGAGCCCGGCCATTGCGCCGACGAACGGATCCATCAGGCATGCGAACCAGGAACGAGCGGGGAGCCACGCGTCGGAGAACTTCGGCAGGTGCTGACCAGCCGCCTTCTGGTAGGTGGATGCGGACTTCATCTCCAGGGGCCAGGGCGGGAAGATCAGTTGCCCGTGTGTCATATGCCCTCTTCTGGCGACCGCGCTGCTGTTGAATCCTGTGCAGTACCGGAGCATGGTCGATCGTGGGCGCCAGAATGGAAGGTACAGTAGTCCTGAGGGCGCGACCCATCAGCAGCTGGGCTGGTGAGAGACCAGTGGCTAGTGGGGCCGAGCGATAGGCCAGCAGGGCGAGGCATAAATCCGATCCGGCAGCAGCAGCCTTACAGAGGAGCCGCTTGACAATGTGAACGCCCTTCTCCGCCTTTCCGTTGGACTGGGGGTGCAGAGGGCTAGGCGTCACGTGTGTGAAGCCATACGAGGCAGCAAACGATGACCATTCCTGGCTGGCGAAACAGGGCCCATTGTCCGACATGACAGTCATCGGAATGCCGTGGCGAGTGAAGGTGTCTTTGCAGGCCCTTATGACAGCGGACAACGTCAAATCGTGTAGGCGTATGACCTCTGGGTAGTTGGAGAAGTAGTCAACGACGATGACATAGTCCCTGCCGAGCGCGTGAAAGAGGTCAACACCCACCTTCGCCCATGGGGACGTCACCAGCTCATGGGGCAGAAGCGTTTCAGGAGGTTGCACCGGCTGAAACCTTTGGCAGGTTGTACAGTTGAGCACCATATTGGCAATATCGTCACTGATGCCCGGCCAGTACACCGCCTCTCGGGCCCTCCGTCTGCACTTCTCGACCCCCAGGTGGCCTTCGTATAGTTGGTCGAGAACCAGCTTGTGCATGCTGTGCGGAATCACAATCCGGTCCATCAATGACGGCCAAGTCGTTTAGGACATTGTAGAACTGCGGGCACTGCCCTTTGAGCCACCCTCCCATCATGTGGCGCATCACACGTTGCAGAAGGGGGTCGGCCGCAGTCTCTCTGCGAATGCGGGCCAGACTGGAGTCGTCAGCTGGCAGATTTGCCGATGTGAAGGCCACCTGCGCCTCGGCCTGACATACGAACCCCTCCGAATCTGGCGGCGTGCTCACTGCTCTAGATAGGGCATCCGCAATGATAAGGTCCTTCCCTGGGGTGTAGACCAGTTGGAAGTTATACCTCCTGAGTTTAAGTAGAATGCGCTGGAGGCGAGGGGTCATCTCGTTCAGGTCCTTGTTTATGATGCTGACCAGGGGGCGGTGGTCAGTTTCAACAGTGAACCGGGGAAGACCATACACATAATCATGAAACTTGTCTAACCCGGTTAGCAAGCCCAGGCACTCCTTTTCGATCTGCGCGTAGCGCTGCTCTGGGGGTCATGGCCCGCGAGGCATACGCGACCGGGGCCCATGACGCAGTGTCATCCCGCTGCAGGAGCACCTCCCAATGCCAGACTGGCTGGCATCAGTCGAGATTTTAGTGGCACGAGACGTGTCGAAAAACGCCAGTACCGGTGCAGTGGTGAGCTTGGGTTTGAGCTCCTCCCATTCCTGCTGGTGTGTGTGCTGCCACTGGAACTCCGTGGACTTTTTGACAAGGTGGCGCAGTGCTGTCGTGTGGGAGGCAAGGTTGGGAATGAACTTCCCCAGGAAGTTGACCATGCCTAGGAAGCGTAGTACTGCTTTCTTGTCTGCCGGCTGCGGCATGGCTGTGATGGCGCTCACCTTGTCTGCATCCGGACGGACCCCTGACCGGGAAATGTGGTCCCCCAGGAACTTCAGCTCGGTTTGGCCGAAAGAACACTTGGCTCGGTTGAGGCGCAGGCCGTTTTCACGTGTGCGTGCAAAGACGCATTGGAGACGATAGATGTGCTCCTGTGGTGTGGTGGACCAGATGATGACGTTGTCCACGTAGACGCGCACCCCTTCGATGCCTTCCATCATCTGCTCCATGATCCTATGAAAGATCTTGGATGCCGAGATGATGCCAAATGGCATTCGGTTGTAGCAGAACCTGCCGAAAGGGGTGTTGAAAGTGCACAGCTTTTGGCTGGGCGGATCTAGTTGGATCTGCCAAAAGCCTTTAGAGGCATCCAGTTTGGTAAATATTTTCGCCTGGGCCATTTCACTCGTGATCTCTTCCCGTTTGGGTATGGGGTAATGTTTCCTCATAATATTGTTATTGAGGTCTTTTGGGTCAATACAGATCCGGAGCTCGCCGGAGGGCTTCTTGACACACACCATGGAGCTGACCCAAGGTGTGGGCTCCGTGACCCTGGATAGGATCCCTTGGTCCTGGAGATCCTGCAGGTGCTGCTTGAGGCGGTCTTTAAGTGGCACAAGGACCCTGCGAGGTGCGTGAAGGACTGGGGTGGCGTCTGGTTTGAGCCGAATTCTATAGGTGTATGGCAGTGTTCCCATGCCCTCGAATGCCTCCTGGTTGTGGGCGAGGAGCGATTGGAGCTGTGCGTTAAGCTCTGCATCAGGGAAGTCAGACGTTCGGTCTGGCGAGAGAGAGTGGACTCATTACACGAGGTGGAGAGCCTTGCATGCCTGTATGCCTAGCAGGGAGTCCTTCGATGAGCCCACTATCTCGAATGAGAGTGTGGCCGTGTGTGTTTTGTGTGTCACCTGGAGCTGGCAGGATCCCATAGCCCGGATAACGTTCCCGTTGTAGTCGACCATCCTGCACCGGGACGGCCGAATTGGTGGTCTGACCTTCATGGCGTAGAAGGCTGACCATGCTATGAGGTTGGCGGAGGCGCCAGTGTCCAGGCAGAAAGTTATCGGCGATCGGTTGACCGTCAGGGTGGCACACCATTCATCACCCGGATTGATCGTGTTAACTCGGTTCCCATCAATGACCGCAACACGGAAGGCGTCTCGGTCATCTGTGTCACCGGTCTGGATGTCATCTGGGCACGATTCGTAATGGGGAGGCTGAATGGTCCTCACGTCCCTGCAAGGTTGTCGGAATTGTGGAAGATCGACAGGTTGAGCTGCTAGACAGCAAGCAGCATAGTGGCCCACCTTGCCACAGCGTAGGCAGTGTCGGGTTCTTGCGGGACATTGCTGCTTTAAATGTGCAGCTCCACAGTTGCCGCACGTCGTGATGTCATGACGATCGTTGCGCCACTGCGCATGTGCAGTTCGGTCTTGCGTCGGGCGCGCCTGTGCATCACGTCCCTCAGTGTTGCCGTAGGTTTTGGCACGCACAAGCCGACGTCGTCCAGGCCACGGGCCGGGAGGAACCCGATCGCCTGGACCCGTTCGGCCTGGTGGGGCACCTGGCTCGCCGATCCGGCTGCGTAGGACCCCCGCCGCGCCGATTCGGTTGCCTGAAATTGTGCATAGCGGCTAGTCGCGTTTTCGTGCAGGACACAGGCTTCAATTGCGGAGGCTGAGGTGAGGCCTTTTATTTTTAAAAGCTGCTGGCGTAGGGTGCCCGAGGCGACCCCAAAAACGATCTGGTCCCGAATCATGGAATCGGAGGTTGTGTCGTAACCGCAGGACTGCGCGAGAATGCGGAGATGGGTAAGGAATGACTGAAAGAGCTCATCCTTACCTTGCAGGCGCTGCTGGAAGACATATCTCTCGAAGCTTTCGTTGACCTCGACGTTGAAGTGTTGGTCGAGCTTGAGAAGGACCATCTCGTATTTGGATTTGTCCTCGCCTTCCGCGAACACCAGGGAGTTGTAGACATGGATGGCGTGCTGCCCTGTGGTGGTGAGGAGGATGGCGATCTTTCTGGTGTCCGAGGCGCCCTGTTTTTCGTTGGCTTCCAGAAAGAGCTGGAAGCACTGCTTGAATAGCTTCCAATTTACGCCGAGGTTCCCAGCGACTTGCAGCGGCTGCGGTGTGTTGACGGTGTCCATGGCGCAGGATGGCAGATTTGTGGGTAGGTGTCAATTCACTCCTGGTATCATGAAGTGTTGGGTACTCTGATACACAGACGAACCAACACGGTTGCGTATGGTACAACGCAGTTTTATTCCATTGAACTATAAACATAGTAAACTCTGGTATTCAGCACATGGTGAACCTCTGAGTGGCTGGCAATGATGTCTGTGCCCTGAGCCCTCTCCTGCTCGAGTGCCCGGGAAGTGTCGTGTTCCCTACTTTGTACTGTGTATGCTCTTGTCCGTGATTGGCTCTCGTGTTGTGTGTGTTGATTGGTCCATTGATCTGTCCATCATTATGTGTGTATGTATGTGCTGTGATGTTCACCTGAATATCATGACACCGAGGACCTGGGTTTGAATCCCGCCCCTGGGTCACTGTGGAGTTTGCACATTCTCCCCATGTCTGCGTGGGTTTCACCCCCACAACCCAAAGATGTGCAGGATTGGTGAATTGGCCACGCTAAATTGCCCCTTAATTGGAAAAAAAAATGGATATTCTAAATTTATTTTATTAAAAGTGTGTATTTAGTGCGACCATCTTATCGTTCCATCATGGGGGCACATTTTCATCTCGCTATACTCTCTACGCGCAAGAATGGGACAGTAACAGGAGAAAAATTAAACAGGTCCTCCACTGTACCATTCCTTATTTTTTGCAAGTTGCATAGGAGTATATGATGGAATCATAGAATGGAAAGCATGGAAGGTGGTGATTCGCCCATCGTGTCTGTGCTGGCTCTTCCGATTAGTCCTTAATTCCTTGCAGTTCCCAAGAGTCACGCAAATGTTCCGCTTGAAGGGGCGGCACGGGGCACAGTGGCTAGCACTTCTGCCTCACAGCGCCAAGGACCTGGGTTCGATCCCGGCCCCTGGTCACCGTGCTTGTGGAGTTTGCACAGTCTCCCTGTGTCTGCGTGGGTCTCACCCCCACAAAAAAGATGTGCAGAGTAGGTGGATTGGCCACGCTAAATTGCCCCTTAATTGGAAAAAATAAAATATTTTAAAAGTATTTTTCCAAACTCCTGTTTAAAATGATCAAATCTCCTTCCACCGCTCTTTCAACCAGTGCACTCAAGATCATAACAATTCACTGTGTAAAAGAAATCCTGCTGGATCCAACAATGCTATTCTAAAGAAGAGCAGGGGAGTTCTAACCAATATTTATCTCCATACCAACACTTAATATCACATCACTATCCTACAAGGAAAGATTTGAGTACAATGGGCCTCTGTTCACTGGAGTTCAGATGAGGAGATCACAATGAAGTATTCAAGAGTCTTAGAGGGCTTGGCTGGGGAGATGCTTAATAGCCGCTCCCCCCCCCCCCCCCCGACTAGAGAGTCTAAAACTAGAGGTCATAGTCCTAGGACAAATTGTGTGTGTATAAGGAGCATAGTAGGCAGCTAAGTACGCAGCCTTGTGGGGCCCCGGTATTGAGGACTATCAAGGAGGAGGTGTCATTGTTTATCCTGACTGATTGTGGTCTGTGGGTCAGGAGGTCAAGGATCCAGTTGCAGAGGGAGAAGCCAAATCCTAGATTTTGGATACATGCTTGGCTAGGATTATGGAATTGAAGGTGGAGCTGTAGTCAATGAACAGGTGTCTATGTCTGACGTAGGAGTCCTTGTTGTCAAGATGCTCCAGGGATGAGTGTAGGGCCAGGGAAATAGCATCTGCTGTGGACCGGTTGTGGCAGCATGCAAATTGCAGAGGATCAAGGCAATATGGAAGATTGGAGTTGATGTGACTCATGACTAACCTCTCGAAGCACTTCATAACGATAGATGTCAGGCCCACCGGTAGTCGTTGAGACACTTTGACTGGTTCTTCTTTGGCCCCAAATGATAGTGGTCTTCTTGAAGCAGGTGGGAACCTCAGAACAGAGTTGGGAGAGGTCAAAGATGTCTGCAAATGCACCTGCCAGTTAGGCTATGCAGGGTCAGAGTGCTCAACCAGGGACTCCGTCAGGACCCTTTGCTTTCCGTGGGTTAACTTTCGAGAAGGTCGATCTAACTTCAGAGGCTGTGATAGTAGGTATGGGTGTGCCCGAGGCTACTGGGGCAGGTGACAACGGTTCATTGGCTTCCTACTCGAAACGAGCATAGACTGCATGGAGTTCATTAGGGAGGGGTTCTCTGTTGCCAGAGATTCTACTCGGTTTTGCTTTGTAGCCCGTTATATTGTTTAAGCCTTGCCACAACCGCCGAGGGTTTGTGTCATTAGTCTCTAGCAAAGGTCATACCTAGACTTCTTGTATAGGTCACGGTCACCCGTCTCAGACCTGGACTTCAGTAGGGAGTGGATCTCCTGGTTAAATCGCGGTTTCCGGTTGGGGAACACGCATACTACCTTCTTTGGCACGCAGTCCTCAACACATTAACTGATGAACTGTGTGACGGTAGTGGCATTAGTCTAGGTTGCCCGCCGAGTCCTTGAATGTGCACCTGTCCACCGGCTCCAAGCAGTTGCATAGGAGCTCTTCCAGCTCTTTCATTGCCTCGGACCAGCACTGCACGACCTTCTTTTTAAAAAATAAATAAATTCCTATTAAGGGGCAATTTAGCGTGTTCAATCCACCTACCTTGCACATCTTTGGGTTGTGGGGGCAAAACAGACACACAACATTGGGAGAATGTGCAAACTCCACACGGACAGTGGCCCAGAGCCGGGATCGAACCTGGGACCTCAGCGCCTTGAGGCTGCAGTGCTAACCACTGAGCCACTGTGCTGCCCGGTGCACAACCTTCTTAAACAGATCCTCCCGCTTAAGTTTCTGCTTGTATGCCGGGAGGAGCACCGTCTTGTGGTCGAGGATGGAGCGGTAGCTGCCCTTGATATTGTGTAGCGGTGGTCAAGAATGATAGGACCCCAGATGGGACAGATGTGTTAGTGTACTGCCAAAATTCCACCGTCGCGAGCTTGGCCTGGTTGAAGTCCCCGGCCACGATGACCAAGGCCTCCGGGCATTCAGTTTCAAGGTTGTTTATAGCATTGTACAATTCATCAAGCATCTCCGTCACTTCTGCCTGGGGTGGGATGTAGACCGCTGTGATGAAAGACCAGCCATGCCCCCCATTTTACAGCACTACCTGCTGGATCCTGCTGAGAGTTTAAATGTCCCAAAGCTTTTTTTGAAAAGCTACACAGACAGAAGGTAAATGTGTCAGAGGGAAGGATGGCAGTGCGGCGGCAGAGTAAGGTGGTAGGTGGCCTGGCTGGCAGGTGGGTTGGTTATCAGGTGGGCAGATGAGATGGGTTCAGTGGCATGTGGGTGAGTGGATAGGCAGGTCAAGGGGTAGTCGGCTTCTCTAACTGAGGCAAGGCGAGTGCGGCAGCTAGCCTTAACCGCCACCATGGACATCCAATTTTGTTCACCTAGTCCTCACCGTTCTCACATTGTGGTTCAGGGAAGTAGTGAAGGGGATAAGTGCAGAAGTGTGGAAAATGGGACAGACATGGTCAGATGTCCTGCAATCACAGTGGGAGGAGCTCCTCAGTGGAGGAAAAAGGAAGGCCCATCAAGTACTCGTAGGGAAGGTTGCATTATCTGAACCGATACGAGCAGGCCAGACAAACCGAATGGAATGGAATCCTTGCAGGAAGGTGGGTGTGAGGAAGCGAGTAGCACTAAAGGAGAAATTGTAAAAGTTTTAGCCATGCTGCTGGAGGAGGGTGGTGGTAGATGGAGACTGGTTAAACCTCAGTTCAAGGAAGAAACTGAGCGCCCTCAAACTGTCCTGGTGCAGGTGGATGGAATCATTGCCAGGCTCTGTATCTAACAGTCGATCCTCTGCCACCACTACCCCTCTCCTTTCAGCATTCCGAAAGGATCAAGATGCCCATTCCAATGAAGTCCACACATTAACACCGGCCATTTTACTTCCCTCACCTGGCAAGGCCCCAAACACTCCTCCCAGATAAAAGCAGCAATTTAGGTGTGCTACTTTTAATTTAGAGACTGTGCCCGCTGCTGACAATATAGTCGGTTCTACACTGGGCAAGGCCAAACGTGGACCGGGTGACCACTTTGCTGTACACTTTCGTGCAGTCCGCAAGCATAATCCTTGCTTCCTTTTGCGTGCCATTTTAATTCTCCAAGTTGTTCTCACACTGACCTCTCTCCACAGGTGCTGCCAGATTCGCCGAGTATTCCCAGGATTTTCTAGATCTATTAAAAATCAATTGTAACATTAAAATTTCAGTTAACTGCCCCCCCAGCCTCGACAGGTTTGGAGAGGGTGGAGTAGAGCGAGAGAGCAATTCCTTGAATCAATTTAAACACCAGTTAGATCACATCTTAAATCTACTATGCTCAAGGGGATAGAAAGAAGCCCATTCTATACAGCCCGTCTGCATAATTTAACCCTTTTAGCCCTGGTAGAGACAGTCAAGAATCATAACACTGAAGATTTAGGGAGAGTATTTTCCTTTAATTACTCCGATCTCAACAAAGTATTTGGTCAATAAAGTACACCATATTTCACAAAAGAGATTATATGCATCATGGGTCCCTGGAAACCAAAATCAGTTTAGCCATTGAACAAAATATAAATTGTGCGTATAGTTCAGTCCCACTGAGGGACACAAATGTAAAAATTCTAATGCAAGAAGGTAGAGATGTAGAAAACATTTTTTTTTTTTTTTTTTTAAACTCCATAATTTTTTATTTTTTTTTAATGACCCCCACGGTAGCATAGTGGTTAACACTATGGCTTCACAGCGCCAGGGTCCCAAGTTCGATTCCCCACTTGGGTCACTGTGCGGAGTCTGCATGTTCTCCCCGTATCTGCGTGGGTTTCCTCCGGGTTCCCTCCCACAAGTCCTGAAAGACGTGCTGTTAGGTAATTTGGACATTCTGAATTTTCCCTCTGTGTACCCAAACAGGTGCCGGAATGTGGCGACTAGTGGCTTTTCACAGTAACTTCATTGCAGTGTTAATGTAAGCCTACTTGTGACAATGATAACGATTATAATAAAATGTGTTTATCCAGGAGAGGAATGTCGGCACAAAGCCAGGGATGATTTCATTCTGCCCGGTCAACATACAGCCCCTAGTGCAAAATGGAGATCTCCAGTTTTCCACAAAGCTGAAATCCCTGTGAACGCTCACCTTCAAGTTGTCAGTGGATCAACGCGGCTCCATTTTCCAACTTAAAAGCTATCAGACGGGCATAATTATTCCCTTAATTCAAGAAGGTCAGGTCACAGTGGTTTCTGTTACACGCAAAGCCTTGGAGGAAGTGGGCAGACTGCAGACCATCCCAGGGAGATATTAGTGAGTGGGTACAGGTACCTCTGTTAGGGTATTTTCCTATCAGCATCCCAGACCATTCTCGAGGCACTTAACCCGATTAAAATAGAAACTCTACAGTGCAGGAGGCCATTTAGCCAGAGTCTACACCGACCCATCGAAAGAGTACTTTACCCATGTCCACTCCACCCTATCCCCATAAACTAACCTGCATATCCCTGGACACTAAGGGGCAATTTATCACGGCCAATCAACCCAACATCTTTGGACTGTGGGAGCACCCGGAGGAAACCCACGCGGTCACAGGGAGAACGTACACACCGCGCACACAGGTCAGAATTGAACCCGGGACCCTGGCACTGAGGCAGCAATGCTAACCACTGTGTCACCCTTATAGAAAATAGAAATGTTGCTGGCCATAGCTCCTATCTAATGCAATCTCAGAGACCCATACTGGCACAGCCTCAGCCTGGGGACAACATCACCCTAATGGAAAGAAAAGGGGGGAGGGGGGGGGGGGCAGGAGAAGGGCATAGAGTGAAATTCTCAGAGAGCCGGTACAGACACTATGGGCCGAGTGGCCTCTTTCTGCTCTGTACCAAGATTCTCTTCTGTGAAGAGATGAAGCAATGCGATCCTTAAGACTTAACCGTAAAAAAGAGAAAGTACTAATACGTTCAGAAAATCAGTTTATTATTTGCACAACTGCCCATCCATTTAGCAGCAAATTAAAATGTATCCTTGGCGGAGAATATTATGCAAAACGTGACAAGTGCTGCACAAAAACATTTCCTACTCCCCTCAGGTTTATTATCAATTTAAATCTCATTAAGTCAGGAGTTCTGCTCAATGGGTAGGAGGACATTTTGGTACCAGATAGTTCGACTGAATATTACAGAATCAAAGTTGGGTCACTTGACACATCTTAGGTGGTCAACTCTCCAGGGCTGTCAGGGAGTCTCCAGGAATTAAAGATTAATCTTCAGGACACTGGTATGAGCAACATCCAGGAAAAATCATAAAGGGGCGGTTACCAAAAAAAGGTTTGTTCTTGAATTTCTTAGCAAATTTTTGTTTATTATTTGTAATAAAAAATGGTTCAAGTCTGGTAATCATAAGATAAAACCTCCAGAAATACAACAGTAAGTCGGCAACTCAAGTCCAGCTCAGAGTTTGAGCCCACATCAAGTCTCAGTGCAGAGAGGTGCAGACCAACACTCTGGCTCAGTCCGGAGGGATTCCCATTGCTCATCACAGGATAGGAACCTCTGCTGAGGATACGAGCACTGGGAAAGGATCAAATGGAGATGCTTCCTTCTCTTTCCAAGCACACAGACAGGTTAAAAGGAGGAGGGCCCACTTGGGTGGGTAACTAGAGAGCCACTAGGTGCATCCCAGTACAGGTCAACATCAAAGTGAGGCATTTTTTAAAGTGGTGGAAAGGAAATCGAGTATTCAACACATTAATGTAATAAAGGATGTAACAATCATAAACAAGTTACACTTTCACAGTGCTTCAAACGGCCTGGCAGTGTAACCTTGATGCTCATCGTCAGTCATCAATAGTCTATTTAAATGTGCAACATTGCACATGCATTCCTTGAAGTATCAATATTTAGATACTCAAGTCACAACTGCACCTTCTTACCCTTGAATAATAAACAGAGCATCATAAGCACCCAATCCTAAAGTGAGGCAGCCCCAATGCCAACTCGCCGCCTGGATAGTAAACCATTCCTGGAAGAGCAAGAGATCAATTCTGCGGGCTGATCCCACCGTCTCCTATTGCACAGCTCCCTCCTGAATTACTGTGGCTCCCGAGGTCCAGTTGCAGCGATTAGCCGGGTGAAGGCTTTCT
The DNA here is from genome assembly GCF_047496885.1 of Scyliorhinus torazame. Taxonomy (NCBI): domain Eukaryota; kingdom Metazoa; phylum Chordata; class Chondrichthyes; order Carcharhiniformes; family Scyliorhinidae; genus Scyliorhinus; species Scyliorhinus torazame. The sequence goes on along the minus strand of NC_092714.1, from coordinate 264,563,386 downwards.
GACCCATCCGGGCAGCCTGCTAGTTTCCAGCACCTTTCTTTGGAGAGCCTTTCTGCAGGGTAATTTCACAAACTCTCACACACCAATGCCTGAATGGTCTCATCCACACACATTAGTGAACAGTAATGTATTCCCTTCATCAACACACCGTTTGATCTGCACCTAGTTTAGCGAGTGGGAGATTCTTGAGCACATTTGACATGAATATATACAGTTTTGAACTATTCAAGCCTTGAATTTCATACCAACATACGAATTAGGTGTAGGTCATTCAGCCCTCAGGCCTGCCCTGCCTTTCAATAAGATCATGGATTGATCTGATTGGAACCTCACCCCCACATTCCTGCCTTCCCCCGATAACCTTCCACTCCCCCATTCTGCCTGTATCGAGAATCTACCTCTGCCTTAAAAATATTCAAAGACTGTGCTTCCGCCACCATCTGAGGGAGAGTGCCAAAGATTCAGGACGCTCACAAAAGATTCTCCTCATTGGTGTCTTAGATGGGTGATCTCTTATATTTTAAAAAGTGACAGATTTAAATCAATACATTCAAGTAGGTGATCATTCTAAAGCTAACTGCAGTTGCACACTTGGACCACTAGATGGGGAATGAGCTCCATGGAACAGTTACAGCGAGAGATCATTTAGCCATTCGTTATTGTGTCGGCTCACTGCAATAGCAATTCGTCCTGCTCATCCTCCCAGCTCTTTTCCTGTAGCCCTGAAAATTCCCTTCGGGTGCTGATACAACTCCCCTCAAAAAGAACATGATTGAACTTCTGGTTTCCTCCCACAGTCCAAAGATGTGCAGGTTTGGTGGATTGGCCGCACTAAATTGCCTTTAGTGTCCAAAAAGGTTAGGTGGGATTACTGGGTTACAGGGATAGGGTGGAGGTGTGGGCGTGAGTAGGGTGCTCTTTCTAAGGGCCGGTGCAGACTCGATGGGCCGAATGGCCTCCTGCTGCACTGTAAATTCTATGATTCTATAAACCTGCCTCCACCAGTCTCGGATAGTGCATTCCACATCCTAACCACTTGCTGCAGGGACATTTTCCCTCATGTTTCCATGGGTTCTTTTTCTAATCGCTTTAAATTCGTGCCTTCCGATTCTTGAATATTCCCTAACATAACGGGAACAATTTCTCTCTATCTACTGTGTCTTGAAGATTCCATATACTTTTTTAAACTAGGTTCGCAACCTGCCTTGCCTTACTTCAACAATCTGAATGGTCTCATCCACACATGTTAGAGAACACTGATGCATTCCCTTCATCAATACATAGCTTGATCTGCATCCAGTTTGGTTCATACGCTCCCAGGTATCTCCTCTGGAAATGGACCCTTTTATTTTATGCTGCCTCTCCTCATTCTTCCTACCAAATGGAACCACTGCACACACCCTGATCCCCATAATTTGTCAGAGAATAACTGAATTATTTTTTAAAGTTCTAGAGTACCCAATTATTTTTTTCCAATTAAGGGGCAATTTAGCATGGCCAATTCACCTACCCTGCGCATCTTTGGGTGTGGGGGCAAAGTCCACACAGATACGGAAAGAACGTGAAAATTCCACCCGGTCAGTGACCTTGGGCCGGGATCGAACTCGGGTCCTCGGCAGGGGGGGGGGGGGGCAGGTAAAGAGCAGCCCATTTAACCCAACTGAGGTTACCAAGTTCAACATGCACCAGGAATCGCTTTTAATCCAGGATCGTCCAACTGTCCAGGGCTCAGAGTCTTGGGCCAGCATTTGAAGGACTTGCAGACGCCTCTGTGGAACTGACTGACCTCTAATGGGTTAAGGCACATCAACAAGCAAGTAGCATTTCATTCAATGTCCACGAGTGGAATTTGTTAAAGAAAAGAACAAAGTGAACCATTTATGATCAGCTATTGAAAAAATATATATTATAAGCTCACATAAACCATGCCAATATATTACAATGAGAGGAGGTATAGTTCTCCAACTTTACCGCAATGCACTCTCAGACTTGAGGCACAGTAAGTTCATCTCGGTCTACCTATCCTTATGTAAAATAATAAAGTTCCACAGATTATTGCAAGCAGAATTCCAGAGGTGGCCATCTCCTGGTCAGTGAGCATAACAGACCCTCCCAGCATCCAGCTCCTTCCGGAAGGTTCTAATGCTGAGACCAATTAATATTCTTCAAGTCTATTCCCTCCTGTACCATCTCCCAGAGAGGACTGCAAAAGATAGAAAACAAAATTAAGAGAAATTAAAACTTTAAATAAAAATATAAATCTGTGTTTAGAGGTGAAATGGTTTCGAGCTGGGGAATGTGTTCCCAATTGCAAGTTACTTTTTTTGGCATGTTAGCATTTGGGGAACGTTTCCCATTTCAGATACCCAGTGAGAGCATCATGCATCCCAAGGTCGGGTATAAGCACAGCTAAATGCAGAGTGAAGCTTCCTCCTCATTGCCCCTATAACCTACCGTACTCCATTTTAAACGAGCTCCTCTCGTGCAGGAATATTTATATTGTTCTCCCAATCATTTGCTACACCAGTGTTCTTAAGGCCCATAAGAGATTGACAGTTAGTGAAGATGTGGGGCATGGACTCGTGTTCAGTGGGAACTGCATCTAGACTAACAGACTGGGATTGAAGAACAATTACCACACTGGTACTGCAAAAGCAGCAACCTCCTAGTATCCCAGTCATTACGGTGCCGAATACGGCCATCCAGCCCATCATGTCTCCACCAGCTCTCCAAATCGCCATTGTTTCTATTCAAATAATCATTTAACGCCTTCTCGAATGCCTCGATTGAACCTGCCTTCAGCACGCTTCCAGGCAATGCATTCCAGACACGAACCACTCGATATGAGAAAGTTGTTTTCTCACATCACATTTGCTTCTTTTGCAAATCACTTTAAATCTGTGCTTCCGTGATCCTTTTGACAAAGAGGAACAGTTTTTCCACTATCTACTCTATCCCCTTAGCCTTGTTCTCTCCTAGATCAGGCCCAACCTCTCCTGAAGTTCCTCATCCCTGGAACCATTCTTGTTAACCTCTTCTGTGCTCTCTCCGATGTGCTCACTTCCTTCCTATAGTGTGGCGCCCAGAACTGTGCACAATATTCTAGCTGAGGTCTCACTATTGCCATGTATAAGTTCAGCATAACGACATTGGCTCTTGTACTCGGTGTCCCGATTAATGAAACCCAGAATACTATATGCTTTATTAACTGCTCTCTTCACCCGATCTGTGCACATGTACACCCAAGTCCCTCTGCTCCTGCACCCGATTAAGAACTGTTCTCCTATTTTTTATTGTCTATCCCCGTTCTTCCTACCAAAATGTATCACCTCACACTTCTCCACAATGACCATCATCAGCCCACTCCATCAACTTGTCTATGTCCTTTTGAAGTTCGGTACTGTCCGCTTCACAGGTTTCAGTGCTTTTAAGTTCCGAGTCAACTGCAAATCTTGGTGGAACAGAATAGTAACAGTGCATGGGAACATCATCTCCAAATCTCACAAATAACATGCTGTCTTGGGCTTATACCACTTCTCCCATCAAAATACTGGAACTCCCTGCATAACGGCACTGCGGGTGTACCTTACCACATGGACTGCAAAGGCTGAGGCAGTGACTGACTAAGTGCCACCTTCTCAAGGGCAAGTAGGGAAAGGTAATACTTTCTGGTCTTGGCAACAACCACATCAGATTACATTGCCTCAACCTGCCTGTCACACAAGGAACCTCATGCGCGGAAGATGCTAGAATATATCAAGAACAAATGTTTCTTCAGTCTGTCAATCAATCAACACACGCACATAACACTGCCATTTTACACTTTGGTTACACTGCGATCAGTGTTTCAATTTTCAGCTTCAGACTGGTCACTGAGTTTCATTTTATCTTAGTCATCCGAAAAACATTAATCAGGCCTTTGATTCTAAGTTTCAGCTTTAATTTTGGGTAAAAGAAAATAATATTTAAAATAAGAAAGAGCTTTTTAACTTTCTATTTCCATGCTAGTTTATCAGGTTTTAAACAAAACTGTTGAGAAGCACCTGGGACTGGAATTAACTGGACTGCATTCTGCAATTTGAATTATAAAATCTGATCCAGAGGTTATGGACAAGTGACAGCAGTCCATTAATCATAGAAAGTTTCATTTCTGGCAGCACGGTGGCGCAGTGGTAGCACTGCAGTCTCACGGCGCTGAGGTCCCAGGTTCGATCCCGGCTCTGGGTCACTGTCGGTGTGGAGTTTTGCACATTCTCCCAGTGTTTGCCCCCACAACCCAAAGATGTGCAGGGTAGGTAGGCTGGCCACGCTAAATTGCCCCTCAATTGGAAAAAATGAATTGGGTACTCTAAATTTATTTAAAAAAAAAAAAGAAAAGTTCATTTCAGTTTGGGATTTTAAGTTCCTGTCGAGAGAAATGTCGAGTTTGATAACAGCAACCGGAAGTATAATAATAGAGTTTTGTCCTTCATTGCTAGAGGGATGGAGTTTAAGACTAGGGAGGTTATGCTGCAACTGTATACAGTGTTTAGTGAGGCCATAACTGGAGAGTGTGTTGTTTTGGTCTCCTTACCTGAGAAAGGACAGGCGCTGGAGGGTGAGCAGAGGAGAGTCACTAGGTTACTCCCAGAGTTGAGGGCGTCGGATTACGAGGGGAGATTGAGTAGACTGGGACTGTACTCATTGGAATTTAGAAGGACGTGGGGGGACCTCATAGAAACATATAAAATTATGAAGGGAATAGATAGGATAGATGCGGGCAGGTTGTTTCCACTGGCAGGTAAAAGCAGAGCTAGGGGGCATAGCCTCAAAATAAGGGGAAGTAGATTTAGGACTGAGTTTAGGATGAACTTTTTCACCCAAAGGGCTGTGAATCTATGGAATTCCCTGCCCAGTGAAGCAGTTGAGGCTCCTTCATTAAATGTTTTCAAGATAAAGATAGATAATTTTTTGAAGAATAAAGGGATTAAGGGTTATGGTGTTCGGGCCGGAAAGTGGAGCTGAGTCCACAAAAGATCAGCCATGATCTCATTGAATGGCGGAGCAGGCTCAAGGGGCCAGATGGCCTACTCCTGCTCCTAGTTCTTATGTTCTTAAATTTAATTGTTATTTTTGCCACCCCCCTTTTATGTTTTTTTTGGACAAATGTAAGACCGCACCTCATGGCCCTCAGCCTCTGCACGTGCTGGATGCATTTCTGTGCAGTGTAATCCACCTCCTCCTCCGTCGTAAAACGCCCAATCCCAAATCTGCAATTATAATGGGGACAGTGTCATTCAGCATCAAATCGGACACCAGGACAGCACAAAGTCATAGTTCTCCTTTGCAAAGTTGAATCTGGGGTAGGAGGGGAAAGAGAAAGAACAAAATGACAACTTGAGTTTATATAGCACCTTCATAAAAGCATCCCGCGGTGCCTGTAAAAGAGTCCCACACAACAGAATTATCTTTCCTTCAGCTAAAGTAGAGACACTTTCACTCCGTCTGGAATGCTTAAATAACCCACCAAATCCTGAGGTGAAGGCTCAGACAGGAAAGCCCACTTGTGCAAAATACCAGAGACAAATCAGACAATGAAATATCGATCCCTGGCTTAAGGTGGGAGCAGAGGGGAGAATACAGGGAGATCATCAAAAAAGAAGAAATTTAGGGCAGCACGGTGGCGCAGTGGTAGCACTGCAGTCTCACGGCGCCGAGGTCCCAGGTTCGATCCCGGCTCTGGGTCACTGTCGGTGTGGAGTTTGCACATTCTCCCCGTGTTTGCGTGGGTTTCGCCCCCACAACCCAAAGATGTACAGGCTAGGTGGATTTAACATGCCAAATTGCCCCTTAATTGGAAAAATGAATTGGGTACTTTAAATTTATATTAGAAAAAAGAAATTTGAGGCATCTGAATGAAAATCACAAGATGAAAGCTTAAAAGGGTGATGCGATTGCGATATTCAAGATGATCAAATGAGCATATAGGGTAGACCGAAAAGGGGAACCATGTTGGTTGGCTGGGGACACGTGGAGCACTGCGTAGATATTTCATTTTCAGCTCCTGGTGAGGGGCAGTGTGCAGTATTCTATATTCTCAAAGACATTAAATTAAACTCTGGTTACTGGCAAGGGGCAGTCCCCAAATAAAGTCAAATATTCATGAAGTAAAAGAAGGACTGGGAAGAGGGTGGCAGCCTCCTTTTGTACTGTACCTGATCGAGGAATGCGCCAAGTCTTCATCAGCACCGATAGCTCGCAGGACATACGAAGGTTCTAGGGAGGCTGATGTGCAGGCACTGCAAATAAAAACGCAAAGCAGCTGTAGTAAAGAGTTCAATCTAAAAATGTGTTACTTTCACTATAATATATCATGTTTTTTGATAAGGTTCCCATAAATTGGCAGAGGAGTTGTTGGTTTTAAACGTCTTCACCAAATTAGTCCATGAGCTGTTCTGATGAAAATAACCCAATTATTGTGATACGATGAAGGTCTATGATAGTCATAGAGGAGCGGTTTCTCATGGTGGGAAGTGAAAACTCAGGGGTCAACAATACAAGACAGTCACTAAAAAAATCCAAGAAACTCAGGAAATTCAGAAATCCAGGCTTTGTCAAGAGAATGGGTGAGAAAGGGCAGCACCTTGGCACAGTGGGTTAGCACTGCTACCTCACAGCCCCGAGGTCCCAGAATGGGCGCGAAAGGGCAGCACGGTGGCTCAGTGGTTAGCACTGCTACCTCGCGGCGTTGAGGTCCCAGGTTCGATCCTGGCTCTGGGTCACTGTCCGTGTGGAGTTTGCACCTTCTCCCCGTGTCTATATGGGTCTCGCCCCCGCAACCCAAAAGTGTGCAGGCGAGGCGGATTGGCCGTGCTAAATTGCCCCTTAATTAGAAAAAACAAATTGGGTACTCTAAATTTATTTATTATTTTTTTTAAAAAGAGGATGGGCGAGACTGTGGAACTCCATAGTCAAGGCCAAGAATACAGACACATTTAGGTGAGCATGTGGGGAAAAGAATTAGAAGGTTATGTCAATCAGGTTTAATGAGAGTTGGGAGTAAGCTCATTTGCAGCATAAACACTGGCACGGGCCATGTGGGCAGAAAGGTCAGTTTTAGTATTTATGCTTGTGATTTCATTCTGCACCCCCCCCAACCCCAAATTAATTATGTTCCTATTAAGGTGATCATTTAGAAATTGTATAGATTTGGGGAGCGCTTGGAGTGTTTTCTTTCAGGTGCCTAGCTCCGACAACTGCTGAGACAATATTCAACAACAGGACAATCAAGGTCAGCCCAATACACACCTTCCTGATGAGAGGGCTACATCTTTCAATGCCATCAGGAGACTCTCTCCTTCCACATATGCGAACGACAGGTTAACGCAGCCTTGCAAGGAAAGCAAATATTGGTTTAGAGCTGCACCAGACTATAATCAGATAACAATTGTATTTGTTCTCAACTGTGGACACTTAGTATCCAAAACAAGTCGAGAGGCACTGAATTTCCCCACTCCTTACCAGTTTTCACCTTGTGAAGACTGGTGAAAACAGCATGGATGATTTGCAAAGATTTAAGTGAAAAACACCAGAAAGACAAATGAAAAGTTTAAAAACCGCTGCACAGCAGAAAAACAATCCTTGCCACTTGCCCTTCTCATTTTATTCAGTACTACAAACCACTTGTTCATTTTGAGACATTTCCACTTGTAAAAGACACTACATGCAAGTTGTTCACCTTCCAGTTCTACTTAACAGTCTACACGCAAAATATGCTGACCACCTGACTTGAGCATTTTGAGAACCATGTGTTCATATTACAGATTCCGAGCTTTTTTTCATTTTAGCTTTACTGGAAAGCAAGCTTTAAAGATTTGGCCTGTCATTTTGTTTTTCTGCAGGAGACAGCCATTCAGCACAGACCCTCTGAAAGAGCACCGACCTAGGCCCACTCCCCCACCCTATCCTCGTAACCCCCACCTAACCGGCACATCTTCGGACTGTGGGACGGAACCGGAGCACCCGGAGGAAACCCACGCAGACACGGGAGAACATGCAAACTCCACACAGTCACCCGAGGTCGGAATTGAACCCGGGTCCCTGGTGCTATGAGGCAGCAGTGCTAACCACTGTGCCACCATCATAGTCTTCACTTTCCCCTACCAGTTCACAGTATCTTCGCAGAATAGAGGTCATTTAAATATTTTAATGACATTTCGGGAAGGCAAATAGAATTATACGAGGCGGCACAGTGGTTAGCACTGCTGCCGACAGTGCTGAGGACCCAGGTTCAATCCAGGCCCCGAGTCATTGCCCGTGTGGAGTTTGCTCATTCTCCCAGTGTCTGCGTGGGTTTCACCCCCACAACCCAAAGATGTGCAGGTTAGATGGATTGGCCACGCTAAATTGCCTCTTATTTAGAAAAAAATATAATTGGGTACTCTAAATTTATATTTTAAAAAAATAATTATACAGCACAAAAAAGGGCCATTCAGCCAATCGTGCTTGTGCTAGGTCTTTCCCCATCGCCAATGCAATTTTTCTTTTCAGGTACATATATCCAATCATGACAGGAAATGACATTAGACTGTCAGATTGAAGAGCTGGAAGAGCTCAGACACATCACCTTCTGTAAATCCTACAATCCAGTCCTTCTTTAAGCTCAGAGACAGTTACCATACCTGGATATCTCTGCTCTGCATCCCCATTCATAACCACATCAGGGATCGCATCCATTATCGTAGTCACCAAACGTCTGGCCAGTTTGGACACGTGCTTATGGTCAAGCTGCAGGAATAAGCACAACTATGTCACAAATCACATCCATAGAAGGCCAAACCAAATCACTTGTGTACTTTGATGCACTTTTAAACAAGTCAACAGATACAAGAATGGGGAGAACAGTTCCTCTGCATTTTCTGATGGTGCGCTGTAGTACAAAGAGTACAGACATTACAATTAATATCTCCAAGTGAAGTGTGCATCACTGGCAAGAAATGAATGCCTTTTAGAAGCTCAATGGTGTGCATTATTCCAGTGCCACTGCCAATGTTCAAATATGGTAATTGTAGAGTCAATAGTACCCATCAAGCTCAGTCGTGCTGACAGCAGTAACAAACAATCTTTGTGGGTCTTCCCATTTACTGCCCTCCCCGCTGAACGTTTAGGCATGTTGATACCATCTAGGTTCTTACACAATGGTTATGACGACCGAAAGGCTTCTATCAGCCGAACTGAACAGAGCAAAGGCCAATGGTGTTTGAAGGAGAAAATGGGTTGGTTTGGAGTGTGGGGGTGGGAGAGGAGAAAGGGATTGAACAGCATTTAATAGATGTGCACAAGTGTGATGACTCCAAACTTGGTCTCAAATTTTGTAAAATAACCCTTCAAATCATTTGAAGTAGAACTGTATTGAGAACTGGTGGTATGTCTATTACATAGGCACACAATCCATGAGAACATGACCAGATTTTGTGCAACACACCAAGACACAATACAGTACACAGCATCTACCATACTGGGTGAAAACAGGGAGTGGGAAAACATTAGCTTCCCTTTAGCGAAGCAGAAAGCTCGTCAACAGTTCACTTACCTCCATCTCCTGCTGCGCTATTTCACATGCTGCCCCAAGTCCGACTACCAATGGAGTTGGAACCGTGCCCGAGCGCAAGCCTCTCTCCTGCCCCCCGCCGCTCTGGATAGCCTCCACTCGTACTCGGGGCCGCCGCCGGATGTAAAACGCACCCACACCTAATAGAGGACACAAAAGAGCACAACTTCCTGATCTCACATGTCAAGATATCATGTTTACAGATATAACAACGCGTCTTGCACAAAGTGCTCATGTGTATCCATTATTACCCCATTTTTGACCAACTCTTTTGGATACCTGCACCCCCATGAATTGACTCAAAAGATTCTCTCAGCAAACCTTCCACAGTCTCACTCCATCTCGAGTGTAACAATCTCCAGCTGTACACACTTTCCCAAGACTGGCTGCCTATTCATTTCATGCTCCATCTGTTGTTTTCAAAAACATACCTTCTTCAGTAAAAAAGTACATTACATTGCCATTCAAATTTGACATTACACAGAGCAATATTCAATAGAGCATTGCACCGACATGTCTCCCCATGTACAACTTACAGATTATATTTACAATATATAATTACATTCTATGTCAAACATTCTCAAGTGTGCACCACCTAAGAAGTCTGACAACTTCTGACCCCATGGTGCACTAAGGCAGGCCAACCCGTAGACTGTGACCTTTTTCCATTGAGCTTTTGTGGCTGCCTCAAGTTCTTCACAACATAAATTGTTCATTTTTAAGATGTTATGCTGTCTTCCCATTATTTAACAATTTATGAAATTTAAGCAAATAAAATGCTGATCTGCAGTAGACCAGCAATGATTGTTGTTTTCCTGCTTCATAAAACGTGCCATTTAATCAGAATTGATAAGAGTGCCACAAGAGCTCGGAATTAAGTAGGTTCCACTTTATTCCAACAACAGCACTAAAATGTGTAACTATCAAACCATCACTGCTGCTTCATATGTGTGAATCTCAAAATCCCTAGTGCAGGAGGCCATTCGGCCCATCAAGTCTGCACCAACCGTCCGAAAGAGCATCACGCCTAGGCCCACATGCCCACCTAACCTTTTGGACACCAAGGAGCAATTTAGCATGGCCAATCCACCTAACCTGCACATCTTTAGATTGTGGAAAGAAACCGGAGCACCTGGAGGAAACCCACGCACACACGGGGAGAAAATACAAACTCCAGTCACCAAAGGTCGGAATTAAATCCAGGTCCCTGGCACTGTAAGGCAGCAGCGCTAATCATGGTGTCGCCATTCCACCCGTATATTGGTTTGTTACAGACTTCAAAACCAATTTAAAATTCAGAATGTAGTTAACAACACCAACCAACACGCACCATTCTAATAGCATGGCTCAGTACACATTTCCTGTTCATCACGTGTCAAATTGATATCACGTGAGATTTAATGAAATGAAAATTGCTTATTGTCACAAGTAGGCTTCAAATGAAGTTACTGTGAAAAGCCCCTAGTCGCCACAATCCACCGCCTGTTCGGGGAGGCCGGTACAGGAATTGAACCATGCTGCTGGCCTGCCTTGGTCTGCTTTCAAAGCCAGCGATTTAGCCCTGTGCTAAACAGCCCACTAAATAGTTAGTGGTACAGTCATTAAAGGTTTATTTTCTGATTTACTATGAGCAACAGGATAGAAGATTGAAATGGATGCACAAGATTCAAAATAACAGGCGCAGAAGTGAATCAGACCACATAACTGGGTGAAATTGAAACTTCCTCCCTACCATTCTCAAACATGCCATTAACAGAGGGGCATACTTGCTGAGATAGCAAATATGCCAAGATTTTGAAATGTGATAGAATTAAAGAGTGTCAGAAAATACAACAACTATTCAGACTTTTATTTCTCTGGCTGCTTAGTCAGGAGAGACAACTGGAAGATGATTTGCCGAGGGGTGTGCAGTATGGTTATGGGTCAATCTTCAGAAGGGTGCAACTTTTGGAGTCCATGGGACAAGTTGTGAATGCATAATTTATTATCAGTGGAGACAAAATGTTCCATAAAAGTAACACATGGCTGTAAGTTGTGACAGAATTTGCAAAGGATGAAGTTTAACTGAATTGGATAGGGTGAAGTTCATACCTTTAGGTCCATAGATTTTGTGCCCACTGATTGACATCAGATCAATCTTCATTTTGTTCACGTCGAGGGGAATTTTTCCAACAGCCTGTGCAGCATCCGTATGGAAAAACACCTTCTTAGCATGGCAGATGCGACCTACAACAAACTGAAAAAAGTGAAGGCCCAACAGCAGATACAAGAGGTGAAAGAACACAAACAGCTAAACTTGGAGATTATGTTCAATTTAGTTGACAGCTCTCAAACAAACTGTACTTCTTGGCAATTACCTCTCTTCCTTTGCTGAAGGCATCGACTCATTGTTAGGGCAAAGTTTTAGGCCAGGAGTTCGTTAGTGACCATTCCTCGCGTGCGAAGCTGCACAGTGAGCCATCACAGCCAAGTTAGATCCTTATCTTGTCCAAGGAGCACAAATATGCATTCTGCAGGACAAGTTACTACGTTGCGATTAGTAGCAAGAGTCCTGCTTGATTTTCTCTAACTCAGATCTTTTATTGTCAAATCAAGGAAATACTCAGGGAATAGTTTGAAGAACAGCATATTGTGTTGATCAAAAATGGCATTGTGCCAAATTGTTCATCACAGGTTAAGTCTTCTTGTTCTTGGGCTACTTCAAAGGGAGTCCCAGAGTGGCTCTGTAAGTGAAAGGGTCAAGAGCCTTCTAAAGGCTTAATCCGCAATGCAAACCCTTTGATAATATCCTACCATCTAATTACTATGCCATTATCTTGCAGCAGTTTATAAATAATCTATGAAAGAAAATATTTGGAATCAGATACAAAGTTGGGAGAGATGGTCAGATCACCTCGAACCGAAGGTTCAGCCTTGGCTCAGTGGTCAGCTCTCTCGCCTCGGGGTCAGAAGGTGTTGGGTTCAAGTCCATTCCAAAGAGAGAGAGAGACACAATCGAGGTTAACACCAATGCAATAGAGGGAGGGCTGCATTCTCGGAGGTGGTCTTTCAGATGAGATATTAAAGGAAGGTCCTGCCTGCTCTCTCATGGGCATACTCTAAAGAGCAGGGGAGTTCATCCAGGTATCTTGGCCAATATTCCTCCTCATTCAACTCCACAAAAGCAGATTATCTGGTCATTATGACATTGCTGTTTGTGGGAGCTTGCAAATCAGCTGCTGTACTTCCCATATTACAACTATGGCTGCGCTTCAAAAAGACAGTGCTTTGGGATGCTCCGAGGTCATGAAAGAGAGTAACGCGTTGCTCTGTTGCCCAACGGATAGCATGCTGGACGTCTAATCATTGCCATGATGAAAGGAGTAACCATGTAAATGGAAGTTTTTTCTGTCATACACACTCAAGACCGTAGGCAAATTAAAACTTGAGCTCATTAGTGAGCAGCTGAGATGCACAGGCAGGTGAGGTCCAAGACTTGGTTCATTCAGAGTGAGCTGCAATGACGCTACAATTGCTCTATGGCCCACGCTATGGAGAGAGCAGCCAGGTACCTGTTCCTGATCACTATTTAATCCTCCCTGCTTAATATAATTTGCAATTTGCGTGTATATGGTACAAATCACCCAATCTTACACACCTATCTCATCAACAGGTTGCTTTACACCAATTTCATTGTTCACGGTCATTATTGACACCAAACCAGTATCTGGTCGAATGGTCTCCTCCAGTTGCTAGTTGCAAAAGAAAAAAAAAAAAAAATTGCAGTTAGCAACACCAAAAAGAAATCTATTATTTTCCCAATCCCACCTTCTTACAAACTGTGGCAGTGTTATAATTAAGGTCGACTGCTTGGTCTATGAAGATGCAGCATAATGTAAAAAAAAAAGTCACTTAAGGACTCACATCAAGAAGTCACCTTTCATTTAAAAAAGTGAAACATGGCCTATGGCTCAGTGGCTAGAATGCTTGCCACTAAATCAGAAGGTTATGGGTTCAAATCCATGTACTCCCTGTACACACAAGACTGCGTGGCAAAACTTGGTTCCAACTCCATCTACAAGTTTGCTGACGATACGACCATAGTGGGCCGGATCTCGAATAACGACGAGTCCGAATACAGGAGGGAGATAGAGAACCTAGTGGAGTGGTGTAGCGACAACAATCTCTCCCTCAATGCCAGCAAAACTAAAGAGCTGGTCATTGACTTCAGGAAGCAAAGTACTGTACACACCCCTGTCAGCATCAACGGGGCCGAGGTGGAGATGGTTTCAAATTCCTAGGGGTGCACATCTCCAAAAATCTGTCCTGGCCCACCCACGTCGATGCTAACACCAAGAAAGTACAACAGCGCCTATACTTCCTCAGGAAACTAAGGAAATTCGGCATGTCCACATTAACCCGTACCAACTGGGCAGCACGGTAGCATGGTGGATAGCACAATTGCTTCACAGCTCCAGGGTCCCAGGTTCGATTCCCGGCTTGGGTCACTGTCTGTGCGGAGTCTGCACGTCCTCCCCGTGTGTGCGTGGGTTTCCTCCGGGTGCTCCGGTTTCCTCCCACAGTCCAAAGATGTGCAGGTTAGGTGGATTGGCCATGATAAATTGCCCCTAGTGTCCAAAATTGCCCTTAGTGTTGGGTGGGGTTACTGGGTTATAGGGATAGGGTGGAGGTGTGGATCTTGGGTAGGGTGCTCTTATCAAGAGCCGGTGGAGACTCGATGGGCCGAATGGCCTCCTTCTGCACTGTAAATTCTATGAATGAACTTTTACAGATGCACCATAGAAAGCATCCTATTGGGCTGCATCACAGCCTGGTATGGCAACTGCTTGGCCCAGGACCGCAAGAAACTTCAGAGAGTCGTGAACACCACCCAGTCCATCACACGAACCTGCCTCCCATCCATCAACTCCATCTACACCTCCCGCTGCCTGGGGAAAGCGGGCAGCATAATCAAAGATCCCTCCCACCCGGCTTACTCACTCTTCCAACTTCTTCCATCGGGCAGGAGATACAGAAGTCCGAGAACACGCACGAACAGACTCAAAAACAGCTTCTTCCCCGCTGTCACCAGACTCCTAAATGACCCTCTTATGGACTGACCTCATTAACACTACACCCCTGTATGCTTCATCCGATGCCAGTGCTTATGTAGTTACATTGTATACCTTGTGTTGCCCTATTATGTATTTTCTTTTAGAACATAGAACATTACAGCGCAGTACAGGCCCTTCGGCCCTCGATGTTGCGCCGACCTGTGAAACCACTCTAAAGCCCATCTACACTATTCCCTTATTGTCCATATGTCTATCTAATGACCATTTGAATGTCCTTAGTGTTGGCGAGTCCACTACTGTTGCAGGCAGGGCATTCCACGCCCTTACTACTCTCGGAGTAAAGAACCTACCTCTGACATCTGTCTTATATCTATCTCCCCTCAATTTAAAGGTATGTCCCCTCGTGCTAGACATCACCATCCGAGGAAAAAGGCTCACTGTCCACCCTATCCAATCCTCTGATCATCTTGAATGCCTCAATTAAGTCACCTCTTAACCTCTTAACCTTCTTCTCTCTAACGAAAACAGCCTCAAGTCCCTTTTCTTCTCATGTACTTAATGATCTGTTGAGCTGCTCACAGAAAAATACTTTTCACTGTACCTCGGTACACGTGACAATAAACAAATCCAATCCAAATCCCACTGCAGAGACTTGAGCATATATCGCAGCCTATAATATTCCAGAATCCACTCAAATGAAGGACAGTACTGGAGATAACCTTTACTCAGTCTTATGAAACATTACAAGCTTCCACTACACCTCCTAACTCAACTACCAAGTTTCAGTGTCTCTCCATATTGGTTCAAATGAAACCTCAATGAATGCCCTCCAATGGCATAGCTTAATTGACATATTAAAACAGGATAACACTCAAGAGCACAGTAGAGGACTGCACTGTCAGAAGCGTCGCCTGTAAGGGTGAAACATTAAACTGAGATTCCGAGCATTCCGTCTGCCCTCTTAGGTGCAGGAAAAAAAAAAAGAAAAGCGCCATTATGAAGAGCTGTAGGGGAGTACTCTCTGGCATTGTGGCCAATATTAAACTGTCAACTAACGCCAAAAACAGATTATCTATCCATTTATCTCAATGATGGAGCTCCGAGACAATTGGTTATTGGTTTCTCCTATGTTAGAACAGTGAATAGACGTCAGAAGTACTTGTAATAATAATAATCATCTTTATTGTCACAAGTAGGCTTACATTAACACTGCAAGGTAGTTACTGTGAAAAGCCCCTAGTCGCCACATTCCGGCACCTGTTCGGGTACACAGAGGGAGAATTCAGAATGTCCAATTCACTAACAGCACGTCTTTCGGGACTTGTTGGAGGAAACTGGAACACCCGGAGGAAACCCACGCAGACACGGGGAGAACGTGCAGACTCCGCACAGACAGTGACCTAATTAGTTGTTTTGCAGTTTGGAAGGTTTTAGAGACTGAAACCCAAGTACAAGTTCACTTTAATTCTTTGGCTTCACCTCTAGATTCAGCCAAGGATGGAAAGTTGTCTTAATTGCTGAAGACTTTGTTCAGTATGGAGCAATTCCATATTGTTCACCACGGATAGCTGTAATAAGTCTACAACAGCACGGTAGATTGGATTCCTCCGGGTGCTCCAGTTTCCTCTCAGTACAAAGATGTGCGGGTTAGTTGGATTGGTCATGTCAAATTGCCCTGCAGTGTTCAAATGTTGAGTGTGGTTGCTGGGTCACGGGGATAGGCTGGAGGTGTGGGCTTAGGTAGGGTGCTCTTTCAGGGGCCGGTGTAGACTTGATGGGCCTAATGGTCTCCTTCTGCATTGTAAATTCAATGATTCTATGAATTGACCTCAACTCTCTTGGATTCAGGAGCAGAATAAACACATTCTTCCAATTGCTAAGGACAGATAGAATTCCTCATTCTTCCCTAGTTGGCGGAGATCCCCCCCCCCCCCAACCATAGCTGGACCAGAAGTGGCCACGTGAAACAAATTAGTCCCGATAGAGGGAAGTGAGTGGAGCTGGCAGTGCGGCAAAGCATGGCAGACGTCAAGGACCAGGGAGTGGCGGCTCACTGGCCGAAGGAGCAGCAGATGGAGTTTTTCCAAGAGTTGCTTTGCTGAGCTAAAAAGGGATACGTTTGACCTGATGAAAACATCGATCGACCAAATGGTCGTGACTCAGGCGGCCCAGGGGAAAGCGATTCAGGAGATCAAGTTAAAACTATCCAACCAAGAGGACGAGATAGCTGTACTGGAGCACAAGGTGGAAGTGCTAGATGACCGCCACAAGAAGATGCTGGAGAGCAGGACTAGGAGGCAGAATTTAAGAATCGTTGGCCTTCTTGAAGGCATTGAGGGACCAGATGGGGAGCATATGTGTCGGGTATGCTGGAGTCGTTGATGGGAGCGGGGGCTTTCCCTCGCCCCCTGGAGCTGGACGGAGCGCACAGAGCCCTCGCCAGGAAGCCCAAGGCGAATGACCCGCCAAGGGCCATGGTGGTTCGTTTTCACCGTTTTTCAGATAAGGAGCGCGTCTTGCGGTGAGCCAAGAAGGAACTGAGCAGCAAGTGGGAGAACAGTGAGGTGCGCATCTAACAGGACCTGGGAGCGGAGCTGGCCAAGAGACGTGCGGGGTTCAACCAGGCAAAGGCCACCCTCTTTAAGAAGGGGGTGATGTTTGGGGTGTTATACCCAGCGAGGCTGTGGATAACGCATGAAGATCGACACGACTATTTCGAGTCACCAGATGATGTTTGGACATTTATTAAAGAGAAGTTTGACTCGAGTTAAAAGACACTTGAGCTTCGAAGATGGGATGCGGCGGTGGTTTGTAATTGTGTTCGGTTTTAAACAAGATTGTATTTAGGCTTGGGCGTGAGAGTGGGCTGGAGGGATGGTTGGAGGGTGCTTTGTTTCGCAGGGAGTTGATACTGGGGGGCCTGAAGTTAGCATTATCCTTCGGGAGACTGGGTTTTGTTTTAAGTGAGTGTTTCTGTTCTGGTTTATGGTTGTGTTAATGTCTTCTTGAGAGCTGTTGTTTACTTACTGGGGAATGGGATCCTGTAAATAGTTTTTTTTCTATGTGGGGAGAGGGGTCCGAACAATAAGATGATAGTCTGATCGGCGCCAGGGGCAGGGGTTATCGGGGTCAGCTGACTCTCGGAAGCATAGTGGGGGGTGAGCTAGTGTTGAGTTGGTGTCTGACTTGGGAGATCAGGTTTCTGGTGCTATGGTGTGGGGCGGGGGGGGCTCCTTTGCTGGCAAGGGAGAAATTATTTTCAGGGAATAAATGGGGGGGGGGGGGGGGGGGAGGCGACTGCTGCTTAAGGGGGTGCTGGGGAAAGGGGGTGGATGCAGGCTCGGGGCTGGCCTAAAAAGGATGATGGCTAGTCGGCGGGGGCGGGGGGGGGGGGGGGGGGGGGTGTCCAGGCTGATTACATGGAACGTGAGGGGTCTGAATGGGCCAGTTAAGAGAGCACGCGTGTTTGCGCATTTAAAGGCAGACGTGGCAATGTTTCA
The DNA here is from genome assembly GCF_047496885.1 of Scyliorhinus torazame. NCBI lineage: Eukaryota > Metazoa > Chordata > Chondrichthyes > Carcharhiniformes > Scyliorhinidae > Scyliorhinus > Scyliorhinus torazame. The sequence goes on along the minus strand of NC_092714.1, from coordinate 264,545,243 downwards.
GGAGACACATCTAAAGGTCACAGACCAGATGAGATTAAGGAAGGGTTGGGTTAGTCAGGTGTTCCACTCAGGGCTGGACTCGAAGACCAGGGGGGTAGCAATTTTGATCAGTAAGCGAGTGGCATTTGAGGCTGGGAGAATTGTGGCCGATAAAGGGGGTAGGTAGATATTGGTGACTGGGAAGGTGGAGCTTGTGAATGCCTACTCCCCAAACTGGGACAACTTGGATTTTATGAGGCGCGTGTTAGGCAAAATCCCAGACCTTGAGTCAGATCACTTCATCATGAGGGGGACGTCAATACGGTTATTGAACCTGAATTGGACCACTCAAAATCCAGGACAGAGAAGAGGCCGGCGGCAGCAAAGGAACTGAAGGACTTTATGGAGCTGATGGGGGGCGTAGACCCCGGAGGTTCACACGGCCGAGGGTAAAGGAGTTTTCCTTTTTCTCCCACGTCCACAAAGTTTATTCCCGTATTTACTTTTTTGTTCTGGGCAGGGCATTGATCCCGAAGGTGGCGGGGACAGAATACTCGGTGATTACAGTCTCGGACGATGCCCCGCACTGGGTGGATTTGCGGCTTAGGGAGGAGAGAGGGCAGCGTCCACTGTGGAGGTTGGATGTGGGGTTGTTAGCGGACGAGGTGGTTTGCGGGCGGGAAAGGAAAATAAGAGTACCCAGAAGTACCTGGAAACAAATGACACGGGAGAGGTATCGGCAACGGAGGTCTGAGAAGCCCTGAAGGCAGTTGTTAGAGGGGAACTAATATCGATCCAGTCTCAGAGAAAACAGGGAAAGGGCGGAGAGGGAAAGGTTAGTGGAGGAGATACTTTGGGTGGATAGGAGTTATGCAGAGGCCCCAGACGCGGGGCTCCTGAGGGAGTGGCGTAAGCTACAGATGGAGTTTGAATTGTTGACCACAGGGAAAGCGGTAGAACAGCTGAGAAAGACTAGGGGGGCGGTCTACGAGTATGGGGAGAAGGCGAGCAGGATGCTGGTGCACCAGCTTAGGAAAAGAGAGAGGCGGCCAGGGAGATTGGTGGGGTAAAGAATAAGGAGAGTAACTTGGTCTTGGACCCAGAGGGGGTGAATGAAGTTTTTAAGGAATTCTACAGCAAATTATATGAGAGTCGGAACCCCCGGCGGGAGCAGAAGGGATGAGGCAATTTCTGGAGCAGTTGAGGTTCCCTAGGGTGGAGGAGGGCCTGGTGGAGGGGCTGGGGGCCTCGATCGAGATAGAAGAAATCATTAAGGGGCTGGAGAGCATGCAGTCAGGCAAGACTCAAAGGGACGGATGGCTATCCGGTGGAATTTTTAAAGAAATTTTCAGAGACATTGAGCCCACTGCTAATGAGGACCTTTAATGAGGCTAGAGAGAAGGGAATTCTCCCCCCTACAAAGTCGTAGGTCTCGATCTCACTCATTCTTAAACGGGAGAAGGAACCTGAACAGTGTGGGTCTTACAGGCCAATCTCACTTCTAAATGTGGATGCCAAGCTAGTGGCTAAGATCTTGGCCACAAGGATAGAGGATTGTGTCCCGGGGTTGATAGGGGAAGACCAGACTGGATTTGTTAAGGGCAGGCAACTTAATGCCAATGTGTGGAGGCTTTTAAATATTGTTATGATGCCCTCAGAAAGAGAGGAAGCAAAGGTTGTGGCAGCGATGGATGCAGAGAAAGCTTTCGATCGGGTGGAGTGGGAGTACTTGTGGGAGGCGCCGGGATGGTTTGGGTTTGATGTGGACATTATTTGGTGAGTGCAATTGCTGTACCAGGCGCCTGTGGCAAGCGTGCGCACAAACCAGCTTAGGTCGGGGTATTTTAAATTGCACCGGGGGACGAGGCAAGGCTGTCCCCTCTCCGTTATTATTTGCTCTAGCCATTGAGCCGCTGGCCATGGCATTGACAGTCTGAAGGAACTGTCAGGGGCTGGTCCCAATGACGGTCCTCCCCAGATTTCTATTTGTATCCCAGTGCCTTCCCATCTTAATCCCCAAGGCCTTTTTCAAGCGGGTGAATAAGTTCATCTCGGGATTTGTGTGGGCGAATAAGGCCCCGCGAGTAAAGAGAGAGCTGCTGGAACGCAGTTGGGGGGGGGGGGGGGGGAGAGTGGGCTGGCATTGCCGAACCTTTGCAATTACTGCTGGGCGGCCAATATAGTCATGATCAGGAAGTGGGTATTGGGGGAGGGGTTGGCATGGGAGCGGTTGGAGGCGGCGTCATGTAAAGGCACCAGTTTGGGAGCGCTGGTAACGGCACCTCTGCCATTCTCGCCGGCCCGTTGGTGGCGGCACTGAAGATCTGGGGGCAGTGGAGGAGACACAAGAGGGTGGAAGGCGCGTAGGTCTGGACCTCGATATGTAATAACTACAGGTTTCTACCGGGCAGGATGGATGGCGGGTTCCAGAGCTGGCAGAGGGCAGGTATCAAAAAGATGGATGACCTGTTTATCGATGGGAGCTTTCCCAGCCTGCAGGCGCTGGAGGACAAATTTAAACTGCCGCCAGGGAACGGCTTTAGATATTTACAAGTGTGGGCCTTCCTGAGAAAACAGGTGGTGGCCTTCCCGCTTCTGCCGCCACGGGGGATACATGTCAGAGTAGTTTCCGGTACCTGGGTGGGGGAGGGGAAGGTGTCCGACATCTACCAGGAGCTGTTGGAGGCGGAGGACACCCCAGTGGAGGAGCTTAAGGGCAAATGGGAGGAGGAGTTAGGAGAAGAGTTAGAGCCGGGTCTGTGGGCAGAAGCCCCAAGTGGGGTCAATTCCTCCTCATCATGTGCTAGGCTCAGTTTAATCCAGTTTAAGGTGGTCCACCGGGCACACATGACGGTGGCGAGGATGAGCAAGTTTTTCGGGGTAGAAGACAGATGTGCGAGGTGTGCGGGAAGCCCAGCAAACCATGTCCATATGTTTTGGGCATGCCCGAAGCTTGGAGGGTTCTGGCAGGGGTTTGCCAAGGCAATGTCCAAGGTGCTCGGTACGCGGGTGGTGCCAAGTCCAGAGGTGCCGATCTTTGGAGTGTCAGAAGACCCGAGAGTTCAGGGGGTGAAAGAGGCCGACGTTCTGGCCTTTGCCTCCCTGGTAGCCCGGAGACGGATCCTTTTTTACATAGATAGAATTTACAGTGCAGAAGGAGGCCATTCAGCCCATCGAGTCTGCACCGGCTCTTGGAAACAGCACCCTACCCAAGGTCAACACCTCCACCCTATCCCCATAACCCAGTAACCCCACCCAACACTAAGGGCAATTTTGGACACTAAGGGCAATTTATCATGGCCAATCCACCTAGCTTGCACATCTTTGGACTGTGGGAGGAAACCGGAGCACCCAGAGGAAACCCACGCGCACACGGGGAGGATGTGCAGACTCCACACAGACAGTGACCCAAGCCGGAATCGAACATGGAGCTGTGAAGCAATTGTGCTATCCAATCGAAACCCCCAAGAGTAGAGACTTGGATTCAATGACATGGCTGGGTTTCTCAGCCTCGAGAAAATAAAGTTTGCCTTACGAGGGTCTACGCTGGGGTTCTCCCGGAGGTGGCAGTCATTCGTCGACTTTCTTGGAGAAATTCAAAATGTCAGCAGTAGCAGCTTTCCGAGGGGAGGGGGGGGGGGGGGGGGGTGGTTAAGTGTTATTTTATGTGGTTTGTGAAGATAGAGCCGATTGGGGAAATGTCTATTTTTTCACCATGTTAATGTTTACTGTTCTTTTTCTGTTATTGTTATAAAATTTTACAAATACTTCAATAAAAATATATTGTTTTTAAAATTAAAACTTGCCTTTAAATCTATAAGTCCATTGGTCTTCACTGGCAAATAGGTCACTTCAAAACCTTCAGTCTCAAGCATGCGGCATGAATCCAGTACACACTTATGTTCTGTCTGGCTAGTGATGACATGCTTCTTCTTGGCTTTGTAAAATCTTGCAACACCCTGGAAACAACAAAAGGTTGATCAAAATTAATCTTAACTTCTGAAAGCACAATATTTGAAACACAAAATATAGTTTCATTGCTCTTCACTGAGAGACAGAATTAATCTGCATTTGGATAGGCAGGGATTAATCAAGAACAGTCAACATGGTTTTGTTAAGGGGAGGTCATGTCTGTCTGACAAACATGATTTGAGTTTTCCGAAGAGGTGACCAGGTGGTGCAGCTGAAAGAAATGCATTTGGCATAGTTGACTTGGACTTCAGCAAAGCTCTTGATAAAGTTCCACATGGGAGACGATAGCGACGGGTAGCAAATTTGATCCAAAATTGGCTGAGTGGTCGGGAGCAGAGACTGGGAGCCTGTGTCCAGTGGGGTCCTGCAGGGATCAGTGTTGGGGCCCTTGATGCTTGTGGTTTATATAAATGATTTAGACTTGAATGTAGGAGGTCTTTCTAACTGCAAGGGCAGCCAACGACTATTACCCTGCTTCCTGTTACTAAGCCAACCTTTCATCCAGTTTACTCCCAGTGACTGCGTGGATCTCACATCCACAATGTGCATGGTAGGTGGACTGGCAATGTTGACTTGCCCCGTAATTGGAAAAAAAAAAATTTTTTAATTATCCAGTTTGCCATATTTGACCTGCATCACCTGAGCTTTCACTTTCTTGATCAATCTGCCATGTGGCACTTTGTCAAACGCCTTGCTAAAGTTCACGTAGACGACATCCACTCCACTACCTTCATCAACCCTTGTCACTTCCTCAAAGAATTTAATTCAAATTTGTGAGGCAAGACCTTCCTTTAAAAAGTCCATGCTGACTATCCCCGACTAGTCCATGCCTTTCTATATGACAGTTAATCCTATCTCAGCATTGATTCTACCAATTTGCCCAGTACCGAAGTTAGACTAACTGGCCTATAATTGCTTGGTATATCCTTTGATCCCTTTTTAAACAATGGAACTACATTTGCATTTCTCTAGCCCTCCGATTCCTCCCTTGTATCTAGTGAGGATTGGAAAATCCTCAGAGCATCCGCTATCTCCACCCTGACCTCCTTCAGTAGCTTCGGAAGCAATCCACCTGGCCAAGGATTTCAACCCTTCGAGTACTCTCTCTGTCTTCATGATTATCCCGTTCAATATCTCAGTGTTCCTCCTGGGTCACTATCTGCAAAATATTCATTTAAAACCCTTCCCACAGCGTCTGCAACTACACACAAGTTCCCTTCTTCTTCTCTGATAGGTCCCACTTTTTCCTTTACAACTGTGGGGAAATATATTGTGGGAACATATCAGATTTTCAGAATCCAAACCACAAATGTGACAATGTAACAATGTAGGCACAGCTGGTAAATTAGATACAAGTATAAATGCTGGAATAAAATGGCGAGAAGGAGCGCCTATCAGGAGTCACAATTTAGGAATACTAAACCAATGGGGGACAAAGACGTGCACATGTATTTGTGCACGTGGTTCTTTTCTTTGTTCTCTTCTTTGTTCCCTTTCTTCTGCCCCTCTGGGCTTTTTGGTTCTCTTTTTTTATATTTGAATTTGTACTAAGTTTTGCAATAATCTCGGGCAGCAGGGTGGCACAGTGGTTAGCACTGCTGCATCACGGCACCGAGGTCCCAGGTTCAATCCCGGCTCTGGGTCACTGTCCGTGTGGAGTTTGCACATTCTCCCCATGTCTGCGTGGGTTTCACGCCCACAACCCAAAGATGTGCAGGCTAGGTGGATTGGCCACGCTAAATTGCCCCTTAATTGGAGAAAAATGAATTGGGTACTCTAAATTTAGAAAATAAAAAATAAATAAACTCAATTTCAACCTACCACCAGACTTCGACTCTTATTAGAAAATAAGGGATCATACAACAACCTTTTACCATTAATTATATTGGTAAAACATCTTTGAGTTTTCTTTAACTTTATTCGCTAATTTTTTTTTTTCATGCCCTCTTTTTGATTTCTTTGTTTCGTTTTTGACTTTGTCCCCGCACTTCCCATACTCATCTAGGCTATCTGCAATGCTGTATGCCTATTGAATGCTTTGTTTTTCAGTTTGATTTCCCCCTGGGGGGCAGGGGAAGGGGGTGTCTAGATTTGGCAGTACCACTCTTATTTTTTGGAGTGGACATGTCAACATTGTACTTTTAGGATCTTGCTTTTTAATACATCCCACTGGCTTTCCACCGATTTATCCTCAAACAGCGCTGGCCAGTCCACCTCAGCCATGTTTCCTGTAATTTCTGTAAAATTTGCCCCCCCCCCCCCCACCAACATTCTTCCAGTTCAAAATTTTTACTCCTGCTTTATCCCTGTCCTTTTCCATGGCAATACTGAATCTAACTGAATTGTGATCACTATCCCCGATATGGTCACCAACTATCACTTCACCCACTTGCCCTTCATAGATTATCATAGAATTTACAGTGCAGAAGGAGGCCATTCGGCCCATCGAGTCTGCACTGGCTCTTGGAAAGAGCACCCTACCCAAGGTCAACACCTCCACCCTATCCCCATAACCCAGTAACCCCACCCAACACTAAGGGCAATTTTGGACACTAAGGGCAATTTATCATGGCCAATCCACCTAGCTTGCACATCTTTGGACTTCTTCGTTCCCCAAAGCTAGGTCTACAATTGCAGCTCCTCTTGTTGGGTCCGTCACTAATTGGTTTAAAAATACTTTCCTGGACGCACTGCACAACTGTTTCTCCCTCCGCTTCCCTTGTATTGCCTGAATCCCAGTTGATATTGGGATAGTTGACTTCCGGTTGCGGCTATGCGGAGCTAAGCCGCACGATTCGGCAGCTCCCGCGAACACGGACTTTCGGGCTCGCTAGAAGAGCCCCAACGGAACTTTCTTTACAGCCAACCTGTGGGGAAGAGAGGAGAGAGGTCCCCTACTAACTTGTATGGACCGGACCCGCAGCGAAACAGCCAAAAAAGTGGCATTGGAGCAGCGGGAGAAGAGAGGGAAAATAAGCAAAATGGCGGCGGCCGGGGACAAAGAGGAGATGCAGGAATTCATCAAGCGCGGCTTCAGGGAGCTGCGCAAGGAGATGGTGGCGCCTAATTGAAGGACTTGGGGCAACCCAGAAAGCCCACGAGGTGAAGATCCAGGAGATCCAGGAAAAAGTGAGTGAGAATGAGGACGAGCTCTTGGGCCTGGCGGTGAGAGTGAAGCGGCACGAGGCGCTACACAAGACGTGGGCGGGAAGACTCGAAGACCTGGAGAACAGGTCGAGGAGAAATAATCTGAGGATCTTGGGTCTCCCAGGAGTGGAGGGGGCCGATGCCGCGGCATATGCGGGCACAATGATCGTGGCGCTGATGGGCACGGAGGTCCCCCGAGGTTGCTGGAGCTGGAAGGGGCGCACCGGGTGCTGGCGAGGAAACCCAAGGCAAATGAGCCGCCAAGGGCGATGGTGGTGAGATTTACGGACAGAGAGAGGGTCCTGAAATGGGCCAAGAAGGAGCGGAGCAGCAAGTGGGACAATGCAGAGATCAGAATATACCCGGACTGGAGCACGGAGGTCGCTAAGCGGAGAGCGGGTTTCAACCGGGCCAAAGCGGTGCTGCATCGGAAAGGAGTGAAATTTGGAATGTTGCAGCCAGCGCGACTGTGGGTTACACATAATGGCCAACACCACTACTTCGAAACGCCCGAAGAGGCGTGGACCTTTATACTAACTGAAAAGTTGGACTCGAATTGAGGGTTTGTGAGGGTAGGGGGTGTTTGAGGGTTGAAGTATGATGGTTGTTGTATATAGGGGGTCAATCACGCGCAGGAAATGTTATATGGGCTGGGGAGAGAGAGACAAGGCCGCGACAGGAGCTGTGCCAGAGGGGGCGGGGCAGGCTTTGGAAAGCGCAAGGTTCTTTTCCCACGCGCAGGAAGAAAGGCGGGAAGGGGAACGAAGGAACGTATATTGATTGGGAGACTCCCACACGGGGGGGGGGGGGGGGGTCAGTCAAAGGGATGGCGGGGTAAGCCGGGGTCAGCTGTCTTACGGGAGTGATATGGGGGGGGGGCAAAAAAGCTGGACAGGGATCTAGCGGGGGGGGGGGGGGGGGTGAGGGGAGAGGGGGTGGAGGTTGCTGCTGCACTGGCCGAAAGGGAATGGGAAACAGAAGAGGTGGTTGGGACAGAGGTCCCCCGGCTGGGGGACTGGAGGGTGAGGGAGACGCAGACACGGAATTGGCCCAGAAAAGGAGATGGCTAGTCGGTGTGTGTGTGGGGGGGGGGGGGCCTCCAATCCGGCTGATAACGTGGAACGTGAGGGGCCTGAATGGGCCGGTGAATGGGCTCGAGTGTTCACGCACTTGAAGGGACTGAAGGCAGACGTGGCTATGCTCCAAGAGACACACCTGAAGGTGGCGGACCAGGTTAGGTTAAGAAGGGGATGGGTAGGACTGGTATTCCACTCGGGACTGGACGCGAAAAATAGAGGGGTGGCAATTCTGGTGGGAAAGCATGTCATTTGAGGCCAAGACTATCGCAGTGGATAATGGAGGGAGATATGTGATGGTGAGTGGTAGGTTGCAAGGGACGTGGGTGGTGTTGGTAAATGTATACGCCCCGAACTGGGATGATGCTGGATTCATGAAGCGCATGTTGGGGCGCATTCCGTACCTGGAGGTAGGAGGCCTGATAATGGGAGGGGACTTCAATACAGTGCTGGACCCAGCACTGGACCGCTCCAGATCAAGGACGGGAAAGAGGCCGGCAGCGGCCAAGGTGCTCAGGGGGTTTATGGATCAGATGGGGGGAGTCGACCCATGGAGGTTTGCAAGACCGCAGGCCAGGGAATTTGCTTTCTTTTCCCACGTGCACAAGGCCTACTCCCGGATAGATTTTTTTGTTCTGGGCAGGGCGCTCATCCCGAGGGTGGAGGGGACGGAGTATTCAGCCATAGACGTTTCGGACCATGCCCCGCACTGGGTGGAAATGGGGCTGGGAGAGGAGACGGACCAACGCCCGCTGCGGCGGCTGGACGTGGGACTGCTGGCAGATGAGGTGGTGTGTGGGAAGGTGAGGGGGTGTATCGAAAGGTACTTGGAGGCCAGCGACAACAGGGAGATGCGAGTGGGGGTGGTATGGGAGGCGTTGAAGGCAGTGATCAGGGGAGAGCTAATCTCCATCAGGGCTCATAGGGAGAAGACAGAGGGCATGGAAAGGGAGAGGTTAGTTAGTGGGGGAGATTTTGCGAGTGGACAGGAGATTCGCAGAGGCCCCGGAGGAAAGATTACTTGGGGAAAGACGACGGCTCCAGACGGAGTTTGACCTGTTGACCACGGGGAAGGCGGAGGCACAGTGGAGGAAGGCGCAGGGGACAGCCTACGAGTACAGGGAAAAGGCTAGTCGGATGCTGGCACACCAGCTCCGTAAGAGGACGGCAGCGAGGGAAATAGGGGGAATCAAAGATGGAAGGGGAGCAGAGTGCAACAAAACTAAACAAGGTATTCAAGGCCTTCTATGAAGAGCTGATCCCCGGGGGGGGGGGGGGGGGGGGGGGGGATTCCTAGACCAACTGAGGTTCCCAAGGGTGGAGGAGCAAGAGGCGGCTGGTTTGGGGGCACCAATTGGGTTGGAGGAGCTGAGTAAGGGTTTGGGGAGTATGCAGGCGGGGAAGGCCCCGGGGCCGGACGAGTTCCCGGTGGAGTTCTATAGAAAGTATGTGGACCTGTTGGCCCCGCTACTAGTGAGGACCTTTAACGAGGCAAGAGAGGAGGGGACCCTGCCCCCGACAATGTCAGAGGTGACAATTTCCTTGATTCTAAAGCGAGACAAGGACCCACTTGACTGTGAGATGTGGCAGGTCCGGGAGGCTTCCAGCGTCCCGGATGGCTTCATCTGCAGAAAGTGCACCCAACTGGAGCTCCTCACAGACCGCATGGTTCGGTTGGAGCAGCAATTGGATGCACTTAGGAGCATGCAGGTGGCGGAAAGCATCATAGATCGCAGTTATTTAAATGTGGTCACACCCAAGGTGCAGGCAGAGAAATGGGTGACCACCAGAAAGGGCAGGCAGTCAGTGCAGGAATCCCCTGTGGTTGTCCCCCTCTCGAACAGATATACCCCTTTGGATACTGTCGGGGGGGGGGGGGTTAGCCTATCAGGGGAAAACAGCAGCAGCCAGAGCAGTGGCACCACGGCTGGCTCTGATGTTCAGAAGGGAGGGTCAAAGCGCAGAAGAGTAATAGTAATAGGGGACTCGATAGTCAGGGGCACAGATAGGCGCTTCTGTGGACGAGAAAGAGACTCCAGGATGGTATGTTGCCTCCCTGGTGCCAGGGTCCAGGATGTCTCCGAACGGGTAGAGGGAATCCTGAAGGGGGAGGGAAAACAGGCAGAGGTTGTTGTACATATTGGTACTAACGACATAGGCAGGAAGGGGCATGAGGTCCTGCAGCAGGAGTTCAGGGAGCTAGGCAGAAAGTTAAAAGACAGGACCTCGAGGGTTGTAATCTCGGGATTACTCCCTGTGCCACGTGCCAGTGAGGCTAGAAATAGGAAGACAGAGCAGATAAACACGTGGCTAAACAGCTGGTGTAGGAGGGAGGGTTTCCGTTATCTGGACCACTGGGAGCTCTTCCGGGGCAGGTGTGACCTGTATAAGAAGGACGGGTTGCATCTAAACCGGAGAGGCATAAATATCCTGGCCGCGAGGTTTGCTAGTGTCACACGGGAGGGTTTAAACTAGTATGGCAGGGGGGTGGGCACGGGAGCAATAGGTCAGAAGGTGAGAGCATTGAGGGAGAACTAGGGAATATGGACAGTGTGAAATAATCATAGAATTTACAGTGCAGAAGGAGGCCATTCGGCCCATCGAGTCTGCACCGGCTCTTGGAAAGAGCACCCTACCGAGGCCCACACCACCCAATCCCCATAACCCAGTAACCCCATTCAACCAACCCTAAGGCCAATTTTGGACACTAAGGGCAATTTAACATGGCCAATCCACCTAACCTGCACATCTTTGGACTGTGGGAGGAAACCGGAGCACCCGGAGGAAACCCACGCACACACGGGGAGAACGTGCAGACTCCGCACAGACAGTGACCCAAGCCGGGAATCGAACCTGGGACCCTGGAGCTGTGAAGCAATTATGCTAACCACTATGCTACCGTGCTCTGAGGCAGAGCAGACGGGGAGAAGTTGCTGAACACAGAGGGTCTGGTGGCCTGAAGTGCATATGTTTTAATGCAAGGAGCATTACGGGTAAGGCAGATGAACTTAGAGCTTGGATTAGTACTTGGAACTATGATGTTGTTGCCATTACAGAGACCTGGTTGAGGGAAGGGCAGGATTGGCAGCTAAACGTTCCAGGATTTAGATGTTTCAGGCGGGATAGAGGGGGATGGAGAAGGGGAGGCGGAGTTGCGCTACTTGTTCGGGAGAATATCACAGCTATACTGCGAGAGGACACCTCAGAGGGCAGTGAGGCTATATGGGTAGAGATCAGGAATAAGAAGGGTGCAGTCACAATGTTGGGGGTATACTACAGGCCTCCCAACAGCCAGCGGGAGATAGAGGAGCAGATAGGTAGACAGATTTTGGAAAAGAGTAAAAACAACAGGGTTGTGGTGATGGGAGACTTCAACTTCCCCAATATTGACTGGGACTCACTTAGTGCCAGGGGCTTAGACGGGGCGGAGTTTGTAAGGAGCATCCAGGAGGGCTTCTTAAAACAATATGTAAACAGTCCAACTAGGGAAGGGGCGGTACTGGACCTGGTATTGGGGAATGAGCCTGACCAGGTGGTAGATGTTTCAGTAGGGGAGCATTTCGGTAACAGTGACCACAATTCAGTAAGTTTTAAAGTACTGGTGGACAAGGATAAGAGTGGTCCGAGGATGAATGTGCTAAATTGGGGGAAGGCTAATTATAACAATATTAGGCGGGAACTGAAGAACATAGATTGGGGGCGGATGTTTGAGGGCAAATCAACATCTGACATGTGGGAGGCTTTCAAGTGTCAGTTGAAAGGAATACAGGACCGGCATGTTCCTGTGAGGAAGAAAGATAAATACGGCAATTTTCGGGAACCTTGGATGACGAGTGATATTGTAGGCCTCGTCAAAAAGAAAAAGGAGGCATTTGTCAGGGCTAAAAGGCTGGGAACAGACGAAGCCTGTGTGGCATATAAGGAAAGTAGGAAGGAACTTAAGCAAGGAGTCAGGAGGGCTAGAAGGGGTCACGAAAAGTCATTGGCAAATAGGGTTAAGGAAAATCCCAAGGCTTTTTACACGTACATAAAAAGCAAGAGGGTAGCCAGGGAAAGGGTTGGCCCACTGAAGGATAGGCAAGGGAATCTATGTGTGGAGCCAGAGGAAATGGGCGAGGTACTAAATGAATACTTTGCATCAGTATTCACCAAAGAGAAGGAATTGGTAGATGTTGAGTCTGGAGAAGGGGGTGTAGATAGCCTGGGTCACATTGTGATCCAAAAAGACGAGGTGTTGGGTGTCTTAAAAAATATTAAGGTAGATAAGACCCAGGGCCTGATGGGATCTACCCCAGAATACTGAAGGAGGCTGGAGAGGAAATTGCTGAGGCCTTGACAGAAATCTTTGGATCCTCGCTGTCTTCAGGGGATGTCCCGGAGGACTGGAGAATAGCCAATGTTGTTCCTCTGTTTAAGAAGGGTAGCAAGGATAATCCCGGGAACTACAGGCCGGTGAACCTTACTTCAGTGGTAGGGAAATTACTGGAGAGAATTCTTCGAGACAGGATCTACTCCCATTTGGAAGCAAATGGACGTATTAGTGAGAGGCAGCACGGTTTTGTGAAGGGGAGGTCGTGTCTCACTAACTTGATAGAGTTTTTCGAGGAGGTCACTAAGATGATTGATGCAGGTAGGGCAGTAGATGTTGTCTATATGGACTTCAGTAAGGCCTTTGACAAGGTCCCTCATGGTAGACTAGTACAAAAGGTGAAGTCACACGGGATCAGGGGTGAGCTGGCAAGGTGGATACAGAACTGGCTAGGCCATAGAAGGCAGAGAGTAGCAATGGAGGGATGCTTTTCTAATTGGAGGGCTGTGACCAGTGGTGTTCCACAGGGATCAGTGCTGGGACCTTTGCTCTTTGTAGTATATATAAATGATTTGAAGGAAAATGTAACTGGTCTGATTAGTAAGTTTGCAGACGACACAAAGGTTGGTGGAATTGCGGATAGCGATGAGGACTGTCTGAGGATACAGCAGGATTTAGATTGTCTGGAGACTTGGGCGGAGAGATGGCAGATGGAGTTTAATCCGGACAAATGTGAGGTAATGCATTTTGGAAGGTCTAATGCAGGTAGGGAATATACAGTGAATGATAGAACCCTCAAGAGTATTGAAAGTCAAAGAGATCTAGGAGTACAGGTCCACAGGTCATTGAAAGGGTGGAGAAGGTAGTCAAGAAGGCATACGGCATGCTTGCCTTCATTGGCCGGGGCATTGAGTATAAGAATTGGCAAGTCATGTTGCAGCTGTATAGAACCTTAGTTAGGCCACACTTGGAGTATAGTGTTCAATTCTGGTCGCCACACTACCATAAGGATGTGGAGGCTTTAGAGAGGGTGCAGAAGAGATTTACCAGAATGTTGCCTGGTATGGAGGGCATAAGCTATGAGGAGCGATTGAATAAACTCTGTTTGTTCTCACTGGAACGAAGGAGGTTGAGGGGAGACCTGATAGAGGTATACAAAATTATGAGGGGTATAGACAGAGTGGATAGTCAGAGGCTTTTCCCCAGGGTAGAGGGGTCAATTACTAGGGGGCATAGGTTTAAGGTGAGAGGGGCAAGGTTTAGAGTAGATGTACGAGGCAAGTTTTTTTACGCAGAGGGTAGTGGGTGCCTGGAACTCGCTACCGGAGGAGGTAGTGGAAGCAGGGACGATAGGGACATTTAAGGGGCATCTTGACAAATATATGAATAGGATGGGAATAGAAGGATACGGACCCAGGAAGTGTAGAAGATTGTAGTTTAGTCGGGCAGCATGGTCGGCACGGGCTTGGAGGGCCGAAGGGCCTGTTCCTGTGCTGTACATTTCTTTGTTCTTTTGTTCTTTGTTCACTGCAATGTGGATCGTACAGGCCGATTTCGCTCCTCAATGTGGACGCTAAGTTATTGGCAAAAGTGCTGGCCACGAGGATTGAGGACTGTGTCCCGGGGGTGATTCATGAGGACTAGACGGGATTCGTAAAGGGCAGGCAATTAAATACTAATGTGCTGCGGCTCTTAAACGTGATAATGATGACATCGGAGGAGGGAGAGGCGGAGATAGTGGCAGCTATTGACGCGGAAAAGGCCTTTGACCGAGTAGAGTGGGAGTACCTCTGGGAGGTGTTGCATAGGTTTGGGTTCGGGGGAGGGTTTATTAGCTGGGTTAAGCTCCTTTACAGCGCCCCGGTGGCGAGTGTGATGACGAACCGGCGGAGGTCGGAGTACTTTCGGCTGCACCGAGGAACGAGGCAGGGGTGCCCCCTGTCCCCCCTGTTGTTCGCATTGGCGATCGAACCCTTGGCCATATCACTGAGGGAGTCTAATAAATGGAGGGGGGTGGTCCGCGGGGGAGAAGAGCATCGGGTGTCACTATACGCGGATGACCTGCTGCTGTACGTGGCGGACCCAATGGAGGGGATGGTGGAGGTCATGCAGACTCTGAGGGAGTTTGGGGAGTTCTCGGGCTATAAGCTCAATGTAGGGAAGAGTGAGCTTTTTGTATTACAGGCAGGGGACCAAGAAAGAGGGATAGGGGACCTACCGCTGAGGAGGGCGGTGGGGAGTTTTCGGTATCTGGGGATCCAGATAGCCAGGAGTTGGGGGGCCCTACACAAATTGAATCTGACGAGGTTGGTGGACCAAATGGAGGTGGACTTCAAAAGATGGGACATGTTGCCGCTCTCGTTGGTGGGTAGAGTGCAGTCGGTCAGAATGGTGGTCCTTCCGAGGTTTTTGTTTGTGTTTCAGTCCCTTCCCATCGTGATCACAAAGGGCTTTTCCAAGAGAGTAGGTAGGAGTATTATGGGGTTTGTGTGGGCGAATAAGACCCCGAGGGTAAGGAGAGGGTTCCTGGAACGCAGTAGGGACCGAGGAGGGTTGGCGCTGCCAAACCTAGGGAGCTACTACTGGGCAGCAAATGTGGCGATGATCCACAAGTGGGTTATGGAGGGAGAGGGGGCGGCATGGAAGAGGATGGAAATGGCGTCCTGTAAGGGAACGAGCTTGGGGGCGTTGGTGACGGCACCGCTGCCGTTCTCGCCATCAAAGTATACCACGAGCCCGGTGGTGGCGGCAATGTTAAGGATCTGGGGCCAGTGGAGACGGCACAGGGGTGCAGTGGGAGCCTCGGTGTGGTCCCCGATCAGGGGTAACCACCGGTTTGTCCCGGGGAAGATGGACGGGGTGTTCCAGGGCTGGTATCGGGCGGGGATTAGAAGAATGGGGGACCTGTTCATTGACGGGATATTTGCGAGCCTAGGGGCACAGGCGGAGAAGTTTGAGTTACCCCCGGGAAATGCATTTAGATATATGCAGGTGAGAGCTTTTGTGAGGCGACAGGTCAGGGAATTCCCGTTGCTCCCGGCACAAGAAATTCAAGACAGGGTGATCTCGGGCGTATGGGTCGGGGAGGGCAAGGTTTTGGCAATACACCAAGAGATGAAAGAAGAGGGGCAAGCGCTAGCAGAAGAGCTGAAGGGTAAATGGGAGGAGGAGCTGGGGGAGGAGATCGAGGAAGGTTTGTGGGCTGATGCCCTGGGTAGGGTTAATTCCTCCTCCTCATGTGCCAGGCTCAGCCTGATACAATTTAAGGCAATATTCGGAGTAGTGGATGAGCCGGGAGTGCAGGAGGCGAAAGAGGCCGGAATACTGGCCTTTGCGTCCCTAGTAGCCGGTGAAGGATCTTGCTAATGTGGAAGGAGGCGAAGTCCCCTAGCCTGGAGGCCTGGATAAACGACATGGCTGGGTTCATAAAGCTGGAGAGGATTAAGTTTGCCTTGAGGGTCTGCGCAGGGGTTCTACAGGCGGTGGCAACCGTTCCTAGACTACATCTCCCTTTCACTATTTGGGGGCTGTAGTATACTCCCAACAATGTAATTGCTCCGTTTTTATTTCCAAGCTCAACCCATAAAGCTTTGTTTGTCAACCCATTTAGTATATCAGAACTGGAATTGATAGACTAGGGTTGCTTTCCTTGGAGCAGAGAGATGGAACATGATTGAGATGTATAAAATGATGAGGGGCATAGATAGAGTAGACAGGAAGAAACATTTCCCCTTGATGGAGGGATCAATGACCAGGGGCATAGATTTAAAGGTAAGGAGCGTGAGATTTAGAAGGGATGAGAGACAATCTTTTTCACTCAGAGGGTGGTGGGAGTTTTGAACTCGCTGCCTGAAAGGGTTGTGGCACAGAGTATTTAGATGTGCACTCGAGTTGCCAAGGCAGACAAGGCTAAGGTCCAAGTGCTGGAAAAAGGGATTAGAATACGGATGCGCTTGTTTTTGACCAGTGCATATGCGATGGGCCGAAAGGCCTTTTCTGTGCCATACACACTAATGGCACTTTGCTCATTTTATTTTACAGCAAATACCTGGGCTAAATTACAACGGTAGCTTTCATTTCCTGGAGTATAGGTTACATTTCATCTAATGGAGATGTTTAAAATGATTTCTATATACCCTACTCGACTAGAGGGCCTACTTGACTAGAGGGAAGAGTCCACATTCATGGGGGCAGAACCTTAAAATTAAAGCTAGGCTCACGGGGACTGCGGCGCTGAGGACCCGGGTTCGAATCCCAGCCCTGGGTCACTGTCCGTGTGGAGTTTGCACATTCTCCACATGTCTGCGTGGGTTTCACCCCCACAACCCAAAGATGTGCAGGTTAGGTGGATTGGCCACACTAAATTGCCCCTTAAATGGAAAATAAAAAAAATAATAATTGGCTACTCTAAATTTTTATTTTTAAAAAAATTTAAATTAAAGCTAGGCTGGTCAGGAGTGATGTTACGAAACACAAAAAAGGGTAGCGGAAATTCCCCAAAAAGCTTTTGAGGCTGGGGATCAATTTCAAATCTCAAAATTGAGACTGATCGATTGTTAGGCACTAGTATCAAAGATAATGGAACCAAGAGGGCAGCACGGCAGCACAGTGGTTAGCACTGCTGCCCCATGGCACTCAGGGCCCAGATCCCGGCCCCGGGTCACTGTCCGTGTGGAGTTCGCACTTTCTCCGCGTGTCTGTGTGCGTCACACCCCCACAACCCAAATGATGTGCAGGGTAGGTGAAATGGCCACGCTTAATTGTCCATTATCGGGGGGGGGGGGGGGGGAAGAATTGGATACTCTAAAATTTAAAAAAACAAAGATTATGGAACCAATGCAGGTAGACGACTTC
This sequence comes from Scyliorhinus torazame, assembly GCF_047496885.1. Lineage (NCBI taxonomy): Eukaryota > Metazoa > Chordata > Chondrichthyes > Carcharhiniformes > Scyliorhinidae > Scyliorhinus > Scyliorhinus torazame. The sequence goes on along the minus strand of NC_092714.1, from coordinate 264,527,906 downwards.
AGATACAAATCAGCCTTAATCTAATGGAATGGTACAACAGGCTCGAGCAGCTAAATGGCCTTCTCCTAACAAATGTCAACTCGGCAGCACTTCCTGAAATGAAAATGAAAATTGCTTATTGTCACAAGTAGGCTTCAAATGAAGTTACTGTGGAAAGCCCCTAGTCGCCACATTCCGGGGCCTGTTCGGGGAGGCTAATACGGGATCAGAAGGATGGGAGCTTTAGCCCTGCAATTTTTAGTTCGACATCACAAAGCAGTACAGAGGAGGTATTGCACCATCAAAATTCCTATAAACCCCGAGTTTAAAATGACGTCAAACATGTAACCAGATAACAGTGGGATTAGTAATCTTCAAGGATGAAAGCATTTGGGTTGAAAGATCTTCTTTACCCAGTCTTATCCTGTGATCTGTGGAAAGAATGAGGTCCAGTGGCCAAAGTTCGCCAGTAACAGAAGCCCTTTGACAAAATATTTGGTGAACACAGGCCCATTTGTCATCCGAGACATCCCGAGGTTGTGAATGGCATTATATAAAATGCAAGTTCTCCCGTTCTCTCACTCAGAAATCTAAAAATTCAGGCCAGTCTTTACTGAATTATGAACAAGCAGCACCAGTAATATTTTGTTCCAAACCCAGGATGCTACACAAATTAATAAAAATAACTTGGGTGTTTAAAAAAAAAAAATCAGAATTGCACAAAAATACAAATATTGTTGGAAGATTTGCGCTTTCCATTGCCCCACAGGAGATCTTAATAATGTATTGGAGAGGCAGGAGTCTGAACTGTTGCATACAAAGTTCAACATTTTAACTAAAATAGTGCTAATGTTTAAACTAAAACAGTAGCGATTTACTGTCTCAGAACCTTGTTGTCAAATGTGAAATAACATGGGTAAATTACACAATCTAATACTGCATATCTGACCTCACTGGAATAAGATAGCCTCTATTGAGGTCTTAGTGATAAGAGTCAAATATTTCTATTAAGTAACTTTAAAACTACGAACTCAGATGAATACATTAGCGATTGTGCATCAGAGAAGCTCACCCAGCGACAATATGTTGATTAACCATCACAGTTCAGAGATGGTGCATCAATGCAAGAATGGAGGCGGCACAGTGGTTAGCACTGCTGCCTCACTGCACCTAGGTCCCAGGTTCAACCCCAGCCCCGGGACACTGTCTATGTGGAGTTTGCACATTCTCCCATCAGCGTTGGTCTCACCCCCACAATCCAAAAGATGTGCATTGGAAAAAGAGAATTGGGTACTCTGAATTATTATTTTTATTATTATTATTTTTTTTTTTTTTTAAATCATTGCAAGAATGGACAAATTTAACACAAACACCAGACAGAAAGCTTACCTTGATGGCGATGTTGTTTGACTCTGTAGCACCACTGGTGAAGATGATTTCTCTGTAGTCTGCACCTATGAGGTCAGCTGTTTGCTGCAGCAACAATTGATTTGATCAAAAAATAACTACAAACACAGATTAAAGCACATTGTATCAAACAAGTTATTTCATATTCAATTAGCTCAAACTGGAAGATCCTTAAAATGTACATTTTAGTCAGCTTACGTTTAAAGGCATACGTTTAATCTCAAATGATTTCACTGGGCTAATTTCAGGATCGTTTAACAGGAGAGCGAACAGCAAACAAATCAAAACCTTGCACCACGGAATGCTGTCTTACCCATCAAGCCTACGCTGGTTCTACTCAGTCCCACCCTTTTTGTCCATAACCCCATTATGGTGTTGTTGCTCAAGTACCTGTCCAAATCCCGTTTAAAATTATAGATGGAATCCGGTTCTACCAGTTTTTCAGGTAGACTGTTCCATTTCCTGACAACTCTGGAGAAAAAAAATTCTCAGCTCTCCTCTAGAACGTTTGCAATTCTCCTCTCCCCTCGTTTGCAAATGATTTTAAATCTACGGTCTCTGGTTATTGATTCACTCACTTGAGGGAATCTTTTCTCTATCTAGATCAGGGCAGTATTAACCATTGATTTAAAAAAATTTGGGCAGCATGGTGCCGCAGTGGTTAGCCCTGCTGCCTCACGGCGCCAAAGTCCCAGTTCGGTCCCGGCTCTGGGTCACTGTCCGTGTGGAGTTGGCACATTCTCCCAGTGTTTGCGTGGGTTTCGCCCCCACAACCCAAAGATGTGCAGGGCAGGTGGATTGGCCACGCTAAATTGCCCCTTAATTGGAAAAGAAGAATTGGATACTCTAAATTTTAAAAAACGGTTTGTGTTGAGGGCTGTAAAATGTCAGAGACAGCAAGTCTCCCAATTGTTGCAACTTTTGACCGACAATTGAAAGGGCCAGGAAAGAGGTCACCTGACCTCAGTTAATACATGAGCCGGAGGCAGTGAGCTTCGCAGCTTGAAACATCTAGAACTGGCTGGAGAATTAGCTTTTCCTGCCCGCAACCTGACAGGCACCCTCAAAGATCTATTAATGAGAAGAACAGGACGAGTATGCAGCGCTGCCCTTTTGAGCCTGTGCCACCATTAAAGATCATGGCTGATCTTGAAAATGAACTCCACTTTCCTACCCTGTCTCCATATCTCTAATTCCTTTGTGCAATCTCAATCTAATGTATTTTAGGCAGTCATTCCAAGGATCAGTGAATGCTGATGAATTCAATGTACAATCTGCAGACTCAATCACATGTTGAACACCAGCGATCTAGAGTCCAAAGACCAATCCCACTTCCCAGAAACACCTGCCAAGTGTGCAGTCGAATATGCAGCTCTAGGATCAGGCTCATCGGCCATGCAAGACCCCATGACCAGTTATACGTTCTTAGGTGAACAATCATACTTGTCAGCAAGTGATCACCAAAGACATAGATATAGCCACAAAAGACATTTGCATTTGATTTGGTGCAGCACAGTAGCACAGTGGTTAGCACAGTTGCTTCACAGCTCCAGGGTCCCAGGTTCGATTCCCGGCTTGGGTCACTGCCTGTGCAGAGTTTGCACTTTCTCCCCGTGTCTGTGTGGGTTTCCTCCGGGTGCTCCGGTTTCCTCCCACAGTCCAAAGATGTGCAGGCAATGTGGATTGGTTATGCTAAATTGCCCTCAAGTGTCCAAAAAGGTTGGGTTGGGTTACGGGGATAGGGTAGAGGTGTGGGCTTAGGTAGGGTGCTCTTTCAAAGAGCCGGTGCAGACTCGATGGGCCAAATGGCCTCCTTCTGCACTGTAAATTCTATGATTTCTACGTTCACACCTATTTTACAGCAAAAAGGGGCGTTGAAATTCTGCAATTGTTTTGGGTCTTCCGACACTCTTGGGAGGTCACGGAGGACTCCGCGATTGCAAGAATTTAGGAAACCATGTTCTAAGATAAAGGCGATAAATAAATAAGAGGCAACTGCTGCTGGCAGCCCTCAAGTATCTTGCAGAACCTGCGTAAAGAAATAAAAACACAAATCTTTTTGTCCAGGGAGAGGTAGAGGAGATTACAAAAGCAGGAAGGTCATGTTGGAGTTGTATAGAACTTTGGTGAGGCCACAGCTGGAGTGTGCAATTCTGGTTGCCACATTATAGGAAGGATGTGATCACACTGGAGTGGGTGCAGGGGCGATTCACCAGGATGTTGCCTGGGATGGAATATTTAAGTTATGAAGAGAGTTTGGCTAGGCTTGGAACGTTTTGCTTGAGCAGAGACCGAGGGTCAACTGATCGAGGTGTACATGGGGGCATGGATCGGGAGCAGCTGTTGAAGGGTCAGTTATGATGGGACACAAGTCCAAGGCGAGGGGCAGGAAATTTAATGGGGTCGATGCGAGGGAAAACCTTTCTACCCAGCTGGTGGCGATGGTCTGGAATGCACTGCCTGGGAGGATGGTAGAGGCGGGTTGCCAACACATCATTTAAAAAGTACTGGGGAAGGACAGCACGGTGGCGCAGTGGATAGCACTGACTGCGGCGCTGAGGACCTGGGTTTGAATCCCGGCCCTGGGTCACTGTCCGTGTGGAGTTTGCACATTCTCCCCATGTCTGCGTGGATTTCACCCCCACAACCCAAAAGATGTGCAGGGTAGGTGGATTGGCCAAGCTAAATTGCCCCTTAATTGGAAAAAAAAATAATTGGGTACTCTAAATTTAAAAAAGTATTGGGATGAGCACTTGGCATGTCTTAACATTCAAAGCTATGGGCCAAGTGCTGGCACGTGGGATTAGGTAGGTAGTGTTTTTTTTTTAAAATAAATTTAAAGTACCCAATTTGCTTTCCAATTAAAGGGCCATTTGGAGTGGCCAATTCACCTACTCTGCACATCTTGGGTAGTGGAGCGGAGACCCATGCAAACACGGGTAGAATGTGCAAACTCCATACGGACAGTGACCCAGGATCAAACCCGGGTCCTCAGCGATGTGAGGCAGCAGTGCTAACCACTGCGCCACCATGTCGTCCATGACCAGGTGTTTATCATGCGTCGGTGAGAAGGGACTCTTCTGAATTGTATTTTTCTGTGAATTCTTGCACGTCATCTGACAAAAACGTGCGGCAGCACGGTGGTGCAGTGGTTAGCACTGCTGCCTCACGGCGTTGAGGTCCCAGGTTCGATCCCGGCTCTGGGTCACTGTCCGTGTGGAGTTTGCACATCCTCCCCGTGTTTGTGTGGGTTTCACCCCCACAATCCAAAGATGTGCAGGCTAGGTGGATTGGCCACGATAAATTGCCCCTTAATTGGAAAAATGAATTGGTACTCTAAATTTACTTTTTTTATTTTTTTAAAAAGGTCTTCTGCCAAAAGTTACACCCGAATACTGATTGTACTTTGACTTTTTAGATAAGCAGTTATTATGGTTGCAACACCACTAAAGCGGTTAGGACCAGCCAATTGTTTAAACAGTGTTGGTTAAAGCTGTGAAAACAAAAACCTACCTTTCTTGCTTTCTCCACTGCTGCTTCACTCTCCCAGCCGTAAGCATGCGTTCTTGAATGAGGATTGCCATAGCAGTTGACAAGGTAGGGAAGCATTGCATCCAATACTCTAGGATCCTAGGGGTTAATTCAGGCTATTTAAACAAGGAGGCAATACACAACATACAATGCACTTCATTGGTTTGGGGTAGAACTTGTTGGGGGCTTCACCATTTGCTGAAGCTTGCTGTGGACAAATCGATTGCTCCATTACCAACAGAACAAGTAACTGCGTGTATAAAGCACTTCATTTGGGGATGTTCCAAGAATGTGACAAACATAAGTATTTCTTTCTGACTGAAGACCATATGTATTTAATCTATCTTTCACTTGCAATCTATCATAATTTTGATAATATTGGTCAAGCCTCCTTCACCCGGAAATCTAAAAAGCGAACACATCCAATCAGCACCTTTTTTGGAACTTCAATTTAGTGCAGGAAGTCGAATTGTTTGTCTGCATGGTTTACTTCACGATATGTGTGAACAGGTCAAAATTACAGATTCCTGTATTAGCTACGAGGAGAGGTTGGATAAACTTGGTTTGTTCTCATTGGAACGACGGAGGTTGAGGGGCCACCTGATCGAGGTCAACAAAATTATGAAGGGCATGGACAGAGTGGATAGTCAGAAGCTTTTTCCCAGGGAGGAAGAGTCAATTACTAGGGGACATAATGCGAGAGGCAAAGTTCAGAAGAGATGTGCGAGGGAAGTTTTTATTTTTACACAGAGGGTAGTGGGTGCCTGGAACTCGCTGCCAGGGTGGTGGTGGTGGAAGCAGGGGCGACAGTGACTTTTAGGGAGCATCTTGACAAAAACATGAATAGGTTGGGAATGGAGGGATACGGGCCCCAGCGGTGTAGAAGGTTTTAGGTTAGATGGGTGGCATGGTCGGCGCAGGCTTGGGGGGCCGAAGGGCCTATCCCTGTGCTGCACTTTTCTTTGTTCTTTGATGCATCTTACATTTCTAGCCATTTGAAATAGGAAATTGTATTTATATGGCATACTTGGCCAAATAAACATCTCAATGGACTTCATAGGAGCATTACCAAAAATCTATTATCCACTCACATAAGAAGATTATAATAGCAAAACCTTGCTTAAGCAGGGAGGTTTGAAAGTGTCTTGAAAGAAACGAGAGGTAAAGAGGCACCAGGGTATAGGAGGGAATTAGGAGGACCCAAACAGCTGGGCACCCTCTGGAAAGGGTGCAGAGGAAATTTACCAGGATGCTGTCTGGACTGGAGGGCATGTCTTATGAAGAAAGGTTGAGGGAGCGAGGGCTTCGCTCATTGGAGCGAAGGAGGAAGAGAGGTGACTTGATAGAGGTGTACAAGGTGATGAGAGGCATGGATAGCCAGAGGCTTTCCCCAGGGAGGATATGGCTGTCACGAGGGGGCATATATTAAGGTGATTGGAGGAAAGTATAGGGGGGATGTCAGAGGTAGGTTCTTTACACAGAGTGGTGGGTGTGTGGAATGCACTGCCAGCACAGATGGTGGAGTCAAGAGTCATTAGAGACATTTTTTTTGCGTGTTTTAAATTTAGAGTACCCAATTCATGGCCAATCCACCTACCCTGCACATCTTTTGGGTTGTGGGGGTGAAACCCATGCAAACAGGGGGAGAAAGTGCAAACTCCACACGGACAGTGACCAGAGCTGGGATTGAACCTGGGACCTCGGCGCCATGAGGCCACAGTGTTAACCCACTGCACCACCGTGCTACCCTGTCATTAGAGACATTTAAGCAACTCTTGGACAGGCACACGGACAGTAGTTAATTGAAGGGGTGTAGGTTAGGTTGATCTTAGATTAGGATAAATGGTCGGCACAACATCGTGGGCCGAAGGGCCTGTACTGTGCTGTTCTATGCCAATGCGGGACCGATTAAAATTGTGGAACCGATTAAAATTGTGGATGGTCAAGAGGCCAAAATTGAAGGAGCTCAGAAATCTTCTGACATTGTAAGACTGCATTGGGGGTGGGGGGGGGGGGGGGGGGGGGTGTAGGGGGTGTACATAGCTGAGTAGCAAAGCCAAAGAGGGGTGTGAAATCTCAATATCCCTATGGTCACCAATACCATTATACAAAAGCTACTTAAAAACATTTCTGCACGAGTCTTGATGGATCAATTGACATCAAACATCCCTACCATTGGCGTCGTAGCCTGAAAATCCAAGTATAGAGGGCGCACTTTATTTCCAAGATCTTTTAGAGAGTTGGTATCTGGAAAAACAGGACAAATTTGAAAATTACATATGCTTCAGCAAATAGTCTCAACAGCAAAGCTTAGATCGTACCACTCAAAACATTCTCTTCTCAAATGAAGGCACCTTTACAATCGCCACCTGCTTAAGAGTCATACTGCAGTCCAGAGATCCGCAAAGTCTCAACCAAAAATTCAGTGACCAGAAATTAAACGCATCCACCATCACAGTGGGGCAGTGTGAACCATCTATAAACGTATCAAAGGTTCCTTGGGTGGCACAGTAGTTGGCACTGTTGCCTCACGGCGCCAGGGACTCGGGTTTAATTCCGGCCTTGGGTGGTCTGTGCGGAGTTTGCATTTTCTCCCCGCGTCTGCGTACGTTTCCTCCAGGTGTCCCCATTTCCTCCCACAGCCCAAAGATGTGGAGTTTAGGTAGATTGGACACTCTTTTGAGGTTAACCAAATATAAGAAAGGAAACAAACTTGGGAATAAAGCAAAAAAAAAAAAAGGCTGTTCTAGTTAGGGATATTACTGCTGTCCAGTGATCTGCTAAGTCTCAACCAAAAATAACTCCTGTGGTGCCCACCAGGCAGTGGAGGTGGAGGAGGCCACCACTCCCGCATGTGACTTTTGACAGCAAAGCTGGAGTGGACATAAGGGCAAGTGCCACGCCCACCATGATTGGGCTTTGTCATGTCAGCGATCGGAAATAGAACGGGGGGGGGGGGGCCAGAAAGGCAAGCGGAGAGGTGAGGAAAGTAAGAGGAAAGCGAGCAAAGGACACAGCAGAAAGAGGATGGCGGCACAGGAGGTTGGGGCATCATGGTTAAGCTGGTGAGCGAGAGAATACACAGTCCACACTCCCACCCTGGGACAACCACATTGATGGAACGTAGAACATTACAGCGCAGAACAGGCCCTTCGGCCCTCGATGTTGCGCCGACCTGTGAAACCACTCTAAAGCCCATCTACACTATTCCCTTATCGTCCATATGTCTATCCAATGACCATTTGAATGCCCTTAGTGTTGGCGAGTCCACTACTGTTGCAGGCAGGGCATTCCACGCCCTTACTACTCTCGGAGTAAAGAACCTACTTCTGACATCTGTCTTATATCTAGAGAGAAGGAAGCATTCCTGAGGGCTGCACTCCCACCCTGGTCTTGAAAGTCACCTTCTCTTCATCCCTGCTCCTCTCCGCCCCCACCCACCACCCTCCACTCTCTCTGCCCCCCCCCCCATACCTCTCTCTCTGTCACTCCCCCTATATCTCTCTCTCGGTCCCTCCCGTCCCCCATACCCCTCACTCTCCCCTGCCCCCCCATATCCCTCTCGCCCCTGCCCCCATATCCCTCTCTCTCCCCTGCCCCCCATATCCTTCTCTCTCAGACCCTCCCCCTCAAATCTCTCTCTCTGTCTGTCTGTCCCCCTCCCCCCCCACCCCCCATACCTCTCTCTCTGTCACTCCCCCTATATCTCTCTCTCGGTCCCTCCCATCCCTCATATCCCTCTCTCTCCCCTGCCCCCCCATATCCCCCTCTCTCCCCTGGCCCCATATCCCTCTCTCTCCCCTGGCCCCATATCCCCCTCTCTCCCCTGCCCCCCACATCCTTCTCTCTGTCCCTCCCCCTCAAATCTCTCTCTCTGTCCCTCCCCCTCAAATCTCTCTCTCTGTCCCCCGTCCCCCCCCCCCCCCCAATACCTCTCTCTCTCTGTCACTCCTCCTATATCTCTGTCTCGGTCCCTCCGCCCCCATCTCTCTCTCTGCCCCTCCCCCCCCCCATATCCCTCTCTGTCACTCCCCCATATCCCTCTATGTCCCTCCCCCCCCCATATCCCTCTCTCTCTGTCCCTCCCCCCCCCCACCCATATCCCTCGCTCTGTCCCCCCCCCATATCCCTCTCTCTGTCTCCCCCCCCAATACCTCGCTGTCCCTCCCCCCCATATCCCTCTCTCTCTGTCCCTCCCCCCCATATCCCTCGCTCTGTCCCTCCCCCGCATATCCCTCGCTCTGTCCCTCCCCCCCCACCCATATCGCTCGCTCTGTCCCCCCCCCCATATCCCTCTCTGTCTCCCCCCCCCCAATACCTCTCTGTCCCTCCCCCCCATATCCCTCTCTCTCCCCTGGCCCCATATCCCCCTCTCTCCCCTGCCCCCCACATCCTTCTCTCTGTCCCTCCCCCTCAAATCTCTCTCTCTGTCCCTCCCCCCCCCCCCAATACCTCTCTCTCTCTGTCACTCCTCCTATATCTCTCTGTCCCTCCCCCCCATATCCCTGTGTCCCTCCCCCCCCATTTCACTCTCTCTGTCCCTACCCCCCTCATATGTGTCCCTCCCCCCGCCATATCCCTCTCTCTGTCCCCACCCCCCCCATATCCCTCTCTCTCTGTCCCTCCCCCCCCATATCCCTCGCTCTGTCCCTCCCCCCTATATCCCTCCCCCTCTCCCTGTCTGTCCCTCCCCCGCATATCCCTCGCTCTGTCCCTCCCCCCCCATATCCCTCCCCCTCTCCCTTCCATATCCCCCCATATCTCTCTCTCTCTGTCCCTCCCCCCCCATATCTCTCTCTGTTCCTCCCTCCCCATACCCCTCTCTGTCCCTCCCCCCCCCATATCCCTCTCTCTCCAATATCCCCCATATCTCTCTCTCTCTCTCCCCCCCCATATCCCTCTCTCTCCCCTGCCCCCCATATACTTCTCTCAGTCCCTCCCCTCAAATCTCGCTCTCTCTTACCCCCCCCCCCATACCTCTCTTTCTGTCACTCCCCCTATATCTCTCTCTCGGTCCCTCCCCCCCCCCCATATCTCTCTCTGTCCCTCTCTCCCCCCCATATCCCTTTCTCTCTGCCCCACCCCCATATCCCTCCCCCTTCCATATCCCCCATATCTCTCTCTGTGTCCCTCCCCCCCATATCCCTCGCTCTCTCCCTCCTTCCCCCTCCCATATCCCCCCATATCTCTCTCTCGGTGTGTCCCCCCCATCTCTCTCTCTCTCTGTCCCTCCCCCCCATATCTCTCTCTGTCCCCATATCTCCCTGTTCCTCCCCCCATATCTCTCTCTGTCCAACCCCCCACCCCATATCCCCCTCCATTCCTTCCCACCCCATAGCCCTTTGTCCCTCCCCACCCCCATATCCCTCGCTCTGTCCCTCCCCCCCCCCCATATCCCTCTCTCTCTGTTCCTCCCCGCATATCCCTCTGTCCCTCCCCCCCCCATATCCCTCTCTCTGTCCCTCCCCCATATCCCTCCACCTCTCCCTTCCATATCCCGTTCTTCCCCCCCCCCCATATCCCCCTCTGTTCCTTCCCCCCCCCCCCCATATCCCTCTTTGTCCCTCCCCCCCCCCATAACCCTCTCCGTTCCTCCCCCCATAACCCTCCCCCTCTGTCCCCACCTCCTCACCCCAATCCCCTCTGTCCCTCCTCCCCCCCACAGTCCCATCCCTCCTCCCCACCCCACAGCCCCATCCCTCCTCCCCACCCCACAGCCCCTCCCAATCCCTCTGCCTGTCTCTGTCACCATTCTCGGCTCGGTCGCACCGGCTCTGTGAGGTGCCGAACCTCCGGCGCAGGACTCTTCCAGCCCTGGCCAGGCCTCCGAGGGAACGTCCGCCCAGCATCTCCGGTGTAGAGCGGCCCAGTCCCTGGCCAGCGGGATGGTATTTACAACGCAGGAGAACAGTCCAACCCCTGAACCGGAAACCACCTTTCACCTTGGCAACGGAAGTGACGGAACAGCCAGTCACGTGGGGGCACACGCAGCCGAACCGCTGAAATGAGGACGTTTTTTTTTGAAAGTGACTCACGGACGAAGCGGGATGATTCTGAATGAATCACCATCCGGGGCCTCAGTCAATTGAGCTGCTGCAAATCCGATGTGGCTGAATCGGTTCTGAAACGTGTTGATTTATTTGATGAATATGCATCGAAGTAACGGCAAGTTAATGTGATTTTTTAATATTTGAAGCCCGGCGGCTATGATTTTTAAAAACGAAGCCGATGGGAGACCTTCGCCTGCCACTCTGGTTGCCAAGGGAATTGCGTCACGACGTCGGGGTGGCGCCGTCACGCCGTCAGTGGGCTCGGCCCCCGGCGTCTCCCCCGGTTGGCCGGCGCCGGCCGTCAATCAGGGCGCGGCCCGGCGGCCCCGCCCCTTCCCCCCCCCCGTTGCCCCTCCCCCACCAGAGGCTCAGGTGACAAGACGAGGAGGCTTCGGGCAACCCACCTGCTTCAGGTATGAGGGGGGAGGGGCAGCAGCAGCACATTCCCAGCTTGAGAAACTAGGTCAGTTATGGCAGGGACTGCGGGCCCCCCCTGCAACTCGTTTATTTAGCCCGCTTGCAGTAGGTGGCTGCAGCCATTGCCACAAAAAAAGAACCCCAGGATGGGGGTTTGCCAAGGAGTTAATAATCTGCGTGCGATTTTGTTTCTCAAAATTGGCAAGCCAGGAATTACGATCGACGCAATCTGACACGAAAATCCAACGGTGTGCACGTTAGGTGGATTTGGCCCTGTTGAAATTGGTTAAGGCGGGGGAGTGGGTCTAGCTGGGCTGATGTTTCACAGGGTCGGTGCAGACCCGATGGGCCAAATAGCCTCCTGCACTGCAGGGATTCTATGATAGGGCTTAGGTAGGGTGCTCTTTCAGAGGGTCAGTGCAGACTTGATGGGCCAAATGGCCTCCTTCTGCACCCTATTCTATGTTCCTTTTTCCAACAGCATGAAAATTTTAAACGAAAGTTTCAGTTAAATCGTATGGTTCCGATTTCCGGTGGCAGCACATTTGGTGGCTCCTGCTCGAGGTGGATTTGTTTGGTCCTTCCCCACCCAACTTTGTGATGTTTTGAGGGCAAAAGATCCATGAGAGTCCAGAGACGGTAATATGCCTCTGGTGGTGCTGGTATATGGCTCATCGGATGAGGAGTTCTACAAGGAAGAGCGAGCACTTGGAGCAGAAAGGTTTTCATGTTGTGACATGTAGGGTGGCATGGCACAGTGGTTGGCACAGCGGCCTCATAGCACCAAGGACCCGGGTTCTGACGTTGTACCGGTCGAGTTCTAAGTCGCCGAGTGTGATCGTATGGAGGAGGTGGGGACGTGGAGACTTGGCAGGCTGAGGGCAAAGGAGTTCTCGTACTTCTCACATACGCACCGGGTGTACTCCCAGATCAATTTCTTTGTGATGGATAAGGTGCTGCTGGCGGGGGTGGCCGACTGAGTAGTCGGCGATTGTGGCTCCCGACCACACGCCACACTGGATGGATTTGCGGGTGATGCTGTTGACGGATGGGGGTGTACGTGAGCAGTTGAGGGCTGCCATTCGGGGCCATGTGGAGTTGAATGACAGGGAGGAGGTTACGGGCGCAACGCTGTGTGAGGCACATAAGGCAATAGTTAGGGCTGAATTTATTTCAATTCAGGTGCATATGGAGACGGTGGAGCGAGGAGAGGGTGAAGCCTCCCCCCCCCCCCCCCCTCCCCCGATTGTCGCAGGATTCCGTCTCCCTGAAGAAAGATCAGGACCCAGAGCAGTGTGGGTCATACCGCCCGATATTGCTGCTTGTTGTTGATGCAAAGTAATTGGCGACGGTGTTGGCATCACAGATAGAGCACTGTGTGCCAGAGGTGATAGGGGAGGACCAGGCAGGATTTGTGAAGGAAGGAATTTGTCGACGAATGTGCGCAGGCTGCTTAATGTTATAATGATGCCCTCGGTGGGGCAGGGGTTAGATGTAGCTGTGGCGATGGATGGGGAGAGAGTCTTTGATCCGGTGGAGTGTGCGTATTTGTTGGAGGTGTTGGATCAGTTTGTGTTTGGCCAGGGGTTCGTGGATTGGGTTCGGCTGCTGTACAGGACGTCGATGGTGAGCGTTCGGACGAACAGGACCAGTTTTGGGTACTTCGGGGTACGAACATGGGTGCCCGCTCTCCTCATTGTTTTTCGCCTTGGCAATAGAGCCGTTGGCAATGACACTTCGGGCATCAAGGGGTTGGCATGGGATTGAGCGGGGGGGTCCTGAGTACAGAGTTTCGCTGTGTGCGGACGATCTGCTGCTATACATTTCGGACCCAGTGGGAAGCTTTGAAACAATCCGGAAGTTCTTGAGGGAAGAGAAAATGCTGGAAAATCTCAGCAGGTCTGGCAGCACCTGTAGGGAGAGGAAAGAGCTAACGTTTCGAGTCCAATGACTCTTTGTCAAAGCTCTTGAGGGAATTTGGCCGGTTTTCGGGGTACAAATTGAACATGGGGACGAGCGAGGTGCTCCCGATCAATGCTGGAGGGCAGAAGAGGAGGTTTGGGGAGTTGCTGTTCCAGGTGGTGGGGACGAGTTTTCGGTATCGAGATAGTGCGGAACTGGGCCCAGCTTCACATATGCGATTTCAAGAGATGGGATGTGTTGCCGCTTTCACTGGCTAGGTCCCAGAACCTCCCCGTCATTGTCCCCAAGTCCTTTTTCAGAAAGGTGAATGGGATAATTGTGGGGTCTGTGTGGGCGGGGAAAACCCTGCCGATGTGGAGGGAGTTCTTGGGGGCGGGGGTGCTGGCATTGCCAAATTATCTCTTTAGTAAATTTACAGTACCCAATTCTTTTCTTTCCCAATTAAGGGGCAATTTAGCATGCCCAATTCACCTACTCTGCACATCTTTATGGTTATGGGGGTGAGACCCATGCAGACACGGGGAGAATGTGCAAACTCCACACGGACAGTGAACCATGGCCGGGATCGAACCCGGGTCCTTGGCGCCGTGAGGCAGCAGTGCTAACCACTGTGTTGCCTCTGCATTGCCAAGTTTGATAACTTATTATTGGGCGGTGAACATCGCAATGGTGAGGAAATGGACGGTGGAGATGGGGTCGGTCTAGGGATGGATAGAGGCGGCGTCGTGTAGGGGGACGAGTTTGAAGGCACTCTTGTTGGCGCCCCTTCCCTTCTTGTCAGTCAGGTATTCCGTGAGCCCAGTGGTGGTTTTGGCGTTACGGGTATGGAGCCATTATAGGCAGCATTTCTGGCTCGAGGGCATGGTGCTGTGGGCGCTGATATGTGAAAATCATATGTTTGTGCCTGTAGGGCTGGATGCGAGGTTCTGGGGGTGGGGGCAGGTGAGAATAGAGTACTTTAGTGACTTATTTATTGGGGTAAGTTTGCGAGACTGGAGGAGATGGGAGGATACAGACATATGAGTTGCCAAAAGGTAATGGTTTTTGGTACCTGCAGGTGAGGGATTTTGAGAGGAGAGAGATGCTGTCCTTCCCGGGGCTGCCGCTTCCGGTGTTGCAGGACAAGTTGTTGTCGGAGGATGATCTTGGGGAGGAGAGGGTGTCGGATATCTACAGTGAGTTTATGAAGCGAGACGGTGCTCTGGTGGAGGAGGTTAATTGTAAATGGGAGGTGAAGTTGGGAGGGGAGGTGCGGGCCAGGACGTGGAAAGAGGGTGAACGCATCCTTGTCGTGTGCGAGGTTGAGCCTCATCCAGTTTAAGCTGTTGCATAGGGCCCACATGATGGTTGCGAGGATGAGCCGGTTCTTTGCAGGGGTGGAGGCTAGGTGTGGGCAGTGTGTAGGGAGGGGGCGGGGGGGGGGGGGGGGGGGGCGAATCACGTTCATGTGTTCAGGGCATGTCTAAAGCAGAGGGGGTTCTGGCAGGGGTTCCCGGATATAATGTCCGAGATTCGTCTGAAAGGAGCTGGTTTAGCTCACTGGGCTAAATCGCTGGCTTTTAAAGCAGACCAAGGCAGGCCAGCAGCACGGTTCAATTCCCGTATCAGCCTCCCCGAACAGGCGCTGGAATGTAGCGACTAGGGGCTTTTCACAGTAACTTCATTGAAGCCTACTCGTGACAATAAACGATTTTCATTTAGTGGGCAGCACGGTAGCATTGTGGATAGCACAATTGCTTCACAGCTCCAGGGTCCCAGGTTCAATTCCGGCTTGGGTCACTGTCTGTGCGGAGTCTGCACATCCTCCCCGTGTGTGCGTGTGTTTCCTCCGGGTGCTCCAGTTTCCTCCCACAGTCCAAAGATGTGGTTAGGTTGATTGGCCATGATAGATTGCCCTTAGTATCCAAAATTGCCCTTAATGTTGGGTGGGGATAGGGTGGAGGTGTTGACCTTGGGTAGGGTGCTCTTTCCAAGAGCCGGCGCAGACTCGATGGGCCGAATGGCCTCCTTCTGCACTGTAAATTCTATGATTCTGGGTGTGGGGGTGGCCCCGAATCCAGAGGTGGCGATATTCGATGTGTCAGAAGATCCGGGAGTCCAGGTGGGGAGAGAAGACGATGTAGTGGCCTTATCCTCCCTGATAACCCGGAGACTGATCTTGTTGTGTTGGCGGGACTTGGAGCCGCCGAAGGCAGGAGTTTGAGTGAGCAACCTGGCAGAATTCTGTGGTTGGAGAAGGTCAAGTTCGCTTTGTGGGGGTCGGAGGAGGGGTTCACCTGGAGGTGGAAACCATTCATTGATTTCTTCAGAGTGGATTGAGGGTCAGCGGGGAGGGGAGTTTGCGGTGTGTGTTGGGGGGGGGCGGAATTAGGAAGGCGAGTTGCGGGTGGGGTGTTGGTGTTGGGCCTTGAATAAAAATGCATTTTTAAAAATCATAGTTACCCCTCGGGTGGTCAATCCGAGATGACGTAGGGTCATTTAGGAGTTTTCTTTGACCGAGATCTTCCTGCTAGGTTCACCAGGAATCGTCATGTCGATATGCACCCCCTACCTTCCTTCCTTGAGTGCTCCTGTGTGGGACTTCTTCGAGGGGTTTACATGCAGAATGCAGTTTTTGAAGGACTTTCATTCACGCACAATCCTGTTCTGGAGACGGATTGGTTAGTTGATTGATCAGCTGTCGGTTGGCTAGCATATTTTCAAATTGTTTTCCATTAGCTGAGCCACATAAGTACTTCTTGATCCACTGTGATTACCTGTCTTGTTTCATCGACCTTCACTGATTTCAACCAGTTTTCTGTGATTATCAGTTACATCCAAACATACGAATTAAAAAGAGTTGGCCACCCATCTCTTCAAACCTGCTTCAAAGTTCCATTCAATTCAAATTGTCCTTTTCAATGCAGCAATATGACTGCAAATAACAAGTATCGCACCTATCTGTTTTCCACATAACAAACACTGCACTGAACTCTTCGCCAGTTTCCTTATGGGTTACAGGTCAAAGGCTGGTAGATGGAGTTAAGATAGAGACCAACCTTGATTTAATGAACAATGGAACAGGTTTGAAGGGTCAAATGGCCTTTCCCTGTTCCGATGTTCATAAAATCAAACAGAAAGGTAGGATGAACGGCAGTTAGTTAACTCTGTTGTTGAACTTAGATACATGGCTACTCTAAAATGATGGAATGTGTTTCAATCTGACAAGGCAGAGACTAGGAGTGATGCAACCACATGGAACCAGGTACATCATGATGGTTTTCCCTGATCCCCTGCCTCCAGTCACTGGTACATCGATTCAGTTCATTGACAGCATTGGGGTTTGAACACTGGATATTTTTTTGATTTTTATTGAAGAGTTCACCCTTCTGTGAGAACTTATTGTAGATTATTTGGTAGTTAACAGAGAAAAAAAATGTTCTTTTGAAGCTGGTCAGTTTTGTGATTCCAAAACCGATCAATTGACCTTGTTCACTGGGATGTTGGATTAACTAGCAGCAAAGATCCCCTTAAACTAGCAAATCCCATCTAGCGCTGGGACTTTGCACTTCAGCGCTATCTATGTATAAGATTTGTTTCTAATTTCTTTTATTCAAATGTATAGAATCTTAGTAGAGAAAGGAGACATTTGGTGAATTATGTCCGTGCCAGATCTTTCTTTTTTTTAATAAAATATTTTATTGAAAATTTTTGGTCAACCAACACAGTACATTGTGCATCCTTTACACAATATTATAACAACACAAATAACAATGACCTATTTTATAAACAGAAAATGAATAAATAATAAATAACAAAAATGAAAACTAACCCTAATTGGCAACTGACTTATCACAAGTAACACTCTCCAAAAATATAATTTAACAGTCCAATATATAATTATCTGTAGCAACGACCTATACATATTATACAGTATATATTAACAACCCTGAGAGTCCTTCTGGTTCCTCCTCCTCCCCAATCCCCCCCATCCTGGGCTGCTGCTGCTGCCTTCTTTTTTCCATTCCATCTATCTTTCTGCGAGGTATTCGGCGAACGGTTGCCACCGCCTGGTGAACCCTTGAGCCGACCCCCTTAGAACAAACTTAATCCGCTCTAGCTTTATAAACCCTGCCATGTCATTTATCCAGGTCTCCACCCCCGGGGGCTTGGCTTCTTTCCACATTAGCAATATCCTGCGCCGGGCTACTAGGGACGCAAAGGCCAAAACAGTGGCCTCTCTCGCCTCCTGCACTCCCGGCTCTTGTGCAACCCCAAATATAGCCAACCCCCAGCTTGGTTCGACCCGGACCCCCACTACTTTTGAAAGCACCTTTGTCACCCCCATCCAAAACCCCTGTAGTGCCGGGCATGACCAAAACATATGGGTATGATTCGCTGGGCTTCTCGAGCACCTCGCACACCTATCCTCCACCCCAAAAAATTTACTGAGCCGTGCTCCAGTCATATGCGCCCTGTGTAATACCTTAAACTGAATCAGGCTTAGCCTGGCACACGAGGACGACGAGTTTACCCTGCTTAGGGCATCTGCCCACAGCCCCTCCTCGATCTCCTCCCCCAGCTCTTCTTCCCATTTCCCTTTTAGTTCATCTACCATAGTCTCCCCTTCGTCCCTCATTTCCCTATATATATCTGACACCTTACCATCCCCCACCCATGTCTTTGAGATCACTCTGTCCTGCACCTCTTGTGTCGGGAGCTGCGGGAATTCCCTCACCTGTTGCCTCGCAAAAGCCCTCAGTTGCATATACCTGAATGCATTCCCTTGGGGTAACCCATATTTCTCGGTCAGCGCTCCCAGACTCGCGAACTTCCCATCCACAAACAGATCTTTCAGTTGCGTTATTCCTGTTCTTTGCCACATTCCATATCCCCCATCCATACCCCCCGGGGCAAACCTATGGTTCTTTCTTATCGGGGACCCCCCCAAGGCTCCAGTCTTTCCCCTATGCCGTCTCCACTGTCCCCAAATCTTCAGTGTAGCCACCACCACTGGGCTTGTGGTGTAGTTCCTCGGTGAGAACGGCAATGGGGCTGTCACCATAGCCTGTAGGCTAGTCCCCCTACAGGACGCCCTCTCTAATCTCTTCCACGCCGCTCCCTCCTCCTCTCCCATCCACTTACTCACCATTGAAATATTAGCGGCCCAATAATACTCACTTAGGCTCGGTAGTGCCAGCCCCCCCCCCCCTTACCCCTGCTATGCTGTAAGAATCCCTTCCTCACTCTCGGGGTCTTCCCGGCCCACACAAAACCCATGATGCTCTTTTCAATCCTTTTAAAAAAAGCCTTCGTGATCACCACCGGGAGGCACTGAAACACAAAGAGGAATCTCGGGAGGACCACCATCTTAACCGCCTGCTCCCTCCCTGCCAGTGACAGGGATACCATATCCCATCTCTTGAAATCCTCCTCCATTTGTTCCACCAACCGCGTTAAATTTAACCTATGCAATGTGCCCCAATTCTTGGCTATCTGGATCCCCAGGTAACAAAAGTCCCTTGTTACCTTCCTCAACGGTAGGTCCTCTATTTCTCTACTCTGCTCCCCTGGATGCACCACAAACAACTCACTTTTCCCCATGT
Source organism: Scyliorhinus torazame (assembly GCF_047496885.1). Taxonomy (NCBI): domain Eukaryota; kingdom Metazoa; phylum Chordata; class Chondrichthyes; order Carcharhiniformes; family Scyliorhinidae; genus Scyliorhinus; species Scyliorhinus torazame. The sequence continues at coordinate 264,509,014 of NC_092714.1, read as the reverse complement.
TCAATTTATACCCTGAAAAATCCCCAAACTCCCCAAGTATCCGCATTATTTCTGGCATCCCCTCCGCCAGGTCTGCCACGTATAGTAGCAAATCGTCCGCATACAAAGATACCCGGTGTTCTTCTCCTCTAAGTACTCCCCTCCACTTCTTGGAACCCCTCAACGCTATCGCCAGGGGCTCAATCGCCAGTGCAAACAATAATGGGGACAGAGGGCATCCCTGCCTTGTCCCTCTATGGAGCCGAAAATATGCAGATCCCCGTCCATTCGTGACCACGCTCGCCATCGGGGCCCTATACAACAGCTGCACCCATCTAACATACCCCTCTCCAAAACCAAATCTCCTCAACACCTCCCACAAATAATCCCACTCCACTCTATCAAATGCTTTCTCGGCATCCATCGCCACAACAAGCTCCGTTTCCCCCACTAGTGGGGGCATCATCATTACCCCTAACAGCCTCCATATATTCGTGTTCAGCTGTCTCCCCTTCACAAACCCAGTTTGGTCCTCGTGGACCACCCCCGGGACACATTCCTCTATTCTCATTGCCATTGCCTTGGCCAGGATCTTGGCATCTACATTTAGGAGGGAAATAGGTCTATAGGACCCGCATTGTAGCGGGTCCTTTTCCTTCTTTAAGAGAAGCGATATTGTTACTTCAGACATAGTCGGGGGCAGTTGTCCCCTTTCCTTTGCCTCATTAAAGGTCCTCGTCAATACCGGGGCGAGCAAGTCCACATATTTTCTATAGAATTCGACTGGGAATCCATCCGGTCCTGGGGCCTTTCCCGCCTGCATGCTCCTAATTCCTTTCACCACTTCTTCTACCTCGATCTGTGCTCCCAGTCCCACCCTTTCCTGCTCTTCCACCTTGGGAAATTCCAGCCGATCCAAAAAGCCCATCATTCTCTCCCTCCCATCCGGGGGTTGAGCTTCATATAATTTTTTATAAAATGTCTTGAACACTCCATTCACTCTCTCCGCTCCCCGCTCCATCTCTCCTTCCTCATCCCTCACTCCCCCTATTTCCCTCGCTGCTCCCCTTTTCCTCAATTGGTGTGCCAGCAACCTGCTCGCCTTCTCCCCATATTCGTACTGTACACCCTGTGCCTTCCTCCATTGTGCCTCTGCAGTGCCCGTAGTCAGCAAGTCAAATTCTACATGTAGCCTTTGCCTTTCCCTGTGCAGTCCCTCCTCCGGTACTTCCGCATATTGTCTGTCCACCCTCAAAAGTTCTTGCAGCAACCGCTCCCGTTCCTTACTCTCCTGCTTCCCTTTATGTGCCCTTATTGATATCAGCTCCCCTCTAACCACCGCCTTCAACGCCTCCCAGACCACTCCCACCTGGACCTCCCCATTATCATTGAGTTCCAAGTACTTTTCAATGCACCCCCTCACCCTTAGACACACCCCCTCATCTGCCATTAGTCCCATGTCCATTCTCCAGGGTGGGCGCCCTCCTGTTTCCTCCCCTATCTCCAAGTCTACCCAGTGTGGAGCGTGATCCGAAATGGCTATAGCCGTATACTCCGTTCCCCTCACCTTCGGGATCAACGCCCTTCCCAGCACAAAAAAGTCTATTCGCGAGTAGACTTTATGGACATAGGAGAAAAACGAGAACTCCTTACTCCTAGGTCTGCTAAATCTCCACGGGTCTACACCTCCCATCTGCTCCATAAAATCTTTAAGTACCTTGGCTGCTGCCGGCCTCCTTCCAGTCCTGGACTTCGACCTATCCAGCCCTGGTTCCAACACCGTATTAAAATCTCCCCCCATTATCAGCTTTCCCATCTCTAGGTCCGGAATGCGTCCTAGCATCCGCCTCATAAAATTGGCATCATCCCAGTTCAGGGTATATACGGTTACCAAAACCACTGTCTCCCCCTGTAGTTTTCCACTCACCATCACGTATCTGCCCCCGTTATCCGCCACTATAGTCTTTGCCTCGAACATTACCCGCTTCCCCACTAATATAGCCACCCCCCTGTTTTTCGCATCTAGCCCCGAATGGAACACCTGCCCCACCCATCCTTTGCGTAGCCTAACCTGGTCTATCAGTTTCAGGTGCGTTTCCTGTAACATAACCACATCTGCCTTAAGTTTCTTAAGGTGTGCGAGTACCCATGCCCTCTTTATCGGCCCGTTCAGCCCTCTCACGTTCCACGTGATCAGCCGGGTTGGGGGGCTTCCTACCCCCCCCCCCCCTTGTCGATTAGCCATCCCCTTTTTCCAGCTCCTCACCCGGTTCCCACGCAGCTGTATCTCCCCCAGGCGGTGCCCCCCCGCCCATCCCCTCCCATACCAGCTCCCCCCTCTCCCCAGCAGCAGCAACTCAGTAATTCCCCCCTCCCACCCCCCCCCGCCCATCCCCTCCCATACCAGCTCCCCCCTCTCCCCAGCAGCAGCAACCCAGTAATTCCCCCCTCCCACCCCCCCCGCTAGATCCCCCGCTAGCGTAATTACTCCCCCCATGTTGCTCCCAGAAGTCAGCAAACTCTGGCCGACCTCGGCTTCCCCCCGTGACCTCGGCTCGCACCGTGCGACGCCCCCTCCTTCCTGCTTCTCTATTCCCGCCATGATTATCATAGCGCGGGAACCAAGCCCGCGCTTCTCCCTTTGCCCCGCCCCCAATGGCCAACGCCCCATCTCCTCCACCTCCCCTCCTCCCCCCATCACCACCTGTGGAAGAGAGAAAAGTTACCACATCGCAGGATTAGTACATAAAACTCCTCTTTCCCCCCTTTTTAACCCCCCTCTTCGCCCCCCACATTCGCCCCACCACTTTGTTCAAACGTTCTTTTTAATAACCCACTCATTCCAGTTTTTCTTCCACAATAAAAGTCCACGCTTCATCCGCGGTCTCAAAGTAGTGGTGCCTCCCTCGATATGTGACCCACAGTCTTGCCGGTTGCAGCATTCCAAATTTTATCTTTTTATGAAGCACCACCTTGGCCCGATTAAAGCTCGTCCTCCTTCTCGCCACCTCCGCACTCCAGTCTTGATAAACGCGGTTCACCGCGTTCTCCCATTTACTGCTCCGAGTTTTATTTGCCCATCTAAGGACCATTTCTCTATCCTTAAAACGGAGGAATCTCACCACTATGGCTCTGGGAATTTCTCCTGCTCTCGGTCCTCGCGCCATCACTCGGTATGCTCCCTCCACCTCCAACGGACCCGCCGGGGCCTCCGCTCCCCTTAACGAGTGCAGCATCGTGCTCACATATGCCCCGACGTCCGCTCCCTCCGCACCTTCAGGAAGACCAAGAATCCTCAAGTTGTTCCTCCTTGCGTTGTTCTCCAGTGCCTCCAACCTTTCCACACATCGTTTCTGATGTGCCTCATGCATCTCCGTCTTCACCACCAGGCCCTGTATGTCGTCCTCATTCTCGGCTGCCTTTGCCTTCACGACCCGAAGCTCCCGCTCCTGGGTCTTTTGTTCCTCCTTTAGCCCTTCGATCGCCTGTAGTATCGGGGCCAACAGCTCTTTCTTCATTTCCTTTTTGAGCTCTTCCACACAGCATTTCAAGAACTCTTGTTGTTCAGGGCCCCATGTTAAACTGCCACCTTCCGACGCCATCTTGGTTTTTGCTTGCCTTCCTTGCCGCTGTTCTAAAGGATCCACTGCAATCCGGCCACTTTCTCCTCCTTTTTTCATCCGTATCCAGGGGGGATTCCCTTCTGGTTTACCGCACAGTGTTTTTAGCCGTCAAAATTGCCGTTGGGGCTCCTATCAAGAGCCCAAAAGTCCGTTTCACCGGGAGCTGCCGAAACGTGCGACTCAGCTGGTCATCGCCGCACCCGGTAGCCGTGCCCGATCTTTCAATGAGCTATCTAATCAATTCCACGTCTTTGTTCTTTATGTAGTGTCAGCTGTGGCTCTATTGGCAGTCCTGCTGCCTCTGAATCAAAAGGTTCTGGGCTCAAGTCCCATTCCAGGCTGATACTTCAGTACAGTACTGAGGAAGTGCTGCATTGTCAGAGATGCTATCTTTTGGATGAGACATTAAAAATCAAGGACCCATCTGCCAGCACAGGTAAAGATAAAAGAACCCATGACACCATTTTGAAGAAGACCAGGGGAGTCATCACTCGTGTCCTGGCCAATATTTAGCCCTTGATCAACGCCACAAAAACAGATGACCTGGTCAATATCATGTTACTGTTGGTCACAGCTTGCTACATGCAAATGGGCTACAAAGTGTTTTGAGACATTGTGAAAGCACTGTATAAATGTAAGTCTTTTCTTCTTTCCTTTGCCATAGTCCTGCAGATGTTACCCAATTCCAGATTGGATTATTGGAAGTAATACTGTTTCTGTTTGAACCTTAATGTGCTGTTCCTATTTGAGAAAACAACCTGTCGAAGTAGTCGTGTTCAGTATGGTTTTCCATCCTAAAACCATTTTTTAAAATCCAAGCTGAGACAGACCCTCCTATTTCATGAGACTCAGTTTTGTTAATCAGCCTTTTGTGTGCTATTTTGCCAAATGTTTTTTTAGAACTCATGTAGATAACACGCATTGCATTCCCATCATCAGCCTTCTCTGTTCCTCATCAAAAAATTATTTGGAAATTTAGTTTTTAACTGATTCAGAAATTAAATGATCTCTACCTGGAAGGACATGGGCAGCAGATACCTGGGAACCCCACCACCTGGAGGTTCTCCTCCAAGCCACCCACCATCCTGACTTGGAAATATATCGCCGTTCCTTCACTGTTGCTGGATCAAAATCCTGAGAATCCCACCCTAACAGCACTCTGGGTGCTTGGGCTCAATTCAAATCTACATAATTAATTAATTCAAATTAATTGATGACTCAAATTAAATGGATGATTTAAGCTAACTCTTTCTGTGGTTTACATGTAACTTAAATTCATTTAATCAATTAACTTGAATTCATTGTCAATTGGAACACCGCAGCTGATTTCAGATTGGGCACTGGGGAAAAATATAATTGACTCAAGAAGTTGGTTCTCAGATGCTGCAATAATTTTAAGCTGTAAAAAAAAAAGAAACCAAGGGATTTGCTTTGATTTTAATTCCTAAATCCGTTAAAAACAACATTTCCAAAGATTTTTTTGATGAGGGAACAGAGAGGGCTGATGAAGGGAATGCTATGCATGTTATCTATGTGAATTCCAGGAAAACATTTGACAAAATAGCACAAAAAGACTTATTAACAAAATTGAGTCCCATGGAATAGGAGGGCGAGTGTCAGCTTGGATAAAAATAATGGTTTAAGGACCGAAAATAACAAGCGATGCTAAATGCAAAGGCCCAAAAAAATTGCAGATACGGGATAGTTGAAATGAAAAAGAAAATGCTGGAAATGCTCAGCAGGTCGGCATCATCTGTGGAGAGAGATACGGGGTGGGATTCTCCATTCCGCCAGCCCCGTTTTCCGGCGCAGGATTCTCCATTCCCGAAGCCGGCCAGTGGGGTTTCCCATTGTGGCCACCCCCACGCTGCCGGGAAACCCACGGTGCGCTGCCGGCGAAGCGGAGGATCCCGCGACAAGGGAATCCCGTTGTTGGGGTTTCAATTCATTGACCCTTCAACAGAATGCCTCCATCATACTAAATGGCTGTTTTTCAGACTAGAGGATGGTACACAGGGCGTTTCTCTGGTCAGTGGAGGAACCACTATACATTTTATAAATAATCTGGATATTGGAATAGAGTAAAATTTGTCAATTATACCAAACTTGGAGGAGTGCAAACAATGAGCACCGTACAGATCAATTGCATCAGGACATACACAGGCTAGCAGAATGGGGCAGACAAGTGGCAGGTGGAATGTAAGGCAGAAAAGTGTGAGGTGCATTTTGGCAGAACAATAGGGAGAGGTAATCTAGACTCAGTGGCACAGTTCTAAAGTGTATTCAGGGACAAAGTGACTGGGGTAATGTTCATAGATCTTTGAAGGTAGCTGGACATTTTGAGGGGGTGTTTAGCAAAGCAAATGGGATCTTGGGCTTCAGAAATAGAGGCATTATGTACAAAAGAAGGGAAGTTACATTGAATCTTTAAGAAGTTCTAGTGAAGCAACAGCGAGAGTATTGCATCCAGCCCACCTCAGGAAGACTGAGGATCTCGGCGAGGGTGCAGAAGAGATTTACCAGAGTGTTTCCAAAGATGAAGGATTTTAGCTATAAGGTATGGTTGGAAAAGTTGGGCTGTTCTCCTTGGAACAAAAGAGATTGAGAAATTTGATAGAGGTGTACACGATTATGACAGGCTTAGATAAGATAGACAAGAAAAGTTGTTCCACGTTAGCGCAATAACTGGGGGACACAGACTGAAAGTTTCAGACAAGGGATGCAGGAAGGATGTGAGGAGAACTTTTTCATAGAGCCTGTGGTAATGTCCTGGATCCCACTGCCCACGAGGGTGGTGAAAGCAGAGACAATTGAGGAAGTTAGATGGACATGCAAGAAATAAGCTTTCACACTTAAAAGGTCAGAGCAGTTAAGTGGGACTGACTAGATTGCTCTGTGGGGTGCAGGCATAGACTTAAAAAAAAATGTAGAGTGCCCAATTCATTTTTTTCAATTAAGGGGCAATTTAACGTGACCAATCCACTTAGCCTGCACATCGTTTTTTGGGTTGTGGGGGCGAAACCCACGCAAACACAGGGAGAATGTGCAAACTCCACACAGACAGTGACCCAGAGCCGGGATTGAACCTGGGACCTCGGCGCCGTGAGGCTGCAGGGCTAACCCACTGCGCCACCGTGCTGCTGTGCAGGCATAGACTTGATGAACTGAATGAATGGCTTCTATGCCATAATCACTTTTTGGAAATGTAATCTATTTTAATATAGAAAATATGGCAGCCAAATCGAGCAGGCTTCCACACACAGCAGTGAAAGAAATGACCAGATATTCTGTTCTACAGGTTGGTTGAGGGATAACGTTTACAATGTACTACTGTCTCTAAATGTTGATATTCTCCCTCATACAGGTACTGTCACTGCCACAATGCTGATTATGCCAACAAAGCCTTGATCAGGGTTAACTACGTTGAAGGAAATGTTGGGAGTGAGTGGCATGACAGTTTGTATTCGCCATGTTGGGAAGTCCAGAGGAACCTACAGTTCAGCCTGTGCACCAAGCAACCACTTTGCTCAGCGAATCAGCACCTCACATCTTTGCAATGGAAGCTCTGTCAAGACCCTGCCAGGATGGCGCAATCCGCAGAGGTTGGGCACACCTCGGTTTGTCAGAAGCTACAAAGCCCAACCTCAGTCCTACCAGCTCACACTGCCACAGATCAACAGCATCCTGAAAACCAACGAATACAGCTTGAAAGTGCCAGAGTTTGATGGCAAAAACATCAGTTCAGTGCTGGGCTTCGACAGCAATCAGTTAGCTTCTAATGTCCCCATCGAGGACAGGCGCAGCGCAGCCACCTGCCTGCAGAGTCGTGGCATGCTATTGGGGGTGTTTGATGGGCATGCTGGCTGTGCCTGTGCCCAGGCAGTGAGTGAAAGATTAATGTATTATATTGCTGTGTCCTTGCTGCCCCGGAAGACATTAATCGAGATAGAAGATGCAATCGAAAATGAGAGACCAGTGTTGCCAATTTTGCAATGGCACAAGCACCCCAACGATTACGTGAGCAGGGAAGCAGGAAGGCTCTACTTCACCAGTTTAAGGACGTACTGGCAGGAACACATTGATCTGGGGGTTGAAGAGAAGATGGATACTAGTGCTGCTTTGAAACGTGCCTTCAAACGATTGGACAGTGACATTTCGCTGGAGGCTCAGATCGGCGCTGGCAATCCGTTCACCAATTATGCTGCACTCCGGGTAGCCCTGTCTGGATCCACGGCTTGCATTGCACACATTAATGGCACCGACTTGCACGTGGCAAATGTTGGTGATAGCAGGGCAGTGCTGGGAGTCCAGAACCTGGATGGTTCTTGGTCGGCTGTGACACTGAGCACCGATCATAATGCGCAGAACCTTGATGAGATGGAGAGGGTGCGGTCGGAGCACCCCGCGTGGGAGGAGAAGACGGTAGTCCGGCACGATCGCCTGCTGGGCCTCCTGATGCCTTTCAGGGCTTTTGGAGATGTAAAGTTCAAGTGGAGCATCGAGCTCCAGAAGCGAGTGCTGGAGAGCCGGCCAGAGCTGCTGACAGCTGATGAATTCTCGAAATGCTTCCCTGCCAATTACCACACTCCACCTTATCTGACTGCCGAGCCCGAAGTCAGTCATTACAAGCTGCGGCCCCAAGACAAGTTTCTGATCCTGGCCACTGATGGCCTATGGGATGTCATGCACCGGCAAAACGTGGTGCAGATTGTAGGGGAGCACCTCACCAGCTTACGCTCACAGCAGCCCATCTCTGCCAATGGTTACAAGGTAACAGTGGGTCAGATGCACAGCCTGCTGCTGGAGAGGAAAGCCCGTGTGTCCTCTGCTTTCACAGACCAGAACTCAGCCACCCACTTGATCCGTCATGCACTGGGCAGCAACGAGTTTGGGAGTATCGAGCACGGCCGCCTGTCCAGAATGCTCAGCTTGCCCGAGGATCTGGCCAGAATGTATAGGGATGATATGACCGTGGTGGTGGTGCAGCTGAATTCTCGCCTCATTGGGGCGTATGACAAAGCTGAAGCCAGTGTCAACTGAAAGCCCATTCTGACTGGTACTGTCATCGGAAACTAGGGACAAACGCAATGAGGCAACAAAAATGTTTCTGGGCGAGTGGTGAAAGTGAGGGAACCCCCCCCCCCCCTCCTACATACCCCAACCTCCGTTTGCCCTCACACCCCCCCCACCCCAACCTCCGTTTGCCCTCACCCCCCCCCCCCCATCTCAACCCCCGTTTGCCCTCACCAAATCGTGTTTTGAGCAGCCCCAAACCACGGATTTCTCCAATTTTGTTACACTTTGCAACCATTCAACCACCTGAGCTTCCTGCATTCCGCTAATTCTGGCCTGGTGTGCATCCCTAATTGTAATCACTCCACAATTGGCAGCCGTGCCCTCAGCTGCTTGGGTCCCGCGTTCTGGAATTTCCTCCCTCAACCTCTCCTGCTCTTCAGCTCTCTTCCCCTTAGGATTTTGGGGCGTCTTCTATCACTGCCCAAACTTTTAGTCCCCGAATCTTTTTTATTTTTATTTTAGAGTACCCAATTATTTATTTATTTATTTATTCCAATTAAGTGGCAATTTAGCGTGGCCAGTCCACCTACTCTGCACATCTTTGGGTTGTGTGAGTGAAACCCACGCAGACACGGGGAGAATGTGCAAACTCCACACGGACAGTGACCCAGGGCCGGGATTCGAACCCGGGTCCTCAGCGCAGTAGTCCCAGTGCTAGCCACATGCCATCCCTTAGTCCCCTAATCTAAGTTTAGTGTCAAATATTATTTGACAATGACCCTGTGAAGTCCCCTGGGACATTGAGGCACTGTATAGATACAGATATTTGTTGCTTAATTGGAAATGTGAGTTCTTATTACAATTCCTATGTTGTCTTAAGGTCACAAGTTGGTCGTTCCTTTATCAACTAAAATTGAACCTTTTTTTTTCTTGTTTCCGGTGGTGTGGGCATCACTGACAAGGTTAGCATTTATTGGACAGAATGATGATTTTCTTTTTGGTATAATGAGGGGGTTGACAGAGTAGATGGAGAGCAACTATTTCCGGTGGAGAATTGGCTGGTTACCAGAGGACACCGATTTCATGTAATTGGCTAAAAAAGTTAGTCAGTGCCGAATAGATTTTTTTTTTTTTACATAGCAGGTTGTGGTGACCTGGAAGGCACTGCTTGGAAGGGCAATGGAAGCAGATGCAATAGTAACTTTCAAAAGGGAATTGGATAAATTCTTAAAAAGGAAAACTTTGCTGGGCTTTGGGAAGTGGGACTAATTGGTAGTTCTCTTTTAGAGAAGGCGCACAGACATGATGGGCCAAACGGCATCCTGAATAAAGTGTCTCGGGCAAAAGAAAGAAAATAATGAATCATTGAATCTGGTGCCTTCATTCTACTGAGATCAGATCAGTTTCTTACACATTAAGTGCATTGATAATGCAAAGAATTACATAGAGTGTACAGGTCCCGAGCGGTCCAACAGATCTATGTTGGTATTTACTCCAAACAAGCCTCTTCCCACCCTACTTCATCTCACTTCCTCTATTTATTTTTCCTTCTTCCCCCCCTCCTCCTGTTTATCTATTTTCCCCTTAATTGCATCTACGTTATTGACCTCAACTACTCCTTATGGGAGGGGGTACCACATTCAAACCACTCTCCGGGTAAAATAAATACTCCTGAATTCCCGATTGGATTTATAAGTGACAATCTTCTATTTGTGACCATTAATTCTAGTCTCACCCACAAGTGAAAGAACATCTTGTATATGTCTACCCTGTCAAATCTATTCACAATCCTACAGATGCCGATCCACTCACCTCTCACCCACTCTTTTCTAGAGAAAAGGACCCAGCCTGTTCAACCTTTCCCAATAGGTTTAACGTCTCAGTTCTGCTATCATTCTAGGAAGCCTACTTTCTGCCTTTTCTAGTGCTATTATAATCTATCTACAATGTAGCGACTGTCCAAGACAGTTTTGGGAAAGGCCTTTAGGCCCACAAGATCTTAGATTAACCGCAATTAAATACAGATCGGTCAGTGTCCGTGTGGAGTTTGCACATTCTCCCCGTGTTTACGTGGGTTTCGTCCCCACAACCCAAAAATGTGCAGGGTAGGTGGATTGGCCACGTTAAATTGCCCCTTAGTTGAAAAAAATGAAATGGAAACTCTAAATTAAAAAAAAAAAATTAAATACAGATCTCTGGATCGAAGGATTGACCGATTTTACTTTTGTGCATTGTTATACTTTTATATCATACTTTTTATATCATTGTTATACTGTTATACTTATACTGTTATACTCACGGAGATACTCCAAAGTCGACCAACTCTTAAAACACCACAGACTGCTGGATGTGTACGGAAATAGAAACAGAAAAAAAACAGCAGGTCTGGGGAGAGGGGCAGCACGGTGGCGCAGTGGGTTAGCACTGCAGCCTCACGGCGCCGAGGTCCCAGGTTCGATCCCGCCTGTGGGTCATTGTCCGTGTGGAGTTTGCACATTCTCCCCGTGTTTGCATGGGTTTCGCCCCCACAACCCAAAAGATGTGCAGGGTAGGTGGATTGGCCACGCTAAATTGCCCTTAATTGGAAAAAAATTAATTGGGTGCTCTTAAAAAAAAAAAAAAAATTAATTTTAAAAAAGGTCTGGAGAGAGAAAAACAATTAACATTTCAGGTCAATGACCTTTCATGAGAACTGGAAGGTGTTTAACACTTTAAAATAAGCAAATTTGAAGCCAGGGAAAAGGGCTTGGGCCTGGGGAAGGGAGTGGAGAGGAAAGAACAATGTGATTCATGCTGCAATGCAAAGCTGGGGTGGGTTGGTCATGGGGCAAGTAAAGAAACAAAAGATGTCCCTGGAGGATGTGCGAATGAACCAGTACCAACTCCAGCTGCCTGAAAAAATATATACGGAAGCACTTCCCAATAAGTAAGCTAGATGCATTCATCCGAATTGTGGGCGGTTGCGTCAAATTAAGAGTTTAATATTGTGCATTTGGTTTCATAGTGAAAAAAATGGAAATTGAATAATGAGCTCCATCTGTGCCAAAATAGTTATTTCAACGGCAATTAGTTCTACTGAGGCTCCACTAACCCCACCACCTTGACTTCAATGGTTGTTGAGATTGCGGATTCAATTAGTCAAGCTTTCCTTGACAGCAACACTTTTATAATTTATTCATTTTAACCAGCACTTTGTATTTATGTACTTCTTTCAAAGCTGAACTCCAATATTGATAGGGGCCCAACATGCTGGGATCCCTGCACTGCCAACACTGATTTCTGACACAACCATCCAAAATTGTGGGGTTGGGGTTATTTAAATAGTCGGATGGATGGACATGGCAGTGGCATTGCCAGGACATTGAAACACCAGTCGGCCACTCCCGATTTGAGGCGTGAGGTGGCAAAAGCCGTTAATTGGCTGAAGGAAAGCTTTGTCAGTGTTTTATTTCTAACCCCAGCAGTATAATTCTGACTATTAGATGCTGGGAGGTTGTTTCCCCTGGCTGTAGAGTCTATAACCAAGAACCATAGCCTCAGGATAGGAGCCCCCCCCCCCCCCCCAAGAAGGTTAGGAATGCTCAATAGTTGAATATAGTTAAGGCTGATAAAGACAATTCTTTGGTTTCTTTGGTCTCACAGCGGCAGGGACCAGGGTTTGATTCCGACCTTGGGGAGTTTGTACATTCTACCCATGTCTGCATACGTTTCCTCCCACAGTCCAAAAATGTGCAGGTTAGGTGGGGTTCCGGGGATAGGGCGGGGGAGTAGGCTTAGGTAGGGTGCTCTTGGTAGGGCTGGTGCAGACTTGATGGGCCGAATGGCCTCCTTCGGCACTATTGGGATTCTATGGATTTTTTTTTTAAGTTCATTTATGGGAGGTTAGGCCAGCATTTATTTCCCATCCCTAATTGCCCTTCAGAAAGTGGTGGTGAGTTCTTGAACTGCTGCAGTTCCTGAGGTGCAGGTACACCCAGAGTGCTGTTAGGGAGGGAGTTCCAGGATTTTGACCCAGCAACAGTGAGGGAGCGGCGATATATTTCCAAGTCGAGGTGGTGAGTAGCTTGGAGGGGAACCTCCAGGTGATGGGAATCCCAGGTATCTGCTGCTCTTGTCCTTCTAGTGGTCGTGGGTTTGGAAGGTGCTGCCTAGGGAACCTTGGCGAGTTCCTGTAGTGCATCATGTGGATGGTACACACGTTTGCCACTGTTCGTCGGTGGTGGAGAGAGTGAATGATTGTGGGAGGAGGAGCTATCAAGCGGGTTGCTTTGTCCTGGATGGTGTTGAGCTTCTCCAGTGTTGTTGGAGCTGCGCTCATCCAGACAAGTGGACAGTATTCCATTACACTCCCGACTTGTGCCTTGCAGATGGTGGACAGCCAGGGCAGTCAGGAGGTGAGTTACTCACCATGGAATTCCTAGTCTTTGACCTGCTCTGGTCGCCACAGTATTTTAATATAAATTTAGAGTACCCAATTATTTCTTTTCCAATTAAGGGGCAATTTAGCATTGCCAATCCACCTACCCTGTATATCTTTGGGTGGTGGGGGTGAGACCCACGCAGACACGGGGAGAACATGCAAACTCCACACGGACAGTGACCCGGGGCCAAGTCCGAATTTTAAAATTCTTCTGTTATAATAAGATAATGGATCCATTCTGACATTGATTACCTTTCTATCCAGTTGTGGTAGGTGTTAGTTCTCCTGAGCTTGCCAGAGGGGAAGAGGTGCCAGCGGGCCAGAATCCCTGGCCCAAGCCAGATGCTATTAAGTGAACAGAAGGTGGGCTTCTGCTGATCGGAATTTGGGCCACTGCTTTGGGCAGCAGGGGAAACAAGGAAGTCCAGCTTCTTCCCCAAACGGTGCCATCTCACCTGTTCACCCAGTGCAACTTCAGAGGCTAGAAACAGAAACCCTTTTGTAAAAATATCTTTTAAAACCAGAATAAATTCACCACTTCCAACAGCAGTTACTGCTGGCTGGTTAGAAAACAACAGCAGAAAAACATAAGTTTTTTTTTAAAAAACATCTTTCTAATCGTCATAGACACCACCTCCTTGTTTGTCAAGATGTAAATGTCAAGCGATTCAGCTCCAAGAAAAACATTATTAAATATATATATTTTAAATCAACATTCTCGGCTCTCCTGCAGAATAAATATTGTGGAACTTGAAGGCAGAGCCAAATGTGTTGTCAATGTGAAACAAATGTACTGGTGTGATAACACTGTCGGCAGTTAATAAAACATGAAGTAAATAGAAGTGTGAAATGGTCTTGTATGCTGCATTTGTTCAGTATTGGGGTTTTATTCACTGATTTCAAACTGTATTCATGGGGATTTTTATTTTGGTACTTTGAAAAGCTGGAAATTTAAAATCAGATGGGTTGATCTCTGAAACAGGAGATTCAATCACAAAATCATTTCATCTGACATTTGTGTGGGTGGTTATCATGTCATTTCATTCATCCAGGGGAAGACAAATAGCCAAACCGATGTAAATAAGTAGTTTGAAGTGTGTGTCAGAAAATTTCCAGACAGGCCAGAAATCATGCCCTTCGCCAATTAACACTTGCTGAGTGTTAAATAGCCACGGGCAACCAGAATTGGTGGGGATGCATTCTCCATCGACTCTTTCACTGGAGTAGGGAGAAACCTCACCATCTGAAACACCCTGCCCAATATAAATGTAAATTCTAGTCCCTAGGTTTTAGTTTTTAAGAAGACTTGATTTTCTAGCATGTCCTGCAGCAGGAAAAATGAACAGTGTATGATCCCAACATCTTTCACTTGTACGAATTGAAACAAATAAGTTTAATGGATTCTTTCAACATTGGCTTCTTTTTCTGTCTTCAAACACATTCTGCTCAACTTGCCAATAAGACTTCAACTGACTTCACGCCAAGAGTAAGACAGAAAATCGCCCACTGTTGCATTCTGGAAAGCAATGGATGAGTGCAGCTCCAACCACTCATGAAGCTGAATGGCTTCCAAGACAAAACCCCCTGTGATCAGTACCCCATCCACCCGCTAACATCCACTCCCTCTGCCACCAGCCCAGAGTGGCTGCAGTTTACCATGTCCAAGATACACTGTAGTAACTTACCAAGGCTCCTTGGGTAGCATCTTCCAGTAAGTAAGGGTGCCATAGTCCCAGATGACCATAGGCTGTTTTCCATTTTGAGGGGGAAGCTGACTGATGGTGATTTAACCGAAGGATCACCACATCTCAGGCACGGGGCAAGGTTGAGAAGGTTATTCATGAATAACCTCAGATAGTACAGCAATTAGACCAACGTCATTAGCCTCCCTCAGCATCACAAACCAACTGGCCAGCCAACTAAGCTAAACGGGCCCCTTGTTGTGTTGGCTAATAATGAATAGAAGATATTGTCCCTTTTTCTGTGGAAGACCAAGAGCTATTTTCAAACCAAGCTGCCTGGGGTTCTTAAAAAAAGTAAACCTATACAATGCTTGTCTATCTCATTGTAGTAATTTGGTGAAATAAGACTTTTCCTCAATCTTGGCATGTCTGTCTACTCCCTCTACTGGATTTTGGATTTAATTTATTGTCACGTGTACTGAGGTACAGTTCTGCGTACTGTTTATTATTGTCATAAAAGCTGTGAATAATTAAAGAAATATATTTTGTTATTCCCCAAAATTACTTCTCTAATTTAGAGATAAAGTAAAATAAATCAAAATGTGAAATGCTGTGCAATTAATTGTCGGAAAATCATTTCATCAGCGCGCCTAGTTCGATTGCTTTATATCTTGGGATTTGAATTTGGGAGGAAAAAAAATCTGTCCTGTTGAGTTCTACCACAAGTTGAAGAGCATTTTTGTTTAATCCTTTTACAACTGTACCCTACTAAAAGCAGGCAGAGAATGAATGACTTGGGAGATAGATTTGGAGCCTTAAATATGAAAACCCCAACCACAAAAATAAATGCATGTCAAAAATATGTAAAACAAGTTTTAAATGCTCAGTACTGGATTTGCATATGAACTAATATCCTTTTTACAACAGCAGGTACAAATAAAATCTACAAATCATATACACTTTGAAGCCCTCTTCATTAAACTACCAAATAAAAGCATGAAAAGACTGGCACTAAAATGCAGCTACAAATATATATGTACATAAGAAAATAGTTCTGTTATAAATAGCAACGATTTCCTATTGTAACCAAATGTCAAGAATTAACTTAAACTAAAAGCCTAAAATGGATAATGTTCATCTTTCTAATTGTTTTTCTTTAAATTGAAGTCATTTGCAATTTTCTGCTGCTAACAGATATCAGGATGATCTTTTACTTGTATAGTTAAATACCATTTGAAACGTCTTATGGTAGCACAAGAGCTTGCAGATAGGATGGGTGAAGGGAGAGCTTGTTGGGAGTTTAGGAAATGCTTACACTGCACCAGGAAATCATGAACAAGCTGTGCATTTGCCGAGAGGTGCTTTGAAATTTCAAAAGAGGTAGGGGATAGAAGTGGTGAACTTGCAGCCTGGATGAATCTTTCAGATCTTCAGGTAGTCCTGGGCATTAGTTACAGTGCAAACAACGCCATCTTGGGCACCGGCCAAGAACTGGATTCCCACGGTTGCCTCACAGTGCTGAGGTCCCAGGTTCGATCCCGGCTCTGGGTCACTGTCAGTGTGGAGTTTGCACACTCTCCCCTTGTTTGGGTGTGTTTCGCCCCCACAACCCAAAAAAGATGTGCAGGGTAGGTGGATTGGCCACGCTAAATTGCCCCTTAATTTGGAAAAAAAGAATTGGATTCCAACTCCGAACATGCAAGGCCAAGATTAGGGCGACGTCAAAGTATGGATAAAATGGAACTAGTGAAGCTAACACCAGATAAGGTTCAGAACTGGAACAGTGATGTTCTTGTGAAACAGAAACCTGCACTTTGGAAGCCATCAGCCAAATTGTAAATCGATTCAGAGGCAAAACGCACAAAAGTAACATCTGCAAATGCGTTTAAGGATACCAGGAATTCTGTGATGTTAAAGGATGCTGGAGCCCACACTCCACAAAAGAGAATCAATTCCAGTGTGCTGAGAGATGAAAGGTTTTTGACTTGCTGAGTCAGTTACAGGGCAATCAGATGGATGATCAACAATGCTCATTCATAAAGAGTAAGAATGGGCTGACAATGGCTGCACCTCATCAAACTGGCCTAAAAGATTAGTAGCCTCAGAGCACCTTCTCGACCCATGACCATTACCAACTAGAAGGACAAGGGCAGCAAATGCATGGGAACACCACCACCCGGAAGTTCCCCTTCAAGCCACACACCAGCCTGACTTGGAAATATATCGGCCACTCCTTCACTGTCGCTGGGTCTAAACCCTGGAGCTCCCTTCCTAACAGCACTGTGGGTGCACCTACACCACACGGACTGCAGCGGTTCAAGAAGGCAGCTCACCACCACCTTAAAACACCTTTTACCAGAAGCACATCAGGTTAAAGTCACTACTGTTATTAGTTTTAAATCACCAGGATCGATTTAGTCTTTAGATTAGAGAGAGATTCATACACCTTCTGGCTGTGACTGCAGCTACCCAGCTCTGAAAACGAAACTAAAACACACCCTGGCGCAAACAGCCTAAAACAAAAGTAAAAAACTGACAGCCCAGCTCCACCCACTCTCTGACATCACTGCAGTAATAAACACCCATTTTTTAAAGGTACTCTCACTACAGATACTTATATACACACCCATTTATAAACACCCATTTCTCAAAGGTACTCTCACATGACAATATGTTTTCTATAAAAGGATATACAGGCCAAAGCTAGCTGAGAATGTAAACTCTGAAAATATAATTCAGTGATTGTCTGGAAAGTTCCTATGTGGACTGTACTCAATCATGAGAGACCATGGAATGTTGCACCTTTTTTCAGGCAGAGTTGCTTCAACAAAAGAGATGCAATAGAAAAATTAAACTGTAATCTCCAGTGGAGATAATTGGAGGCTGATTACCGTCTCAGCAGAAACCATCTCCCGAGAGTTATGTCACAGATGTAGACATTGTGAGTTGAAAGAAGGCAGATCTGGGTGACAGATGTGTTTGCATTTTTCCCCTTCCAGGAATACAGGTTAAAAATGAACTGCAACCCTGGCCTGTGTATGCTAGTCTAGTGTTCTAGTTCGACTATGCTAGTGTGTGCTGTGAAGGTCACAGCTGTTTCCGGTTGCGGCGATGTGGAGCTAAGCCACACATTTCAGCAGCTCCCGCGATAACGGACTTTTGGGCTCTCCAGAGGAGCCCCAACGGAAATATTTTGATTAAATCCCGTGTGGGAAGGTGAAGTAAGGTCCCCCCTTACGTTGTATGGCAGAGATTAGCGGTGGAGCGTCGGAGAAAGAGGCTCTGGAGCAGCGGCAAAAACGAGGGGGAAAAAACAAGATGGCGGAGGGCGGAGATCGAGCAGCATGGGGGCCGGACCAGCAGGAGTTCCTCAAGCGATGCGTGGAGGAGCTTAAAAAGGAGGTGCTGGCGCCAATGCTGTTGGCGATCGAGGGGCTGAAGGAGACCCAGAAGGCCTAGGCGGTGGAGCTCCGCGAGGTGAGGGATAAAATGAATGAGAACGAGGATGAGATCCTGGGCCTGGCGGTAAAGATGGAGGCGCACGAGGCGGTGCACAGGAGGTGGGCCGAGAGACTCGAGGTCCTGGAGAACAGGTCGAGGAGGAAGAATCTCCGGATTCTGGGTCTCCCCGAAGGAGTCGAGGGAGCTGATGCCGGGGCGTACGCGAGTACGATGCTCCATTCGCTGATGGGTGCGGAGGCCTCTCCGAGCCCCCTGGAGCTGGAAGGGGCTCACCGGGTCCTGGCGAGGAGATCCAAGGCTGATGAGCCGCCAAGGGCGATAGTGGCAAGGTTCCATCGCTTCGCGGACAAAGAAAGTGTTTTGAGATGGGCCAAGAAGGTGCGGAGCAGTAGATGGGAGAATGCGGTGATCTGAGTCTACCAGGATTGGAGCGCAGAGGTGGCAAGGAGGAGAGCTGGCTTCAACCGGGCCAAGGCGGTGCTGCACAAAAAAAGAGTCAGGTTTGGCATGCTGCAGCCTGCGCGACTGTGGGTCACTTATCAGGACCGACACCATTATTTCAAAACGCCAGAAGAGGCTTGGACCTTTGTCCAAACGGAAAAATTGGACTCGAACTGAGGGGCTGTGGTTGTGGAGGGGATGTTGGCTGTATACGGGGTTGTAAATATGGGTAAAGAATGCTTCATGGGTGGGATGATGGATGGGGATGTGGGTAGAGTTCTGGTTAAAATTCTTTTTTTGTCTCTGTTGACGAGATAGTGGGGAATGTGGGCGTCGGTGCTGGAGGGAGGTGAGACTCGGGGATGGGGGAACTGGGATAATGGCCGCAACAGGAGCTGTGCCACAGGGGGCGGGGCTGGCTCAGGAAAGCGTGGGCTTTTTCCCGCGCTGGGAGGGGGGGGGGGGTAGGAAGGTAAGGAGGAGGAGAGACTCCCACACGGGGGAGATCAACGGGAAGGCGGGGGAAGCCGGGGTCAGCTGACTCACGGAAGTAGTATGGGGGGAGCAAAAGAGCTAGATGTGGATCTAGCGGGGAGGGGGGGAGGGAAGGCGGGGGGGGGGGGGAGAGGGAGGGACAATAGGGTTGCTGCAGCACTGGCCGAGCCCTCCAATCCGGCTGATCACGTGGAATGTGAGAGGCCTAAATGGGCCGGTTAAGAGGGCCCGAGTGTTCGCGCACCTAAAGGGACTGAAGGCAGACGTGGTCATGCTTCAGGAGACACATCTGAAGGTGGTAGATCAGGTCAGGTTAAGGAAGGGATGGGTAGGACAGGTGTTCCATTCGGGGCTGGATGCGAAGAATAGAGGGGTGGCAATACCGGTGGGGAAGCGGGTGTCGTTTGAGGCCAAGAATATAGTAGCGGACAATGGAGGCCGATACGTGATGGTGAGCGGTAGGTTGCAGGGGACGGAGGTGGTATTGGTAAATGTAAATGCCCCGAACTGGGACGATGCTGTATTCATGAAACGGATGTTGGGGCGTATTCCAGACTTGGAGGTAGGGAGCTTGATAATGGGTGGGGATTTTAACATGGTGTTGGACCCAGCATTAGATCCTTCCAGATCTAGGACGGGGAAGAGACCGGCTGCGGCCAAGGTGCTCAGGGGGTTTATGGATCAGATGGGGGGAGTAGATCCGTGGAGATTTGCCAGGCCTTTGGCCAGAGAATTTTCTTTTTTCTCCCCTGTACATAAGGCCTACTCCCGGATAGATTTTTTTGTTCTGGGCAGGGCTGATCCCGAAAGTGGAGGGAACGGAGTATTCGGCCATAGCCATTTCAGACCACGCCCCGCATTGGGTGGAGTTAGAGCTGGGGGAGGAGAGGGACCAACGCCCGTTGTGGCGGTTGGATGTGAGACTGCTGGCAGATGAGGAAGTGTGTGGGAGGGTGCGGGGGTGCATCGAAAGGTACCTGGAGGCCAACGACAATGGGGAGGTGCAGGTGGGAGTAGTATGGGAGGCGCTGAAGGCGGTGGTCAGGGGAGAGTTAATCTCCATCAGGGCTCATAGGGTGAAGAGAGAGGGCAGGGAAAGGGAGAGGTTAGTGGGGGAAATTTTAAGAGTGGACAGGAGATATGCAGAGGCTCCTGATGAGGGACTACTCAGGGAGAGACGAAGTCTCCAGACGGAGTTCTTGTTGACCACAGGGAAGGCAGAGGCACAGTGGAGGAAGGTACAGGGGGCGATGTATGAATATGGGGAGAAGGCGAGTCGGATGCTGGCACATCAGCTCCGTAAGAGGATGGCAGCGAGGGAACTAGGTGGAGTCAAGGATGGCAGGGGAACTATGGTGCGGAGTGCGGTGAAAGTGAATGAGGCATTCAATGCCTTTTACGAGGAGCTGTATAGGTCCCAGCCCCCAGGGGGAAAAGAGGAGATGCGGCGATTTTTGGACCAATTGAGGTTCCCAAGGGTGAAGGAGCAGGGGGTGGCTGGTCTGGGGGTGCCAATTGGGGTGGAGGAGCTGGTTAAAGGACTGGGGAGCATGCAGGCATGGAAGGCCCCGGGGCTGGATGGGTTCCCGGTGGAGTTTTATAGGAAGTATGTAGACCTGTTAACCCCGTTGCTGGTAAGGACCTTCAATGAAGCAAGGGAGGGGGGGAACCCTGCCCCCGACAATGTCGGAGGCGACGATCTCTTTGATCTTGAAGGGGGATAAAGACCCACTGCAATGCGGGTCGTATAGACCGATCTTGCTCCTCAACGTAGATGCTAAGTTGCTGGCAAAAATGTTGGCTACGAGGATTGAGGACTGTGTCCCAGGGGTGATTCACAAGGACCATACGGGATTCGTAAAGGGTAGGCAGCTAAACACCAATGTGCGATGGCTCCTAAATGTGATAGTGATGCCATCGGTGGAGGGAGAGGTGGAGATAGTGGCAGCCATAGACGCGGAGAAGGCCTTTGACCGAGTAGAGTGGGAGTATCTCTGTGTTGAGGAGGTTTGGGTTCGGGGGAGGGTTTATTAGTTGGGTTAAGCTCCTGTATAGAGCCCCGGTGGCGAGTGTGGTCACGAACCGGAGGAGGTCGGAGTATTTCCGGCTGTATCGAGGGACGAGGCAGGGGTGCCCCCTGTCCCCTCTGCTGTTTGCATTAGCAATTGAACCTTTGGCCATGGCGTTAAGGGAGTCGGGGAAATGGAAGGGGGTGGTCCGAGGGGGAGAGGAACATAGAGTGTCGCTGTATGCAGACGACCTGTTGCTGTATGTGGCGGATCCAGTGGAGGGGATGGTTGAGGTCATGCAGATCCTAAGGGAGTTTGGAGACTTCTCGGGCTATAAGCTCAATGTGGGAAAGAGTGAGCTCTTTGTGGTGCATCCGGGAAGAGGGATAGACGACCTACCGTTGAGGAGGGCGGAAAGGAGCTTTCGATACTTGGGGATTCAGGTAGCTAGGAGCTGGGGGGCACTGCACAAACTTAATTTGACGTGGCTGGTGGAACAGATGGAGGAGGATTTTAAAAGGTGGAACAAGTTGCCACTCTTGTTGGCGGGCAGGGTACAGTCGATTAAAATGGTGGTCCTCCCGAGGTTTCTTTTTGTATTCCAATGCCTCCCAATTGTGATTACCAAGGCCTTCTTTAAGAGGGTAAGCAGGAGCATTATGGGATTTGTGTGGGCGAGCAAGACCCCGAGGGTGAGGGGGTTCCTGGAGCGTAGCAGAGATAGAGGGTTGGCGTTGCCGAATTTGGGTGGCTACTACGGGGCAGCCAACATGGCGATGATACGTAAGTGGGTGATGGAGGGAGAGGGGGCGGCGTGGAAGAGGTTGGAGATGGCGCCCTGCAAAGGTGAAGGTCACAGCTGAAGAACATCCACGAGGCAGCCATGTGACTGCAAGTAAAATAAAAGTCTCTCCAATTGCTGGAAGCATGTCACAAGCCAGCAAAGCCACAGTTGAAAACAGGACAACTCGTTTCAGCTAAACTGCAGAACCAAGCATCTCCAAACCAACTGCTCATGTGCCAAAGTCAGTGCTCTCGAAATCACCCAACTTAGCAGCAGCAAGGTTACACTATCTACTGTCATGGGGGTGTCCCTTTAAGAAATGATTTGTGTTATCACATGGCTTCAGTGCTGTCATTGTGTGGGTGGAGCTGGGCTGGCACTGGGTTTTATTTTCATTTTGAGCTGGGAGCTGGCTGTGGCTCTGGGTTTTACTTTCGCTTTACACAGTTGGAAGCTGGATTCAGACAACGGTTTCTCTTGTCTCTCTCTCTCCATGTTAAAAGGTGTCCAGATCACTTGATAATTTAAAAGTGATAACCGTTTTCTGGAAAGAATTCAAACCTGTTTTGATAAAAGGGTTTTTCTGGTTTATTGGATGCTGTTATCAGTTTGTAGTGGATTAAAAATGCTTAGTGTGTGTGTTTATAGAAATGTTAACTGAATTCGTAGAATAAACTTAGTTTTTGATTAAAAGTGCTTAAGGCCTCTGTTGAATAACACCTGAAAGGTAGGCCCTTATGCTCCTCGTAACCAAAATCTATAAACAGTTGTGGGTCAGGTGAACTCCATGATATACTGTGGAGTTTTTTAAAACCCTGGCCCATAACACTTTAACTTTTATTTTTGGACGGACTCATTTATTTTAGATAAATTTAGAGTACCCAATTTGTTTTCCAATTAAGGGGCAATTTAGCATGGCCAATTCACCTACCTTGCACATCATTTTGGGTAATGGGGGTGAGACCCATGCACAGGGAAAATGTGCAAACTCCACACGGACAGTGACCCAGGGCCGGGATCGAACCTGGGTTATCAACGCATGAGGCAGCAGTGCTAACCACTGAGCCACATTGCTGAACTTGACGACTTATTTCTAATATGCATGTTGCATTTATTATTTTCTCTTTCTTGCGTTTTGCGGCGTGTCATCAGGGATGCGTGTCACCACTGCAGATCAGGTGACAGGAAGTAAATATCACCAGACATGAATGGTGAAAATTTAGCCAGATACTACAAAACCTTCCGAAGATGATTGAAGGACTTGGGCAAGCCATCTGTGATGCAGGACCAAACATTTTCTTCATAGGGTGAAAAAAAATAATCAGGGCTACTAAACAACGCAGATAAAAGATGTGAAAATATAAAGGGGGGGGGGGGGGTAGAAATGGGTCAGTGGAGCAGACCTAGGGGCATCCTAGCTTCTAATTATATACTGCACCACAGAAGGAAGCCATTCAACCCATCATGCCTGTGGACTTTCTTTGAAAAGCTATTGAACAAGTCCCACTCCCCATAGCCACGCAAGGCTTTACCTTCAATTAATAGCTTTGCTTTTATATTGCAATCTATTTAAGCTCAGAATGCATTGTACGGTACGGTATTTCAACCCGTACATTGGCTTTTCTCTGGCACAGACTCAGACTAAAGGGACAATCCTTTAAAACGGAGGAATTTCTTCAGCCAGAGGGTGGTGAATCTGTGGAACTCTTTGCCGCAGAAGGCGGTGGAGTCCAAATCACTGAGTGTCTTTAAGACAGAGATAGATAGGTTCTTGATTAATAAAGAGATCAGGGGTTATGGGGAGAAGGCAGGAGAATGGGGATGAGAAAAATATCAGCCATGATTGAATGGCGGAGCAGACTATGGGTCGAATGGTCTAATTCTGCTCCTGTCTTATGGGAAGTTTCTGGAGAAATTTAATTCTGACTTTAATGTTGACTCCTATGGGAACCCATGATTGTCTTAGTTATTTCAATAAAATAGTCATATTCTCAGGAAAGCAACTACAACTTTGGGAACTCAGCGTAAATTATTTCTGTTGACTATTTCACGTATACACTGAAACTCAGTCTAACTTAATAAAAGCAAATTTCTGCGGATGCTGGAATCTGAAACGAAAGAGAAAATGCTGGAAAATCTCAGGAGGTCTGGCAGCATCTGTAGGGAGAGAAAAGAGCTAACGTTTCGCGTCCGGATCGGACTTGAAACGATAGCTCTTTTCTCTCCCTACAGATGCTGCCAGACCGGCTGAGATTTTCCAGCATTTTCTTTCAACTCAGTCTAACTGTAGTATTAGTCTCTAAAGCAGTAGTAAATATATCAGTCTCACTGTGCATTCATAAATATTGTGAATTGACAAAACTGACCAATATATTTCAAGTGAGCTTATTCTGGGGGTTCATGGTTGGGATTTTGCAAAAGGACAGTGAAATTAGTATAGGGGTAGGAGGCTCACATGGAGCATTATCAGTATAGACCATTTTGGCTAAATAGCCTGTTTTTGTGCTGTAAATTGTAAAATGAAATTGCCTCAACTCACTGCATTTTGCTGCAAAAATGATCCAAGGGAGACTACTTTGCAATTTTGGTGTTGTTTGCTGAAGAGTACTTAGTTAGAGACTGGGTAAATAATTTGGTAACACGTGGTAAACTAGACTGTTCGCTTCAAGTCCTGTTGTGATGCTCGTCTCAACTTCAACTTGTTTGCTAAGTCTGGTGTTAATATTTTTTGAAGTTAACCTAGAAAATCAAACATGAACCCTTTATTATTGGGGCAGACCCTCAATACACTCCAGGTGTGTGTTTGCTTGCTGGTCAAGAGTCACTTGCAGCCTTTAAAGTTCACATTGGTCATGCAAAGGACACCAACACCCATTTTTGTGATGATCAAGAATACGCCCTATCTTAACTTGCAGCAAGTTGTTGCTATGGCTTGCTGACCTGCCTTTCTGGCAAAGCCACAATTTTGAAATTCTTCCCATGTGTTGCAGCATCTCTACGGTCTCATCCCTCTAATTTTGTAACTGCCTTCAGCCCCCAAATCCCACTACATTCCAATTCAGGTGTCCTGCACATTCTCCATTTTAATTGCTCCACCACTGGGAGCACTGCTTTCAACTGCCTAGGCCCACGTTCTCCCAGTGTGCGTGGGTTTCCTCTAGGTGCTCCAGTTTTCTCCCACAAGTCCTGAAAGACGTGCTGTTAGGTAATTTGGACATTCCAAATTCACCCTCAGTGACCCTGAACAGGTGCCGGATGTGGCGACGAGCGGATTTTCACAGTAACTTCATTGCAGTGTTAATGTAAGTCTACTTGCAACAATAAAGATTATAAACTCTGGTATTGGCTCCTTAAACCGCTCTATGCCCCTCTCCTCCTTTGAAACATTCCTTAAAACCTACCTCTGTCCAAGCTTTTGGTCGTTTGTCCAAATATCTTGGGTGGCTTAATCAAATTTTGCTCAACACTACTTGTAACCCTTTGAAGGGTTATAGAAATGCAAATTGTTGCACACACTTTATAAAGTAGCAGTCTTATAACTGGAAGGTGCATCAAGGGTTAAACATTGCAAATTTGTTATTTACCCAGTTAAGAAATAAGTTTTGTTTTTGTTCAACATCTTATCTAATTTGTAACATTGGAGCAATCGATTCAGTCCCATTCCTCCATTCTATCCCCATAGCCGTGCAAATTTAGTTCCGTCGAGTGCCACATTCAATTTCTGGTTGAAATCATTGCCTCTGCTTCCATCAACCTTGTAGGCAGCAAGTTTCAAGTCATTAATACCCAGTGCATACATGTGTTCTTCCCCAAATTCCCCCCTTTCCCAAAACCTGCCAGAGATCAAAGGGGAGGGGGGGGGGGGGGGGGGGGAAAGAGAAGAAAGAGATTTCTGCCACATTGTCCAAATCTAACCTTGCAGGTAAAGTCCCACATCTCTGGAGCCATTTTGGTAAATCTCTGCACCCATTTATGATCCTCATCCTTCTTAAGCGTGGTGACCAGTACCGGATGCATGGTTTGTTCAAACCAGAGTTCAGCATAACCTCCTTTCTTTTTACCCTATTTGAGGGCCAAGATCCCATATACTTTTCCAACAATTCTCTCAATCTGTTCTCATTTACAACAAGCTATGCACATGAAACGCCCAGTCCCCCTCTGTCCCTGCAACTATGGCGTAATGGCATATGACCTGACCCAACCTTCTCTCAAAATGAAATTTCTTCACATTTCACTGCATCAAATTCCACCTGCCACTTATCTGTCCCTTCTACTTGCCTACGAGCTGTCGCATTTGGCAAGTACCATCCTTACTGTTTGCCGCAATGGCATATTTGGTATTCTCGGCAAAGTTTGTTACTCTGTATTTCCATATTCACTGATTATATATAAAATAACACTGATCCTTGGGCAACACCACCACCATCCTCCAATCCAAACAACCATTTACTACCAGCTCTGAAGTCATATCCGCTTGAAATGTTAACTATTTCTCTCCAGATGCTGCCAGACTTGCTGAGTTTTTCCTGCATGGTTTTTATTTACTTGCTGTTTTCTGTCCTTAAGTTTTTTCTAAAAATCCAAGCAGAGCATCCTATTCCACAAGCCTCAATTTATTAACCAGTCTTTTGTACTGCTTTAAGCACATTAATAAAATCAATAAACATTCATGTACTCCCATCAACCTTGTTACTTCATCAAAAACAAAGTCAAATCTGAGGTATATATTCACAAATCCAAGCTGGTTGACCTGAACTCAAAGCCCCTGTTAATTGTTTTTTTTTGTTTCCCACCAATGATGTTAAACTGATAGGTATTTACTAGGAATACCCTTGCAACTTTTCTTAGACTAGGCTGTTACATTTGACACTTCGATAATTTCCCATATGCAGGGAGATTTGGAAGATTATGGCAAGGCCTTCAGCAAGTTCCAGTTCCACTTCCCTTAGTGGGCTTACATTAATACTGCAATTAAGTTACTGTGAAAATCCCCTAGTCGCCACATTCCGACACCTGCTCAGGTACACAGAGGGAGAATTCAGAATGTCCAAATTACCTAACAGCACGTCTTTCGGGACTTGAGAGGGGAAACCGGAGCCCCCGGAGGAAACCCACAGAGACAGGGAGAACATGCTGACTCCGCCGACAGTGACCCAAGCCGGGAATTGAACCTGGGACCCTGGTGCTGTGAAGCAACAGTGCTAACCACTGTGCTACCGTGTGTGGCCAATTCACCTGCCCTGCACATCTTTGGGTTGTAGGGGTGAGACTCAGATAAACACAGGGAAAACGTGCAAACTCCACACGGAGTGACCCAGGGTCGGGATCGAACCCAGGTCCTCTGCATCGTGAGGCAGCAGTGGTAACTGCTGCGCCACCTTCCCATATTCACTTTTAATAATCAGTCTTTATTCAGTATCTTAGTGTATCCTTTGCCTTGTTTATCAATTCATCTGAGAATTAATCTGGAGCAAGTACTTTATACGCATCAATTTAGTGCAAAATGCAGCAACCTCTTACCAGAAGTTTTTTTAAAATTGCCTAAAATAAAAACTATTGGGGACCACGATGAAAATTCTGCATTTTTAAACCAAATACCGGCAGACTGAAGTTTCTCTGGTAGAATGCGTAATTTGCAAATATTAAATACATGTATCAACAGTAAAATAAATATCTGATCCAACTCATTATCCTGTTTTTGACTTTTTGGAAGCAATAAATTTATCAGTAAAGTCATGTTTAAAAACGTTTTGACCTAAGATGCATTGAAGACAATTTTGTCAGCTATTGATTCGCACGATTTAAAAAAGCTTTTAATTGGCGTAATTTATTGTCTTAGCTATACAAGAAATAATTACAACCATTTAAAACCAGTTCCTCAATCCAATAGCAATCTGTAACCATGGTGCAGCCATAACCACTCTAATATGTTGGATTTTTTTTGTTAAAATAATCATGAGACCATAAATTGCAAGCATAATTGAAAATTAATTGGTAATTCTGGTCTTGCAATCCCACACACAGATGTCATGGGCAAAATTTTGACTTTATTTGCTTAAAGGGCCTTTTTGATGAGCACCACAGGAAAATGTTGAACAAAACCTGGATCAGAACACTTACAGCCTAAAAGGAATACATGAACTTCCATGCAAATGAAACAATAAGAACCATTCAAATGGCTGAATTACTCAAATCGGTACACAACACCCAGCAATATTGATGTAAAGAAAATTCAGAATTTCCCCCAAGTGTTTTTCCTCTTATTTATTGAGTGATTTTGCACTTTTTATACAAAATTTATACCAATTACAAAATCCTTACTTTGGAATAGAAATACCAGGCTGCTTTTGAATCACACTGGAGAAGGGGAGGGGGAGAAAAAAAAAATCAGATGTTTACACTCCAGAGCTCATAGAGCTTAAAAAAAAAACAGCAAAAGACACCACGCACGGCCAGACAAAATTACTATTACCCCATTCATCTTAATTGCTTAAGATTGTGCATTTACGAAGAAATCTTGTTAACTTTTCCAATGGTTTTTTTCTGAAGGTTTCTACAACATAAAGGCAGTGAGAAACAATTTCCTTTAAACTGGCCTCGAGTTATTCTAATCATGTGAAGTTAAATTACAGAAAGACTATGCTTACCTGCAATTAATATCCAATAGATGCATTGAAAGTGATATCTGGCTTTCTTATTTGACAATGTTTTTTTAAATAAAAAGAACTAAACATGCAATGAGGAAAAAATAATTCCAAACTACAACTTAAGCCCGCCTGTAGTCAACCCTGGTGAAGTGACAACACCCTCTGATATGAACGTTACATCTTGGTCACCTTCGTCAATTACAAACAGGGGATAGTAATACTTCTCTATTTGAGACAGGGAGGCCTGACCAATGAGGTTTATAGTTGCCTGTAGCTTCTTTCCTGCTTCAGCAATGCAGTTTTCATTTCCCCATTTATTCACGACTTTTATTTTTCCCCTTTCCACCGAGCTCCCCACTTCTTCCTCCTTCATTCAGCCACAAATTAACGTATTTTAAGGTAAGATTAACTTTGTCTGGCCTCGATCCTATGGAAGCACAAGGATAGCACATCACTGTTATAACTGTATTTACATAAGAAAAGCTCATATGGGTGGGGGGGGGGGGGGGGGGGGGGGGTTGAAGGTCACCACTGAGAACAGACCAAATAAGGCCAACTGTATATACAATAGTTTTAATCTTAAATGTTGCCTAGAGACCAACTGTACACAAAGGCTATTTAGAACTCTGTTTCTTTGCAATTTACCTCTTATATAATGAAAACCCAGAACTTTGGTCATAAAAATGCTAGCCAAACCTAGTTTTTTAACACTTTTTAGAACTAGGTGTAATCATGTTTCTATTAGACTGGCTGAGGCTGACTCTGGTATAGAAAACCACTCCAGTTATCAATCATGAACACGGAATGGAAGCTGGCTGAAATTTCCCCATTGTGCACTTGTTGCACAAATTAAAATCTGAATATATCCCCAGTATATTTCCAACTGGTTCTAATCCAAACTTCTGGATATCTGTGTAAACTGCTTCATGTTTGAACCCCAGGCTATAAATACATCAGCCCAAAATGGTTGGCAATCTAAATCCCCAACAACAATCAAAAACAAATCTGTAGCCAGACAGGGCCACTTTTCCAGTTAGTCTAAAGAGGCTTGACTGGAACTCTTTTCCAGATTGTATTTAAACTCACTTCAACACTCCTTATAACTTGCCTCATTGTTTCAGCAGGGCCACTCACCCTCATCTTGCCGTATCAATTGGTGCTCCACACGGTTAGAATAAATTCAGTGAACGATCAGTGCTGAGTGTTAACAATGTGGTCTTTAATTCAAAAGAGCTGCAACCTATGCATTTGAAGATTACCTTTTCCAATACCGCATTTAGATGCAGTAGTATTTTCATGACATTTTCATGAACTGATACTTTTAAAATTTAATCGGCTCATCTGCTAAGTCTGATCAGAAGAGCACCAAAATCAATGAGCTAAACTTATAACTTAAAATGGGTAAAAAGAGTGCAGTGTTATTTCAATGGAGTCCTTCTGACTGCAGTAGTCTTATTACAGAAACCACAAAATAACTTCAAAACCCCAAATAAAACTGTCTTTCAATACTTTTTTGCTGACAAGCTCATCAACGCTACTGTGTCATCAAAATGTAATGCACTGCACCAAAAATCAAAATAAAACAGCCTGAGGGTGTTTGTGTAGATCTACTTCTGCCATTTTATTTCCTTCTACTAGGGATTGGCAAAGTTGAAAAAAAAAACATTTGTTGTAAGTTCATCGGGAGTTGTATGAGTTTCCCCCGCTTGCATCATCTGTACAGGTGACAATTGTCCACATTCCTCCAAATAAGGTGGATATTCAGTTTCTTTCCATCTCCTATCGTCTTGCTGGAGTCAGCAGCTGGGTGGTCGTCATTGAATCTGGGAAGAGGTTGTGGTAGGTTGGAAGTGGCACATAGGCAGCAGTGATCATTTTGCCTGTGAAAGAAAAAAACAGTTAAATTCCATATGAAAACCATCAAGTTCAAAGCAGATATCATAGCTGATTAAGGGGTGACTAACAACCACCTGACCAAGAAGTTGCAGATTCAATTCAGGCTTTGAACAAGCTAGCCAAATGTAACTGGAGCAATCCACAATGGGCATCAGCACTTTACTCCAGTTTAAGGCCGTCCTGTCACAGTACAGGGAGGAGCTGGAACCCATGCGCTGTATGTACCAGAGAATGTTTTGACGTGTACTTTATTTTGCAAATATGTTTAATCTCAAGTGTATGCGGCACCCCAGGGAAGAACATAACTGGGATGAATCACCATACCCCTCCACATCGCGGTTAAACAAACAACTATACTTAATGCTAACACTCACATTTGCAATAAACAGCAATTTGTCCAAATCAGAGAAGCCAGCGCTTAAAGATCATAGGAAGAAGCCAACAAGGAGTAAAGAACAGCAGCAATTTGTAACGGAAAAGAATATGCAAACAGCCCACTAAAACTGCTCCAAACTTTCCTATCAACTTCCATATATTAATAACTGTCAGTTAAATGGAAGGATTGAGAATGTCTCAATATAAACTATAGGCACAAGTATGCAAACAATCGGTACCACAATTTAAACAGTACCCACCTGCAAACCACCTTCCATGCAATGCTCCAACAGCGGCAGCTGCAGCAGCAATAGTCGGACACTTCACATAGACATTTCCCTAAAAAGAGGAGAGATCTCATTATACCGGTTAAAACAAGTTCTGATAGAACATCAACACTCAAACCTTTTTTTTATTTTTTAAATGCTGCTCTTATGGATCCAGCATTGTGTTTCATTCCATTTCAGCATTTTGCAGTTTTTTCTTCCACCCCCCGGCCATATTAACACTTCAAAGAAAAGGTCATTACATTTGCTTCCTCCACCCCCCCCCCCCCCCCCCCCCCCCCCCCCCAACAAAACCCTTGTTACATGCAGCACAGTTGAGTTAATAATCAAACTGAACTATAGTAACCATAACTAGTCAATGGACCAGCAGGGCTTCTAGAAACACAAGGAGGGACGAAGCATCAACATAGGGGCTCTGTTACGCTTCAGGTGTCCTCTTGTCAACTGGAATACAAAGGTGCACCGTCTAGAATTATTTATTTAGAATTTTCAAGGGCCACAAGTGATTAAAGTACACCTATAGTAATTAGCTAATGAATGTTACCATCAAATCTGCATCGGCCACGATTTCAGGTAATGTCTTCCAAAAATTGCTTACATTAAGAAGATTTCTCCCTACAGGGCCAAGTCACGTAGCTAGCGAACAAGGAGACTGAAGCCTATGTACCGTATGAACTAATTACCTACAAACTGTATAAATAATCTGTTCTGTACACTCAACTGTCTTGTCTTTTCTTGGTGTTGCCAGAACAAACATAACTGTTTTCTGATGGAGTGTTTATTTCATGCATTGTACTCCTTGCAACTGCAGTGCCAGTGAATGCACCAGTTTTGCTTTTTTCCTTGTGTTACACACTGCAGCCAGCTTCAGTACTGCTACCAGCAGCAAATTTGAAGAAAATACCTGTTACAAATAGAAAATGGCAGTTTGAACAAACTGCTTACCTGGGGTGAATTTTTGTCCACAAATATGTGAATTACTCCTCCATGTTTGTTGCATTCTTCAATTACATCATCTCGAATTTCTTTGTCCCAGGCTGGATCATCTTCCCTTCAGAAGGATGTTTCACAATAATTAGTACAACATAGTAAAGAGCCTGCAATTTTCCCATTCAAACACCTTTGTGTACATTTAAATACATTTTCAGGAATTTGAAGCATTAGGAACTCACTTCATTTGTTTAACCTACAACTTAACATGGCAAGGAGCTAACTTGTCCTAAATTAAAACAGTTTGTTATTTGAAGGACTGGAAGCATTAAATTTGGCCTCAAGTTTGATGGCCCAGTGGGTTTATCTAGTGCTTGACCAAACGCATAAAGACAAGATGGACCTAAATTCAACTTGCAAAGTCAGCTAGGCAACAGTGAGGTACATTAAAACAAAGCTCAACATAAAGTAAATTGGAATGTTGCTAATTATTTATCCATCTCCGCTTGAAATGCTTGTTTATATTAAGTTAGGACAATGTCAAGATTGCTTACAATGCCACCCAGTCAAAAAACTTGCTGTTTTCGCTGCCAATGTTCTCAAATGAATACTAATCACCAGACGATGGCTGCCATTTGTGGAGCTGTACCCTAACAAAAACCTTTGAGATCCATACCCCAATATAATTTCAATGTCTCAAAGGAAAGCAGGCATTAGACAGAGTAAGTCTTACAACACCAGTTAAAGTCCAACAGGTTTGTTTCGAATCACTAGCTATCAGAGCTTCTTCAGGTGAAGGAGCTCCAAAAGCTAGTGATTCGAAACAAACCTGTTGGGTCGTCAACCTGGTGTTGTAAGACTTCTTACTGTGCCCACTCCAGTCCAACGCCGGCATCTCCACATTAGACAGAGTGACATAGGGATTACTAGCGTAACTAGAAAGAGTGAACATTTTGGAGACGGCTGACACAAGATAATAAAATATTGAAACTTGCTTGCAGTAACAAGCAAATAATCAGAACCGGCCAACTAATTTAGACAGTTGCTCTGCATCAGCTATCACTGGCCACATTCAGTACATTTCAACACATGAAATCAACATAAAAGCACATCAGTTTAGGGTAGAAATTTAATACAGCGTGATTGTAGAAGAACCCAAAAATGCATTAAGGCTTCAGTGAATTTGCAACTGTTGCAAGTTGTCAATGCGACATCAGATTATCTTTTGGATAGCAAGTGGATACTTAGCATCAGATTAGTTGTTACACACAATTTAAGGACAGTAACTAAAAGACAAAGTCAGTGCAGTTTCCTACCAGCCACTCATGCCAATCAATAAAAATTGTGATTCTGCAGACTAAGCCAGGGAGGGCTATGTTGGAATTATATAAAACAGTTCGGCCACAAGTTGAGTGCCATGTGCAGTTCTGGTCAGTTCATTACAGAAATAATTAATTGCATTAGAGGCAGCAGAGAGGAGATCTTATGAGGATTTGCCAGGACTGGAAAATTGCACGTATGAGGAAAGGCCGGAAAAGCTGGGGTGTTCTCCTTGGAACAGGAGGTTGAGGGGACATTTGACCGAGAGGTACAAAACTGAGTGGCTTGGACAGAGCATGAGAAGGGCCTATTTATTTTAACAAAGAGGTCAGTGACTGGGGAAATAGATTTAAAGTGATTCGTAGAACATTAGACGGGAAGTGAGGAAAGATTTTTTACCCAGAAAGTAGTGCAGGTCTGGGACTGTCTGAAAGGGTGGTTGGGCATGAAACCCTCAATTAATTTACAAGGTGTCTGGATATTACCTCAAGTGCCGTTACCTGCAGGTCGACAGACCAAATGCTGGAGAGTGGGATTAGGCAGTGTGGCTAGTTTTTCAGCCAGCACAGCCACTATAGGCCAAGTGGTAAATTTTCTTTTTTAAATTAACTAACTTTTTTTTATTTTATAAAAGAGTACCCAATTAATTTTTTCCAATTATGGGGCATTTTGGCGTGGCCAATTCACCTACCCTGCACATCTTTGGGTCGTGGGTGAGACCCACGCAGACACGGGAAGAATGTGCAAGCTCCACACGGACAGTGACCCGGGATCGAAATCGGATCCTCAGCGCCGTGAGGCAGCGGTGCTAACCATTGTGCCACCTTGCCGCCGCACCAAGCGGTAAACTTGCTATTTTTCGACATCTCCAAAAATCTGGAAAATATATGAACCTATAGCAACTGACAAAGGGATGTACTTTACAAAGAACTTGCTCTTTTCTTGAATAAAACAATGCTACTTCTCCCCCACATTAATTTCCAGGTTGATTTAATTGGGCAATCTGCTTCGAATTCAAGGCGGCTTAATTCAAATAGTATGATCATTCAAATTTCTTTAGCGCTAAATTCTTACTTTGCTGTATTGATTATGTTAAATTCAAATTATTCATCACAAAAAAGTGACTGAATGATCAGACTGTAAACGAACTGCAGAAAACACGGACAGGCTACTGGTGAAACAGGTTGTGTAATTCTCAAAGGTTTCAACTGGAAAATATATATTTTGGTCTTATATTTTATAATGTAATTCAGGAAAGCAACCAACAGCAACGAATTTGAAAATACTTACGACTGCGGGTTAAACATGTTGGAGAGCTGGAAACACTGTGTCGCTATTGGTGGGGTATTTACAGTCACAGGGGGATTCAGTGCTGAAATAATAAAAATAGACTTAAAATCTTGTTCAAAACTAAAAGACACTGCATTCACAAACATGCACATTTCAAATGGTTAAATGTTCTCTGAAAACTGTCTTGTGGTTGGAGGTACTTCCATTATTTTTTAAACCCTGTCCTTGGCTTCTTTGAAAAGCCTATGGGTTAAATTGATATTGTTCCTGCAGCTATTGTTTTTTTTTTTGCTGAACAGATATAGTGCCTCTCAACTTCACTTACATTGCAGTCTGACACTTTTCTCAATTTCACAATTGTTTTTTTTTATTTTAGAGTACCCAATTTCATTTTTTCCATTAAGGGGCAATTTAGCGTGGCCAATCCACCTAGCTTGCACATTTTGGGTTGTGGGGGCGAAACCCACGCAGACAAGGGGAGAATGTGCAAACCAGGGGGCATAGATTTACGGTAAGGGACAAGGGATTTAGAGGGGATTTGAGGAAAAACTGTCACCCAGAGGATGGTGGGAATCTGGAACCCACTGCCTGAAAGTGGCAGAGACGGGAACCCCCGCTACATTTAAGAAGCACATAGATGGGCACTTGAAACGCCAGTGTACAAGGCTATGGACTTCTGTTCAAAATTCTATGACTCTGAGCTAGGTTCAAAGGGCCTGGATGGCTCGGTGGTGCAGTGGTTAGCACTGCTGCATCACAACGCTGAGGATCCGGATTTGATCCTGGCCCCAGGTCACTGTCCACGTGGCGTTTGCACACTCTCCATGTCTGCGTGGGTCTCAGTCCCTCAACTCAAAAAAGAAAATGTGCAGGGTAGGTGGATTGGCCATGCTAAATTGCAAATAAAGAATTGGATACTCCAAATTTATATTTTAAAAAGTTTAAAGGGCCCAGTGAATTTGAGGGGTCAGGGAGAAGCTAAGCATCTAAGGTAAGTGGATGGGATTTGGGTGTTTGGGAGAGCCAGAGGTGGGTAGAGGGGATGAGTGCCTTGCAGGGATAGGTCTGGGTATTTAATAACACTGGCAGAATCATCCAAATTTAACAAATGGTTCCCAGCACAGCGCAATTGTCCAGAGGAATTTAGTGCTTATGTGCATTGCTGCATGAACCATTATCTGGGAACTTCTGATAAGGATTCCCCAATGCCCCTTCGGGCTATCCCCCAAATCTGATGCTGGGGGAGCCAGGAAGTTATAGGTCAATGCTTCAATGTTGTATAGGTGCAGTCCTACAATTTTCACCACAGAATTGTAACAATTCTGGTATATAAATCTAGGATTCCACTTTCCTTTTTTTTAAATTTAGAGTATCCAATTATTATTTTTTCCAATTAAGGGGCAATTTAGAGTGGCCAATTCACCTAACCTACACATCTTTGGGTTGTGGGGGTGAAACCCACGCAGACACGGGGAGAATGTGCAAATTCTACACGGACAGTGATCCAGGGCCGGGATTTGAACCCGGTCCCCAGCACCGTAGGCTAGTGCTAACCACTGTGCCACCCCAGATTCCACTTTCTTAGTATATAGAAGTTTTGAATTGGTGGATATAAAAGGCAAAATATTAAATTGGTGGATATAAAAAGCCCCATGCAATTTTCTCCTGTTGTCCTGTCCAACATTTCTCGAACAATCTGGTTAACTTAAGAATGTGACTACGTTTCAAATATAATTCATCATCAGTTTAGTACTTTTTGGAGTGCATTGAGGAACCAAATACAGCTCCACAAATCTAAATTCCAATTCTTCCGCTGATTGTTAACGACAAAAGATAACTTTAGAAAAAGACAACTGCTGCAAACTCTTACCTTCAGTCTGTTGGATAATTCTTGCTTGCAAATCTAAGTATAAAGCAGATGGGGGAAAATATGAAAGTTACTTTTAAATAAATAATGGTAGCTAATATGCAAATGTTTGCACAACAAGCCGTGTAATTTAGAGCTGAACATTGCATAGATCAATATACAATTAACTACTGCATAAAGGAAAATCACTGCAGTAAAGTACTGGGGCAAGACTCTCAGAAATCAAGTTTAATGGGCTTGTTCATAAGAATTATAGAATTCCAACAGTGCAGGAGGCCATTTGACTCATCGAGTCTGCACCGACCCTCTGAAAGAGCACCCTACCTGGGCCCATTCCCCGTAACCCCATCTAACCTGCACATTTTTGAAGACCGGAATTGAAGCTGGGTCCCTGACACTGCAAGGCAGCAGCACTAACCACTATGCCACCCGTTATAACAAGCAATGTATTTTTGACCATTTATTGAAATTTGACTGCTGATCAAGACTGGATATGCAAAATTGCTGCACCCAGCCAGGCAGTTACATGCAAACATCAACGCTCACTTTACACTTCACTGTGAAAAATGATTATACTAGTCAAAGATGAAAACGACATCTGATGGCAATAATGAAAGCTAGAGTAAATAATTCACAGTATTCTTCCATGCCACTTTTCCTAAAAATGGTTATCCACGGCTCAGAAGTACATCCACATCGCAGTTACCCTCGGACATCTTTCCCAAGGGTCCATTCTGTACATGCAAGGCACCAGTGGGCACCAACAAATTACATAGCATATGTCAGGATACCCCCCTACATATCCTCAACAGAGTCAATGGACTGAAATTACAACCCAGCACTTTTTCTCAAGAACCTACAGTGGCTCCTGCCATTTCCACACAATAGCTCAGTAACATTTCCATCGCCACATTTGTCCACTTTCTCACTGGAATAAACATTTTCACCATGCCCAACTTCAAGGAAGACAAGTCAAACTCATGTAGGAAAGCACAATGGCAAGTAAAAATGACCATCTCAACTTCATTGTTTAGAATACAAGACCCTCCGTACATAGTTAATTCAATGCTGTCAGATAACGGAAATATTTTCCATTGTATATTACAATTTGATTTAACCAATACACAAAAAGGAAAAATCACTTCAGGCCAACCCTGTTCATTACATGAAAATACTGTGAAATTCAAACATACCTGTTACTGCTGCCATGGCGCCCAATGAAATATTGCCACTCATCTGCAAAGCTTGCTGTGCCGCTGGGGGAATTTGCAATCCCGTTCCTGAACCAAACAAAATATACTGATGAGAAACAATAGACGTTTAAGTGACATAGCACTAAAAGCATTTTAGTATACAGATCTTTAGGAATAGCTAGAATGGATAGCAAACTTGCTTCAAATGAGGAAACGCAGTAAAGCTAAAGGGAGTTACTTAGATTGGTAGAATGAGACTTCCGGTTGCGGCTATGCGGAGCTAGGTCGCACATTCGGCAGCTCCAGCTAAAAATTGACTTTTGGGCTCTTTTCAGGGCCCCCAACGGCATTTTTTCGATGTTTCCTGGTGTGGAAGGAGATTGCAATAGTTCCCCGACAGTGTATGGCTTGGACCAGGAGCGGGGTGAATAAAAAATTGGTGAACCCAAAGAAGGTGCGAGGGAAGACGACCAAATGGCAGCGGGCGGAGACCAGGCAGCGTGGATGAAGTGGGTGCAGGAGCAGCAGGAGGTTATCCAGCGCTGCTTCAGGGAGATCAAAGCTGACCTGCTGGAGCCGATAAAGGCTTCTATCGATAAGCTGCTGGAGACCCAGACGGCCCAGGGGGGTGGCGATCCACGAGGTCCGACAAAAGATCTCCGACAACGAGGACGAGATCTTAGGCCTCGTGGTAAAGGTGGAGGCGCACGGGGTGCTCCACAAGAAATGGCAGGAACGGTTCGAAGAGATGGAGAATCGGTCGAGGCGGAAGAATTTGCGGATTCTGGGCCTCCCGGAGGGGCCGGACGTGGGGGCCTGTGGTCACCATGTTAAACTCGCTGATGGGAGCGGGGTCCTTCCAGGGGCCCCTGGAGCTAGAAGGGGCCCAGAGTGCTGGCGAGGAGGCCCAAGGCTAACGAGCCGCCGCGGGCGGTGCTGGTGCGGTTTCATCGGTTTGCTGATCGGAGTGCGTGCTCAGGTGGGCCAAGAAAGAGAGGAGCAGGTGGGAGGGAGAACGCGGAGGTTCGAATATACCAGGACTGGAGTGCGGAGGTGGCGAAGAGGAGGGCCGGGTACAACCGGGCGAAGGCGGTGCTGCACAGGAGGGGGGGTGAAGTTTGGCATGCTGCAGCCGGCGCGTCTGTGGGTCACCTACAAGGACCTGCACCACTATTTTGAATCTCCGGAGGAGGCGTGGGCCTTTGTCCAGGCCGAGAAGCTGGACACAAACTGAGGGTCGGGGATTGCTGTTGGGGTGTTACATTTTGAGGGGGGGGGTTCTTTGCTCTTGTTTCTTTTTGGTTCGGTGTGGGTGATTAGGGGGGGTTGGTCACTGTTTTGGTTGGGTC
Source organism: Scyliorhinus torazame (assembly GCF_047496885.1). Lineage (NCBI taxonomy): Eukaryota > Metazoa > Chordata > Chondrichthyes > Carcharhiniformes > Scyliorhinidae > Scyliorhinus > Scyliorhinus torazame. The sequence continues at coordinate 264,469,949 of NC_092714.1, read as the reverse complement.
TGTCGGGTGGGCTCTTGGAAGAGGGTAAGTAAATGGAGTAGGGGTGGATGGCCGGTAAGGGGGGATGGGGCCCGAGTCGGGGGTGAGGGGACTGGGCCTGTAAAAGGATCGGCGTCAGAGGTGGCGGGGCCCGGCAGCTGGAACGCGCAGGCTTTTTCCCACGCTGAAGGCTGGAGGGGGCGGGGAAGCGAGGGTTGTTTCCCGCGTTTGGGTGGAAGGGGGAGGCGGAGAGCCTGTGGATGGGTAATGCAGGAGGAGGGTATGTCCCACAATGGGAGGCGCCGAAGGAGAGGCGGGAGTAGCCAGGGTCAGCAGGAGACAGCTGACTTGCTGGAGTGCAATGGGGAGAGTAAAGCAGCTAGGAGGGGCCCTAGCTGGGGGGAACCAGGTTGCTGCTGCTATGGTCAAGGGGGAGCTGGAGCGAGTAGGGGGGGAGGGGGTCTGCCGCCGAAGGGAATGGGCCGGGAGTGGGGTGCGGGCGCGTGGCTGGCCAAGATGGGGATATGGCTAGTCGGCGGGGGAGGGTAGCCCCGATCCGGCTGATAACCTGGCATGTAAGGGGACTGAACGGGCCGGTTAAGCGGGCCCAGGTGTTCGCGCACCTGAAGGCGGATGTGGTCATGCTCCAGGAGACACACCTGAAGGTGGTAGACCAGGTAAGATTGAGGAAGGGGTGGGCAGGTCAGGTGTTTCATTCGGGGCTGGATGCCAGAAACAGGGGGGTGCCGATCTTGGTGGGAAAGAGAGTGCCGTTCGAGGCGTCGAGTATTGTGACAGACAATGGCGGTAGGTACGTAATGGTAAGTGGCAAGCTGCAAGGGGAGAGGGTGGTGCTGGTCAATGTGTATGCCCCGAACTGGGATGATGCGGGTTTCATGCGGTGCAAGATGGGTCGGATCCCGGACTTGGAAGTGGGGGGCCTGATAATGGGGGGGGAGGGGAGGGAGGAGAAAGAGGCCCAGGGGTCAATTTATGAGTATGGGGAAAAGGCAAGTCGGATGCTGGCGCATCAGCTTCGGAAGCGGGACGCAGCTAGGCAGATCGGGGGAGTTAAGGATATGGGGGGGGGGGGGGGGGGGGGGGGGGGGGGGGTGATGAAACCCACACAAACATGGGGAGAATGTGCAAATTCCACACAGAGTGACCCCGGGCCGGGATCGAACCAGAGTCCTCAGTGCCGGCTGACAGGTGATCTAATGGAGGTATTATGAAGGGGTCTGACAACATAGAGAAAGATGCTTCCACTTGCGGGAACATGATGATCACCATTAAATTCAATAATGAATTCAGGAGAAACGTCCTTCCCCAGAGTGGCGAGTGTGGCAGTTGAGGCAAATAGCATAGACAACTTTAAGTGGCAGTTAAATAAGTGGCTGACCAGAAGCACCCATTGCACGAGACAATGCTTGTTTGAAGCTAACACTAGCATAGACCTGTGGGACCGAATGACCCATTTCTGTCCTGTAAATTCTATGTGAAATTGATGATATGCGATAAGAATTCCTAAAATTGGCTACTGCACATCCTCGATCCCCATACTTGGGCCACGTTGGGAGAGAATATGTGCAGTAAGAAATAAAGAAAAGGATGACGACGATGAACATCCAGTGACTACTGTAAAAATTACTACAGATAGCTGTAAACAATTTGTAGGCTTTTAGGTGGACAAGCTTGAACTTGTACACAAACAAACATCGTCTTGACTTACTCTCAACTTTACCCCAGTATGAGGTTGCAAAAAGAACAGTAGTATTGATAATTTCTAAACTAAATCTCAACTTGGGTGGCACAGTGGTTCACACTGCTGCCTCATAGCATCAGGGACCCAGGTTCAATTCCGGCCCTGTGTGGAGTTTGCACTTTCTCCCCATGTTTGCGTGGGTTTCCTCAGTGTGCTCCGGTTTCCTCCCACAGTCCTAAGTTGTGCAGGTTAGATGGGGTTCTGGGGATAGGGCAGGGGAAAGAGCCTAGTCAGTACAGACTCAATCAGCCAAATGGCCTCCTTCTGTACTGTAGGGATTCTATGTCTAACAATTTGAAAAATACATAAGACAATCAAAAATAGGATTAAAAGCTGCATACGATTCGGCCTTAAGTCAGCACTTTCAGAGGTGAAGGGGAGGAGGTATTGTAACTACATCTGAAACATCCTGCAGCATATGAACAGCATGATTAAAGGATGGAATATATTATAATTCTTGACTCTTTCAACCAAAAGGCAGAACAGATTTAACAAAGGAATACCTGTCCTATTGCTATGAAAGATCATCAAGAGCAAAACCTGCGCTACAAAACTGGAAAATAAGATTTCAAAGTGCTCCAATGACTGCAGATTCAATAGAACTCAAAAGTGTCATGGTACCCTATCTAAATAAGTGTTAAAGGAAGAATCTAAGGCATATACATTTCACATCAGCTTTAAAGTCCTTCAATTCACTCAATTCAAAATACCTTCTGCGAGCCTAGCCATCAATTGTAGGCGCCCTGTCGTTCCAAGGTCAATACCAGTCCTCTCCAGCTCATCACTGTCTAGGAATGAGCTAGCATTGGATGAATCCGATCGTTCTGTAACATGGCCAACCTTCATTGGTCTACCTGCAAGCTCAAAGCCATTCAGCTGTTCTAGAGCCTTCTTTGCACACTCAGCATCAGAAAACTGAATAGAAAATACAAAAGCACTGGTTAGCATTGTAAAATATTTTATACCATGACTAAGTTCTTCTTTCAGTTAAGAGAAAATGTTCAATAGATGGAGGTGTTCTAAAGGGGGGGGAAGAAACGGTTTAGATTTTTAAAAAAACTTACTGTTATGAATCCATAGCCTTTTGACCTCCCTGTTTCACTGTCCATCATTAGTTGAATGTTTTCAATCTAAAGAGGTGAACAGTAAGCAGAAAGTCACAATTTAAAGCTAGTTCAAATGCTAGCAGAAAAAGTCTCGCCCCACATCTTTGGATTGTGGGGCAAGACCCACGCAGACACGGGGAGAATGTGCAAACTCCACATGGACAGTGACCCAGAGCAGAGATCGAACCCAGGTCCTCAGCGCCGTGCTAATCACTGCGCCACCCGGCAAGTGGATTTTATACTAATGTTCCACTGAAATAACTTGCCAGATTAAAGCATAAAATAAAAATTCTCAAGTGGAAACAATTTATTTTTCCTCCTTGCTTTTACAACCAATTTCCCCTAAATCCCATCTCTTGAAGGCATTGACTAATCGCTAGTGATGGTTCAAGAGGTAATGTGGAGCAACCATTTTTCAAATACTACACTTAAATTTAGACAGCAAAAGGCTGTCGTTGACAGAATTATAGTCACGGCCAATCTTACTCACAGAAACATCCATATATTTAGATTTTGTCACTAGGTATTGCCAGTAGATTTTTATTAACCTATCTGATGACAGCCGTGCACACACATGCCTTGTATTAATCTGCAGTTCTCCCCATGAGTGTGTATTACCGATGAGGAGTTTTATCAGGATCTCAAAACAATCCATTTTATGTAACTTGGGATAGCGACCAGATGCCACAATTTATCAATTATCAGGAATTATTTATCAATTACAGTACTTTCCCCCCCCTTTTTAAAATAAATTTAGAATACCCAATTCATTTTTTCCAATTAAGAGACAACTTAGTGTGGCCAATCCACCTACCCTGCACATCTTTGGGTTCTGGGGGCAAAACCCACGCAAACACGGGGAGAATGTGCAAACTCCACACGGACAGTGACCCAGAGCTGGGATCGAACCTGGGACCTCGGCACTGAGGCAGCAATGCTAACCACTATGCCACCGTGCTGCCCTAATCAATTACAGTACCACAAACCATACAGAATATGCCATTAAATAACAGGATATGGGTTTCCTAACAGTCCATAAACATAATTTTTATGGGAGGAAAATGAGGAAAAACAGTATGAAATGGATTTGTAACAGAATGTAATGATATAGTGGAAAATATAAGTGAAGATTAAGTACAGTATTTGGCATATTAGGGTAGAAAGTTTATATCATTAATACAGGCATTGTTGGACGGCACGTCGAATTAATAGTTAGCAGTGCCGCCTCTGCCCCACGGCGCTGAGGACCCGGGTTCAATCCCGTCCCCAGGTCACTGTCCATGTGGTGTTTGCACATTCTCCCCTTGTCTGAGTGGGTCTCACCCCCCACAATCCAAAGATGTGCAGGGGAGGTGAACTGGCCACGCTAAATTGCCCCTTAATTGGATAAAGAAAATAATTGGATACTTAAATTTTTTTTTAAACTCCAACACTGACTGTGACCCAGAGCCGGGATTGAACTTGGGACCTCGGGGCCGTGATACAGCAATGCTAACCACTGTGTCACCATGCTGCCCACCAGATCTTTACCCAGTAAATTAAGTAATATTTACCCAGTAGTATTGTATACATAGATTAAAGTACTCCCTTCTAACAGAACTAATATTTTACCAAGCAGTAATACGACAAAATCTCATGTGTCTGCATCTGGTTTTATTAAAATCTTGGTCACAAGGTCCCAATAAATCTTTTATTATACTTACTCTCCCAAAGGGCTCAAAAATTCCTCTCAACATTTCTTCAGTGATATTGAAGTGCAAAGATCCTACATATAGCCTCATTGGTCCTGCAGTGCCTTTCTGAAGGTTGTTAGCGAGGGCTGCAGCTCGGTTCTTCTCGGCCTGTTTCACACAAATTACTTGGTTAACCTACTTATTTGAAGTACATAGAATTACCCCAAGTTAAAATCGATATAATGCCATGTTAAGATGAAATTGAGAGCAATGTTTGAATTGTTAACTACAAGAGGACCCTGGTCAAATTAATAAAAGTTCAATTTTAAATTGTGGAGCTCATGATATTCTTTCATTAAGTTTACGCAGTGGTTTGCCAATAAGTATACCAACTTCACTAAATTTGAAAAATAAAATCAGTTTTACCCTCACAGAAAACATGGAGCCTTGTTATCCAATGAAAACTGATAGGTGCGGAGATGAAAAGCACACTTATCAGCTGTCAGGGAAGTAAAGTTCTGTTTATTAAGTATTTTATCATGTTAATTGCTGACAATTGTAGAGAAAATGAAACATACACAGGTACACTCTATTTTTCTTCATTTGTTCATGACATCTAAGCATCATTGGCAAGGCCAGCATTTATTACCAAATGCTAGCTGTTCATGAGTGGATGGCACTGACTGCCTTCTTGAACCCCCCGTGGTACATGTACAGCCTGATGAAGGAGCTGTTCTCCGAAAGCTAGTGACTCCAAATAATATCATTTTGACCAAATGATATAAAACAAGTGATATATTTCCAAATCTGGGAGATTTGTGGCTTGTGGGGGGAGGTGAAGAAAGATAAATTGCAAATAGAGAATATGGCTGAGGTACTAAATGAGCATCTTGCATTTAACATCGTTATCAAAGAAGATATTGCCAAAGTCAGAGTGAAAGGGGAAGTAATCATGACACAAAAATAGAAATACTGGACAATCTCAGCAGGTCTGACAGCATGTGGAGAGAAAAGGTTTTCTCTCCACAGATGCTGTCAGACCTGCTGAGATTGTCCAGTATTTTCTGTTTCAGATTCCAGCATCTGCAGTCATTTGCTTTTATCTTTGATGCAATTATGACACTGGGTGGGCTGAAAAGTGATGCGGAAGAGGTTAGAAAGGCTCCCTGTGCATAAGAGTTTCTAAATCATGAGGACTGCATTAGATTCATTTGAAGGTATGGAGGAATGGTTGAAACTATGGAAGCACCAACCATAATCTTCCAATCCTCTGTAGATGGCTGGAGAATTGCCAAAGCTACACCCTGGTTTAAAAAAGGATGCAAGGATAAACCCAGCAACTGCAAGTTAGTCACTTCCAACGAACGTAAATTAAGAAATGCCACACAGGCGAGTTGTGGAGTCGGAGGCTAATGAGAGGAGGAGTTGAAGCCTTGGAGAGGATAAACATTTTAAATTAAGTATTGCGGGACTGGAAACCAACATGAATCAAAACGGGATAGGGGAGTGTAACTTGATGCAGGAGAGGACACAGGCAAAGTTTTGCACAGGCTGAAACTTTCACAGCAATCATATCTACTAGGGACAGTGGTATACGAGGGTATGTCAGCAACAGGATCCTTGATGGATTACTGGGGTGTTGGGAGGGGAGAGTAGGAAACAAGACAATCGGTATCTACCGATTGATCAGCTATGATCTAGCTATGATCAGAAAGCTAAGAGTTCAACAAAGTTGAATAATGGAAGAGAATGGTGCTATTGGTGAGGATCAAGGTAGATTCATGCAACAATCAGTGAATATTCAAGACTTCAGTTAAGGTTGTCTTGAGGAACAAGGCACCAACCCCAGGTCGGAGAAATTGAAAGAGGGAGTTTTGAGAGATGAGCTTGGATTGTGGCAATACCTACAAAGATTCTGGAGAGAAAGGAGAGGTTAGTCAAGGAAAGAACGATTATTAGTGGAAAAGACAATTATGAATTCAGCTGATCCTAGCTTCTAATTTGAAGATTATACTGATGTAAAATTCCCTTACCTGTGAAGCCTGAACAATAATTGGCACACCAAGTAGCTTCTGTCCAGTCAAACCTATTGCGAGGGGAACAGAGTTCACATCGACAAATTCCACGTAAGCAATTCCTTTTGAACGCCTTGAGTTCCTGTCTGATATCATTCTTACATCTCGTACCTGTGCAAAAATACCATTCAATTTAACACCATCAAAGTATTAATACGTTACACAAGAATGTTTAAAAGTCACTGGACTCTCCATCTAGCATTAGACTTTGGATTTTAAATATGCCCAATTCCCAAGGAAAGCATATTTATGAATGGAATCAGTACCACTATAAAAAAATCTAAGCTGAATCTGGCTTCACCCCACTCCAAACTTATTTGAATGAACCGAGGTGTTGGCAGACTACTGCCTCTGAAACTGCAAGCATGGGGAAAAAAACAAGCAGCGGGGCACATTATCAACATTTTCAGAGCATAAGGGTTGCTGTAAGAAACAGCAGTGCAATACTACGCTATCATGGAGATTATAAACTTCACCCATGTTTACAGGAGTCACCACAACTTCTAATCAAAAGTTTCCACTTAAAGATCTTTTCTGGTTGCTGCAGTCACCACTACATTACAATAACTAGGGACAGACATGAAAAAGTGGAGGAAGATAAGAAATCATCGCCACTGAACTTAATTACTGCAACAATCAATAGAGCTGTTGCTTTCCCCTTTGCCCAAAGCCCCAGAAATGGTGGGCACTATGTATTGTGCAAATGTAAGTTAGCCCCAGTGGAACTTTGAGATTCTGCTTCATAACCATTAGTTGATATCCCCAAATCAGCACCGTGTTTCACATGCAAAAGCCCCGACTGCAGGATGCCGGTCTTTTTACAACACGTGCAATAGAACCAAACATAATAGCAATACAGTATCCCACCTTGCACTAGAGTGTTCAAAAACTAGCACAATTTACTATTATATAAACTTATATTGCATTGGATTTGTTTATTGTCACGTGTACCGAGGTACAGTGAAAAATATTTTTCTGCGAGCAGCGCAACCAGATCATTTAGTACATGAAAAAAAAATACATAATAGGGCAAGACAAGGTACACAATGTAAATACATAGACATCAGCATCGGGTGAAGCAGACAGGAGTGTAGTATTAATCAGGTCAGTCCACAAGAGGATCATTCAGAAGTCTGGTAACAGCGGGGAAGAAGCTGTCTTTGAACAGATTTGTGCATGTTCTCAGACTTTTGTATCTCCTGCCCGATGGAAGACGTTGGAAGAGTGCGTAAGGTGGGTGGGAGGGGTCTTTGATTATGCTGCCCGCTTTCCCACGGCAGCAGGAGATGTAGATAGAGTCAATGGATGGAATGCGGGTTAGTGTGATGGACTGGGCAGTGTTCATGACTCTGAAGTTTCTGGTAGTCTTGGGCCGAGCTGTTGCCATACCAGGCTGTGATGCAGCCAGATAGGATGCTTTCTATGGTGCATGTAGGAAAAGTTGGTAAGAGTCAGTGTGGACATGCCGAATTTCCTTACTTTCCTGAGGAACTTCAGGCTCTGTTGTGCTTTCATCGTGGTAGCGTCGACGTGGGTGGACCAGGACAGATTTTTGGTGATGTGCACATCTAGAAATTTGAAGCTGTCAACCATCTCCACCTCAGCCCCGTTGATGCAGACAGGGGCGTGTACTTTGCTTCCTGAAGTCAATGACCCAACTTTTTAGTTTTGCTGGCATTGAGGGATAGGTTGTTGGTGTTATACCACTCCACTGGGTTCTCCCTCCTGTATTCTGACTCGTTGTTGTTCGAGATCCGACCCACTATGGTTGTGTTGTCAGCAAACTTGTAGATGGAGTTGGAACAAAATTTGCCACGCAGTCGTGTGTATAGGGAGTATAGTAGGGGGCTAAGTACGCAGCCTTGCGGGGTCCCGGTATTGAGTACTATTGTGGGGGAGGTGTTGTTGTTTATTCTTACTGATGGTGGTCTGTGGGTCAGAATGTCAAGGATCCAGTTGCAGAATGAGGAACCACGTCCTAGGTTTTGGAGCTTTCATTTGATATGAGCTTGGCTGGGATTATGGTGTTGATGGTGGAACTGTAGTCATTAAATAGGAGTCTGATGTAGGAGTCCTTGTTTTCGAGATGCTCCAGGGATGAGTGTAGGGCCAGGGAGGGCGGTGTCTGCTGTGGACCGGCTGCGGCAGTATGCGAATTGCAGTGGATTTAGGGATCCTGGACGTATGGAGTTGATGTGCTTTATGACCAACCTCTCGAAGCACTTCATTACGATTGATGTCAGGGTCACCGGACGGTAGTCATTGAGGCACATTGCCTGGTTCTTCTTTTGCACCGGTGTGATGGTGGTCTTCTTGAAGCAGGTGAGGACCTCGGAGAGGAGTACGACCAGGATGAAGATGTCCGCAAACACATCTGCCAGCTGGTCCACGCAGGCGGATTGCATGACCAGGGACCCCATCTGGACCCTTCGCCTTCTGAGGGTTCACTTTCAGGAAGGCCGATCTGTGACGGTGGGTATGGGTATGTCCGGGGCAGTCAAAAGCAGGTTGATGGTTTCCTGCTCGAACCGAGCATAGAATGCATTGAGTTCATCACGGAAGGGTGCACTTCTGCCAGAGATACTGCTCGGCTTCACTTTTTAGCCCGTTACGTTGTTTAGGCCTTGCCACAATCGACGAGTCTGTAACGCTAGTCTGACTCCAGCTTGGTCTGATATGGTCTCTTGGCATCCTGGATGGCTTTGCGGAGGTCATGCCTGGATTTCTTGTATAGGTCAGGGTCGCCTGACTTGAACACATCAGACCTGTGCTTCAGTAGGGAGTCAATCTCCCATTTAAGCCATGGTTTCCGGTTGGGAAACATACGTACTGCTTTCTCTGGCATGCAGTTGGCCACACATTTGCTGATGAGGTCTGTGATGGCGGTGGAATACTCTTTTAGATTGGTCGCAGAGTTCTTAAATATGGGCCAGTCCACCATCTCCAAACATTCACGTAGGAGCTCTTCGGTTTCTTCAGAACAGCACTGCACAACCTGCTTAGCCAGATTCTCCCGCGTAAGTTTCTGCTTGTATGCCGGGAGAAGGAGCACCGTCTTATGGTATGATTTTCCAAAGCGCGGTCGAGGGATGGAACGGTAGGCGTCCCTGATTTTTGTGTAGCAGTGATCTAGAGTGTTGTCGCCCCTGGTGTGACAGGAGATGTGTGGGTGGAATTTTGGAATTACAGGACAAGAAACTGCCAGTTCTAAAGAAAATTGAAATCAGATATGGGAGCAAACGTCTTTAAAAATGAAAACCATATAACATTTTCTCCACTGAATTAAGAAATTCTGGTAAAGTATTGGGTAGCACGGTAGCACAAGTGGCTAGCACTGTGGCTTCACAGCACCAGGGTCCCAGGTTCGATTCCCCGCTGGGTCACTGTCTGTGCGGTGTCTGCACGTTCTCCCAGTGTCTGCGTGGGTTTCCTCCCGATGCTCTGGTTTTCTCCAAGTCCAAAGACATACAGGTTAGGTGCATTGACCATGCTCAATTGCCCTTGAATGTCCAAAAAGGTTAGGAGGGGTTATTGGGTTACGGGGATAGGGTGGAAGTGAGGGCTTAAGTGGGTCGGTGCAGTCACAATGGGCCGAATGGCCTCCTTCTGCACTGTATGTTCTATGAGCTCATCCGCCGATTAGCAGAAATACAAATAACAATGATCCTACCTTTCCCACTGAAGAAAAGAATTCCTCCAAGTCTCTCGGTCGAATTCGCGCTGCAAGCTGCATGCAGAATACTGTTCGGGCGTCTCTTTCTTCAGGTGAAATGTTATCAATTGGCTCCCTATTGACAGTAAACAATGCTTAAGATATGGAGAATATTCATTCAAAATAATGTGTAAAGATTATATTGTAAGGGTCCTTCCTGTTGATTCCCTTATTTTCCCTTTATTTTTGCCATTATCATTTTTGATCCATGGATGCTTAATGGACATCTTTAAGTCAAGCAGCATAGATAATGAGGAATTCAAAGTTACATCATGGTACACACTGCTAGCTTTGGACAGCAGAACTCAAGACTCGGTGACACCTGAGAGATAGGGTGGCACGCTGTCCGATTGGTTAGCTGGTGGCCAATGAATTGGCCAAACGGCCGTATTCTGCCTGGTAACAGGTGGTAATTGGATCCTGCCCAAGTGGGATAATTTCCAGAGTCCGAAGGAAAGCAGAGTTTGAATCCTGGTTACTCAGGGGGAAGGACCTGCTCTCCTGTTTTCTCCAGAAAAGTTGCTGCATTTCTGAAACCACAGAGACCTGAATGAATCTACAGTGAAAACCAATACAGAGAAAAGCAGGAATCTCGACCAGAAAGCCTGGTTTGAAAATGGAGAGGTCCCGTTGGTGGTATGGGAGGTGCCGAAGGCGGTGGAAAGGGGCGAGATCATCTTGTTTAAGGTGCAGGTGAATAAGGTGGCAAGAGAGGACTGGCAGCAGTTGGCAGACAAAATTTGGGAGGTGGATGGGAAGTATGCGGAAGACCCCACTCAGGAACCTTTGGCCAGTAGAAAGGAACTGCAGATTTTCAGTTTGTCTACAGGTGAGGTGGACGAAGGGTGTGGTTTGAGTATGCGGAGGAGGCCAGCCGCTTGGTGAGACAGCTTCGCCGGCAGGCGGCCTCCCAAGAGATTGTTCAGGTTTGGGACGAGGTGAGGGGGCTGGTAGCAGCGTCAGAGCAGGTGAATAGGGCATTTGAAGAGATTTATAAGAGGTTGTATAGGTCGGAGCCCCCGGGGGATGAGTCAGAAATGAGGGAGTTGTTGAAGGGGCTGGAATGTCCCACAGTGGGAGATGAAGATAGGGCAGGGTTGGAGGAGCCAGTAGGGATTGAGGAGGTTTGGACAGTGGGAGGGAAGATGCAGGGGGTAAAGTACTGGAGTTTTGTCAGAGGTTTTTGGACAGGCTGGTGCCGCTGTTGGTGAAGATGTTTGTGGCTGGGGGGTGCTTAGAACAAAGAAAAGTACAGCACAGGAACAGGTCCTTTGGCCCTCCATGCCAACCATGCTGCCCGACTAAACTACAATCTTCTACACTTCCTGGGTCCGTATCCCTCTATTCCCATCCTATTCATGTATTTGTCAAGATGCCCCTTAAATGTCACTATCGTCCCTGCTTCCACCACCTCCTCCGGTAGCGAGTTCCAGGCACCCACTACCCTCGGTGTAAAAAAAAAAAAACTTGCCTCGTACAGCTACTCTAAACCTTGCCCCTCGCACCTTAAACCTATGCCCCCTAGTAATTGATCCCTCTACCCTGGGGAAAAGCCCGACTATCCACTCTGTCTATGCCCCTCATAATTTTGTAGACCTCTATCAGGTCACCCCTCAACCTCCGTCGTTCCTCGTAGCTAATGGGACCTCCATACCAGGCAACATTCTGGTAAATCTCTTCTGCACCCTCTCTAAAGCCTCCACGTCCTTCTGGTAGTGTGGCGACCAGAATTGAACACTTTACTCCAAGTGTGGCCTAACTAAGGTTCTATACAGCTGCAACATGACTTGCCAATTCTTATACTCAATGCCCTGGCCAATGAAGGCAAGCATGCCGTATGCCTCCTTGACTACCTTCTCCACCTGTGTTGCCCCTTTCAGTGACCTGTGGACCTGTACACCTAGATCTCTTTGACTTTCAATACTCTTGAGGGTTCTGCCATTCACTGTATATTCCCTACCTGCATCAGACCTTCCAAAATGCATTACCTCATTTGTCCGGATTAAACTCCATCTGCCATCTCTCCGCCCAAGTCTCCAGACAATCTAAATCCTGCTGTATCCTCCGACAGTCCTCATCGCTATCCGCAATTCCACCAACCTTTGTGTCATCTGCAAACTTACTAATCAGACCAGTTACATTTTCCTCCAAATCATTTATATATACTACAAAGAGCAAAGGTCCCAGCACTGATCCCTGTGGAACACCACTGGTCACAGCCCTCCAATTCGAAAAGCATCCTTCCATTGCTACTCTCTGCCTTCTATGACCTAGCCAGTTCTGTATCCACCTTGCCAGCTCACCCCTGATCCTGTGTGACTTCACCTTTTGTACTAGTCCACTATGAGGGACCTTGTCAAAGGCCTTACTGAAGTATGTAGACAACATCCACTGCCTTACCTGCATCAATCATCTTTGTGACCTCTTCGAAAACCTCCCCTTTACAAAACCATGCTGCCTCTCACTAATACGTCCATTTGCTTCCCAATGGGAGTAGATCCTGTCTCGAAGAATTCTCTCCAGTAATTTCCCTACCACTGCCGTAAGGCTCACCGGCCTGTAGTTCCCTGGATTATCCTTGCTACCCTTCTTAAACAGAGGAACAACATTGGCTATTCTCCAGTCCTCCGGGACATCACCTGAAGACAGTGAAGACCCAAAGATTTCTGTCAAGGCCTCAGCAAGTTCCTCTCTAGCCTCCTTCAGTATTCTGGGGTAGATCCCATCAGGCCCTGGGGATTTATCTACCGTAATATTTTTCAAGACGCCCAACACCTCGTCTTTTTGGATCTTGGGCTGGAGGAGTGCCTTCCGCAGGTGGTTGGGTAGGATCAGATATGGTTTGTAAAGGGTAGGCAGTTGTCCTCTAATGTGTGGTACTTGCTAAAACATGATGCCCTCCCAATCAGAAGATGGTGATGGCACTGCAAGCGGAGAAGGCATGTAGAGTGGAATAATTTGTTTTTGGTATTGGAACGGTTTGCAATTGGGCCTAAGTTTGTGGCGTGGGTTAAATTATTGTACAAGGAACCGAAGGACAGTATATGTACTAATCAGGTGACCTTGGAATATTTTCAGTTGAATCGGGGAACGAGGCAGGGGTGTCCCATGACCCACTCCTTTTGTTTGCACTGGTGGTAGAGCCCTTCGCCACTGTGTTGAGGAGCTTGGAGAAGTGTATGTGTGTGTGGTGGGGAGAGAGAAAAGAGGCGAAAGAGTACAGAGTAAACCCTGTATGCTGACCGTTCATTATATATTTCCAACCCAGTTCCCACGGTGGAGGATATAATGGGGTTGCTCAAGCGATTGGGGCTATTTCAGGATATAAACTGAAATTTGGGATGAGCAAGTGCCTTTGTCTCCCCGCCAGGGACAGGAGCTGGCTTGGAGGACAGTCGTCTTGTGTAGAGACTACTCACTTCAGGTATCTCGGCTTGCAGGTGGCTCGGGATTGGCTCCGTAAATTAAATTTTATGAGCCTTGTGGGCAGGGTCAGGGCGGAACTTTTGAGGTGGCAGGCTGGATGCAGGCCTTAAAGAAGAATTGAGGTTTTCAATGGAGGCTGAACAGCTGATTTTGTCATTTGTCTGGGCAGGTACGATTGAGGGGTTTCGGAAGGCGGTGCTTCAGAGAGGGCGACAGTCGAAACGTTCTGCCAAACCTGCTATATTATTGGGTGGCGAATGCAGATACGGTGCGGGGCTAGGGTAGGGAGCTGCAGACAATGTGGGTGAGGATGCCGGCAGGCTCTTGTAGGGGGTTGGGGTTGCGGTGCTGGCAATGGCGCTGCTTCCATTTGCCACAGGGAAATATTCAGGTAGCCCGGTGGTGGCTAAGCTGAAGATATGGAGGCAGTTTCAGTAGCATTTTAAGTTAGGGATGAGGTCAAGGCCGATCCAAGAAAATAATTTGTTTGAGCCGGCGGGATTGGATGCTAGGTTTCAGGGATGGGAGGAGAAGGGGGATGATGGAAATGAAGGACTGCTTTTTGGAAGGGCGGTTTGCGTGCTTGCAGAGGTTTTGGGGGGGCTTTTAGGTATACGCAGGTGCAAGATTTTGCAAGGAAGGTTTTCACATCGTTTCTGGTAACACATTCCTCCTCATTGTTGGAAGGAGTGCTGTCGGTGATGGGGTTGGAGGGGTTATGGTGTGAAGTGTTGCGGAGGGGGAATGCCTGGATTTTGTGTGCAATAATGGGGTTAATACAGTTAAAGGTGGTGCACGAGGCACATCTGACAAGGTCACGAATGAGCTGGTTGTTTGAGGGGGTGGAGGAAACTGGTGAGCAGTGTGGAAGTGGCCCAGTCAACCATGTACACATGTCCTGCTCCTGCCTGAAGTTGGAGAAGTTGAGGTCTTTTTTCAGCACCACGTCAGCGATCTTGCACTTGGAAGCCCAGTCCCTGGGTGCCATATTTGGGGTGTCGGACCTACTGGAGCTGCAGAAGGGGGCGGATTGCTCACAGGCTGAGTCCTGTTGGGGTGGAGGTTAGCTTCCCTGCCCTGTGCCTGTGTGGCTGGGGGACCTGATGGGAGCTCCTGTATCTTGAGATTGTGAAGTTCACATTGAGGGGGACAACTGAGGGGTCCCACAAGAGATGGGGGCAAGTAGAGTTGGTTACTGTCAACTTCTATTTTGGGGGGGGGGGGGGGGGGGGGTAAAGAGAAAGAATTTTGTAATTCTTTTCATTGGGGGTTATGTTTTATAAATAAAACGTTATAAACCAAATAGAACTATTTTTTATAAACGTAAAAAAAATGAAAGCCTGGTTTGAAGGCGTGCGCTAACAACAACCATCTGAAACAAAGAATTTTATTATTTTACTTTTTATTTCACCCCTCCCTTTCCCTCTTAGCATGTGTGTGTATATATTATATATAAATATATATGATGATTGGGGTAAATTGGGGGAATTAGGAATTAGATAAGTTAACTAGTTGCATTTGGTGCATATTTCATTACAGTTCTTGTTATCAATAAAACATAATTGTGTTTACATTTACAAACCTGGTGACTGTAATTATTGGACTGCCAAGGGCCATAGATTTTGGGTACTTTTCTCAGAATTATTTGTTAATTCAATTGTGTTGTGTCAAGGGAAGAACAGGACTAAAGCTGGTGGGCTGGCATGTTTTGCTGCTGAGACCACAAGGCTTTCCAAAATTACATTCTTAGAAACCAGAATGAAACAGAAAGTACAAAAAAAACAAATCTCTTGAATGGAGTATAAAAGTGGTACATTTTTTTTTAAAAAAAATTTAAATGGAGGAAGAGACTACCCTAGTTACTAATGCGTCAGTAGTACCCCAGTTAAAAAAAAACAGCGGAACATCACAGCAGTCAACATATAAGAACTGAGAGCAAAGTCCATCGGGCACATCCTTGGTCACATTAATTACAACTGGTTTTATGGTGTACAACCCAAAATACAAACATCTAATTCAAAACAAAAATCTTAAATATAATGTAAATCAGACCGGATTGGGTCTCACCAGTTTACAATGAACAGCGAAAGTACTACTCCTGCAGAGTTGCAATTTTGTAAACATGTACAAGACTAATTAGCATTTTAAAAATTCCATCAGCGTTCTTTCTGCATCTGAAGTGTTACCTTATTGGACTTTTATCCTTTTTATGTGGGCTTCTACTTCGGGAGCGTCTTCGACTTTGGAATTGAAAGAAAACACAAGGAGCAAGTTAGTATGTATTAATGGAAGTACCAAAAGCAATAATAAATACATTTCTCTAGACGTGCAAGCAGTTTAACTCTTTTCATAAACAGCTGCATGTAAATCAGGTACAAGTTTCCAAGGGCAAGGTGTATTTCTGAAAGCCTTTGCTCAGATACATTTCTTGTATTGCAAAAACTAGTTGACAATTTACTAATTCAAGTTCTGACAAATTTAAATTCCAACATTCAGGATCATTAACTCGAGGCTGCTGGAATTAAAACGATCCACTAAGGGGTCACAAGCTTTGTGTGATGCCAAATAATTTCCATAAACAAACAGTCAGTCAATGTCACAAGAAAAAACATCCGAGTTTGAGAATTACCAAAAGCTATAATGAATAAATTCCTCTGGATGTGCAAGCAGTTTAATAGTTTTAAGAAATAAACAGCTGCAGTGTAAATCAAGAACTGATTTTATTGTCCAAATGTATTAAATATTTTGATACATAGAATATGGTGCTCCGGTTTCCTCCCACAGTCCAAAGACGTGCTGGTTAGGGGGATTGGTCATGCTAAATTGCTCTTAGTGTCCAAAAAGGTTAGATGGGGTTATTGGGTTATGGGGATAGGGTGCAAGCGAGGGCTTAAATGGGTTGGTGCAGACCCGATGGGCCGAATGGCCTCCTTCTGCACTGTATGTTCTATGCTTTATGTTCTAATATGAATGCTATGTTCACCTGAACAAAGATTACATCCCTTGAGAAAATGAACAACTCAAAATATAAAGTTCCTGAATAAGTTCTAAACTTGGGAGGACAGATGAAAAGGCGATTGGGAATTAACTAAGCTGCACAAGAGGGAAAGACCATAAGTGACTAGGGAAAAATCAGGGCACATTAGGGACCAAGGAGGAATTTGTCAGTGGAAACAGATGACATTGGTAGGGTGTTAAATGAATATTCCACATCTATCTTCACCCGAGAGAATGAGGAGGCAGATGTGGAACTCCGATATGGAGAGACTGAAGTTATTGAGCGAGTTGTCATAGGGAGGGACAAGGTGTTGGAGGTGTTGGCACCCTAAGTGGAGAAATCTCCAGGTCTGGACAAAATGTCCCATTTTGCTGTGGGAGGCGAGGGAGGAGATTGCATGGGCCCTGATCCAAATTTTTTTCATTCTTCTCTGGCCACGGGAGAGGTGCCAGAGGACTGGAGAACTGTGAATGTGATCCCACTATTTAAGAAAGGCTGTAGGGATAAGCCAGTGAACTATAGGCCAGGTGAGACTCACGTCAGTGGTGGGGAAACTAATGGAGAAAGCTCTGAAGGAGAGAATCAACCTCCACAAGTAAGAAGTCTTACAACACCAGATTAAAGTCCAACAGGTTTGTTTCAAATCACTAGCTTTCGGTGCACCGCTCCTTCCTCAGGTGAATCAAGGGGTAGGTTCCAGAAACATATATATAATGCTCTGACAGCTAGTGATTTGAAACAAACCTGTTGGGCTTTAATCTGGTGTTGTAAGACTTCTTACTGTGCTCACCCCAGTCCAACGCCAGCATCTCCACAAGGAACAGTCAGCATGGCTTTGTCAGAGGGAGGTCATATCGAACATATTTAATTGAATTTTTTGAGCACGTGACTAAGTGTGCAGATGAGGGTAGTGCAGTTGATGTCGTATACATGGATTTCAGCCAAGCATTTGACACGGTCCCACATGGGAGACTTATAAAGAAGGCTAATACACATGAGATACAGGGGAACTTGATAAGTTGGATTCAAAGCTGGCTGAGTTATAGGAAACAGAGGGTGATGATAGATGTCAGCTTTAGTGACTGGAAGTCAGTGTCCAGTGGCGGACCACAGGGCTGGATCCCCTATTATACGTCATTCATATAAATAACTTAGATGACTACGTGGGGGGTAGGATAGGTAAGTTTGTAGATGACAGAAAGATAGGCCGGGTGCAGTTAACACTGAGGCTGAATGTAGATGCTAAGTTGCTGGCAAAAATGTTGGCTACGAGGATTGAGGACTGTGTCCCGGGGGTTATTCACGAGGACCAGACGGGATTCGCAAAGGGTAGGCAGCTAAATACTAATGTGCGACGGCTCCTAAATGTGATAATGATGCCATCAGTGGAGGGAGAGGCGGAGATAGTGGCAGCCATGGACGCGGAGAAGGCCTTTGACCGAGTAGAGTGGGAGTATCTCTGGGAAGTGTTGAGGAGGTTTGGGTTCGGGGGAGGGTTTATTAGTTGGGTTAAGCTCCTGTATAGAGCCCCGGTGGAGAGTGTGGTCACGAACCAGAGGTCAGTCGGAGTATTTCCGGCTGTATCGAGGGATGAGGCAGGGGTGCCCCCTGTCCCCTCTGCTGTTTGCATTAGCAATTGAACCTTTGGCCATGGCGTTAAGGGAGTTGGGGAAATGGAAGGGGGTGGTTCGAGGGGGAGAGGAACATCGAGTGTCGCTGTACGCAGACGACCTGTTGCTGTATGTGGCGGATCCAGTGGAGGGGATGGTTGAGGTCATGCAGATCCTAAGGGAGTTTGGAGACTTTTCGGGCTATAAGCTCAATGTGGGAAAGAGTGAGCTCTTTGTGGTGCATCCGGGGGATCAGGGAAGAGGGATAGACGACCTACCGTTGAGGAGGGCGGGAAGGAGCTTTCGATACTTGGGGATTCAGGTAGCTAGGAGCTGGGGGGCATTGCACAAACTTGATTTGACGCGGATGGTGGAACAGATGGAGGAGGATTTTAAAAGGTGGAACAAGTTGCCACTCTCGCTGGCGGGCAGGGAACAGTCGATTAAAATGGTGGTCCTCCCGAGGTTTCTTTTTGTATTCCAATGCCTCCCAATTGTGATTACCAAGGCCTTCTTTAAGAGGGTAAGCAGGAGCATTATGGGATTTGTGTGGGCGAGCAAGACCCCGAGGGTAAGGAGGGGGTTCCTGGAGCGTAGCAGAGATAGAGGAGGGTTGGCGTTGCCGAATTTGGGTGGCTACTACTGGGCAGCCAACGTGGCGATGATCCGTAAGTGGGTGATGGAGGGAGAGGGGGCAGTGTGGAAGAGGTTGGAGATGGCGTCCTGCAAAGGAACGAGCCTGGGGGCGCTGGTGACGGCACCGCTGCCACTCCCGCCGACAAGGTACATCACGAGCCCGGTGGTGGCGGCAATGCTAACGATCTGGGGGCAGTGGAGACGGCACAGGGGTGCGATGGGAGCCTCGGTGTGGTCCCCGATCAAAGATGACCATCGGTTTGTCCCAGGAAGGATGGATGGGGGGGGGGTTTCAGAGCTGGCATCGGGCTGTGATTAGAAGACTGGGGGACCTGTTCATCGATGGGACGTTTGCGAGCTTAGGGGTGCTGGAGGAGAAATTTGGACTACCCCCGGGAAATGCCTTCAGGTACATGCAAGTGAGGGCGTTTGAGAGGCGGCAGGTGAGGGAATTCCCGCTGTTCCCGGCACAGGGGATTCAAGACAGGGTGATTTCGGGCGTATGGGTCGGAGAGGGCAAGGTGTCGACGATATACCAGGAGATGAAAGAAGAGGGGGAGGCTTTGGCAGAGGAGCTGAAGGGTAACTGGGAAGAGGAGCTGGGGGAGGAGATTGAGGAGGGGCTATGGGCTGATGACCTAAGTAGGGTTAATTCCTCTTCCTCGTGTGCGAGGCTTAGCCTGATACAATTTAAGGTGGTTCATAGAGCGCATATGACGGGGACGAGGCCGAGTAGGTTCTTTGGGGTGGAGGACAGATGTGGGAGGTGCTCAGGAAGTCCGGCGAACCATGTCCATAGGTTTTGGTCATGCCCGGCACTGGAGGGGAGTTGCGGGAACAGTATCTAAGGTGGTGAAAGTCCAGGTCAAGCCAAGCTGGGGGCTAGCACTATTTGGAGTAGTGGACGAGCCGGGAGTGCAGGAGGCGAAAGAGGCCGGCATTCTGGCCTTTGCGTCCCTAGTTGCCCGGCGAAGGATCTTGTTAATGTGGAAAGAGGCGAAGCCCCCCAGCGTGGAGGCCTGGATAAATGATATGGCAGGGTTTATCAGGTTGGAGAGGGTAAAGTTTGCCTTGAGAGGGTCTGCGCATGGGGTTCTACAGGCGGTGGCAACCTTTCCTAGACTATCTCGCGGAGCGTTAGATGAAGGTCGGACAGCAGCAACAGCAACCGGGGGGGGGGGGGGGTTTCTGGGGGGCATTTGAGCAAGAAAACACATGAATGATCTGGAAAACTGACATGTACGGGAGGAATCCAATGTACAAAGTTCTGCATCTTATTGACTTGCCATGTTCATGTCTTGCTATGCGAGCTTTCTTTCTTTTTTTTCTGTAACGGGGGGGGGGGGGGGGTCTGTATGGTTGAAAGTTTTGTTGAAAAATTCTGAATAGACATGGGCACAAAATAGAAAGTGCATGTCAGAAAGGCACGGTCACAGTGACCATGGGGGACTTCAATATGCAGGTGGACTGGGTAAATAATGCTGCCAGTGGACCCAAGGAAAGGGAATTCATTGAATGTTTACAGGAGGGCTTTTTGGAACAGCTTGTGATGGAGCCCACGAGGGAACAGGCCATTCTGGACTTAGTGTTATGTAATGAGCCAGACTTGATTAAAGATCTTAAAGTAAGGGAACACTTAGGAGGCAGTGATCATAATATGGTAGATTTCAATCTCCAATTTGAAAGAAAGGTAGAATCAGAGGTAAAGGTGTTACAGTTAAATAAAGGTAACTACAGGGGCATGAGGGAGGACCTGACGAAAATCGACTGGGAGCAGAGCCCAGTGGGAAAGACAGTAGAACAGCAATGGCAGGAGTTTCTGGGAGTAATTGAGGACACAGTACAGAGGTTCATCCCAAAGAAAAGAAAGGTCATCAGAGGGGGGATTTGGCAGCCATGGCTGACAAAGGAAGTTAGAGAATGCATCAAAGCAAAAGAGAAAGCCTATAATGTGGCAAAGAGTAGTGGGAAGTCAGAAGATTGGGACGGCTACAAAAACAAACAGAGGATAACAAAGAGAGAAATAAGGAGAGGATCAATTATGAAGGTAGGCTAGCCAGTAACATTAGGAATGATAGTAAAAGTTTCTTTAAATACATTAAAAACGGGAGGCAAAAGTAGACATTGGGCCGCTCAAAAATGACACTGGTAACCTAGTGATGGGAGACGAGAAAATAGCTGAGGAACTAAATAAGTACTTTGCGTCAGTCTTCACAGTAGAAGACATGAGTCATATCCCAACAATTCAGGAGAGTCAGGGGGCAGAGTTGAATATGGTAGCCATCACAAAGGAGAAAGTGCTAGAGAAACTAAGAGGTCTAAAAATTGATAAAGCTCCGGGCCCAGATGGGCTACATCCTAGAGTTCTAAAGGAGATAGCTGAAGAAATAGTGGAGGCATTAGTTATGATCTTTCAAAAGTCACTGTAGTCAGGCAAAGTCCCAGAGGATTGGAAAATCACTGTTGTAACCCCCCTGTTCAAGAAGGGAACAAGGAAAAAGATGGAAAATTATAGGCCAATTAGCCAAACCTCGGTTGTTGGCAAGATTCTAGAATCCATTGTTAAGGATGAGATTTCTAAATTCTTGGAAGTGCAGGGTCGGATTAGGACAAGTCAGCATGGATTTATTAAGGAGAGGTCGTGCCTGACAAACCTGTTAGAGTTCTTTGAAGAGATAACAAATAGGTTAGACCAAGGAGAGCCAATGGATGTTATCTATCTTGACTTCCAAAAGGCCTTTGATAAGGTGCCTCACGGGAGACTGCAGAGTAAAATAAGGGCCCATGGTATTCGAGGCAATGTACTCACATGGATTGACGATTGGCTGTCAGGCAGATGGCAGAGAGTTGGGATAAAAGGTTCTTTTTCGGAATGGCAACCGGTGACGAGTGGTGTCCCGCAGGGTTCAGTGTTGGGGCCACAGCTGTTCTCTTTATATATTAACGATCTAGATGACGGGACTGGGGGCATTCTGGCTAAGTTTGCTGATGATACAAAGATAGGTGGAGGGGCAGGTAGTATGGAGGAGTGGGGAGGCTGCAGAAAGATTGAGACAGTTTAGGAGAGTGGTCCAAGAAATGGCTGATGAAAATCAACGTGGGCAAGTGCGAGGTCTTGCACTTTGGAAAAAAGAATAGAGGCATGGACTATTTTCTAAACGGTGACAAAATTCATAATGCTGAAGTGCAAAGGGACTTGGGAGTCCTAGTCCAGGATTCTCTAAAGGTAAACTTGCAGGTTGAGTCCATAATTAAGAAAGCAAATGCAATGTTGTCATTTGTCTCAAGAGGCTTGGAATATAAAAGCAGGGATGTACTTCTGAAGCTTTATAAAGCACTAGTTAGGCGCCATTTAGAATACTGTGAGCAATTTTGGGCCCCACACCTCAGGAAGGACATACTGGCACTGGAGCGGGTCCAGCAGAGATTCACACGGATGATTCCAGGAATGGTAGGCCTAACATACGATGAACGTCTGAGGATCCTGGGATTATATTCATTGGAGTTTAGGAGGTTGAGGGGAGATCTAATAGAAACTTACAAGATAATGAATGGCTTAGATAGGGTGGACGTAGGGAAGTTGTTTCCATTAGCAGGGGAGACTAGGACCCGGGGGCACAGCCTTAGAATAAAAGGGAGTCACTTTAGAACAGAGATGAGGAGAAATTTCTTCAGCCAGAGTGGTGGGTCTGTGGAATTCATTGCCACAGAGGGGGTGGAGGCCAGGACGTTGAGTGTCTTTAAGACAGAAGTTGATAAATTCTTGATTTCTCGATGAATTAAGGGCTATGGAGAGAGAGTGGGTAAATGTAGTTGAAATCAGCCATGATTGAATGGTGGAGGGGACTCGATGGGCCGAATGGCCTTACTTCCGCTCCTATGTCTTATGGTCTTATATTTTTTTTAAAACACTGAGGCTGAATCTTGGGTTACAAGAATATGTAGACAGGATGGTCAAACGGGCAGAAAAGTGGCAGATGGAATTTAATCCTGAAAAGTGAGAGGTGTTACACTTTGGAAGGAGCAATTTGACAAGGAAATATTCAATGAATGGTACCACTGGGAAGTCCTGAGGAACAAAGACCGTGGCGTGTTTGAAATAGATCTCTGAAGGCAGACGAGCAGGTTAATAGGGTGGTGAAAAAGGCATTGTACATTTGCCATTATCAATCGTGGCATCGATTACAAAAGCAAGGAAGTCATGTTCGGAGTTATGGAACATTGGCGAGGCCACAGCTGGAGTACGGTGTACAGTTCTGGTTGCCACATCATAGGAAGAATGTGATTGCAGTGGAGCGGGTGCAGAGGCCTTTCACCAGGATGTTGCCTGGGGTGGAACATTTTAGTTATGAAGAGAGGTTGGATAGGCTTTGGTTGTTTTCGCTGGAGCAGAGAAGACAGGGGCAACCTGATAGAGGTTCACAAAATTATCAGGGGCATGGACTGGGAGCAGCTGTTCCCCTTAGTTGAAGGGTCGGTTACGAGGGGACACAAGTTCAAGGTAAGGGGCATGAGTTCAGGGGGGATTTGAGGAAAACCTTTTTTACCCAGAGACGATTTGGAACGCACTGCCTGAGCGGGTGGTAGAGGCGCGTTGCCTCACATCGTTTAAAAAGTACCTGGATGAGCACTTGGCATGTCTTAACATTCGAGGCTATGGGCCAAGTACTGGCAAATGAAATTAGGATTGGCAGATCAGGTGCCTTTCATATAGCAGTGCAGACTCGATGGGCCGAAGGGCTTTTAATGCACTGTATTTTTCTGTGATTCTGTGACATAGTAGCAGAATAAGGCCATTCGGCCCATCGAGTTTGCTCTGCCATTCAATCATGGCTGATACATTTATGGGTCGGGTATGATATAGACAGTTAAAGGAGAGCATGGTTCACATTCAGCAAATTGAGGAAAAGTGGCAATTACTTGGTTAAAGAAAGAATCAAGGGTTTTGAGAACTATTTTCTAGACACTGGGATGAGCAGGTGGACGCCAATGATCTTTCCCACTCCTATACTTCCCAATATTCTTGTCCATTAGGTTAAGTGTAAATAGACTGCAAAACCTAGAAATTTAAAAAAAAATCACAAACCAATTGTCATGTTTTACATGTGTGCTAGAATCTGAAAAAAAAGCTTCAAAGCTTATTTTAAAACATTTGAATATATACCACTGGACTGTAACATACAACTTAATAGTTGAAGACATCAACAAAAATTGAGACACACACTGGTGGGCACATTCTAGAGCGTTTCTTATATTTAAGAGTTGTGAAAAACAATGTACCAGTTTGCCATTTTAAATAGGACTCCTAGGGAATACAATTTAATAACATACCTTATTTTGATACCGGGTTGCATGCCAATCTTCCCTCTGCTGCTGCTACCACTGCCGAATTTTGGACCAGAACTAGAATTAAAAGAGACAAAGCCAATTATAGCTACAAGACATATCAGCCACTGGGTTTTGAATGCATCAACAAGTCCTACATGACACTGGCAGCATGTTAGTTTTACAATAATGGAAAGTGATATAAAGCCTTATAATGGATGAAGTTTGACAATAGTCACCAGTTAAAGAATCGTTTTACCCATCTATTCCATTACTATTATACAAAGATCAACTTCCCAGGGCTATCCAAGTTATGGGCTTTCTGATCTATGGTTTACCATATGCACATGCCATTATTACTTAAATGTAAATTTAAATTATATGGTAATAGTCGTGGCCAATTACAAACAAATCCCAATTCAAAAGGATGCAGATTAAAATCATTCAGAAAACCATCAAAACAGAGGGGAGAACACACAATACAGAAAGTTATGGGGCACAATGAGCTACATGTATTGCAAACTTTTTGAATGCATAAGAACTTTGGGGCGGCACAGTGGTTAGTGCGGCTGCCTCACTGCACCAGGAACCCGGGTTCTATTCAGGCCTGGAGTGAGTGTGGGTTTCCCCGGGTGCTCCGGTTTCCTCCCGCAGTTCAAAGATATGCAGGTTCGGTGGATTAGCCATGATTAATGTGCAGATTTACATAGATGGGGTAGAAGAGTGGGCCTAGGCAGAGTGCTCTTTCAGAGGGTCAATGGGCTAAATGGCCTCCTTCTGTACCATAGGGATTCTATGGAATAAAATCTAACTTCCACGACAGTTCACAATTACGTAAAAAGAAAATGCACTTGATTTATTTTGAGGATTCTAAACTAAATCAAGCTTGAAAATGAGGCCAATATTCAGTGGGCAACCTTTCAGCCAATATGAATAAAGGTATCTTACAAGGAGATTGTGTCCTTAACGCCCATTCTCAAAAAAATCACATTGGATTGGAACAGAACGTAGAGCATGGTGAGAGAAAAATAACTTGAGGTAGCAATTCAGCTTCTCTATGAATGTACACTCAGCCCAGTGTCTATCCAATGTACATAAGCTGGAGGTTTTGTACAACACAGTAATTAAAATTATTTTAAGAATACCCCTCTACAAAAACAGTATGCATATTGTTGTTCAGTCCTTTCTTGGGGGGGGGGGGGGGGGGGGGGGGCTCCACTCTGAAGGCAATGCAATTGCAATTACAGAATTTCTTCACAATATAAAATTAGTCAACCATTTAAGATAGTTGCACATCACCTCAAATGTTGAAAAAGGATGAGATAAATTGAAGAGTTTTCTGTTTAAAAAAGTTTGGCAGAAATGATAAAACATAACATTAAAAGAATGAAGTTTCATTCTAAAGATAATTGTGATTAAATGCACAGGATGACTATCGCTAGATGCAAATATGGTCTTAAACAGGCTTTTTTTTGGGGGGGTGGGGGGTGTTATGCGAGGAAAGGAGGAAGCAACCAACCTAAGAAGTCACCAATTGGCTGACATTTTGGGTAAACGTTTAAGTTTCTGAGTCATTTGGGCACCATCAATATTTGAATTGCAGTATGTTATCCATTACCAGAGTATATGAATGGGATGTCAAGCAGTGCCTTATCAAATTCTGACAACCAAACTAAATAAAGCATTTTTAAAGGTATGGTCGTTGCAATCTTTGTGGTAATTCATGCCCATTTCAAAAGAACAGAACCACATGAAAGATTGTCAGACCAAGCTTGTGAGATATTAATTTAACACTACTATTGATAGTTAACATGTCACAACATAGTCTCCATTCTCACAAGCTGAAGGCTAAAACAGCTTTCAGTTTTGACCATGAGTATAATTGTAGGGATTAGAATACTACAAATACTTACATAAGTCGCTTCTCCAAACTAAGCAGGTAAAGATGGTAGAAAGAATTTACATGAGTACACACTCAACTTCTAAAGCATCAGCAATTCCACTGTTTTGACTGAGGTCAGTTTAAACTATTACTACTTTCGCAAGCATTGATTATCCTCAACAGCCATCTTGTGGCTAACACAGGAACACGCTGCCAACTCGTGAACTGCAGGTGCAATTAGAATGGAACAGCGTTTTCTCAGAACTGATTTCATAATTGAATCTAAGAGCAATCGTCAAGTATTTCTGAAGTTTAAAGAAAACCTTTACAGAATTGAAAATGTATACCATACCAGTACCATATTAGAACATCAGGATTAGAAGCTGCACCAAGAGCAGAGAAATAGATTAAAAATACCCCACAAGTAACACTTTCTCTCTTGCTAGGTCCTTGTTTTAACTCTCAAATTGCCACGCAAAATAATTCCCAATTATCCATCTCTTATTAGCTATCTGTGCTGCTAATGTTGTTCAGGCTGGTGTAGATTTATTTCTGGGAGGAAGATGACATTTAAAAAAACTGCCCATCATCAATTTTACAAGTTTTGCTCTTGAAGTAAAAGCAATTGTGATTAGCCTTTTGTCCCAACAAGTGACTGGAGAGAATAAAAGAAGGCACCAGGATTCGATCCACTGAGAACTAATGTGCTAGTACACTGGTTGCAATATACCTAGCATGAGACATTATTCAATGCGTTACTGGAACAACAAGTATGGAGATAACTAGCTAAGAGTCAGAACGGACACAACTATATTACACATTAACTGTATCTGTGTAGAAGTAACAGTGGCAGAAATGTTGACCTCTGCCAGAGGTCTGGATGTTGATCACTAGTTATGTTTTGATTCATAAATTTTGGCGCTGTATTAACAGAGGAATTAAAACACTTACTTGTACAATATAAAACATATCCTGAAATAAATTAAGGTATGTATGATATTCTACCCAAAACAGATTTGTTCTGGTTAGGTCTACACATGCTAAAAAGACTGACCTCAAACCAGTTTCGGACCAGTACAAATTTGTAATACACTATTACTTACAGCATTGGATGTGAAAACATTGACACGCTTTGAACCTACTCCCCAAGCATTCCTATCTAATTCTGTAGCTAGAAATTATTTTAGCAGCACTTATGTTTAGTAAATGCACGTCAGCTGAAAAATAATTACGGTCTCAAAAGGAAAATATTGCAGATGTTGAAAGTCTTAAATAAAAACAGAAAATGCTAAAAATACACAGGTCAGCCAGGCAGCATCTGGAGAGATAGAACTGTGCTAGACATTCAGGTTGACAACCTTCCATCAGAATCCCATTCATAAAAAGGTAATCAACTGCAAAGATTAACTGTTTTGTTCGGGCAGATGCTGCCTTACCCACTGAATATTTCCAACATCTTTGGTTTAGGTTTAAGCTTTCAAAGAGCGAAACGGTTTTTAAAAAGTGAACATACAATGGGCTCCTATAACGGCCTCGTTCTACCCTCCGGCGGTCCTTGCTTCGACTGCGACGATGTTCTCTACTCTTGCTGCTCTTTCTCTCTCTGCTCCTGCTTCTCTTCCTGTCTCGCTCTTTGCTGCGCCTGCGCTCTTTGCTTCTGCTTCTCTTCCTTTCACGACTGTGACTGCGACTTCGGCTCTTCTTTTTCCTGAGGAAACAACGTAAGTGACATCATGTAGTCATATAAATCAATACCCGCTGATTGCAGGACAGTGCATTACTATTAATTCAAAACAGCTTAAGTTACGTATGGGAGAGCACAAATTTCACAGCATGATTCTATAGCCAAATGATGCAATGATAATATGTACTATGAAACCAAATCTATACAATAGCACCAAATATATACTAAGCCGTGTGGATTGGAGTAGAACATGGGGGATATCAAAAGACTGAAAAAAATTATGGCAGATGAAGTTAATTGTGGAAAAGTGAAGTTATGCAAATTGCATTGGAGAAATATACCAGAATATTTTCTATAGCTGGATATGAACACACAAAAATAAAGAAAATAGGAACAGTGAAGTAAAGGTACTTTGGTATCCATGTAACAAAACGACAAGGAGTGCACAAGTACATAGTCAAAAACCAATGGTCTTTATCTCAAGGAAGTTAGAATGTGTAAACGAGGAAGTCACACTTCAAATATACAGAGCCTGGGTCAAACTCCAACAAGAATGTTGCATTCAGTTTTTAACTAAATTAGTCTTGTGGGGGTACAGCACAAATTCTCTGGAATGATAGGTACCAGAGCTTAAAAATATCAGGTTGCATAAACTTGGGTCTATAGTCTGTCAATTTACAAAGTTGTGGAATGATTAAATCAACATCTTTAAAACAAGAGGATTTAATAAAACAGAAACTATATCCTCTGGATATATTCTTTATTCAAGAACTGGATCAGAGGAACTGTAACAATATGTGGTACAGCATATACATGATGAGCTCTAAAAGTCACTGGTAAACCAAACACCTCAGAAATAACTTTCTACAAATCCTTCAAACTCATCTGGAGAGATGGAAACACTCCAGATCAAATAACTACGTAACAATATGTGAGAAGGAAAACAAAGGCCAATGTAAATAGTCTGGACTCGGCACAAGGCGAGTTCAGAGCAAGGCATTGCACCACTGAAATTTTGCTTGCTTGACAGATTCAAGGGAAATAGACATCAGCATCAGAAACTCCATGTGCTATCAATGCACCAAGCAAGGCTTTTGAAATGATCGGCGAATTCAGACCGTTGAAACTGATGCACAGATCTGGCTTCCCAGATCAAATGAAAGTTCAATTTTTTTAAATGCGCAACCAATATTTTATTGATGTGGAGATGCCGGCGTTGGACTGGGGTGAGCACAGTACGAAGTCTTACAACACCAGGTTAAGGTCCAACAGGTTTGTTTCGATGTCACTAGCTTTCGGAGCGCTGCTCCTTCCTCAGGTGAATGAAGAGGTCTGTTCCAGAAACACATATGGAGACCGAATGGTGTGAAGGACAATGGGAGACTATTTTATTTTATTGGTATAGGTTTAGCTCCATAGGACTAACCTAACAGCAGTAAAAGCTATTCTGAATGCTATAGTAATTGCAGTATTCCAACATCACAGCTAAAATTTACAAAATTTTGATCAGGGGGAAGATGATCTATCAATACAGTAGTTTCTTAAAAAGATGTTCAGTTCCTTAAAAAAACAGTATGGATATAAACTGTCATTTTCAATGTCAGGGCATAAGGGCTTTAAAAGTCTTCCCCCCAAAATTGGACACTGGAAGTGAGAGAGCATCTTGTATCCAATTGTTACATGAAGGCTTTACCCCACAAGCTCTTGCACTCTGTTCTTTAAGATGAAAACCTTTGCTCAAGATTTCTCCAGGTTTTAAAAGCATCAGATGAAAATATAGTGAGAAACATCTCACATGCTTACAAACTGAACAATAAAGAAAATTCCTATTTTGTACTGACCATACCGAAGCATTTCAAATTAGAAACATATCTTTATCAGACTTGGAACTAATCCTATTTTGTACTCACCGTACCGAAGCATTTCAAAATAGAAACATGATATCTTATCAAATTTTGGGTTGTTTAAAAACTTACTTTTTACTACGCTCCTCTTGTCCATTGGCTTTGCTCGATTTGTTCTCATCCTAGGCAGGTCGACAGAAGAACATCAGAATGACGAAGGGGAAACATTTTGCAAGTCGTGAGGGGAAGGGAAGAGGGAATAAGAAAATATAGAACATAATGATTTAAAAAAATATTACTTATATTAGAAACTCTAAAGTTTCTTTGAAACGGACCCTTCTATAGACATTAGATTTTATTAATTACATAATTTAAAATTAGGAATTTAGGAAGATAGATTATCTTGCTGCTACTGACACACCGGTCAGTACCAGTGCTAAAAATGTGCCTAAGACATGTGTGGCTGTTAGCTGTAAGCCACAGTTGATTTCCTGCGACCAGTCCTGTTCCTCACGTCTTCGCCCATTTGTGCTGGAAGGGTGCGACTGTAAGAGCTTGAAGTCACCTCTCTCACACATCTCGCCCTGAAGCAAACAGGGAATCACACCTCTTAGTAACGTCGATTCCCAAGAAATCTGAAGTCTTCAATAATCCACCAGTTCAGCCTAATCATTCCCTAAATGTGGTCCTGTTTACACAGGGAACATTATTTATATTAAACCAGGTAAAATGAAAGAAACACTATTCAAACACAATCCAACTATTTTGCAGCGGCAAAGCTTGACGTATCACATCACAATCTATTTCGTTTTCAAAATGAGCGCCTTCTTTTCCAAATTGCACCACGAATTTTAGTTTATGACACCCTTTGATCACAGAACATTCTTATGAGGTTCATTAAAAACTGAGCACATAGGCTTAATTACATGCACAAGTGAAGTTTTAATTTATATTTGGTTAACTATTGCAAAACTCGTGGTGTTTCTTTTAAAACGAACCCCCCCCCCTGCCAATCTACTAATTATGTTGGCACTTGTTCCACAGTATAAACTCCCTTCAAAGTTTAAGTTTTATGGTAAGTCTGAAAGCATGCAAATTAAAATGATCTGTCACGGACACTAAAATCTGCATTACTGTAATCACGTGACAGACCGACTTTTAAATGACACTCCTCGCTAAAAGTAATCATAAAATTGAATGCAAGACCAGAGTCAAACTCGGTAACACTGCAGAGGAAGCATGCTTTGTGATTGTACTGCAAAAGCATTTTACTTAAAAGCTTCCAGAAAAAAAGAATTCTCAAGTATCTGGCAGCAGTTTCATATTAGATTGCAAAAGGTTCCTCCCTTACCCCGACGTGTATGTGTAGTGTGACAAATAGCATTCTGTATAGCAAGTTATACAATTTGCAGAAGGACCGTCAAGCCTTGAGCTAGTCAAAACAAAATATTGTGTTAGAACAGATGAAAGACGTTATGCATTTGTTCTGTAGTTTGTAGAGTCTGTTTCAGACACACTTTTCATGTGTATCTACATTTATCCCACCTCGTTCAGCGAAACACCAATCGGATACAAGCGCTCTACCTACTGGCACATAAATAGCCTAAAATCTATCTTCAGGCGTAAAAGTTAGATGGAGTACTTTTTGTAGGCTTACTCAGGCTGTATTGTAAAATTTACTGGAGAACAGGCAACAAGAAGCCCAACTATCACAATACTAATTTATCGCTATGTTCCTTTGTCTTAATATCTTGAGCAGAGCCTGTATAACAATTCCTGAACAAGGAATAAATCAGTTTCGCTCAGAATTTAACTATTTAAAGAATACAAAAACAAAAAGGTATTTCAACTCCATTCTGCTTTATTAACAATAGGGATAAAACCTCCGAGTCTTTGCAGACCACCCAAAACACTACAGTTAAGCTTCCAACTGCTTCGACTGCAGCAAAGGCGTGATCAAAAGATTGGGAATCTCAAAATAATTTATTGGAACAAATACATTAGCGTCTATCTTCTGGACAATGACTCTAGCCCATACTCTGGAATCTTTTATTTGAAATTATCTACTTGAACTCCCTACACCCAGCCTGCATGAGACTGCAAAACCAGCCATTTTGTAAACTTCCAATCGCGAATCTTGATTTCTCTGTGTAAACAGGGCCGTGTTTTCTGTAGAATTTTATTCTATCAATAGTATAAATGCATTATACAGTGAAAGTAAAATTTAACAGATCAATATAGTTTACGTTTAGGTTCTGTGAAACTTTTTTTGCATGCAGAATATTAGTTTCTCTTCTAAAACCTCTAAATAATGGATTTTTTTTGTTGTTGTTTACAATTCATCTACTCTTTGATACTACAATGCAATAAGTTTACTGTTTAAAACCGTACTTTCACCTTGTTGCTATACCAAAGAATAGGCCATCTTTTCTTGGGCTTTGGGTTTTTACCCAGGGTACCACAGAACAGCGATACTTCACGCAATTACTACCTTATTGTTTGATAGTTCAGACTGGAATCAAAGCTGTATTCATGGTAGTAGAGATGTGATATCACTAGGCAAGTCTACAAAAAGAGATAGATGGGCATTTATTCATCACTCTAATCGAAACTACTGCAAAAAAAGATCTCATTTCTAGTTGCAGAACCAGCTCAACAGTAAAGAAAAACTTTACTTAAATGTAGTGAAATATCTGTATTCTATATGCAGTAAATATTAAAATGAAAGGGTTATGGAACTGTGATAGTCAATGAGTATAGCACAGCAGTAGTTTCATAAATGGTGCTATATTGTTCTGTATTTTATGACCTGTGTGGGTGCCATTGCTCCTCACCTCCTTCCTGTAAGGTGCCTCGAGCAGTGCTTCAATATCCAAGTCATCTGCCATCTTTTCGGATTGCCACCTGAAAAACACACAACAGGAGCAGGGACAATTAAGAATACAGTAATAGTTTTGAATCAGAATGTCTTCTAAACAGGTTACAATGACTAATGTTTGGATATTCTTCGTAATTGTTTAGCAAAAGTCTACTCACTTCTCGTCCCCAAACATTTTGTAATACTTCATGACAAACTGCACTTTTTTTTGCTTTAGGAGGGACTGGAGTAAAGATAAACCCTTAGTAACATTTCTGAAATACCCCAAAGATCTAACTGAAGCTTTCTTTCTTGCGGTCTATTTTAATATCTGGATGCGCAGAACACAAAATAAGCTGCTAAATCTTTTATAAAATACATCACAATAATTAGACAAATTATTTAGCAGCTAATTTGGTAGAATTTCAAGTTTTGCTATTTGTTTTGCCCGATGATTGAAAGAAAAAAGTAATTTGTTACATGCCTCCACTAAAAAATACAACAATGAGCAAAATTAAATTTGAGGAACAGATTGTGTTTAATATTTCGGTCACACTGTGCATATCCACTGACAATTCTACTTAAAGCAACATTGGTAAAGTTTTCCCATGTGAAAACTTTAGCAGAATGTTTTAAGAAATCACCTGTTTACAGATGATTCCACTGGTATCCCTAGAGATCCCAGAAGTAGCTTTCAGACAAAAAACTGTGAAAGTCACAAATAAAAGCATCACACATGGCACTCAAAATTTAGACATGCTCAGCAATACCAGAACAGTCTAAGTGAAGAAATTATGTTTTAAGATAAATTACTTCATTTCCAACATAGTCGAGAAAAATCAGTTAAAAAACACAAATGATTTTCAACTATAATGGATACAAATATAATGATTTAAATAAGAGACTGCTTAGACCATCAAAAATTGAACATTCTGGTATAAAAAGCCTTCATTAGAGCAGCCCTTTTGGAAATATATATTTTGCTTTTGTTGAGTTTTTAAATAGTACCTCATTCTAAAGGTTACTCAAACCAGCGAGTGCAATATGACAGATGTATGGAAGCCAAAACATCTACAGGAAAATGCATAGCATTTTCTGGTTAAGGTAACCATCACCCTGCAGCTTGGTACATCCAGATCATCAGTGTGTGTGGCGAGCACAAACTCACGGCTCCAGTAAGGTCACTGATTTCTCCCCCCCCCACACACACTCCCACTTAAGTCAGTAACTATGAAATTAAATCAAAGATTTAAGGACAAGTAAATTAAGTCATAAGTAATCAGTTTCAGCATGGCGATAATTTAACAGTCACGTTTTCTCCAGGTTCAAGTTGTTCAAGCTAGATTCTGTATTTCATGAGGCTTGGAACTTGGCCACTTACCCATGTCATTTACTCATCATGTTTCATTGATATAACAAGCACTGACCAAAAGATATATCCAAGTTGATATTTTAGGATATTTTTATTTAATTACACAAAAAATTACTCATTTCATGGATAGTCTTGGGATGATTTTACTTTGGGCTGAAATTAAAAAATTCAGCTTACTAATACAAAATGCTTTAAACAGTTATTCAGATGGACTTTTAGTCTGCCATTGTTTCTCATTATTACTTCTTTTCATTCTGTCTTCAACACAGCTCCTGCTCCTGTTTACTTGCGCATCAGGGACACAATGCAATGTAGTGAGATGAAACCTGGCTGACTTGTGCAAAACTTAAGCACTGCAAGTGCCACTGACTGCTACTTAAAACAAAAAATGAATTTATCCCAAAACTGGCAAAGGAGGAACTAATTTTTGGAATAGTTTTACAATGTATGAAAAATACAACCCGCCTTAGTGGATAGAAATTGCAGAGAAATTTACATGAAATTTGATGGTTACAGAATTTCTACTGTCACAGATTTTGCAGTGAAGGCGTAGCAACAATTACGGCTCCATCCTTCAAATATAGGGATATATAATAGTGTAGATTTTTTGTGGGGCTTGTTAGCAGTCCGTAGAAAATCAGCCCTCCTTTTTCAACAACACAGGAGAATCTGCAACACATAGGTACAAAATGATTCTTTTTACAATTGCACATGACATTCTTCTTCATCAAAGTGGATAGTACTCTAACTGCCACCCCCACAACTATCTGACATCCCCTAGATAACAGTTTACTTCCATGGAATCTTCCTACTGAACCACTTGACAGAATTTGATTGCATCAGGGTTTCAGTTGCATGAATATTTCATTTGCATAAATACATTGCCAGATACATTTTTCTTCACAATTTAGATTTCTAACAAACAGAAAAACCTTTCCTATGGCCTTCAAAGAAAAATGGCCACGGGTTTATTCTCAGGATCCATTAACACTAGATAATTAAATCCCCAGAATGGTGATCTAAAACAAATATCATGGGAAAGTTACATAAGTATTTGTGGACAAATCTGCATAATCACTCCAGTTATGACAGTGTTCAAAAAAAGTGATGGGAGGGATGACACTGGCAAATTCATTAAACCTTATAGGCATACAATCTTCAGGAAATGAGAGGCAATCCTGTTCCTAGAATTTGTCCAAACGTGCTGATACAGCATTGGTGCCTTGTTAAATATTCTTCAAAGACATCAGAAAGACTGTTCACATCACGGATTGGACAACTAATTTCTGAAGATAGAAAAACGGAAAGTCACATTTGACATAATAAATTAAGTACATTGATCTTTTTGGGCCCTATCTCTTAGAATTAGTTGTCCTGAAGTAGCCAGCCTCAATTGAAGTCAGAAATTATAAATGAACAGCAATAAAAGTAAAGTTTACCTGACCAATTTAATGGATCTATTGTTAGTTTTCCATCTGACAAGTTTGTTAATTTACCCAAAATCTATCAAAAAGAAAAGCCTATTAGCATTATCACATTTAGCAGGAGCAAACAGCAGCACAACTGGTATTCAAAGAAGTATTTGGTATGATGCAAAACCAGTACACCTCCCCTAAAAGGCAATGCTGCCACAACAATTGAGTTAAGAGACAGTATCAAGTTAAAAGAAAAGGTTTCCATAAAGGGAAAGAGAAGTGGAAATCCTAGAAGGTAGCTAGACCTATTAAAGGTAACAAAGAAAGCAAGAAGTGCAAAAAGGAAATATGAAAACTTGCAAGGGATATTAAAGCTAACAGCAAATGTTTCTAGAAATATGTTGCGTGGAAAGGAGAAACATGGTCCTGGATGCAGGCAATGCTACAAATTAAACAATGAAGAAATGGTAGACGTGTTAATCATGTCAGTTTTCACTGCTCAGGAAGAGGACAAAAATAGCAGTGTCACAAAAAAAAAAATCAAACAAGTAATGGGGAGGAACTTTCTGGATTTAATTCAAGTACAAACATATGTACAAAAATAATACTGGAGAAAATAACAGGCCTTAAGGTAGACAAGTCAACAGGATCTGATGGCTTTCATTTTTTAATCAATTTATTAGAGCTCTCTAAAATCAGAAAGTGTGTTTTTGGATTGAAAAATTTGTTGCTCCATTATTTATGCAAGGAGAAAACCAACTATCCATAAACCTTTCACTTATCAGCAAAGAAGTAGCTGGAATTTGGAAGGGGCGCAGATAGCCATAAGCCTATCATAGAGTCAGCATAGATTTGCAATGGGTGAATCATAAACTAATTTAGTTGAACTTTTTCTAAATGTTCATGTATTTATATAAACTCCCAGAAGAATGATAAAAGTTCCATACAGATTAGCAAAAAAGCACATGGAGTTGAAAGGAGCCTTGGGATGGCACATAAAATCCATGGCAAATCTTTTTTACTTATTCATCCATGGGATGTTGGCGTCACTGGCTGAGCCAGCATTTATTGCCCACCAAAGGGCATTTTAAAAAAGTCAACCACACTGCTGTGGGTCTGGAGTCATGTGCAAGCCAGACCAAGTAAGGATGGCAAATTTCTTTCCCTAAAGGATATTAGTGAACCAGGTGAGTTTTTACAACAATCGACAATGGTTCATGGTCAGCACTAGACTTTTAATTCCAGATTTTTTTATTGAATTAAAATGTCATCATCTGCCGTGGTGGGATTCAAACCCCGGGTCCAGTTCCCCAGAGCATTACCCTGGGTCTCTGGAATACTAGTCCAGCGCCAATCCATTTGGATAAGAGTGAAGTCACCCAGTTTGGATCTAAGAAAGGCAATTGGACTATTTCCTAACGGAGACAGAGTAGGAACTGTGAAGGAACAAAGGGATTTGGGTATCATGCACACAAATCAGTAAAGGGTAATCCAAAAGGTTGACAGAACATTGATCTCAAGGGACTGGAATACAAAGAGAAAGTGATGCTTCAGATGTACAGAGACTTGGTGAGACCTCACATCTGGTGGACTGCATTCAGAATGGAGCGCCAAACGTCAGGAAAGATATGGAGCTAAAAGGTAAAAAGCCAACTCACCAGAATGAAACCAAATTTTAAAGGATCAAATTATGAACAGGTTGCATAAACTTGGGACTACATTCCACTGAGCTTAGATAGTTAAAATGGTAATGAAGATATTTACTTTAGGAGCTAAATCTGCATACACCCCATCCTACAATGGTACTGAGAATTTTGATCATGAACCCCAAACAACCATGGATGCAGAAACAATTAAAAATATTTTGATTAAGATTTGATATATTTAGGCAGGCTGAGTTCAATCGGTGAAGATTAACATTCTGCCGAGGGTTGTTTCTATTCCAATGTCTATCTTTTTTTCTACCAAAAGCATTCTTTAAGGGAGTGGAAAGATTGATCTCGTCCTTCATTTGGGTGGGCACGGTACCCAGGATTTGGAAAGCGGTTCTCCAGAGTCAGGGGGCACATTCAAAGGCAAATGCAGAGGTGTTGGGCTGGTACGAGGATCAGGAGGCAGTTTGGGTAAGGATGGAATCAGGTTCAAGTGGGAGGGGGGGGGGTGGGTCAGGACTGGGGGGCATTGGCCTCACTTCCGTTCTCACCAGGGAAATATTTGGGTAACCCGGTGGGTTGCCATTTAAGATATGGAGACAATTTCAGCAGCACTTTAAATTAGGGGCAGTGTCGAAGTTGGTGCAGATTTGTGGAAGCCATATGTTCGAACTAGCAAGATTAGATGCTAAGTTTAGGGGTTGAGAGGATAAGGGGGTAGATGGAATGTCGCTTTCAGGGATGGAGGAGGGGAGTACTCCGGGAGTTTACAGGAGTATCTTGGAGGATGTTGCGTCACTGGAGGGGGTTACGGTTATGTGGGAGGAGGAATTCGTGGAAAGGGTGTGGTTTGAAGTACTGCGAAGAGTGAATGCCACATCTTTGTGTGTAAGACTTGGGCTTATAGGGTTAAAGGTGGTACACAGGGTGCATCTAATGAGGTCTAGGATGAGTCAGCTGTTTACCAGAGTAGAGGACAAGTATGAGTGGTGTGGGAGGGACCCAGCCAACTATGTACACATGTTCTGGTCATGTCCTGAGCTGGCGAGTTTTTGGGTCTTCAGCACATCAGCGATTCTACAAATTGATTTGGAGCCCAGTCCCTTGGGGGAAATATCCAGGGTGTTAGACCCGTCAGAACTGCAGACGGGAGCGGATGTCTTAGCCTTCACCTCACTGATTGCACGCATGCGGGTTCTGTTGGGGTGGAGGTCAGCTTCTCCACCCAGTGCCTCTGTACGGCTGGGGAACCTTAGGAGTTTTTGCACCTTGAGAAGTTCAGCATGAAGGGTGCAATGGAGGGGTTCTACAAAAGATCACAGCAGTTTATTTTGTACTTTAAAGAGCTGGTCACAGTCAGCTGTTAGGGAGAATGGGGTAGGGTTTTGTTAGGGGGGGGGGGGGGTACGGACATTTACTTTTCTTTCCCCCCCCGTTTTATTATGTATTTATCAGAATAGGTGAAATAGAAATATTTATAAAAAAAGATTGATGTTTATTGGATAAGGGCAACCAGGTATAGTGAGCAAAGACAGGCAGCTGGAGCTGACGCATAGATTACCTACCAATTGATTGAATGGCAGAACAAGCTTGAAGGCTGAATATCATACTCTTGTTCCTTTGAACCCTGTTACAGGCAGCAAGTATGATACTTACAGGATAGCGTATGAAAGATGCAAATGTTTCATTTAAAATAATTATTAGCATTATTTGCATGATTGCAACATGGGAAAAGCTATGGGCCTTTCTAGCGCGCTCTTGAAGTGAATATACCATAATTATAAAACGCCTGAGAACTTGTTTGGGAGATTTGTCAGGCCCTGGCTTCTGGAGATTCATTTGGGTTGGGACTGCTGTGCCCCATCGTGACTTTACATCAGAGGGCACCAGGCCAAGAAATATGATGGCTGAGTTGAGGTACAGGTCAGCCACAATCTAATAACCTAGTGGAACAGGTTTGAGGTACTGGATGGTCTAAGTTTGTTCTTATACTGCAAAACAAAAAGCTTGAATTGTCACTTGCCATTCTACAATTTAGAAGCACTCGCATGCACCAAGTAAATTTTCCCATAAAAAGTACTTTTCAAATTATACATGCCCCAACTGAGCTATTTTCAATAAAGACATACTTCATTCAACTCACGGTGATTGTGAATGGTAATCTCCACCAATTTAAATACAATCGGAATTTTAATGTAAAGCTAGGTGTTCAAAACTAATAAATCATATTCAATCACCACAGATGTGTTTCTTCAAAATTAAAATAAACGTATTTAGTATGACTTACTTAAAAGAAAAAGCTAAAACCCAAGTCCAAAATAAGCTTTCAATTAACTGAACCTTGCAGTATTATAATAAATCTTCAGAATTAAGACCTTGGAATCAATGTCCAAGTCTTGAGAACATGGAATAAGCATGGCTGACATAATGAAATGGTTCTCCCCTCCTCCACATAAAATGACAAGAGAGGCAACAAGTATGCAACCTTAAGGGTCGCAACTCAGGTAGGTCACTGCACAGCATTCAATATTTATTGGACAAAGCATGACTATAGCCTGAAACAATTGTTTTATTTAAAAAAACTGTGCATCCCTTTTTTAAAAATTACCATTTAACAAAATCATTTGGGATTGGGAAGAGGAAAAATATCTTCACCCAAAGAGCAGCCAACATGTGGAATTCTCTACGACAGAAGGCTGTGAAGGCCAAGTCACTGAATGCATCCACGAGATAGATAATTCTCTGCGGTTTTAATGGCATCAAGGGCTATGGGGAGAAGGCTGGAGAATGTGGCATCGAGATAGAGGATGAGCCACGATCACACTGAATGGCTGAGCAGGCTCTAGGGCGGGTGTCTCCAGCGAGCGGTCTTAAAATCAGAAACAAAAGTTGGGGGCAGTTGCGGGCCAACCTGATCGCCAAAAACACACACTTCTCAAACTGACCTGGTTTTGCCCGCAGTGTGTTGCGAGAATTCCTACAACTTAACAGTCTGTGTAATAGCCTTTATCATCACCCCCCACCCCACCCACCCACACAACACAAGAAAAATAAACTCGAAGCTTTCATAAATCTCCCCCGCCCTGACCGTGCAGCGAGCTAGTTTCACGCCATTCGAGGTATTGAAGCTCAGTGCCAAGGCCCTGGCTTTACCCCCGCCCTCCCTTCAAGCAAACGCATTCTCCACCCCAGTGGGACACTGCACACTGAAGCCCTCCGGGGCCCGGCACCAAGTCTCTGTTGAGCGCTCTGGGACTCACGCACTTCCCAAAACGATCCGGGTTGATTTTTCCGTTGTGCACCTTAATTTCCGTCAACGGGTTAAAATGTCCACCGCCGACTTCGGGGAAGGGGGAACGAGAGGATCCAACTTATGGCGCATTAAGCGGGAGGGGGATTATTTATTCACTCCCGCCCCAGCGGGTTGCTAGTCACTGGGAGAGCTGCCGACATTTGACCGCTCAAATCCTCCCTTCAGACACTTGCGCCTTTGGTCGGTTTAAAATAAATAAATACGACGAAGGCGACCCGATTGTGCTCCAAGGTCCAAACGGGGCCTGTTCCAACACCGTCCAAACAACACGCGGCCTAGGGGGGGAGGGAGAGAGGGGAAGGGGGGGAAGGTCGGCGAATTAAATAACATACTGCGGAGGTGGGGGGGGGGCGAAAATTACCTTAAAGTGAAAGGGTGCGCGAATCCGGTCCAATCTGCAGGTTGGGAGCCTTCCTCCGCCGGCCTAATGCTGACTCTCCGCCTCCTCAAGCCCCGGTTTTCAGGCCTTGCTGCTCGGCTTCGTCTTCCGCCCTTAGGCCTCGATCACGCTTCTTCTTTTTAAAAAAAGATATATGCGTGTACTTTTTTTTTTAAAGACGGATCTGCGAGGCAAAGAAGTTTTTTAAAATATTTTTCTTTAGAAAATCGAGGTTGTCTGAGTGCGGTGTGTGTGTGTATGGTTTGTGTGGGTACGTGTACTTTTCCTTTCCTCTCACGGACACCTGAACAGACAAGCGACCTCGACCGCTCAAAACGACAACAAAATGGCGCCCGTTCCGTCCCGGCCGCCAGCGCCGCACGGGGTTTACCAGTGACGTCTCGCAGGGGCAGCGCGTCACGCCGCGCGCGTCCCGCCCGCGCGCCAGCCGCTCGCCACCATGGCAACCTGGTCGCAGTGGCAACCTCAGTGACGTACGCCTTCTCTCCCAACAAAACTCAATAGATAGGCCAACCTTCCCCCAACCATCCCTCAAACTCCCAACCTTCCCTCAACCC
Organism: Scyliorhinus torazame; assembly: GCF_047496885.1. Lineage (NCBI taxonomy): Eukaryota > Metazoa > Chordata > Chondrichthyes > Carcharhiniformes > Scyliorhinidae > Scyliorhinus > Scyliorhinus torazame. Next base: position 264,428,671 of record NC_092714.1, on the reverse strand, counting down.
TCCCTCAAACTCCCAACCTTCCCTCAACCCTCCCCCAAACTCCCAACCTTCCCTCAACCCTCCCTCAAACTCCCAACCTTCCCTCAACCCTCACTCAAACTCCCAACCATCCCTCAACTCTCCCAACCTTCCCTCAACCCTCCCTCAAACTCCCAACCATCCCTCAACCCTCACTCAAACTCCCAACCATCCCTCAACCCTCACTCAAACTCCCAATCTTACCTCAAACTCCCAACCTTCCCTCAAACTCCCCCAACATTCGCTCAAATTCCCCCAACCTTCCCTCAACCCTCACTCAAACTCCCAACCTTCCCTCAGCCCTCACTTGAACTCCCAACCATCCCTCAACCCTCACTCAAACTCCCAACCTTCCCTCAACCATCCCTCAACCCTCATTCAAACTCCCAACCATCCCTCAACCCTCACTCAAACTCCCAATCTTACCTCAAACTCCCAACCTTCCCTCAAACTCCCCCAACATTCCCTCAAACTCGCCCAACCTTCCCTCAACCCTCATTCAAACTCCCAACCTTCCTTCAAACTCCCAACCTTCCCTCAACCCTCACTCAAACTCTCAACCTTCTCTCAACACTCATTCAAACTCCCAACCCTCCCTCAAACTCCCCCAACCTTCCCTCAAACTCCCCCAATCTTCCCTCAAACTCCCCCAATCTTCCCTCAAACTCCCCCAACCTTCCCTCAAACTTCCAACTTCCCTCACTCAAACTCCCAACCTTCCCTCAAACTCCCAACCTTCCCTCAAACTCCCAACCTTCCCTCAACCCTCACTCAAACTCCCAACCATCCCTCACTCAAACTCCCAACCATCCCTCAACCCTCAACCTCCCCCTACATTCCCGCAAACTCCCCCAACATTACCTCAAACTCCCCCAACATTACCTCAAACTCCCACAACCTTCCCCCAACCTTCCCTCAAACTCCCCCAACCTTCCCTCAACCCTCACACAAACTCCCAACCTTCCCTCAACCCTCACTCAAACTCCCAACCTTCCCTCAACCCTCACTCAAACTCCCAACCTTCCCTCAAACTCCCGCAACCTTCCCTTAAACTCCCACAACCTTCCCTCAATCTCCCCCAACTTTCCCTTTAACTCCCCCAACCTTCCCTCAACCCTCACTCAAACTCCCAACCTTCCCTCAACCCTCACTCAAACTCCCAACCTTCCCTCAACCCTCACTCAAACTCCCAACCTTCCCTCACTCGAACTCCCAACCTTCTCTCAACCCTCACAAACTCCCAACCTTCCCTCAACCCTCACTCAAACTCCCAACCTTCCCTCAACCCTCACTCAAACTCCCAAAGTTTCCTCAAACTCCCAACCTTCCCTCAAACACCCCCAACATTCCCTCAAACTCCCCCAACCTTCACTCAATCTCTCCCAACTTTCCCTCAAACTCCCCCAACCTTCCCTTAACCCTCACTCAAACTCCCAACCTTCCCTCAACCCTCACTCAAACTCCCAACCTTCCCTCAACCCTCATTCAAACTCCCAACCTTCCCTCACTCACACTCCCAACCTTCCCTCAATCCTCACACAAACTCCCAACCTTCCCTCACTCAAACTCCCAACCTTCCCTCAAACTCCCAACCTTCCCTCAACACTCACTCAAACTCCCAACCTTCCCTCAACCCTCACTCAAACTCCCAACCATCCCTCAACCCTCATTCAAACTCCCAACCATCCCTCAATCCTCACTCAAACTCCCAAACTTTCCTCAAACTCCCAACCTTCCCTCAAACTCCCCCAACATTCCCTCAAACTCCCCCAACATTCCCTCAACCCTCACTCAAACTCCCAACCTTCCCTCAACCCTCACTCAAACTCCCAACCTTCCCTCAACCCTCACTCAAACTCCCAACCTTCCCTCAACCCTCATTCAAACTCCCAACCTTCCCTCAACCCTCACTCAAACTCCCAACTTTCACTCAACCCTCACTCAAACTCCCAACCTTCCCTCAACCCTCACAAAAACTGCCAACCTTCCCTCAACCCTCACACAAACTCCCAACCTTCTCTCAACCCTCACTCACATTCCCAACCTTCCCTCAATCCTCACACAAACTCCCAACCTTCCCTCACTCAAACTCCCAACCTTCCCTCAAACTCCCAACCTTTCCTCAACGCTCACTCAAACTCCCAACCTTCCCTCAACCCTCACTCAAACTCCCAACCTTCCCTCAACCCTCACTCAAACTCCCAACCTTCCCTCAACCCTCATTCAAACTCCCAACCTTCCCTCACTCGAACTCCCAACCTTCCCTCAACCCTCACTTAAACTCCCAACCTTCCCTCAACCCTCACCCAAACTCCCAACCTTCCCTCAACCCCCACTCACACTCCCAACCTTCCCCCAATCCTCACACAAACTCCCAACCTTCCCTCACTCAAACTACCAACCTTCCCTCAAACTCCCAACCTTTCCTCAACGCTCACTCAAACTCCCAACCTTCCCTCAACCCTCACTCAAACTCCCAACATTCCCTCAACCCTCACTCAAACTCCCAACCTTCCCTCAACCCCCACTCACACTCCCAACCTTCCCCCAATCCTCACACTAACTCCCAACCTTCCCTCACTCAAACTACCAACCTTCCCTCAAACTCCCAACCTTCCCTCAACACGCACTCAAACTCCCAACCTTCCCTCAACCCTCACTCAAACTCCCAACCATCCCTCAACCCTCACTCAAACTCCCAACAATCCCTCAACCCTCACTCAAACTCCCAAACTTTCCTCAAACTCGCAACCTTCCCTCAAACTCCCCCAACATTCCCTCAAACTCCCCCAACATTCCCTCAAACTCCCCCAACCTTCACTCAATCTCTGCCAACTTTCCCTCAAACTCCCCCTACCTTCCCTCAACCCTCACTCAAACTCCCAACCTTCCCTCAACCCTCATTCAAACTCCCAACCTTCCCTCACTCACACTCCCAACCTTCCCTCAATCCTCACACAAACTCCCAACCTTCCCTCACTCAAACTCCCAACCTTCCCTTAACACTCACTCAAACTCCCAACCTTCCCTCAATCCTCACTCAAACTCCCAACCATCCCTCAACCCTCATTCAAACTCCCAACCATCAATCAACCCTCACTCAAACTCCCAAACTTTCCTCAAACTCCCAACCTTCCCTCAAACTCCCCCAACATTCCCTCAAACTCCCCCAACATTCCCTCAACCCTCACTCAAACTCCCAACCTTCCCTCAACCCTCACTCAAACTCCCAACCTTCCCTCAACCCTCATTCAAACTCCCAACCTTCCCTCAACCCTCACTCAAACTCCCAACCTTCACTCAACCCTCACTCAAACTCCCAACCTTCCCTCAACCCTCACAAAAACTCCCAACCTTCCCTCAACCCTCACACAAACTCCCAACCTTCTCTCAACCCTCACTCACATTCCCAACCTTCCCTCGATCCTCACACAAACCCCCAACCTTCCCTCACTCAAACTCCCAACCTTCCCTCACTCAAACTCCCAACCTTCCCTCAAACTCCCAACCTTTCCTCAACACTCACTCAAACTCCCAACCTTCCCTCAACCCTCACTCAAACTCCCAACCATCCCTCAACCCTCACTCAAACTCCCAACCATCCCTCAACCCTCTCTCAACCTCCCCCAACATTCCTTTAAACACCCCCAACATTACCTCAAACTCCCCCAACCTTCCCTCAACCCTCACTCAAACTCCCAACCTTCCCTCAAACTCCCAACCTTCCCTCAACCCTCACTCAAACTCCCAACCTTCTCTCAACACTCACTCAAACTCCCAACCTTCCCTCAACCCGCACTCGAACTCCCAACCATCCCTCAACCCTCACTCAAACTCCCAACCTTTCCTCAACCCTCACTTAAACTCCCAACCATTCCTCAACCCTCACTCAAACTCCCAATCTTCCCCCAACCCTCACTCAAACTCCCAATCTTCCCTCAAACTCCCAACCCTCCCTCAAACTCCCCCAACCTTCCCTCAAACTCCCCCAACCTTCCCTCAACCCTCACACAAACTCCCAACCTTCCCTCAACCCTCACTCAAACTCCCAACCTTCCCTCAACCCTCACTCAAACTCCCAACCTTCCCTCAAACTCCCGCAACCTTCCCTTAAACTCCCACAACCTTCCCTCAATCTCCCTCAACTTTCCCTTTAACTCCCCCAACCTTCCCTCAACCCTCACTCAAACTCCCAACCTTCCCTCAACCCTCACTCAAACACCCAACCTTCCCCCAACCCTCACTCAAACTCCCAACCTTCCCTCAAACTCCCGCAACCTTCCCTTAAACTCCCACAACCTTCCCTCAATCTCCCTCAACTTTCCCTTTAACTCCCCCAACCTTCCCTCAACCCTCACTCAAACTCCCAACCTTCCCTCAACCCTCACTCAAACACCCAACCTTCCCCCAACCTTCCCTCAAACTCCCGCAACCTTCCCTTAAACTCCCACAACCTTCCCTCAATCTCCCTCAACTTTCCCTTTAACTCCCCCAACCTTCCCTCAACCCTCACTCAAACTCCCAACCTTCCCTCAACCCTCACTCAAACTCCCAACCTTCCCTCAACCCTCACTCAAACTCCCAACCTTCCCTCAAACTCCCGCAACCTTCCCTTAAACTCCCACAACCTTCCCTCAATCTCCCTCAACTTTCCCTTTAACTCCCCCAACCTTCCCTCAACCCTCACTCAAACTCCCAACCTTCCCTCAACCCTCACTCAAACACCCAACCTTCCCCCAACCCTCACTCAAACTCCCAACCTTCCCTCAACCCTCATTCAAACTCCCAACCTTCCCTCACTCGAACTCCCAACCTTCTCTCAACCCTCACAAACTCCCAACCTTCCCTCAACCCTCACTCAAACTCCCAACCATCCCTCAACCCTCACTCAAACTCCTAACCTTCCCTCAACCCTCACTCAAACTCCCAAACTTTCCTCATACTCCCAACCTTCCCTCAAACTCCCCCAACATTCCCTCAAACTCCCCCAACCTTCACTCAATCTCTCCCAACTTTCCCTCAAACTCCCCCAACCTTCCCTTACCCCTCACTCAAACTCCCAACCTTCCCTCAACCCTCTCTCAAACTCCCAACCTTCCCTCAACCCTCATTCAAACTCCCAACCTTCCCTCACTCACACTCCCAACCTTCCCTCAATCCTCACACAAACTCCCAACCTTCCCTCACTCAAACTCCCAAGCTTCCCTCAAACTCCCAACCTTCCCTCAACACTCACTCAAACTCCCAACCTTCCCTCAACCCTCACTCAAACTCCCAACCATCCCTCAACCCTCATTCAAACTCCCAACCATCCCTCAATCACTCAAACTCCCAAACTTTCCTCAAAATCCCAACCTTCCCTCAAACTTCCCCAACATTCCCTCAAACTCCCCCAATATTCCCTCAACCCTCACTCAAACTCCCAACCTTCCCTCAACCCTCACTCAAACTCCCAACCTTCCCTCAACCCTCACTCAAACTCCCAACCTTCCCGCAACCCTCACTCAAACTCCCAACCTTCCCTCAACCCTCACTCAAACTCCCAACCTTCCCTCAACCCTCATTCAAACTCCCAACCTTCCCTCAACCCTCACTCAATCTCCCAACCTTCACTCAACCCTCACTCAAACTCCCAACCTTCCCTCAACCCTCACAAAAACTCCCAACCTTCCCTCAACCCTCACACAAACTCCCAACCTTCTCTCAACTCTCACTCACATTCCCAACCTTCCCTCAATCCTCACACAAACTCCCAACCTTCCCTCACTCAAACTCCCAACCTTCCCTCAAACTCCCAACCTTTCCTCAACGCTCACTCAAACTCCCAACCTTCCCTCAACCCTCACTCAAACGCCCAACCTTCCCTCAACCCTCACTCAAACTCCCAACCTTCCCTCAACCCTCATTCAAACTCCCAACCTTCCCTCACTCGAACTCCCAACCTTCCCTCAACCCTCACTCAAACTCCCAACCTTCCCTCAACCCTCACTCAAACTCCCAACCTTCCCTCAACCCCCACTCACACTCCCAACCTTCCCCCAATCCTCACACAAACTCCCAACCTTCCCTCACTCAAACTACCAACCTTCCCTCAAACTCCCAACCTTTCCTCAACGCTCACTCAAACTCCGAACCTTCCCTCAACCCTCACTCAAACTCCCAACCTTCCCTCAACCCTCACTCAAACTCCCAACCTTCCCTCAACCCCCACTCACACTCCCAACCTTCCCCCAATCCTCACACTAACTCCCAACCTTCCCTCACTCAAACTACCAACCTTCCCTCAACCCTCACTCAAACTCCCAACCTTCCCTCAACCCCCACTCACACTCCCAACCTTCCCCCAATCCTCACACTAACTCCCAACCTTCCCTCACTCAAACTACCAACCTTCCCTCAAACTCCCAACCTTCCCTCAACACTCACTCAAACTCCCAACCTTCCCTCAACCCTCACTCAAACTCCCAACCATCCCTCAACCCTCACTCAAACTCCCAACAATCCCTCAACCCTCACTCAAACTCCCAAACTTTCCTCAAACTCCCAACCTTCCCTCAAACTCCCCCAACATTCCCTCAAACTCCCCCAACCTTCACTCAATCTCTCCCAACTTTCCCTCAAACTCCCCCAACCTTCCCTTAACCCTCACTCAAACTCCCAACCTTCCCTCAACCCTCACTCAAACTCCCAACCTTCCCTCAACCCTCATTCAAACTCCCAACCTTCCCTCACTCACACTCCCAACCTTCCCTCAATCCTCACACAAACTCCCAACCTTTCCTCACTCAAACTCCCAACCTTCCCTCAACCCTCATTCAAACTCCCAACCTTCCCTCACTCACACTCCCAACCTTCCCTCAATCCTCACACAAACTCCCAACCTTTCCTCACTCAAACTCCCAACCTTCCCTCAACACTCACTCAAACTCCCAACCTTCCCTCAACCCTCACTCAAACTCCCAACCATCCCTCAACCCTCATTCAAACTCCCAACCATCACTCAACCCTCACTCAAACTCCCAAACTTTCCTCAAACTCCCAACCTTCCTTCAAACTCCCAACCTTCCCTCCACCCTCACTGAAACTCTCCACCTTCTAACACTCACTCAAACTCCCAACCCTCCCTCAAACTCCCCCAACCTTCCCTCAAACTCCCCCAACCTTCGCTCAATCTCTCCCAACTTTCCCTCAAACTCCCCCAACCTTCCCTTAACCCTCACTCAAACTCCCAACCTTCCCTCAACCCTCACTCAAACTCCCAACCTTCCCCCAAACTCCCCCAACCATCCCTCAACCCTCACACAAACTCACAACCGTCCCTCAAACTCCCCTAACCATTCCCCAAACCCCCCCAACCATCCTCGACCCTCACTCAAATTCCCAACCTTCCACCAACCATCCCTCAACCCTCATTCAAACTCCCAACCTTCCCTTAAACTCTCCCAACCATGCCTCAACCACTCAAACTCCCAACCTTCCCCCAAACACCCTCAAACACCCCCAACCATCCCTCAACCTTCAGTCAAACTCCCAAACTTCCCTCAAACTCCCCCAACCGTCCCTCAATCCTCATTCAAACTCCCAACCTTCCCTCAACCCTACCTCGTATTAAGTTGATCTTTTCTCTACACCTTGCTATAACTGTAACATATTTTGCAGTCTCTCCTTCCTTCCCTATGTACGGTATGCATTGTTTGTACAGCATGCAAGAAACAATACTTTTCACTGTATGCTAATACATGTGACAATAATAAATCAAATCAAAAAAAAAATGGACTTCAGGTGGGCGATTACACAAGCTATGGCTGCAAGTTCTGCTTCAAGGGCTCCTAAATGCCCTGGCAATTTGAAAGCTACTTCTTCCAGTGAACGTCCCTGTGAATCCTCCGTATATACCGCATCCAGCTATTCTAACACTAGTGGAGGAGCCATCTACATAGATTTTAAATTGTCCCCTGAGTGTTGGGGATCTGGTTTCTTGCTGCCTGCTCGTGGCTGTAGTGACTTGGGAACAAAGGGCCCTGTGTGGTGTTTGGCTGTAATGATCCGGCATTCGTGTGGGATACCTGCGTACTGTAAGTTGCTAAAAATGTGGGGACCTTGGTGCGCTTTACAGAGATGTCCCTGCTTTGCAGCAGTAGTGTCCAGCGTGCTTGCTCTGACCTGGCTAACTGAACCACCCTTAAGTCTGCCATCTAACAGGTGTTGGGTCGGGGTGTGCTCAGTGAGGATTGTGACTGGGTTGAGGCCCCGTAATGTATGGAAAGTATTGAACTGCCCAAAAGACTGTAAGCAGGTGCCGTTCACATCCAGAAAATCCTTGTTCTACGGGGTCTAAAACTCTGGACACTGTTGCTAACTTTGGTTGGCTCTTAATTCTCTGCCCGTTGGGTCTTTACCGAATTTGCTCTGTTTCTATAACCTTTGCTCTAGAGTCGCACACCTTACCTTTATGATAAGGTTCAAGTTCCAGTACTGATCAATAACTCAATGCACCAATTGCTAAGATTCAAATCAAAACACATTTATTACACACAGTAAATCACTACGCATGCATATAACTCTACTTTCTAGACTATCTCTATCGCTAAAAGGCCTATACTTAGCTTCAGAACTGGCCCACCAGGTCAGGGGAACAAGTGGCCTTTCATTCGATTCTGAGTCTGCAGGATTCAAAAGCTGGTATGGACTTGTAGCTAGGAGCACCTATCCCGTAGCGTGCGTTGACTGGAGACTTACTTGGTTGATGCAGCAGCTAGGCAGTTCACTGTCAAGGGTTGGTTCGTGTTGCTGAGTGACCTTGCCAAGAAGGACGAATTGAACTTGGGACTCTACTTTATAGTCCCCAGGGGCTTCGCGCCGTTCGGGGCTGACCCCGTACCTGGTTCCAAGTGATTGGACTACGTTCCGATCACTTGGATCGATTTCTCCAATACTGGGGCCGTTCCCTGATCGCTGGGCAGTCCCTGAGTGTCCGTTGGCCTTCCTTTGTCTTGGCTCCTGCTGGCGCCGAGGAGTCTGGCTTGGCCTTATTCACCTTAAATGCTTCAATTCTTCCCAGGGATCGCTCATTAGTATGCAGATGGCTGTGAGTTTCAGTGCTGTCTGGGCTTCTGCAAGTTCTAATACACAGGAGACTTTGCACTTGCTAGTTTTTCCTGGCTTGGCTAAATTTCCCTTCATTCTTTGCGGATCTCCATTCTAAGTCGGGAAGTGGCCATCCCAGGTGGCTACAACACATACTGGTCCTAATCTGTCATGTCGTTCTTGTAGGAGTACCGCTGAAAGGGTTTGCTCCGGGCTGCTACCTCTGTGGCATATGGCAAGTCAGGGTCAGGAACTTGTAAAGCAGGGGCTGTTGCTAAGGTGTGCTATAAATCATTGCCTGCGTCTGTGTGCTGTGAAAGCCAATTCCAGGGGTGTTCTTTTTTAAAAGTTCTGAGAGTGGGGTGGCTTTAGTGGCAAAACCATCAATATGATTCCTGCAGTATCCTACCAAACCTGGGAATGAACGGAGTGCACTTGCATTACGGGGCAGGGGCAATTTTACAATGGTGTCAATGCGCTTCTGTTGAATCTCCCTTTTGCCGTGGGTGATAATTGTCCCTAAATAGAGTACTTTATCTCTCATTACTTGAGCTTTCTTGGGGTTTACCTTACATCGGATAGAATGGAGCAGGGCTAGCAGGCTAGCAGAGCTACGTGCTCGACCTTGGTGCAAGAGCAGGCCGTCCACATACTGTACTAGGCATTCAGGGCGTGAGGATTTGGAGAGACCAGCAGCTAACTGTCTGTGGAAAATGGACGGGGAGTTGTGAAAACTTTGTGGGAGACACGTCCACGTGTACTGCTGACCTTGGAACGTAAAAGCAAATTTATATTGGCAAGCTCGGTCTAAAGGAATGGACCAGAAACCATTGCTGATATCTAGCACGGTGAAATATTTCGCTTGCACTCCCTGTTTAAGCATGGTCGCGGGGGGGACGGGGACGGGGATGGGGGGGGGGAAATGGTCTCATTGTATGCGGACAATATGTTGGGCAATATCGGAGGCATCGTGGGGATCCTGGAGGAATTTGGCCAGTTCTCGGGACCCAAGTTGAATATGGTGTTATGGGCGAGGCATTTTCAGAACCCCAAAATGTATCATGGGGTTCAACCAACCTCTCCCTTTAATGGATTTGTTGCTTTTCCTAGCACACGGCTTTTTCCCTAGGTGTGGGATTAGAATTATGGACACGTGGGTTTTTAAACACAAAACACTGTTTATTCCATGAACTCAACTTAACATCTTAAATAATCATTGGATCTCTTAACACCCCTTACTTCAAAGATAACTCAGAAAATATTGCAACAGTAAATAACTCCTTAAAATGTTACTTCAAACTTCCAAGAGACTTAACACCTTTAAACAGTATCACATCAGGTTAAAGGATATATATATTTTCTGTAGAATGACAGAGATATATTAGCTTGGTTGACTTCAGCTCCAGCACCTTTCTTTCCTCCTGCAGCTCTCTGGAGACACACACAGACACACACAACCTGCTTTTTCCAACTGCAAAACTAAACTGCAAAACGGCTGACCTGAGCTCAGCCCCACCCACTCTCTGACATCACTGTTTTCTTAAAGGTACATTGCTTAAACATCCATGTCTTAAAGGTACTCTCACATGACAATGGGGAAGAGTGAGGTTTTTCTGATTGAGTCGAGAGGGCAGGAAAACAGGTTAGGGAGTTGCCACTTAGGGTGGTGAGGGGTGAGTTTTAGGTACTTGGGTATCCAGGTGGCGCGGGGCTGGGTGCAATTACACAAGCTGTACCTGGCTCGGTGAGTGGTGCAGATGAAAGGGGACTTTAAGAGGTAGGATGTGCTTCCGCTGTCTCTGGCAGGACGGGTGCAGGCAGTAAAAATGACAGTACTGCCAAGGTCTCTGTTCACATTTCAGAATCTCCCAATCTTCGTCCCCAAGTCGCTTTTTAAGATGGTCAGTGCGCTGATATCTGGATTTGTGTGGGTGGGAAAGACCCCGCGAGTTAGGAGGGCTTTCTTGGAGAGGGGAGGAGGGGGGGGGGGCGGGCTGCTGAATATGATGAATATACTACTGGGCAGCAAATATCGCTATGGTTGGGAAGTGGGCCGTGGGGGAGGGGTTGGGGTGGGGGCGGATCGAGGCGGACTCATGTAGAGGAACAAGTTTAAGAGCTTTGTTGTTGGTGCCTCTACCGAACTCGCTGACCAGGTACTCCATGAGCCCAGTGGTGATGTTGGCCCTGAGGGTGTGGGGGCAGTGGAGGCAGCATTTGGGCTGGAGGATGCCTCATTGTGGGCACTGATCTGTAATAACCACAGGTTTGCACCGGCGGGGCTGGAAGCGAGGTTTCGGGGGTGGTGGTAGACAGGGATCGAGCGATTGGCCGATCTGTTTATAGGGGGCAAATGTGCGAAGTTGGAGGATCTGGGAGCCCAGGGGGTGAGAGAAGCCGGTGTTTTGGCCTTTGTCTCCCTGATAGCCCGGAGACGGATCCTGCTCGGGTGGAGGGACTCGGAGCCACTGACAGCGGGGGGGGGGGGGGGGGGGGGGGGGGGGGGAGCGGCTTGGTGGAATTCCTGAGGCTGGAGAAGGTGAAGTTTGTCTTCAGGGGATCGGCAAATAGGTTCACCCAGAGGTGGAAGCTGTTTATTGATTTCTATAAGGAGAATTGAGGGCTCAGCAAAGGGGGAAAGGGGTTAAAATGGGGACGGTGGGATGTGAGAAGGGGTGGTGTCAGGGGAGCAGGGGCGAGTGCGTCTTTATTGAGATGTTGATCGCACTTCTGCTTTTGTTTGTATATACGAAAATGCCTTGAATAAAAATATTTTTTAAAAATCTATGCCCGTGGCTATTGATCCCTCTACCAAGAGGAAATGTTTCTTTCTGTCTACTCTATCTATGCCACTCATGGAATTCCAACAGCCTAGAAGGAGGCCATTCAGCCCATCGAGTCTGCGCAAACCTTCTGAAAGAGCACCCCACCCAGGCCCACTCCCCCACCCTAGCCCCATAATCCACATCTTTGGCCGATCCACCTAACCTGCGCATCTTTGAACTGTGGGAGGAAACCCACGCAGACATGGGGAGAATGTGTAAACTCCACACAGACAGTCACCTAAGGTTGGAATCAAACCTAGGTCCCTGGCGTCGTGCGGCAGCAGTGCTAACCACTGTGCCGCCCTTTCATTCAGCGCGGGACAAGTCGACTTCTCAGTTGTCTGCTTTGAAGGTTCATAAGTAATGTGTCTCTGATGTCCAGCAGATCAAAAAGGGATAACTGAATTGAGTTAGCCACTGCTTTGCACGAGGCAGTACTGCTATTGGTTCAACAAGGCTATCACCATTCCCTTTTCTCCTCCATTGGTGGCCCATACCTTCAGCTGCATGTGCTGCATAAGCATAAGCTTAAAACATCCCTCTTTGAACAAGGCCTTACTGCCTCTTTTTTCAGCCAGACATCAGTTTGCTGTACAGTCACACTTGCATAGTTTTTGGGGATTTTTTCATCAAGGTTGAAAACGCAAGTCATTGTTGTTGCTTGGGTGCACTGGGGAATAGCACCACTAGAGAGATGTTTTTCTGTGCGTTGCTGGGGTACCAGAATCTTGGCAACAGTGTCTCTACACAACTGCATCCAATAAATAATTTCTTCTGCCCATGTATGAAGCAGCAATGCAGTTTCTTGTTCCATGGCCTGTACAGACAGTTTTGAATGCAGGTGCAAAAGCTTTTGAACTGGTTCCACTTCCCCAGACCCCAGAATCTAGAACTAAGGGTCACTGTTTAATAATGAGGGGTTTCCTATTGCAAATGGAACTGAGGTGAAATCTTTTCACTCAGAGGGTCGTGAGGCTTTGGAACGCTCTTCCTGAAAAGGCAGTGGAGGCAAAGTCTTTGAACATCTATGAGGTAAAGGTGGGTAGATTCCTGGTGAGCAAGCGGATGAGAGGTTATCGGGTGTGGACAGGATGCAGATTTGAGATTACTATCAGATCAGCTATGATCTTGTTAAATGGTGGAGCAGGTCCAAGGGGCTGCACGGTGGCACAGTGCTTAGCACTGCTGCCTCACAGCTCCAGGGTCCCAGGTTCAATTCCGGCCTCGGGTGATTGTCTGTGTGGAGTTTGCACTTCGTCCCCGAGGTCTGTGTGGGTTTCCTCCGGTTTCCTCCCATAGTCCAAAAGATGTGCAGGTTGGGTGGATTGGCCACGCTAAATTGCCTCTTAGTGTCCAAAGGTTAGGTAGGGTTACTGGGTTACGGAGATGGGGTGGAGGCGTGAGCTTAAGTAGGGTGCTCCTTCCAAGGACCGGTGCAGACTCGATGGGCTGAATGGCCTTCTCCTGCTCCTTGTTCATATGTTTGTGTGACAATCACTGTGATGAATTACCCTATGGCCTTCCAAAGGCTCTCGTGACTGACTGTGTTGAAGGTCTTGGTCAGAGAGGCCCGTGTCCTTGGCATTTCTCCTGGAGTTGGAGGAGTAAATGCCACATCAGCGGTGCCTCAACCTTTTCTGGAACCGCGCGGACTCTTGCGCAGCAGATCCTGGTTGAGATGTTGCACTAATCGGTTCAGAAGAATTCCGCCGCCAGCGAATGGCGCGCCTCCTCCCGTCACTGAGAAAGACGTGGCTGAGAGGCTGGAGAATCCCGCCCATGGACACTATGGGATTGTGAGACTCCGAGATGGGAATTACATCTAACACGCTCAATGGCGAGGTCACTTGAACTTGATTCGCACAGTTAGGGCCGGTTTCATGAAGTGCTATTTGTGAGTCATTGACGCAACTATTTAGCACACTGGGCTAAATCGCTGGCTTTTAAAGCAGACCAAGCAGGCCAGCAGCACGGTTCAATTCCCGTACCAGCCTCCCCGAACAGGCGCCGGAATGTGGCGACTAGGGGCTTTTCACAGTAACTTCATTAAAGCCTACTTGTGACAATAAGCGATTTTCATTTCATTTCATTTCAAAATCCAGGTATTGGAAAGAGCATCCTGATTGAAGACACTTTTTCCATTGGTTTCCCGGGATGCTAGAAAATTCACATACAGCCCACAGGTCATCAGATCTCCTTCCTCCTGCTATAAGTGCCAGTTTCAGCTGTCACTCAGTCATGACTCAGAGGGTAATGTGTTCAAGTCGCACTCCAGACTTCAGTGCAATACATAGCTGCACTGTTGGAGATGCGGTTCTTCATGGGATGTGGGCCTGCATTTATTGTCCTTGGAGTCAACCATGTTGCTGTGGATCCGGAGTCACATGTAGGCCAGGCCAGGTAGATTTCATTCCCTAAAGAGCACTAGTGAACCAGATGGCTTTTTATGACAACCAACAATGGTTTCATAGTTATCATTAGACTATTAATTCCAGATTTTTATTAAATTCAAATTCCACCAACTGCCATGGTGGGATTCGAACACAGGTCCCCAGAGCATTACCCTGGGTCTCTGGATGACTGGTTCAGTGACAATATCACTACTCCATTGCCTCCCCATGTAAATAATGCAATGGCATTATTGTGAAGAGGAACAGGGGAATTTTCCCTGGTGACCTGGACAATATTTATCCATCAACAACATCACTAAAAACAAGCAGATGACTTGGTCATTACCACATGGTTGTTTCTGAGATTTGTTGCTGCATGTCTTACATTCCAACAGTGACTACACTCGAAAATACTAAATTTAGGGTGCGATCTAACAGCCACGCTGCTCCGTAATAAAAATTATTATTAAAAGCATCTTGCCACGGCGCAGCATGACCATTGAAAGTCGCAAGACCCCGCTCCCGGGATCCACCCGGTCCGCAACACCTCGCGGGATTCAATGCAATCTCACGAGACGTTGCGATGTGAATCCCGCCCACAGCACTGGTCCCCACAAATGGTATCGGGGGCCCCCAGCTGCATGCCATTTGGGCAGGGTGGTACCCTGGCACTACTGGTGTCACCTGGGCACTGGCAGTGTAAGCCTGGCACCCTGGCAGTGCCACCTGCGTGCCAGCCTGCCACTGCCAAGGTGACACTGCCAGCTGTCATAGGCGCTGCCAGGGCGCCAAACGGGCATTTTTTGCACACAAGCGATTGGGCCGGTGTTGCCCGGTGTGGGTGTTGGGTGGGGTGGACTTTGGGGAGGGGGGGTGGGAGGTCAGGGATTGTGTCGGGTGCCTTGGTGATCGGAAATGGCGTTCCCACTTCCGGGTGCGGCGATGACCAGCTGAGTCGCACGTTTCGGCAGCTCCCTGTGAAACGGACTTTTGGGCTCTTGATAGGAGCCCCAACGGCAATTTTGACGGCTGAAAACACCGTGCGGTAAACCAGAAGGGTGTTTCCCCTGGACACGGATGGAAAAAGGAGAGGAAAGTGGCCGGATTGCAGCGGATCCTTTGGAACAACGGCAAGGAAGGCAAGCAGAAACCAAGATGGCGTCGGAAGGTGGCAGTTTCATATGGGGCCCTGAACAACAAGAGTTTTTGAAACGCTGCGTGGAGGAGATAAAAAAGGAAATGAAGAAAGAGTTGTTGGCCCCGATATTACAGGCGATTGAAGGGCTGAAAGAGGAACAAAAGACCCAGGAGCAGGAGCTTCGGGTCGTGAAGGCGAAAGCAGCAGAGAATGAAAACGACATACAGGGCCTGGTGGTGAAGTCGGAGATACAGGAGGCACACCAGAAACGATCTGTGGAGAGGTTGGAGGCACTGGAAAATAACGCAAGGAGGAACAACTTGAGGATTCTTGGCCTTCCTGAAGGTGTGGAGGGGGCGGACGTCGGGGCATATGTGAGCACGATGCTGCACTCGTTAATGGGAGTGGAGGCCCCGACGGGTCCGTTGGAGGTGGAGGGAGCATACCGAGTTATGGTGCGAGGATCGAGAGCAGGAGAAATTCCCAGAGCCATAGTGGTGAGATTTCTCCGTTTTAAGGATAGAGAAATGGTCCTTAGATGGGCGAAGAAAACTCGGTGTAGTAAATGGGAGAACGCGGTGATCCGCGTCTATCAAGATTGGAGTGCGGAGGTGGCGAGAAGGAGGGCGAGCTTTAATCGGGCCAAAGCGGTACTTCACAAAAAAAAGATAAAGTTTGGAATGCTGCAACCGGCAAGACTGTGGGTCACATATCAAGGGAGGCACCACTACTTTGAGACGGCGGATGAAGCGTGGACTTTTATTGTAGAAGAAAAATTGGAATGATTGGACTACGAAAATGAACGTTTGGACAAAATGGTGGGACGAGTGGGGGGGGGGCGAAGAGGGATTGTATGATTAATCCTGCGGTATGGTAACTTTTCTTTCTCCCACAGGTGGTGATGGGGGGAGGTGGGGAGGGAGAGGAGATGGGGCGTTGGCCATGGGAGGCGGGGCCGAGGGAGAGGCGCGGGCTTGGTTCCCGCGCTATGATAATTATGGCGGGAATAGAGAAGCAGGAAGGAGGGGGCGCCGCACGGGGCGAGCCGTGATCACGGGGGGAAGCCGAGGTCAGCCAGAGTTTGCTGACTTCTGGGAGCAACATGGGGGGAGTAATTACGCTAGCGGGGGGTCTAGCGGGGGGGGGGGGAGGGGGGAATTACTGGGTTGCTGCTGCTGGGGAAAGGGGGGAGTGGGTGCGGGAAGGGATGGGCGGGGGGGGCACCGCCTGGGAGAAATACAGCCGCGTGGGAACTGGGCGAGAAGCTGGAAAAAGATGATGGCTAACCGGCAAGGGGGGGGGGGGTGGGAAGCCCCCCAACTCGGCTGATCACGTGGAACTGTGAGGGGGCTTAACGGGCCGATAAAGAGGGCACGAGTACTCGCACACCTTAAGAAACTTAAAGCAGATGTGGTCATGTTACAGGAAACGCACCTGAAACTGATAGATCAGGTTAGGTTGCGCAAAGGATGGGTAGGGCAGGTGTTCCATTCGGGGCTGGATGCGAAAAACAGGGGGGTGGCTATATTAGTGGGGAAGCGGGTAATGTTCGAGGCAAAGACTATAGTGGCGGATAACGGGGGCAGATACGTGATGGTGAGTGGCAAATTACAGGGAGAGATGGTGGTGTTGGTAAACGTGTATGCCCCGAATTGGGACGATGCCAATTTTATGAGGCGAATGCTAGGACGCATCCCAGACCTAGAGACCGGAAAGCTGATAATGGGTGGAGACTTTAACACGGTGTTGGAACCAAGGCTGGATAGGTCGAAGTCCAGGACTGGTAGGAGGCCGGCAGCAGCCAAGGTGCTTAAGGATTTTATGGAGCAGATGGGAGGGGTGGACCCGTGGAGATTCAGTAGACCTAGGAGTAAGGAGTTCTCGTTTTTCTCCTATGTCCATAAAGTCTATTCACGCATAGACTTTTTTGTGTTGGGTAGGGCATTGATCCCGAGGGTGAGGGGAACGGAATATACGGCTATAGCCATTTCGGATCATGCCCCACACTGGGTAGACTTGGAGATAGGGGAGGAAACAAGAGGGCGTCCACCCTGGAGAATGGACATGGGACTAATGGCGGATGAGGGGGTGTGCTTAAGGGTGAGGGGATGCATTGAAAAGTACTTGGAACTCAATGACAATGGGGAGGTTCAGGTGGGAGTGGTCTGGGAGGCGTTGAAGGCGGTGGTTAGGGGGGAGCTGATATCAATAAGGACACATAAAGGGAAGCAGGAGAGTAAGGAACGGGAGCGGTTGTTGCAAGAACTTTTGAGGGTGGACAGACAGTATGCGGAAGCACCGGAGGAGGGACTGTATAGGGAAAGGCAAAGGCTGCATGTGGAATTTGACTTGCTGACCACAGGCACTGCAGAGGCACAATGGAGGAAGGCGCAGGGTGTACAGTATGAATATGGAGAGAAGGCGAGCAGATTGCTGGCACACCAATTGAGGAAAAGGGGAGCAGCGAGGGAAATAGGGGGGGTGAGAGACGAAGATGGAGAGACGGAGCGGGGAGCGGAGAGAGTGAATGAAGTGTTTAAGACATTTTATAAAAAATTGTATGAAGCTCAACCCCCGGATGGGAGGGAGAGAATGATGGAGTTTTTGGATCGGCTGGAAATTCCCAAGGTGGAAGAGCAGGAAAGGATGGGATTGGGAGTACAGATCACGGTAGAAGAAGTGGTGAAAGGAATTAGGAACATGCAGACGGGAAAGGCCCCGGGACCGGACGGATTCCCAGTTGAATTTTACAGAAAATATTTGGACTTGCTCGCCCCGCTACTGACGAGAACCTTCAACGAGGCAAAGGAAAGGGGACAACTGCCCCCGACTATGTCAGAAGCAACGATATCGCTTCTTTTAAAGAAGGAAAAGGATCCGCTACAATGCGGGTCCTACAGACCAATCTCCCTCCTCAATGTAGATGCCAAGGTCTTGGCCAAGGTAATGGCAATGAGAATAGAGGAATGTGTCCCGGGGGTGGTTCATGAGGACCAAACTGGGTTTGTGAAGGGGAGACAGCTGAACACGAACATACGGAGGTTGTTAGGGGTAATGATGATGGCCCCACCAGAGGGTGAAACGGAGATAGTAGTGGCGATGGATGCCGAGAAAGCATTTGATAGAGTGGAGTGGGATTATCTGTGGGAGGTGTTGAGGAGATTTGGGTTCGGAGAGGGGTATGTTAGATGGGTGCAGCTGTTGTATAGGGCCCCAGTGGCGAGTGTGGTCACGAATGGACGGGGATCGGCATATTTTCGGCTCCATAGAGGGACAAGGCAGGGATGTCCTCTGTCCCCATTACTGTTTGCACTGGCGATTGAGCCCCTGGCGATAGCGCTGAGAGGTTCCAAGGGATGGAGGGGAATACTTAGGGGAGGAGAAGAACACCGGGTATCTTTATATGCGGATGATCTGCTACTATATGTGGCGGATCCAGCGGAGGGGATGCCAGAAATAATGCGGATACTTGGGGAGTTTGGGGATTTTTCAGGGTATAAATTGAACATGGGAAAGAGTGAGCTGTTTGTGGTGCATCCAGGGGAGCAGAGTAGAGAAATAGAAGACCTACCGTTGAGGAAGGTAACAAGAGACTTTCGTTACCTGGGGATCCAGATAGCTAAGAATTGGGGCACATTGCACAGGCTAAATTTGACGCGGTTGGTGGAACAGATGGAGGAAGATTTCAAGAGATGGGATATGGTAGCATTGTCAATGGCAGGGAGGGTGCAGGCGGTTAAGATGGTGGTCCTCCCGAGATTCCTTTTTGTGTTTCAGTGTCTCCCTGTGGTGATCACGAAGGCTTTTTTCAAAAGGATAGAAAAGAGTATCATGGGTTTTGTTTGGGCCGGGAAGACTCCGAGAGTGAGGAAGGGATTCTTACAGCGTAGTAGGGATAGGGGGGGGCTGGCACTACCGAGCCTAAGTGAGTATTATTGGGCCGCTAATATTTCAATGGTGAGTAAGTGGATGGGAGAGGAGGAAGGAGCGGCGTGGAAGAGATTAGAGAGGGCGTCCTGTAGGGGGACCAGCCTGCAGGCTATGGTGACAGCCCCATTGCCGTTCTCACCAAGGAACTATACCACGAGTCCGGTGGTGGTAGCTACACTGAAGATTTGGGGACAGTGGAGACGACATAGGGGAAAGACCGGAGCACTGGGGGGGTCCCCGATAAGAAACAACCATAGGTTTGCCCCGGGGGGAATGGATGGGGGATATGGAATGTGGCAAAGAGCAGGTATAACGCAATTGAAAGATCTATTTGTGGATGGGAAGTTTGCGAATCTGGGAGCGCTGACCGAGAAATATGGGTTGCCCCAAGGGAATGCATTCAGGTACATGCAATTGAGGGCTTTTGCGAGGCAACAGGTGAGGGAATTCCCGCAGCTCCCGACACAAGAGGTGCAGGACAGAGTCATCTCAAAGAAATGGGTGGGGGACGGTAAGGTGTCGGATATATATAGGGAAATGGGAGACGAAGGGGAGACTATGATGGACGAACTAAAAGGGAAATGGGAAGAAGAGCTAGGGGAGGAGATTAAGGAGGGGATGTGGGCAGATGCCCTAAACAGGGTAAACTCGTCGTCCTCGTGCGCCAGGCTAAGCCTGATTCAGTTTAAGGTATTACACAGGGCACATATGACTGGAACACGGCTCAGTAAATTTTTTGGGGTGGAGGATAGGTGTGCGAGGTGCTCGAGAAGCCCAGCGAATCATACCCATATGTTTTGGTCATGCCCGGCACTACAGGGGTTTTGGATGGGGGTGACAAAGGTGCTTTCGAAAGTAGTAGGAGTCCGGGTCGAACCAAGCTGGGGGTTGGCTATATTTGGGGTTGCACAAGAGCCGGGAGTGCAGGAGGCGAAAGAGGCCGATGTTTTGGCCTTTGCGTCCCTAGTAGCCCGGCGCAGAATATTGCTAATGTGGAAAGAAGCCAAGCCCCCGGGGGTGGAGACCTGGATAAATGATATGGCGGGGTTCATAAAGTTAGAGCGGATTAAGTTCGTCCTAAGGGGGTCGGCTCAAGGGTTTACTAGGCGGTGGCAACCGTTCGTCGAATATCTTGCGGAAAGATAGATAGGGGAGAACAAAGAAGGCAGCAGCAGCGGCCCAGGACTTGGGGGGGGGGGGGGGGGGGGGGAGGGATGGGGGGGATGGGGGGGGGGTGGCCTGAGACAAGGCAGTTGCCAATTAGGGCTAGTTTTTATTTTTTGTTATTTAATATTTATTTATTTGTTGTTGTTTTTGTTTAAATTTAAAAAGGTCATTATTATCTGTATTGTTACAATGTTGTGTAAAGGATGCACAATGTACTGTGTTGGTTGACCAAAAATTTTCAATAAAATATTATTTAAAAAAAAAGGAAATGGCGTTCCGACCTGTTCCTACAGATCTAGCGGAGCTCCCCACTGTACAAAACAGGTCCTAGGCCGTGCATTACCCTTATTCAGTACAAGTCGCGTTGAATGGCCATGTGTTTCTCAACGCTGCGAAAGAATGGTGTGGAACACGCGGTTAAACGCGCTCACTCGGGGACTTCGTTCCTTTTTGGGAGAATCGCACCCGTTGGATGTCAAAGGGTCTGGTTCAAGAAGGCCACCGCCTTCTCCAGGGCAGTTAGGGATGGCAAGAAATGTAGCAATGACCAAATCCCATGTAGGAATAAAAAAATGTATAAATTCAAGCTCTTTCTTTCTTTTATCACATTTCTCCTTTTCATCATCATGTGTGCTCTGCCCAAAGGCAGCTCCTCGGCTCATAATAATCTTTCCACGTCTCTCTATCCAGTACCAGACTTTTCATTTGCCAACAACCTCTTCAAATTTTCAAGCCATTCAGCATTGACATTCTCTTCCTTCCTCAAAATCCTCCCTCCATAACATCTCATACAAATGTTTAAGATGTGCCCCACCCAGTCTGTTTCTAATAACGTTCAGCAAACGTCTTTGCTCATTCACTCTCCACAGCATTTCATCATTTGTCAATTTTCCCTGTCCGTCCGACCCTTTCCATGCATTCTCCTTGAACTCACATTTCAAAGTATCTTACAAGTTGGCCTCTTCTTTCTGTAAGCCCATTCAATGCAACATCCTCAATCAAGGTCTTTACAGTTAGGACGCAAGTTGATTCATCTTTCCAAATGCCATTCCTTCTTACCAAATACAGCCTTTCCCTTTGACATTCTTCTTCTGATTTCTCAGCATTTCTCTCGACTGTGCATTTTACATAGAACATAGAACATACAGTGCAGAAGGAGGCCATTCGGCCCATCAAGTTTGCACCGACCCACTTAAGCCCTCACTTCCACCCTATCCCTGTAACCCAATAACCCCTCCTAACTTTTTTTGGTCACTAAGGGCAATTTATCATGGCCAATCCACCTAACCTGCAAGTCTTTGGACTTAGGAGGGGTAAAATGAGTCATATTGAACAAAAATATGTTGTGACGGTGTGGGAGGAAACCGGAGCACCCGGAGGAAACCCACGCAGACACGGGGAGAATGTGCAGACTCCGCACAGACAGTGACCCAGCAGGGAATCGAACCTGGGACCCTGGCGCTGTGAAGCCACAGTGCTGGTCACTTGTGCGACTGTGCTGCTTTAGTACTGCTTTGTGCAGTTTAGAGATTGGATCTCCTCCTCCTCCTTCAGGTATGCTGCCCTAAGAGGGCATTGGCGACCATTGGATTGTTCCATCATTGTGCTTGACAAGGTACTACAATGGTTTGACATTGCCTTCGGCAGTATGGCTGACCAGGAAACTACCCCGCTCTTTCTCAACTGGCATGTTGCAAAGATCTACAGGCTGATTGATCATCAACCTGTTTGGCTAGGCTATTCACACACCTTCCACGACCATTAAACCCCGAAGAGCGACTTGAGCCCGAGCATCTGGTTCAGAGGTAGGGATGCTCCACCATACTCCACCGTACCTCCCTATTGAATTTAAAAATAAGTTGTCTATTTAATAACAAATGCATTTCAAAGCAGTTCATTGCAGATTGAAAGACATACTGCAGTGCTATATAACTGCATTGATTAAGTGGCAAGTTAAGCTTCCTTGACATTGTGAGCAGGGATTTTAATCCACCTGATAACCTTTTTAAAACTGAAACAAAACATTTTTAAAAGGTGATAACAAGAGTAAAATGAGTCATATTGAACAAAATATGTTGTGACAATGTGAGGAAGTTCAACAGTGACCACAAGATGGGGCTAAAGTAAGTGAGAATATTTCGCTTGGACCAAATGATCTTGTTTTAAAATATTCTTACTTATTTGCAAAAATATACTTTATCCATAAAAGATCAGAAAAGACATTTCAAAATGGCCATCCCACAAAGTGCAATAATATTCAAGTTTCCTACATCGATCAAGTTGCACTCTGAGGTGCTTCAATACAATTGTGCTACAGACAATATTCACTGAATACATTCAATGCCAGTCATACAGTCCGAGGGGGTCCCATACAATTTCCCTCCCATCAGTTCACTGTGGCTGCGAGGCCTTAGACAGCAACCTTCCCCCATTGCGCCTCTGTGGCAGCTGCCCCAAGCTTTAGTGCATCCCTCAGCACCTTGTCCTGGGAATTGGAATGTGACCGTCTGCAACACTCGGTCGGATTCAACTCTTCGCACTGAAGGACCAACGGATTTTGGGCAGACCAAAGCGCGTCTTTCACCGGGTTCACAATGTTCTAGTAGCAGTTGACGTTTGCCTCAGTGTGTGTCCCTGGGAACAGACCGTAGAACACAGAGTCATGAAGCTACTCGGGATGAACCGTGACAAAAAAAAACACCTCATCTCTCTCCAGACCTTCTTTGCAAAGGCCACCGGAGTCTGTGCTGCAACCGAGAGGGGCGGGGCCTAATCTCTCAGATAGGTCCTGTACCTCTGAGATCAGAGCGCTCTGATCCCGATTAGCTTCTGCAGCACCCCCGCCACCCAGAAAGGCAGGCTTTGGAAAAAGGTTCTGAACTAATGTCCCAAACAGAAGAAAAATTGCCTCGTAAATGCAAGTATTGCCTTTGTCCGCCTGTGTAAGTGGCACGAGAACTCCGTGTTCTGTTAATGTGCTGTTTATTGGGAACTAGTGTGTTAAGGTTAAGAAATTACATGTCATCTGCTAGTATTAGAGTTAAAGTTTAAATATTGTTTTCTTTTGTTTTAATAAAGTTTGTTTATAAAATAGTCAAGCCCTATTTCTTATATTATCACTCCTGGAACTAATCAATTTTTCCGCACCATCTTCAAGCTTAAAACAGTTATGGCTCTGGTCCAGTCTCTTAGCCGCTGTTGACAGCTGACTAGGTATCTGTAATAGCAGTCACGGGGAGAACGTACAAAATCCAGAAGGACAGTCACAGACAAGGGGCGGGATTCTCCGACCCCCCGCCGGGTCAGAGAATCGCTGGGGGCTGGCGTGAATCCCGCCCCCGCCGGTTGCCGAATTCTCCGGCACGGATATTCGGCGGGGGCAGGAGTCACGCTGTGCTGGTCGGTGGGCCCCCCCCCCGTGATTCTCCGGCCCGCGATGGGCCGTAGTCCCGCTGCTGGAATGCCTGTCCCGCCGGCGAGAATCAAACCACCTCTCTTACCGGTGGGACTAGGCGGCGCGGGCGGGCTCCGTGGTCCTGGGGGGGGCGCTGGGCAGTCTGGCCTCGGAGGGGTGCACCCACGGTGGCCTGGCCCATGATCGGGGCCCACCAATCCGTGGGGGGGCCTGTGTCGTGGGGGCACTCTTTTCCCTCCGCCTCAGCCACAGCATTCACCATGGCCGACGTGTAAGAGACACCCCCCTGCGCATGTGCGGGGATGACGTCAGCAGCTGCTGACGCTCCCGCACATGCGCGGACTTCCGCTGGCCGGCGAAGTCCTTTCTTCCCCTGCTGACGTGGCGCCAAAGGCCTTTCCCGGCGGCCTTAACCTCCACCCCAAGGCAATTTAGCTTGGCCAATCCTCCCAGTCTGACGCAGAGACCGATGAAGAGTCATCCAGACTCAAAATGATAGATCTGTTCTCCCTCAACAGATGCAGTCAGAGAATTAGGGGCTTGTTCGCGGAGGGGAGGTTCGTGGGGTTCAAGGAATGGAAGGGGAAGTATCAGCTCGCGAGGGGAGTGAATTCCGGGACTTTGTATGAAAGGAATGTCCTTCGTTCCCTCAGCTGCCAAGACATACACTGGTATAGAGACTGTTATCATGCGATGAGCTGTGTGGAGGCAGTGGGGTGAAGGGTTTCGGACATATAAGGGTGGTTGCTGGAGACGAGGATGTCTTCATTAGAAAGTGGGAGGAGCAGCTGGGAGTGGTATTGGGGGGAGGGGTCTGGAGTGAAATATTGTGTCGGGTGAGCTTGACTGATACGACCATCAATTCACACGAGACGGAGCGTTGAAATGAACAGTGGTTTTAATCAGCTAGAACTGTGCCTGCCTGCGACTGCTCTCTACTGAGTGCCGCCTACAGGCTGCAGATCTATATACCTCCCCCGAGGGGGTGGAGCCATAGACGGAGCCCACAAGGGCACCAACATAATACAATGTAATGTAATACAATGGTGGGCCACAGGCGGGGCCCACAAGGGCATCAACATAATACAATGTAATGTAATACAATGGTGAGCCATAGGTGGAGCCCACAAGGCATCAACATAATACAATGTAATATAATATAATACAATGGTGAATGTATTACTGCGACCATTACTGTGAATGGTCGCAGTAATACATTCACCACATTGACCCCCTCCTGTTCTAGGATGAGCCCAGGCATACTTTAAAATGGTTCACAGGACTCCTATGACTCGGGCACGCATGAGCAGGTTCTTACCGGAGGTGGTGAATAGATGTGAGAGAGGCTCGAGGGGGCCGGCAAATCAAGTTCATATGTTTTGGTCCTGCCTGCGATTGGTCGGGCTTTGGACGTGGGTATTCGAGATCCTGTCGAAGATCGTGGGGGTGAAGGTGGAGCTGTGAGCTTTGGTGGCAATCTGTGGTACATCGGAGCTGCTGGACTGGGAGGGGGCCGATGTCGTGGCCTTCGCCTCTCTGATTGCCCGGCGATGAATCCTACTGGGTTGGAGGTTGGCGGTGCCACCGAGGTCGTCGGCGTGGTTGTGGGATGTGGCAGTGTTTTCTCAAAATTAAGTTTGTCCTTTGAGGGGGGGGGGGTCTGAGGAGGGGTTCTACACGAGATGGAGGCTGTTCAAGAATCTGTTTGTCGCCAGCAAGTAGGTGGAGGAAGGGGGTGGCGGTGGGGGTGGGGGGGGGGGGGGGGGGGTGTCGGTGTGGGGAGGGGAGGGGGGGAGTGGGGTTTTGAGGGTAGATTTAGTTGAGTTTGTAAAAGAGGTTAAAAATGACAAACTGTTTGCAATTTGATTTGTTTTCGTAGATGTGGAACTTCCTGTTTGGTCTGGAATAAAAAAAATTTTTAAAAAACAAATGGAGTCAGGTGTGCTGAGACTTTCCAACCTTTACTGTCTGTGTTTCAGATTCCAGCATCTGCAGTAATTTGCTTTCATTCGGTTCATCTTCTCGGGTGGATGTTAAAGATCCCACAGAACTCTTCAAAAGGAGCAGGGGAACTGATCCCAGCCATGGTTCACCCCTCCACAAACATGCCTCCTGTTTGAGAGAGCTGGCCTTGTGGCTGGCCTTGTGTAGGTTGGCTGCTATGTTTACCTATATTACTGATTACTCAATGACTACACAGCAAAGAGCAGCCAAGCACTTGATGACATCCTGAGCACCTGGAGGGGGCTTAGAAATGTCAGTCTATTTTCTTTTAGATGTTTTTTTTACGAGCAAAGAAGGAGGCAAATTAAAACAATTCCGTCAGCAATTGTGTCACCGATATACTTTGTTTCCAACTAAATTGAGAGAGTGATGTTTTCGTCAATTTTATGAGTTCACCAACCCACATCTTCTGCACAAAGTCAATAGGGCGTGCACCGGGGAAGCTATCCTCCCCCACACTCCCAGTTTCTAAGTAAGCCCCACCGCACATTATCAACAAGCTGAGTTTCCAATTGTTCCCGGTGTGTGTTCCCTGGGCACAGTTTGTAAATTAACAATGCGTATTGCCAGGAGGCCTTCCATTTCTTAGCTGCAGGACTGATCAGGGGAAGAGAAAAAAATAACTTTTGCCTTGAGAACAAGTGTCTTGTAAATCAAAGTTTTCCAAGCTGCTGTGCGGGGTGTGAATTATTTTTTCCACTAGCATGGACTAGAGGATGCTGCCTCTCCCGTGCCACCCCCCCCCCCCCCCCGCCCCCCCCCCCCCCCCCCCCCCAAAAATAGTAAATGTTAGCCACAAGAGGCACACTTTTAAAACTGGAATTCAACACTCAAAAACGAGAGACAAGATATAATAAATGTGGCTTGGTGGGTAGGACTTGAAACGAAATGAAATGAAAATCACTTATTGTCACAAGTAGGCTACAAATGAAGTTACTGTGAAAAGCCCCTCGTCGCCACATTCGGGCACCTGTTCGGGGAGGCTGGTGCGGGAAATGAACCGTGCTGCTGGCCCGCCTTGGTCTGCTTTCAAAGCCAGCGATTTAGCCCTGTGCCAAACCAGCCCCTCTGAGCAAGAAGTTTGTCCAACTCACAGCACCTGAGATCAAAACCTAAGCTGGCATTACAGTGAGGGCCGCACTTTCGGAAGTGCCGTCTTTCGGGTGAGTTGTTAAGCCAAGGCAATCTTCTGCCCTCATGGGTGGATGTAAGAGATGCCATGATGCTCTTTCGGAGGAGAGCAGGTGCCTGTTCTGCCAATATGTATCCCTCAATCAACATCACAAAAACAGATCATCTGGTCACTGTGATGTTCTTTGTGTTGCGTATTTCAGGATGGTTGGCGTAGTGTTCAGCCAGACCACAAAATAGCTTTAACTTAAGCAAATCTATCAATTTATTAACACTACTAACTTGGATTCGGCACGTACGCCTTAAGAATACACAGTTATTTTTTAAATTGAGAGTACCCAATTCATTTTTTCCAATTAAGGGGCAATTTTCCTGGTCCTGGATCACTGGCCGTGTGCAGTTTGCACATTCTCCCCGTGTCTGCGTGGATTTCACGCACACAACCTAAAGATGTGCAAGGTAGGTGGATTGGCCACGCTAAATTGCCCCTTAATTGGAAAAAATAATTGGGTACTCTAAACTTATTTTTTTAAAAATTAAGGGGCAATTTAGCATGGCCAATCCACCTACCCTTCACATCTTTGGGTTGTGGGGGCAAAACCCATGCAAACACGGGGAGAAGAATACACATTTGGTTAATAACATCTAAACTACCCTCGTCTACCACTAATCTCACTACTGGTTTAAACTATGATCTGCACTCACTTATACTTTCTGCTCTTCTGACCTTCACTAGGTACCTCCTGCACATACTCTCCCTCCCCACTCCAAAGGCTTCGCATCACTGCCTTATATAGTTGTAACTGTAGCTCCCTCTCGTGGCTACTCTCAACACTATATTAACCCTCGCAGTGCTGATAGTTATGATAATACCACAGTCAGCATCGCTTTGCTGTTTGCGGAGCTATTTTTGTGCAATTTGGCTTTGCGATATCGTGAGACTATGCTACCGCTGCTTCCACTTGTAGCTGTTCCTACTAGGAGACCTGCTGTCATTGTGTGACATACTTATCTGTCTTGCTCCTTCCTCACACATCCACTGCCGGTCATCTGTAAATGCTCTGAGATGTCTGTCATCCAACTACGCCTGGGTCAACTGGGGCAGCACGGTAGCATGGTGGTTAGCACAAATGCTTCACAGCTCCAGGGTCCCAGGTTCGATTCCGGCTTGGGTCACTGTCTGTGTGGAGTCTGCACATCCTCCCCGTGTGTGCGTGGGTTTCCTCCGGGTGCTCCGGTTTCCTCCCACAGTCCAAAGATGTGCGGGTTAGGTGGATTGGCCATGCTAAATTGCCCATAGTGTCCAAAATTGCCCTTAGTGTCCAAAATTGCCCTTAGTGTTGGGAGGGGTTACTGGGTTATGGGAATAGGTGGAGGTGTTGACCTTGGTAGGGTGCTCTTTCCAAGAGCCGGTGCAGACTCGATGGGCCGAATGCACTGTAAATTCTATGATATCTATGAACCCCTCTTTCTGCTGCTCTCCACAATGCCGTCTACAAGGGATATCTGTAGCTTTTAAGTTCTGCTTGAATGGCCGAACAAAACTGACATTTTCTTTTCTGGCTGTGACTTGTAATTTCAAGCACCTCTTCAATTCTCTTGCAGAATTTTAAGCATATGTTTTAGCATCTACATTTCAAAGGACTTGATATTCTTTCACAGATCTTCACACATTGTCCAGGTTTCATCTGAGGTCATGAAGGAGGCTATACATCTGCAAGTCTTCCTTGATTGTGTATAAGTAGAATTTTTTTTTTTTCATTCTATTGTTCCATGGAGGTAAAAGCAACTGCCCCCCCCCCCCCCCCCCAACCTAAAGACGAGTCTGCCACCACCATCACGGACTTATTATAATAATCTTTATTGTCACAAGTAGGCTTACATTAACATTGCAATGAAGTTACTGTGAAAATCCCCTAGTCGCCACACTCCGGCGCCTGTTCGGGTACACTGGGAATTTAGAATGTCCAATTCACCTAACAAGCACGTCTTTCAGGACTTGTGGGAGAAAACTGGAGCAGACACAGGGAGAACGTGCAGACTCTGCACAGACAGTGTCCCAAGACGGGAATTGAATCTGGGTCGCTGGTGCTGTGAAGCAACAATGCTAACCACTGGCACAGTGAATAGCACTGGGACTACGGCGCTGAGGACCCGGGTTCGAATCCCGGCCCTGGGTCACTGTCCATGTGGAGTTTGCACATTCTCCCCGTGTCTGCGTGGGTTTCACCCCCACAACCCAAAAGATGTGCAGGTTAGATGGATTGGCCAAGCTAAATTGCCCCTTAATTGGGGAAAAAAAACAATAATTGGGGACTCTAAATTTTTTTTAAAAACAAAGAAAAACAATGCTAACCACTGTGCTACCGTGCCGCCCGATACTTCATCAGTAAATGTGTCAATGACTGCATGCCAAAGAAGGTAGTACATGCCTTTCCCCAACCGGAAACTATGGTTTAACCGGGAGATCCACTCCCTACTGAAGTCCAGGTCCAAGGCGCTCAAGATGGACGACCCTGACGTATACAAGAAATCTGGGTACGACCTCCACAAAGCCATCAGGGATGCCAAGAGACAATACTAGACTAACGCCACAGACTCTCGTCGGCTGTGGCAAGGCTTAAACAGCATAACGGGCTACAAGGTAAAGCCGAGTAGAATCTCCGCCAGCAGCGCACCCCTCCCCAATGAACTCGATGTATTCTATGCTCATTTCGAGCAGGAAGCCAACAAACCATTGTCTACTGGCCCAACAGCCTCAGACATATCCATACCCACCGTCTCAGCTTCCAAAGTCAGATCGGCCTTCTTAAAAGTGAACCCTCAGAAAGCAATGGGTCCTGACGAAGTCCCTGGTCATGCAATCAGATCCTGCATGGATCAACTGGCAGGTGTGTTCGCGGACATCTTCAACCTCTCTGTTCCGAGGTCCCCACCTGCTTCAAGAAGACCACCATCATACCAGTGCCAAAGAAGAACCCGGCAATGTGCCTCACTGACTACCGTACGGTGGCCTTGACATCGATCATTATGAAATGCTTCAAGAGGTTGGTCATGAGACACGTCAACTCCATACTTTCAGAATATCTTGATCCACTGCAATTTGCATACTGCCACAATCGGTCCACAGCAGATGCTATCTCCTTGGCCCTACATTCATCCCTGGAGCATCTCGACAACAAGGACAACAAGGACTCCTACGACGTCAGACTCCTATCCATTGCACTACAGACACTACAGAGGGTCGTAAACATCAGTGCATCACGTGGACCCGCCTCCCATCCATTGACTCTGTCTACACCTTCCGCTGCCTGGGGAAAGTGGGCAGCATAATCAAAGACCCCTCACACCCGGGTTATTCTCTCTTCCATCGGGCAGGAGATACAAAAGTCTGAGAACACGCACCAACAGATTAAAAAACAGCTTCTTCCCCGCTGTTGCCAGCCTCCTGAATAACCTTTTTATCGACTGACCTGATGGCTCCATCCTCTCTACTGAGTAGTACTACTGTCTGTACGCTTCATCCGATGTCTGTCTCTATGTATTTACATAGTGTATTTATCGTATGTCCTATGTTTTACATGTATGGAAAGATCTGCCTGGATATACGCAGAACAATACTTTCACCATACCTCGATACACGTGCCAATAAATCAAATCAAATCTGAAAAAATAATCTAATTTATAACTTTACTCTTAGGCAAGCTACCCAAAGGTATGGAAAGCTGATGATTCCCACTCTCATTCCCTCAGGGAAAGACCATGTCAATTTGGAGCTCCTTGCTTACATCAATATTGAGTTAATTCATTGAGTAGAACATCAGTTGATCTTGAACTGTAGAGAGGCAACACTACATTAAGCAAATTAAGGTAGCTGGCAAAATAAACGAGAGGCGAGATGGAGGAGAATTGTTTTAGGTAGTGAGTTCTTATGATCTAGAACGTGCTGCTTGTAAGGGAGATGGAAGCAGATTCCATAAGAACTTTCAAATGGGATTTGGATAAATATTTGAAAAACTAATTACTGGGCTGTGGGGAAAGGAGAGGGATTAATTAGTTTGTCTTTCATAGATTTAACACAGGCACGATGGATTGAATAACCTTCCTCGGTATGGTATCATTCTGTGATTCTACACACATCTATGGTTTTTAGGAGTGCATCTTGATGAACAGAAATGGATTTCATGTCTATTTGGCTCCATATTCTGCAAGGAAATCAGCACTTATGTGGACGCATGCACCAAGTTCCCAGTTGTTTGTGGGACATGGAGTTGCTTTATTGTGCATTATACGAGCTGGTTAACAAAGACAACTGGAATGTTGTTGCCTGGAGACACCGAACTGTCACAACGTATTATTTCTCGAAAGCATAGTTCCCTTGAACAGTGGTACGAGAGTTGTTGTTCACAAGGCAGGCAATCACATTGATATTAATTGCCACTTAGCACTGTCACAATCAATGAGCCCTAATTTATTTTATCTCAGGTATTAATTCAATGGTTTTTTTCGCCTCCATTCTCTCTGACAAACACCTCAGGGCGTCATTGTATTTTGACATTATTTCCGACCTTCCTCGGTTTGGCTTTGTACAGTTGTGGGATCCAGGTTCTGCTCCAGATCCCGCACAATTCTGCCGAGTCATGTGCCTATTTCAGAAGCGCAAAATGTAAGAGGCTTTGCGCCAGTGACCCAATTATTCCAAAGCCCACCGTGACAGCCACCGATCTTCCATCCTCTGCTGACTGTATCCTGTCTCGCACCAAGTCCTATTCACCCCTGTGCTCAGTGACCTACTTAGATACAGAATCCAGCAGCACCCTGGGCAGGATTTTCCGTCGCGCCCCCCCCCCCCCCCCCCACCCCGTCCCCCCCACACACCCCACCCCCTGCCATGGCATATATTCCAGCGGTGGTGGCGACTTGTCACCACCTGGTGGTAGGATCTTCCAGTCCTGCCGATGTCCACAGGGTTTGGTGTGCCTCGCACCCCCTGCCGCCGGGTAATGCACCAGGTAGGGGCTGGTTTAGCACAGTGGGTTAAATAGCTGGCTTGCAATGCAGAACAATGCCAGCAGTGCAGGTTCAATTCCCGTACCAGCCTCCCCGAACAGGCGCCGGAATGTGGCGACTAGGGGCTTTTCACAGTAACTTCATTAAAGCCTACTTGTGACAATATGCGATTATTATTATTAGGTAAGATTCCGCTGACGGGAAGGGCCAGGAGAATTTCATTTCTCCATCCTCATTTTCAATCCCTCCTTAGCCTCTCCACGGTCCCTAGCTTTGTAACTTCCTTTGGTTTCTATGGCCTTACCGTTGGCGGCTGTGCCATTAGCCCCTTGGGCCCGAGTCTCTGAAATTCCCTCCCCAACTCTTTCTGCCTCTCTACCTCTCTTCCCTTGTAGCACCCTGTCAAAGCTGCCATTTTGACCAAGCTATTCATCACCTGTTCTGCTGTCTCCTCTACTACCCCTCTATTACCCCCCCGCCCCCCCCATCACTCATGTGTGCCTGGGTTCCTTCTCTCCCTGAGACCTTGGATGGGTACAGTACTGCCAGCAGCCACTGCCTGTCCACTGGCACTGCTGAGCAATAAAGAGCTGCCCGCCTCTGATTGGGCGGCAGCTCTCGGTGGGCGGGATGTTTTCCCCCTCGGGGTTCTTGATCCCAGGGAAGGTCCACTGCTATCCAGTTAAGTGCCCGAATGGCATTGTATTCAGTGCGATTTCCCGAAAAGTGACAAAATGGAGCTCCTGCTGCCTCTCCAGCCGACTGCCGAGACCCCTGTCGCCTGCATTAAAGATTGTCCATCGAGATTAGACCTCAGTTACTGGAGACTCCAGGAAAATCCTGGAGGTGTGGTAACTCTGGTACTGCAGGACTCCTAGCAATTCTGGAACTATATCCCACCTAGCATGGGATATGCCCCTTGTGCCTGCGAGGTAAAAGTTAAAATAAAAGTATTAAAGTTCAGACGGTTTCCCTGACCTCATGGGGCAAAGATTAAATGTCACCATTGCCCTGACACTGACACATCCCTTTAACACAGATTTGTACAAACCCTGGAAACTGTGATTGGGATACCTTTCCCAGCTAAATGTCCCACCTGAATAAGTGCATATTTGACCTGAGCACCTCTAAATTCTGTAGTTCACAAATGTGGGATTCCTTTTCCAGAATTTATTTTCAATGGAAGTCAATTTAATTAAGTGTGTTAATGCATTCCACTAAAATGTGCAGTGTCTGCCAAAGATTTAAGCATTTTTAACAGTCATCCATGACCACCTCATAACATGGGGCAGGGGACATGCAATTTCCCAGAGTAAAGAGCTGGAAATTCTCTTTCAATATATCTTCCACCACTAATGACGTGACTAGGAAGCCTGATACAGTGGCTGCCAAATCCCAAATACTGTGAGCTCCAAACTAGTGCCAACCCCCAGACTCAGAGCAGCCGAAAGTTGAAAATATTGGTAAGATCCAAAACCTCAAAGTGTGCTTAATTGCATTTTTCCACATGATATGCTCAATTAAAACAAGTAACAACAACAACCGCTTGCATTCATATGGGGCCGGATTAGCTCAGTTTGGCTGGGCAGCTGGATTGTGATGCAGAGCAGGAGGACAATTAGCTCGGGTTCAGTTTCTGTACTGGATTAGGTTACGGTAGCACAGGGGTTAGCACCGTTGCTTCACAGCGCCACTCCCGGGTTCGATTCCCGGCTTGGGTCACTGTCTGTACAGAGTCTACGTGTTCTCCACGAGTCTGAGTGGGTTTCCTCCGGGTGCTCCGGTTTCCTCCCACAAGTCCCGAAAGACGTGCTGTCAGATGAATTGGACATTCTGAATTCTCCCTCTGTGTCCCCAAACAGGCGCTGGAGTGTGGCGACTAGGGGCTTTCCACAGTAACTTCATTGCTGTGTTAATGTAAGCCTACTTGTGACAATAAAGATTATTATCATTATTATTACAGCACCTTCTCAACCCACTCCTCGCCAAGTGTAGTGATCCTCAGGTTAAATCACCACCAGTCAGCTCTCCCCCTCAAAGTGGACTATGACTTTACTTACATTTTGTTATAGTGTCTTTCGTATAATAAAATGAGCTAGACACTTCACAGGGGCATTTAGAAAGCAGAATATGATACCATTGTATGAAGATTTAGGTTCGATTACTACAAGCTTAGTCAAAGAGGTATGTTTTCAGGATTGTCTTAAAGGTGAACAGTGAGATCGATGTATGGAGGGAATTCAAGAGCTTAAGGTGCAGACAGCTGAAGGCATGGCCACCAGTGTTGGGGTGAATTCGCTGATAAGCAAGAGAATAGAGTCTGCAGACCATCAATCTAATCCTGAGGAGCTGAGGTAATATTTAGCCTCCATCCCCCAGATCTCTGTTTGATTGGATTCCAGGGCCTCTTAGTAATCAATTTTTTAATCAAAGCAATTTTATCTGTATTAACCTGTTGCCAATCCTTCCAATCACACCTGCCCTCAAGTGACAATGTATTAAAAGTATTTCATTGGCTGTGAAGTGCTTTTTAGGCGTCCTGAGGTCACAAAAGGCGTCCTGAGGTCACAGTCCAAAGATGTGCAGGTTAGGTGGATTGGTCATGCTAAAATTGCCCTTCGTGTCCAAAATTGCCCTCAGTGTTGGGTCGGGTTACTGGGTTATGGGGATAGGGTGGAGGTGTGGGATTGGGTAGGGTGCTCTTTCAAAGAGCCGATGCAGACTCGATGGGCCGAATGGCCTCCTTCTGCACTGTAAATTCTATGATCTAAGAAAAGATGCTGTATGAATGTAAGTTTTTCTTCATTACTCCATCTCTTCCCACCTTTAAATGTCGACTCAAATCTAAGTTGTACTGTAAAGGGTTAATCGCTATTATGCTAATAGCTAATATACATCACTCGTGATGTCAGATCACGTGTCACTGGAACTCAGAGAGATCTTTCTGGAAGGAGACTCGTGTTTATCACTCCCTGTACATAGTTGTATATAGTTAATAAATATTTGGAAATTCCTCGATGCCTTGTTTCCAGTAGTCTGTGTTTAACCTTGGACCATTTAAGATGAAAGTTCAACGGCCACCCATGTTAACAACTCAATCAGCTCCCTGGCACCCCTCCCAATCTCCGACTCCATGGAGTTTGATTCCCCTGTATTTTTGTGGCTTAAGGATGTCTTCGCTTCACCCAAGATGCCATCTTGGAGTCAACTGTTATTGGGTGTTGCGATTGATTCTCACATACCACAGTGTGCTTTATTATTGAATATATTCAATTTGCTATACATATTCATTGAATTTATTCAAGGATGAGTTAGATACTAATTTGATTGATAAGGGAGTCAAAGGTTATGGAGCTAGACAGGAAAGTGGAGTTAAGGTCACCATCAGATCAGTTACAATCTTATTGAATGGTGAAGCAGACTTAAGGGGCCGAATGGCCTACTCCGACATCTATTTCTTATGTTCTTGTGATTGACCCTTCCCTTCCAGCAATGTTCAGGCCATCAATGACCTCAAAACCCCAGCCTCACTTGAATTTTCCAGATGAAAAACAGGCATCAAACAGGCCCCCTCTGGCTGGCCTGACAGAAAGGCTGGAAATCGAGCTGAGACTGTGGACAGCAAAATAATCTGGGGCTGGGGGTTCCTGGGGAAGACTGGAAAGCTCCTGCTAATCATTCAACAATTATTTTGAGGAGGCCCTTCCTCTTCTGTGACCCATGGAGCTGATGCCAGCTTACATGGCACCAGTTCCAACCAATTCCAGCCTAAAACGGCAATCTGAATTCCATTTATGTTGCAGGAGTCAATTGCCATATTCAATGAGACCCATTGTCCAAAGAAAGGCAGACGAGTTGGACACCTGTAATTTCTGTTGCCTGCTTGACAGGGTGGTGGTTTGTGGAGGAGGTGGGTATTGGCCGCTGAATCACCCTTTGAGGCTGTTAATGCCAGATGAGGCCTCTCAAAATTTCCCTCCTCAAACAAATAAAGCGTTAAATAGAATAGCTATACACAGCACCCCAGGAAAAAGTTAGTTTAAGCTCAATGCAGCATTATGCTCAACCCAAAAAAAACTACTGCTCTCCTGCTCCACCAACATCCCCCCACCCCCCTCCCCCCACCGCCCCGTCAACCCCCTGACTGCATTATGTTTGAAGGGAAAGAAACAGACTGACTCGACCCCACTGCTTGCAACATTGGAATGTTCGTGAAATCCTAAACAAGTTTCCATAGAGTACAGCAAACTGGACAGGATCCAAGAAACATCTGGAAACAAGATTGAAATGCATTGTTGTTTGGATTTCTTTTCTGTTTGCCCTGCTGAGTCTGGTAAAGCTCCATGCTGTGAAGCCCTCATTTTAATTTGTTCCAGAAATCTCCAGGATAGCACGGCTGACATCTACATGTTTGGACACCACTGAGTTGATGTCACACTGTCCCAAACCTAATAACCAATGAGTCAACAAACATACTTAACGTCCATACGAATTAGGTGCAGAAGGAGGCCATTCAACACCTCGGACCTTCTCCGCCATTCAATAAGATGGTGGCCGACCGGATTGTAACCTCAACTCCACCTTATCTAGGGCAGTACGGTGGCGCAGTGGTTAGCATTGGGACTGCAGTGCTGAGGACCCGGGTTTGAATCCTGGCCCGGGGTCACTGTCCTTGTGGAGTTTGCACATTCTCCCCGTGTCTGCGTGGGTTTCGCCCCCACAACCCAAAGACGTGCAGGTTAGGTGGATTGGCCACGCTAAATTGCCCCTTAATTGGAAAACAAAATAAATAATTGGGTACTCTAAATTTATAAAACAAAAAGAAAAAAAACCTCCACATTATCACCTACCCTGCCCCCCCCCCCCGAAAACCTATCACCTCTTTGGTAACTTAGTTAAAATGGTGGATGAACTGAGAAACACATTAGGTGTGATTGGAAGGCCACACTGCTTCCAAAAAGTAGCTCACTGCAATGCAACGTGGCCGATAGAAGCCTGGAGACCCCTCTCCGGGATCTACCCGGTTCACAATGCCACGCGCGAGCGAACGTAATCTCGCGAGGCATTGCGATGTAAATCCCGTTGAGGGATCACTTCTAGACAAATCTGCATATTAGAGCAAGACAGCCAGTCTGGTTTTAATGTGCAGGCTACCGAGGCACCCGAGGCTTTGTGATCTATCTCCTTCGCCTCGGAGACCTCGGGCGAGCGACCTTCGGCACTGGTCCCCACAAACGGGGACCAGGCAGAACTGGTTCACATTCGGCGCAATCTACCAAGGTGCCAGGCTGGCATTTTATGCATGGTGACAATCAGGTTAGGGTGCCCTGTGTGGGTGTTGGGGTGGGGTGAGGGGTGATGTGTTATGTGCTCTGGGATAATCACAGGCTGCAACTCGATGCAACTTTGACCAAAAGATACTCCAGACTTTGAAGTAAGTTCAATGTGATTTATTGAACTGTTAGCACAGTTCTCTATGAGTTCGACTCTCCTGCTAATCTTGCTATAGTAACTCAGTTTAACTAACCAGTCTGCTCTAAGTGGGTGTGATGCTTCTGATCTGCCCCTGTCCTTCTCTTTGAGTGTCGCCTGTGGAAAGAGACAGAGCATGTGTGCCCTGTCCTTATATATGGGTTGCCCCCTTGTGGCAGTGTCATCTCTGGGTGTCTTAACTGCCCATTGGTTGTGTCCTATCCTAAGTGTTCATTCGCTGTATGTCTGCATGCCATGACATCTCTGGTGCTCCCT
The DNA here is from genome assembly GCF_047496885.1 of Scyliorhinus torazame. NCBI lineage: Eukaryota > Metazoa > Chordata > Chondrichthyes > Carcharhiniformes > Scyliorhinidae > Scyliorhinus > Scyliorhinus torazame. The sequence continues at coordinate 264,390,808 of NC_092714.1, read as the reverse complement.
CTAGTGTTTACTTGGTGGTAGTGCACTTACATTAACCCCTTGTGTATTTACAGTGATGCATATCACCACAAAGGGTTGCTTTGTGGGCTCCAGAGATCAGGACGCCATTTTAAAATGGTACCCTGATCTCTCGCTACACTGAAGAGTTCCAGCAAGCGGATCTCCTAGGTGCACTAAACAGGGTTATTTGCGGCCTCGGCCGCGCGTTCCCCGCTGAGGTCCCCTTTCATACCCGGGCGCCATTTTCATAGCGTTGTGTTTCTCAGTGCTGCGAGCTCCGGGAAACACGCAGCTAAACGCACTCACTATGGGACTTTCTTCCCATTTAGTTAAATCCTGCCCATTGTATAATTTGTGTGCACAAAATGCCGCAAACAGCAATGCAATTACAATGACATAATCTCTCTTAGTAATGTTGGGGGGGGTAGAGGAGTAAAAATTAGAGCATTGAGGCTACTCTTTGTTAGATAATACAGTATCTAATATAAGAGATCTTTGCATCTTATCTGGAAGGCAGGACGTCCGACTCTCTCAGTGCTGCACTTGAGTGTCCATGTATTCAATTGGAGAGGGCTTTGAACCCATAGTCTTTGTCTCGGGGGTAAGGGTGCTGTGGTTGATACAGGAAAACACTTATTATGATTGGTTTTATCGATTCACCGTCAGCATTCCAGCGATGTTTTCATTTTCCCAAAGCAAATCAGGCCAATTTCCTGAACCGTTTCTCCCTAATTTAGTGACACATCAAGCACGGCCTTTCCACAGTCTCCAGGGAGGCGAGGGGGGGGGGCGGGGGGGGGTGCCTTTTAAAGGAATTTGGAAAGTTTAGCCCTCCTTCAAAAATGGACAGGGTAAAGTAGAGTGGATTGCAGGCGGGCCGTTTCAATTCAACCTGATCCACCGTGACACAAGTGGTCAGTCCGTAATTTTGCACTTTATCAGTCCTTCTTTTGAAAGAGATTTCAATCTCAGGCCTTGTCGGACACGTAAGGTGGATGGTAAAGATCCCATGACATTTTGAAAATCAAGAGGGGAGTTATTCCCGGAGTATTGGGTAATATTTAGTCTGCATGCACAAAAACAAATTATCTGATGATTATCACATTGCCCTTTGTGGGCACGTGACGTGAGCTGATTCTTTTTTAAAACATGTTTGATAGGATAGGGACATTGATGGCAAGGCCCATCCCTAATCGCCCTTGGTGGTGGTGAGCTGCCTTCTTGAACCGCTGCAGTCGCATCTGGTGTAGGTACACCCACAGTGCTGTTAGGGAGGGAGTTCCAAGATTTTGACCGAGCCACAGTGTAGGAACGGCGATGTAGTTCCAAGTCAGGATGGCGATCTCCTTGGAGGGGAACTTGCAGGTGGTGGTGTTCACATACAGCTGCTGCCCTCGTCCTTCTCGGTGGTCGAGGTTCCGGGTTTGGAAGGTGCTGTCAATGGAGCCTCAGAATTTTTACAGAATTTACTGGGCAGAAAGACGCCATTCAGCCCATCGAGTCTGCACCGTCCCTTTAAAAGAGCACCCTCCTTAAGCCCACACCTCCACCCTATCCTGTAACCCAGTAACCCCACTAAGATAGAACATAGAATTTACAGTGCAGAAGGTGGCCATTTGGCCAATCAAGTCCGCACCGGGAAGACCAACCCACCTAAGCCCACCCCATCCCCACAATTAAATAACCCCACCTAACCTTTTTTTGGATACTAAAGGCAATTTAGCATGGCCAATCCACCTAACCTGCACATCCCTGGACTGTAGGAGGAAACCGGAGCACCCGGAGGAAACCCACGCAGACACGGGGAGAACGTGCAGACTCCGCACAGACAGTGACCCAAGCCGGGAATCGAACCTGGGACCCTGGAGCTGTGAAGCAACTGTGCTAACCACTGTGCTATTGTGCCGCCGCCTCGGTGAGTTGTATCTGGTACATGCCACACATTGCTGTCACCGTGTGACAGTGATTGAGGGCGGGAATGTTTATGGTGGCGAATGGATTTTAAAAAATTCACTGGTGTTTTCTATTCACATTTATGGTGCAGAATGAAGAAGAGACAAAGGAAAGCAATCGGTTCTTTTGAACTTCGGTAGTTCCGAAGGGCGGTCAGGATGAAGTGGGCTGACAGATGTGTTACAACTGGTGAGAGTTGGCAACACTGACAGCTTGTTATCAGTGGTGGACAGGCAGAAATTGATACACTTTAGACACACAGCTGGAGGAGGAGTGCGCGTTGCCACAGCAACACAGCCTCCCTGAGTTATCTGCACCATCGCCAATCGATGAATAGTCCCCTCAGCAGAGGCTAATAGAAATCAAGTGGTCACTGTGTACTCTGCAAATGTCAGGCCCATGTCGAAAATCACTTGGGCTGGAATGAGTTAACGCGTGAACTAACACTGCAATTGGGGGCGATTAAATTCAAGGGCAAATCTTCAGAGCAAAACACAGCTGTTTAGCACAGGGCTAATGGGGCTGTTTAGCACAGGGCTAAATCGCTGGCTTTGAAAGCAGACCAAGGCAGGCCAGCAGCACGGTTCAATTCCCGTAACAGCCTCCCCGAACAGGCGCCGGAATGTGGCGACTAGGGGCTTGTCACAGTAACTTCATTTGAAGCCTACTTGCGACAAAAAGCGATTGTCATTACATTTCATTTCATTTCAGCTCTCGATAATCAATACCTGTGTCTTTGCATGAGGGCTAAGTTCACACCATTCATTTTTCATTCTTATTTGAAGTATTTTAACGCCAAATTCACATTACTGGAAGGACCTTTTTGCAGGTGTTGTCCGCAGCAGTGTCCTGGAGATTAATCTTTAATTCCTGGAAATTCTGGGACAATCCCAGAGTGAAGTGGGGAGATGGGGGAATAACTGCAAAATATCATCGAAATGTAACTCGGTGAAAAGCTTGAATGTCTCATCCTCCAAGGCAACTCCCCATTGGGATTTGTGATTCCCTTCTTTGGAATTTATCTCCTGTATGAGTACTATCAGGGCATTTGTCTTTCCCAGGCCCTTGCAATAAAGACATGTAGAGTGTCACATGTAAAGCGCGAGGCTGCTACTGTGCTCTTATCTTATCCAAGGCTGCTAATTTCAGACATGTATACATGGCAGGAATAGAAGGACAAGCAGCTAGATTAAGGTAAAATGGAGTGTGAAGAGGTCTGTGGGGAGCGCAAGCCTTTTTGCTGACCAGTCGGGCATGTTTTTGTGCCGCAAATGTGATGTAATTCTATCGGCAGGATGCTCCAGTCCCGTCCAGAGGCAGGATTGAGCAGGGCCCCAGAAAATCCCGGCCTATATAACAGGACATTCATTCCACAATGCCCTGGAATTCCTTCTCTCACCCTGCCATTGTGTTAATTCTCCTGTGAGGAGAATATTTTACTTCAGTGATGGGCAGTCTCGGCTGGTGAGTGGGCCGTATGAGAACCCCTCCTTCATCTCAGTGGGCAGCAAGATTGAAATCAGGCTTGTTCACTAAGCATGACCCCACGAATAAGATTAAATACATTTAATACACGCCAAATATTTCATAACGAGTTAGAGTACCCAATTATTTTTTTCCAATTAAGGGGCAATTTAGCGTGGCCAATCCACCTACCCTGCACATCTTTGGGTTGTGGGGGTGAGACCCGCGCAGACACGGGGAGAATGTGCAAACTCCACACGGACAGTGACCCGGGGTCGGGATTGAACCAGGGACCTCTGCGTCGTGAGGCAGCAGTGCTAACCACTGTGCCGCTCAACCATTTATATATGAATAGAACTGTCATCAGCTTCAAGTGATCAAAACAAAATAAATATTTTCACTTTGGAGGCGGAGGGAGCACACGGCTCTCACAGTCAGTGTTGTGAGCAATTTGCACGCTCCTCACTTCACTTACCTTCGCTTTCCGTGCGGATACCTCAGTCAAACCGGCAGAAAAACCATACTGGAAACCAGCGGAATGTGGCAACCCAGCACCTGGGCAGCGGTCAGCAAAATGTCTCGTATGGCACTCAGAACCCAGATGGACTGCATGTGGGCCCTGGGTTTTACTTCATTAAAGGCGCTATAGAATTCAAGCTGTTAGTTTTGTTATTAAATTTATGAGGTCCCAATTTTAACACTTGGCTTCATGACACCAGGGTATCCCATCATGCTTTACAGTCAATGAGGCACTTTTGAAGTGTAGTCACTGTTGTAATGTAGGATACTCAGCAGTGAATTTACACGCCGCAAGATCCCGCAATCAGCAATGAGATAAGGGGCTCTAACCAAATTGGAACAGAGAGCCCCATGAAGAGCATGTTTAGCCGGGTGTTTCCTGGCGCTCGCAGCACCGAGATACACGACGCTATCTGTTGGGACTCTGTTTCAATTCGGCGCCACAGTGGGGAATGTCACGCTGAGGCCGCACTGAGTCCTGTTTCCTGCACTGAAGAGAGAGCTCTGCTTCTGAAACTCCTCAGCGCAAGAAGAGACTGGACTGCCATTTAAAAATTGTATCCCGATTTCTCAACCGCCTGATGCGACCCCCGAAAACCCACCAAAGCCCCAACTCACCTACAAGGCGGTCCCCAGGCCACCCTGCACCATGCCTCACACACATAGGGCACCCCCAGGCTTGATCCCCACTGTGGGAAAAATGCCAGCCTGGCACCTTGATGCTGCCAGCCTGGCACACTAGAAATGCCACCTGGGCACCTTGGCAGTGCCAGGTTGGCACCCAGGTGGCACTGCCAGGCTGATAGTGCCAAGGTGTTCAGGTGGCACCAGCAATGCCTGGGTGCCACCCTGCCCAGAGGACAAGCACCCGGAGGCCTCCAATTCCCTCAGAGACCCCCACAAGTGCCATTCCGTCGGGTCCCCATTTGCGAGGAGCAGCACTGGACAGCACTTGCCTCCAAAACAAAGAGATTAGATGCCAGGGCCTTGGTAGACCCAGCGAGTGCATATTAAAGTGAGACTAGCTGTCTCGCTCTAATACTAATATGCAGATATGCCAAATACTGATCCCGCCCACAATGGACGGGATTCAGATCGCGATGACTCATGAGATTTTGTTAGATCTGATGAAGCGGTGGCAAGCCAGGTAAACCCTGGAAGAGGCATTTCCCGGGATCTACCGGTTGCGGCACCTTCCGAGCGCAACATGGCCGGTAGATTGCGCCGAATGTGAAAATGCTCAGTAACGCAACTTGTATATATTATACATAATGTAAATAAACTAGTTTTAAGTAAATTCCCAAGCCAGGCTACAAATGATTGGTGTTAAGAAACCTGCTGATGTTCAATGCGAGAGCATCCCAAATCCTAGAAAGGAAACTTAGAATGTCAATTCTTAACAGTTTATTTTTGCGATTTGATATCATGTGGGAAATGAGATGAAACCCAGTGGGGAAAGGGGTCTGTCTTGTTATAAATTATTCAAATACCAAAACATTTAAAAACTTGAAAACACAACAGTAAAGAACAGCCTTCATAATTAATTACAATAAGGATTACCCAGACACAATACTTGAATTACCCCCAATCCAAATCTGTTTACTTTGCTAGACTCCGAGAGTTCACCTCCCCAAAACAACATCCCACAGGTTTTAAAACTATGAGCCAAATCCAGCAAACAATTGCCACACAAGACCTTCCTTTTAGATTTTCAGCTAAATTAGAGTAGACTATCTGGGGTCTAACACAGATAGCTTCTTCTGCTTTCGACATAACAGCTTGAGTCTCTCTGAGAGAGAAAAATCTGTTTGCAAACTGAGCATGGCTACGATCTAGGCCACTAGACTGCTAGACTTCACTTTGCTTAACAAAGTATCAGTGTCACCCTGCACTACACGGCCTAGTGCAGTCCTCAGTGCAGCTAAAATGCCCATCAGTTTCCATTTTTTTAATCCCATTCTTTACTTTTAATTTCATTCCAACTTCCTAGCATTAGGCATTCAAAATCTTGCTCTAAGTCAGGAGAAACTGTTTTCAGTGTCAGGAAGGTCAGCAACCAAACTTAGGAGAATTGGCAACAAAAGCCAGAGGTGATATAAATGAGCTTGTGCAGTGAGTGATTGCGATCTGCAATTAAGTTTCCGAAAGAGCGGTGGAATCAGATTCAATAGTAACTTCCAAAAAGGGAATTGAGTAAATACTTGCTTTAAAATTCTCATCCACTTTTTCAAATCGCTCTATGGCTTGCCCTCACCCGAAGCCTCCTCTAGCCTCACTACCCTCCATGACATCCGCGCGTGTCAAATCCTGGCCTCTTGTCCATTCCCTATTTTAATTGTTCCGCCTTTGGCTACCTGAGCCCTAAAGTCTGGAATTCCTTCCCTAAACCTTTCCACCGATCGACTCCTCTCTCCGTTAAGACGCTCTTAAAACCTACCTCCTTGACTAGGCCTTAGGCTACCTGACCAAAAATATTATGTGGCATTTGGTGTCAGATTTTGCTTAGGAATGTTCCCAAAAAGAGTCTTGGGACATTCCATTACGTGAAAGGGGCTAAAAATGGGGAAAGACTTTCAGAGCTATGGGGAAAGTGTAGGGGAGTGGAATTAATTGGCTAAATCTTAACAGAGATCTGACACAGGCACAGTGAGCTGAATGGCATTCTTCCATGAGTACAGATTTGAATGGTTCACTGGATGCAATGTTGTGAGGCAAGCAAATTATTCTTAACATTTCCCTTTGAGCAGCTCCTTAAGCAGGGCCTGGTAGCACAGTGGTTAGCACTGTGGCTTCACAGCGCCAGGATTCCCGGCTTGGATCACTGTCTGTGCGGAGTCTGCACGTTCTCCCCGTGTCTGCGTGGGTTTCCTCCGGGCGCTCCGGTTTCCTCCCACGAGTGCCGAAAGACGTGCAGGTTAGGTGAATTGGACATTCTGAATTCTCCCTCTGTGTACCCGAACAGGTGCTGGAATGTGGCGACTGGGGGATTTTCACAGTAACTTCATTGCAGTGTTAATGTAAGCCTACTTGTGGCAATAAAGATGATTATTATTATTAGTTTAAGCAAACCATTTGTAACAATTCTTGAGTTTGGCCTTCAGATCAACCCATTTTCTTTTAACAGGCCCGCTCTCTCAAACCAACACTGTCACTCCTAAAAACGTCTCATAATCAGACACATTGGAGTGAGGAGATAATTCATTATCTGTCACTTCAGTCCTGCTAATAAAAGCCTGTGGAAATTTTTTTTTCTCAGGCCTCTCAGCACGTCACCCGACTCACTCGAGCTGTAAAGCCTCTCTGTGTCCTTTCCTTTGCTTTTGTCAGCGTGCCCTTTGCTTGAATCGAGAGGACAGGTTGTGTGGGGTAACAGTTTACCAGGTAACGCTGCACTGTGTAAACAGTGGGAAGGTCAAACCCTGCCCTGCATTGAATTAGCTGATTTACATTTCGATTCGCCTGGGTTTCTCCAAGGCCTGCGACTAGCCTAGTTTCCCCCTTTATCCACCAACGATTGGTGCGGATTTTCCCACGGAATGGGAACCCCGACATCGGGATCGTCCTGGGCCCGCACTTGCCAGCAGCAGGGACGGCAGCACAATCTTCCGGGAGGCAGCTTCCTGATTTGCCTCCTCCATGCTGGCTGAGGGCGGCAGGCAGCTCTGGAGCATCGGCAGTCCCGCTGGGAGAGGGGGCGCTGCTGGGGGAGGCTGGAGTCTGAGAGGGCGCCTCAACTTGGGGGCGCCTTCACAGGCATTAATGGAAATAAAGCCTCATGAAGGCCGAAGCCAATACATCTCCTGAGGAATCATTTGAGCCACGCCTTTGGCCTTTCCTTGAATCGTATTTGTTATTAATTGTACTTGATTATATATATATTTTTTTAATTTAGAGTACCCAATTTTTTTTTCCAATTCGGGCAATTTAGCGCGGCCAATCCACCCAACTTGCACATCTTTGGGTTGTGGGGGTGAAACCCACGCAGACACGGGGAGAATGTGCAAACTCCACACGGACAGTGACCCAGGGCCGGGATTCGAACCCAGGTCCTCAGCGCCCTAGGCAACAATGCTAACCACTGTGCCAACATGCCATCCCGTACTTGATTATATTTTAATGATTTGTGCAACTGGACCCCAAAATATTTTTCAGCCTTGAGTGTTCATAGCTTCAGCATTCTTGTTTATTTTTTTTGGTGCTCTGGTTTATGGTTCCTTCTCACCTTGTCATTTGCTTTTGTTTTATGTGAATTGTAATGTGAATCATCTACATTAAAATGTTGGGGGCCTCCAGGCTGGATTCTGAATGGTTGCATCCCTTGGCTGGGGTTAGGGATCATATTGATGCACGATCAATCGTTACTGAAGCGAGATTGTAGTCCAATTGAAGGCTTTAATGAACAAGTAGTTACCCCAGCAGCTCCAGTACAGAATGACTGCTGTGGGTGAAACACAGACTCTTATGCTCCGCCTGCTGGGCGGAACCAGCAGGCAGGTTCCACCACTCATACTATAGTATAAGGTACATCCCACCTAGGTACCCCTAATATAGCCTACCACACATAGTCTCTGGATGGGGGCAGCCTTTTGAGCCTCAGGGTGTTTCTTCACACAGTGGGTTGAAGATCTTTGGTATTCTCCACCTCCCGGAGCAGGGAATGCTCAGTCATTGAGGATGTTCAAGACTAGGATCAGTGGATTGTTGTAGCACCCCTTCCTTGGGGGATGGAGCCAGTGGTTCTGATGCCCCCTAGCCTGCTGATGTTTCTGTTGAGCTGACCACCTCTGTACGAGGTGGGGGTGAATTAGTCTGCCAGCAGCAAAATATCAGTCAGGCTGCAAAATTGCCTCTAATTGCATGGGGCCTTAATCATGTTAATTGGCTGCCTGCCTCAATGGAGCAAGCAGCTGATTTTAATACCAGCGCACCCCTGGGAAGGTTCCCCAGTGGTCTGTCTGTGTGTGTGTGTCTGTGTGTGTGCCTGTGTTTTTGTGTGCATGTGTGTGTGCTTTTGTGTATGCATGTTTGTGTGTTTATTTGCGTGTCTGTCTGTCTGTATCTGTGTTATGTGTGTGTGCCTCTCTGTGTATGTGTGGGTGCCTGTGTGTGTGTGTGATGTGTGTGTGTGTGGGTGTGATGTGTGCGTATGTAAGTATGCTTATCTGTGAGCATGAGTGTGTGTTGAGCGAAGTGTCTGAGTGCGTGTGTGTAAGTGTGTGGGTGTAAGTGTGAATGTGTGAGTGGGACTGTGTGAGCGTGAGTGTATGTGAATGCATGTGTGTGAACATAGGTCTTAGGAACAGGAGTAGGCCATTCGGCCCTTCCAGCCTGCGCTGCCATTCAAGAAGATCATGGCTGATCAGGTTGCGATGTCAGCTCCACGCTCCTGTCCACCCCCCCCCCCCCCCCCCCCCCCCCCATGACCCTCCTGTCTATCATAAATCACTCTAACTCAGCTTTGAATAAATTCAAAGACCCGGCCTCCAACTGTTCTATGGGGAAGGAATTTCCACATATAACAACCCCTCTGAGAAAAAAAACTATCTTCATCTCAGTCTTAAAAGGGAGACTTCTTATTCTTAAATTGTGCCCCCGAGCTTTAATTTCCCTAACAAATGGAAACATCCTCCCTGCATCCACCCTGTCAAGTCCCCTCAGAATCTATGGGCACGGCGCTACAGAACCGTTATGTTTTCCCACTAGCGGGAAAATCAGTGTGATTCCGACCGACACTGGGAGCGATATTGACGTGCCATTCAATGGAAAAATATTTTGGCGCAATCGCCCTTTCTGTGACATTCAGTGGTCCACCTGGCACCTGAGAGGGGCGGGACTAGGCACCTGAGAGGGGCGGGACTAACACGCTGACAGGTCCTGTCCCTCTGAGATCGGAGCACCATTTTTAAAGGGCGCTCTCATCTCAAACATCTGCTGCTGCCCCTCCACACGGATCGCTGGCAAGCCCCCACCAGCACTTCCCTTCAGCCTCCCCCAAAGCCCCCCATTCAGCACCCCCTCTCAACCCCCTCAAGATCCGCCCCCTTCAAGACCCCCCTTTAGGCCCCCCCCCCCGCCCCACACGGCTGTTTTTACTGGGACGGATTTGAGAACGAGGTGGCAGACCCTCAAACCTGGCGAACTGACAGACCTTTTAAAAGGTCTAGGGGTGCAGAAGGGACCACTTTCACTTAATGATGGGGAAACTTTATTTTTTACATACAGACTGACTATCTGATGGGTTTAGTGGCTGCAGATGGGAGAGCAACCAAAGGTGTCCTGTTCAAGGGAATACCCCTGACCTGAGCCCCCTCCAGCTGGGACGGTGGGCAGGCCCAGACACGCACAACCAGTCAGCCGCCCGCCGCAAATCCCGATTTTGTTTTGAGGTGGGATTCTCCGGCCGAACGGGAATTCCGTTTCCAGTGGGCGGACCCTGAGAATCCCCCCTATATGTTTCAACAAGTTCTCTCATTTTTCTAAACGCCATTGGGCCAACCTGCTCAAACATTCTTCATGAGAGTGGTGGTGGATGGCAAATATTCAGCCTGGATCCCAGTTACCAGTGGCGTACCGCAGGGATCAGTTCTGGGTCCTCTGCTGTTTGTGATTTTCATTAATGACTTGGATGAGGGAGTTGAAGGGTGGGTCAGTAAATTTGCAGACGATACGAAGATTGGTGGAGTTGTGGATAGTGATAGCCGGCTGTTGTCGGCTGCAAAGAGACATAGATAGGATGCAGAGCTGGGCTGAGAAGTGGCAGATGGAGTTTAACCCTGAAAAGTGTGAGGTTGTCCATTTTGGAAGGACAAATATGAATGCGGAATACAGGGTTAACGGTAGAGTTCTTGGCAATGTGGAGAAGCAGAGAGATCTTGGGGCCTATGTTCATACATCTTTGAAAGTTGCCACTCAAGTGGATAGAGCTGTGAAGAAGGCCTATGGTGTGCTAGCGTTCATTAACAGAGGGACTGAATGTAAGAGCCGTGAGGTGATGATGCAGCTGTACAAAACTTTGGTAAGGCCACATTTGGAGTACTGTGTACAGTTCTGGTTGCCTCATTTTAGGAAGGATGTGGAAGCTTTGGAAAAGGTGCAAAGGAGATTTACCAGGATGTTGCTTGGAATGGAGAGTAGGTCTTACGAGGAAAGGTTGAGGGTGCTAGGCCTTTTCTCATTAGAACGGAGAAGGATGAGGGGCGACTTGATAGAGGTTTATAAGATGAACAGGGGAATAGATAGAGTAGACAGTCAGGGACTTTTTCCCCGGGTGGAGCAAACCATTACAAGGGGACATAAATTTAAGGTGAATGGTGGAAGATATAGGGGGGATGTCAGAGGTAGGTTCTTTACCCAGAGAGTAGTGGGGGCATGGAATGCACTGCCTGTGGAAGTAGTTGAGTCGGAAACATTAGGGACCTTCAAGCAGCTATTGGATAGGTACATGGATTACGGTAAAATGATATAGTGTAGATTTATTTGTTCCTAAGGGCAGCACGGTGGCATTGTGGATAGCACAATTGCTTCACAGCTCCAGGGTCCCGGGTTCGATTCCGGCTTGGGTCACTGTCTGTGCGGAGTCTGCACATCCTCCCCGTGTCTGCGTGGGTTTCCTCCGGGTGCTCCGGTTTCCTCCCACAGTCCAAAGATGTGCAGGTTAGGTGGATTGGCCATGATAAATTGCCCTTAGTGTCCAAAATTGCCCTTAGTGTTGGGTGGAGGTGTTGACTTTGGGTAGGGTGCTTTTTCCAAGAGCCGGTGCAGACTCAATGGGCCGAATGGCCTCCTTCTGCACTGTAAATTCAATGATAATCTATGATTAATCTAGGACAAAGGTTCGGCACAACATCGTGGGCCGAAGGGCCTGTTCTGTGCTGTATTTTTCTATGTTCTATGTTCTATGAGATAAACCCTTTTCTGAGGAATGAGTCAAGTGAACTTTCTCTGAACTATTTCTAACGCAACTATACCCCTTTTCAAACAAAGAGACCAAAACTGTACTCAGTATTCCAGATGTGGTCTCAGTAAGGCCCTGTACAGCTGCAGTAAAACCTCTCTACTTTTATATTCCATTCCCCTTGCAATAAAGTAAAGTGATGCTCGATCAATAACTCCAGAAGTGGAGACAATTGAAGGCTTTGTTACACTAGATGTTTCCCCCAGCAGCGCAGGTACAGAAGGCAGCTGCTGGGGAGACACGGGCTCTTATACTCTGCCTTACTGGGCGGAACCAGCAGACAGGCTTAACCAATGAAAACAGTACCTCCTACACGAATGGTCTTACAGCAATACAGGGTACCGTACTACCTCTAATACCGACTACCACATTCACCCCCTGTTAAAAAAAAGAGTCCGGCGGGGGTGGTGGCCTCGCATTACACAGTGGTAGAGGTTAAGGTTATGGAGGTACCCGGTATACATCAGTACAGTGGTTTTGCCTCGTTACATCACAACTATATACAAAATTTATTTACAGTTCAGAATGAAGCAATTAGTCGATCGGGGGCCCTGGTCGTCCTCTGCGATCGTCGTAGTTTTGGCGGTGATGCAGGTGCCGGCTCGGGCACCCGTGGCTCCGGGAGCGTGGCTTCGGCTTCTTCGGCAGCTTCATCACCCCTAGACGGGGCCGGTGGGAGGACCGATCCACCTGGGAAGGGGGCGGATGTGGGGTGCGCTGGTGAGAGGGAGGGTGGGATTGGTGGTGGGGGTGTGTGTGGGGATCCAGCGGGCGCCAGGTCCTGTAGGGAGACCGTATCCTGTCAGCCGTTGGGGTACGCCACGTAGGCGTACTGAGGGTTAGCGTGGAGGAGATGGACCCTCTTGACCAATGGGTCCGACTTGTGCGCCCGCACGTGTTTGCGGAGCAGGATGGGTCCAGGAGCTGCCAGCCAGGTTGGGAGCGATGTCCTGGAGGAGGACTTCCTAGGGAAGACAAGGAGACGTTCGTGAGGTGTTTGGTTGGTCGTGGTACACAGCAGTGACCGGATGGAGTGGAGGGCATCCGGGAGGACTTCCTGCCAGTGGGAGACTGGGAGATTCCTGGACCATAGGGCCAGTAGGACGGTGGTCCAGACTGCTCCGTTCTCCCTCTCTACCTGTCCGTTACCCCGGGGGTTGTAACTGGTCGTCCTGCTCGAGGCGATGCCCTTGCTGAGCAGGAATTGACGCAGTTTGTCGCTCATAAAGGAGGACCCCCTATCGCTGTGTATGTAGGCGGGGAATCCGAACAGCGTAAAGATACTGTGGAGGGCTTTTATGACGGTGGCTGCGGTCAAGTCGGGGCAGGGAATGGCGAATGGGAACCGGGAGTACTCGTCAATCAAGTTCAGGAAGTACGTGTTGCGGTCGGTGGAAGGGAGGGGCCCTTTGAAGTCCATACTGAGGCGTTCAAAGGGACGGGAAGCCTTTATCAGGTGCGCTTTCTCTGGCCGGTAGAAGTGCGGCTTGCACTCCGCGCAGATTTGGCAGTTTCTGGTGGCTGTCCTGACCTCCTCGATGGAGTAGGGCAGGTTGCAGGTTTTAATGAAATGGAAAAATCGAGTGACCCCCAGGTGGCAGAGGTCCTCGTGGAGGGCTCGGAGGCGGTCCACTTGTGCGTTGCACATGTGCCGCGGGATAGGGCATCAGGAGGCTCATTTAGCTTCTCGGGACGATATAAGATCTCATAGTTGTAGGTGGAGAGTTCGATCCTCCACTGTAAGATCTTGTCGTTCTTTATCTTGCCCCGTTGTGCATTATCGAACATGAAGGCCACCAACCGTTGGTCAGTGAGGAGAGTGAATCTCCTGCCGGCCAGGTAATACCTCCAATGCCGCAAGGCTTCTACTATGGCCTGGGCCTCCTTTTCGACTGAGGAATGGCGGATTTCTGAAGCGGGGAGGGTGCATGAGAAGAAGGCCACGGGTCTGCCCGCTTGGTTGAGGGTGGCTGCCAGAGCTACGTCGGATGCATCGGTCTCGACTTGGAAGGGGATGGACTCGTCGATGGCATGCACCGTGGCCTTTGCGATGTCCGCTTTGATGCGGCTGAAGGCCTGGCGGGCCTCTGCCGACAGGGGAAAAACCGTGGATTGGATTAGCGGGCGGGCCTTGTCCGCATAGTTGGGGACCCACTGGGCATAATAAGAGAAAAATCCCAGGCAGCATTTCAGGGCCTTGGAGCAGTGAGGGAGGGGGAACTCCATTAGGGGGCGCATGCATTCAGGGTCGGGGCCTATAACTCCATCATGCACTACGTAGCCGAGGATCGCTAGACGGTCGGTGCTAAACACGCATTTGTCCTTGTTATATGTGAGATTAAGGATTTTTGCGGTATGGAGGAATTTTCGGAGGTTGGTGTCGTGGTGCTGCTGTACGTAGCCGCAGATGGTGACATTATCGAGGTACGGAAATGTGGCCCGCAAACCGTACCGATCAACCATTCGGTCCATCTGTCGTTGGAAGACCGAGACTGCATTAGTGACACCGAACGGAACCCTTAGGAAGTGGTAGAGCCGTCCATCTGCTTCGAAAGCAGTGTATTTGCGATCGCTAGAGTGGATGGGGAGCTGGTGGTAGGCGGACTTTAGATCCACCATGGAAAAGACCTTGTATTGTGCGATCCTGTTGACCAGATCGGATATGCGGGGGAGAGGGTATGCGTCAAGCTGCGTAAACCTGTTGATGGTCTGGCTATAATCGATGACCAACCTATGCTTCTCCCCGGTCTTTATAACCACTACTTGAGCTCTCCAGGGACTGTTGCTAGCCTCAATGACACCTTCCCTCAGTAATCGCTGGACCTCTGATCTAATAAAAGTCCGGTCCTGGGCACTGTACCGTCTGCTCCTGGTGGCGATGGGTTTGCAATCCGAGGTGAGGTTCGCAAAGAGGGAAGGTGGATCGACCTTGAGGGTCGCGAGGCTGCAGTCAGTAAGGGGGGGGGGTATAGGGCCGCCGAATTTAAAGGTTAAGCTTTGGAGGTTGCATTGAAAATCTAACCCTAGGCGTGTGGCGGCGCAGACGTGGTGAAGGATGTAGAGTCGGTAATTTTTAAACTCCCTTCCCTGGACCGTGAGGTTCGCTATGCAGAACCCCTTGATCTCCACTGAATGAGACCCGGAGGCCAGGGGGATTTTTTGGTTAACTGGGTGAATGGGGAGAGAACAACACCTTACCGTGTTGGGGTATATGAAGCTCTCCGTGCTCCCAGAGTCGATCAGACAGGATGTTTCATGCCCATTGATGAGCACGGTCGTCGTTGCAGTCGAGAGTGTTCGGGGCCGAGACTGGTCCAGGGTCACCGAGGCTACTCGTGGCAGAAGTTGGATGTTCTCCTCGGGCGGTGTGTGGTCATCCGAGTCGGGGTCTTGAGAGTCCAGCCAAGATTGCGGCGCCCACTGGTCGCACATGGTTGGGGGTGCACAAGGTGGCGGCGCCCATCCATCACTCGTGGTGTCCGAGAGACAAGATGGCGGCACCCAGAGGCCACATGTGGCCCTGAAGGAGGAAGATGGCAGTGCCCGCTGGCCGCACATGGTCCGTGGAGAGGGTTGTGGTGGCGGTCCCAATTTGCCTCCGGAGACCGCAGCGACCGCCCGGGCCTGACATACCGCCACGAAGTGGCCCTTTTTGCCGCATCCTTTGCAGAGGGATGAGTGGGCCGGACAGCGCTGTCGGGGGTGCTTGGCTTGCCCGCAAAAATAGCAGCGGGGCCCCCCGGGGTTGCCTGCTAGTCTCACAGCACAAGCTTGTGGGGGGATGGGGGTGCATCAGAGTCGGTCGCGGGGGGGGTTCCACGCTACCCAAGGGGCTGCCGCGTCGCTGGGGTCGTAAACGCGGTTGTTTCAGGAGGCCACATCCAGGGAGCTAGCAAGGACCCGTGCCTCCTTGAGGCCTAGTGTCTCTTTCTCCAGCAATCGCTGGCGGATTTGGGAGGACAGCATACCTGCAACAAATGCGGCCCAGATCAAAAGTTCTGTGTGGTCGCTGGCCGAAACTTGCGGGCAGTTGCAGTTCCTCCCCAACACCAGGAGCGCACGGTAGAACTCCTCCAGCCATTCCCCAGGGATTTGTCGCCTCGTCGCTCGTAGATGTCGGGCGTAGACCTGGTTTACAGGGCGAATATAGTGTCCTTTCAGCAGATTCATTGCGGCCTCGAAATCGTCCGCGTCCTCGATGAGAGTGTAGATCTCTGGACTCACCCTCGATTGCAGAACTTGCATTTTCTGGTCCTCCGTGGGTGTAATTATGGCCGTCCTGAGATATCCATTGAAACACGCCAGCCAGTGCTTGAAGGTTGCCGCTGAGTTTGCCGCATGGGGACTGAGTTGCAGACACTCCGGCTTGATTCGGAGCTCCATTCTTTAAAATCTAGTGTAATAAATTGATGCTCGATCAATAACTCCAGAAGCGAGATTGGAGACAATTGAAGGCTTTATTACACTAGATGTTTCCCCCAGCAGCGCAGGTACAGAAGGCAGCTGCTGGGGAGACACGGGCTCTTATACTCCGCCTTACTGGGCGGAACCATCAGGCAGGCTTAACCAATGAAAACAGTACCTCCTGCACCAATGGTCTTACAGCATTACAGGGTACCGTAATACCTCTAATACCGACTACCACATAAAGTAAAGTAATCTTTATTGTCACAAGTAGGCTTACATTAACACTGCAATGAAGTTACTGTGAAAATCCCCTAGTCGCCACATTCCGGAGCCTGTTTGGGTACACTGAGGGAGAATTCAGAATGTCCAATTCACCTAACAAGCACGTCTTTCGCGACTTGTGAGAGGAAACCGGAGCACCCAGTGGAAACCCACGCAGACACGGGGAAAACGTGCAGACTCCACACAGACAATGACCCAAGCCGGGAATCGATCCTGGGACCCTGGAGCTGTGCAGCAACAGTGCTAACCACTGTGCTACCATGCCTCCCACACGGACATGCATCTATGCATCTGTCTTTGTGTCTGGCTGCATAAGTGAGGAACAGTCTCCCTCATGCCTCAGTTAACTAATTACTCACCCTTTTTAGTATTCTTTCATATGATGTGAGCAATTCTGGCCAGAGCAGCATTTCTTGTCCATTTCTAATTGCCCTTGAGAAGGTGGTGATGAGCTGTCTCCTTCAATCAACGCAGTCCCTGTGGTGCAGGTACTGTTGCAATATGCCCCCTTTATTTCATAAAAGAACGTCAGTGAGGTGAAGCTGTGTCGCGGCAAATACACACTAAAAACAGTCAGAAGAAATTCCATTGTTCGTCGCCATGATGCGTTAACATTTGTGTTAAAAGGGGCTGTTTAGCACAGGGCTAAATTGCTGGCTTTGAAAGCAGGCCAAGGCAGGCCAGCAGCACGGTTCGATTCCCGTATCAGCCACCCGAACAGGCGCCGGAATGTGGCGACTAGGGGCTTTTCACAGTAACTTCATTTGAAGCCGACCTGTGACAATAAGCGATTTTCATTTCATTTCAATAAGGGACGATGGAACTTCACATGAATGTGTTCACGATTCCTACTCTAACATCTGTCAGCTCAACTTTACCCCACTGACACCACTCATGCACAGGGGTCCTGGGACAAATAACATTGGGAAGACTGGAAGTTACTGTGCACAGCTTTCGTGTACACAGCTTAATGCATTTGCGCGACAAGACGTTAATGCCTCGGATACAAATAACAGGCAACCTATCGGCATGTAGACGGGTTAAGGGTTGTAGCTTTTCAGCTGTAAATTCTGGCCTCACCCTGGATGAACTTTTCCTTAAGCGTAGCCGTCAACATTTCTGGGCACCAATAATCTGGCTCGTCGGAAATCCTTCGGAATGTTTGTTGGTGGACAGGCTCCAATTAGAATATGTAAAAATAGGCTGTAAACGGGGCCCATAAGATCCCCTTTACTGACCCAAGTGACTTTTCATATTTCACATGTTTTCCATTTTAAACAACTGGGGTTGGAAGTGCCATTAATCTCATGATGGAGGTCAAGAGTGACAATAAATGACATTCTTCTCAGCCTGGTAATATTGTGGACCAGTTCAGTTGCTGCGCAGACAATGATTGCAGTAGTTTGTCGTATGGAATGTCAGGCGGAGGCCAGGAGACAGTGTCAGTGTTTTTAAGAACACTGTGTGTAAAGTTTAAAAATAAAACTGATTTGTGTTCCTCTTCCTGCCCACTTTCTACCTGCGCAGGTCGACTGGTGCGTTACAATCGTGCCGCAGGTGATGCACATCCAGGTTGGGGCTGAGGTAGACAGAGGAAGCTTCACTCTGCATCTGACCGTACATGAGAGCCTGGTCCAGACAGTGGGCAAGTACGAAAGGGGAAGTGTTGGGCCCCGGGAGCAACAACTTCTGCCTGATCAGATCAAGAAAATGTGGTGTTGGGTGTTCTAACACACAGAAGAGCCAACACAGTTGCATATGGTACAACACTTGTTTATTTAAACTCACTATTTACAACTTGGTCTTTGCACTCTGCACGTGGGGGGCTCCCTGCTTGTTGTGTTTCAACAGCTCTTTCATGCTTCCTTCTCCCCAGACCTACTGACCTCCAGGTGTCGTGCTCGTGCTTTTTATGTGGTTGGTGTTCTTGTCTGTGATTGGTTGTGGTGTTGTGTACTCTGATTTGCCTGTTAGTGTGTCCATCATGATGTGTGTGTTTGAATATCATGACATCCCCCCTTTTTACAAAGATATGTGCCTACGTGGTAATAAATATGATCGTGACGTGAGTGCATCTAAGAGTGTGTGTGTGTCGTGTGCAGCATGTGTCTATGACGGAACTATGTACATGGGGCGATGTCGAGTGCGTCACATGAATCCAGTTGTACCATAACATAACAGAAATGCGAACGAGAGAAGAAGAAAAAAAATTTTGAACAGTTGTCCAGTCAGACGACATCTGGAACGATAAACAACAACAGGTTATCATGTAAAATTGTCCAACTTATTAAACATATGAACTGTATTATAAGTCCATTCTAATGGGTTTGCGACGAATTCGGGTTGACCGCCTTAAGGGTGGATCAAGAACCACCGGCTGCTGTGCAGGCATGGCCATGGGTGGCGATGGAAAGGGCGTGATGTGCGGCAGCTCCACAAAGTCATCCTCGGAAGCCTGTTGAGGATCTGGCGTGTTGTGTGGCTGTGAACGTGGAAGTCGGCGAAGGGCGCGCCGATTGCGGCGACGCACGGAACCATCCGGCATGCGAACCAGGAACGAGCGGGGAGCCACTTGTCGGAGGACTTCGGCCGGTGCTGACCAGCCACCATACGGTTGATGGACGCGTACTTTGTCTCCGGAGGACAGGGGGGGCAGGTCCGTCGCTCGTGTGTCGTACCGACCTTTCTGGCGATCACGCTGCAGTTGCATGTCCCGAAGAACCGCCTCATGGTCTGTTGTCGGTGCCAGGACGGAAGGTACCGTCGTCCTGAGGGAGCGACCCATTAGTAGCTGCGCTGGCGAGAGGCCCGTGGATAACGGGGCCGATCGATAGGCCAGCAAGGCAAGGTTAAAGTCCGATCCGGCATCAGCCGCCTTGCACAGGAGCCGCTTTGCGATGTGGACACCCTTTTCAGCCTTCCCGTTCGATTGTGGATGCAGAGGGCTGGATGTCACATGAGTGAAACCATATGCTGCGGCAAAGGACGACCATTCACGGCTGGCAAAACAAGGTCCATTGTCTGACATGACAGTCCTTGGAATGCCATGGCGAGCAAACGTTTCCTTGCAGGCCCCAATGACTGCGGACGACGTCAGATCATGGAGAGGCATGACTTCCGGGTAGTTTGAGAAGTAGTCTATAATAACAATGTAATCTCTGCCGAGCGCGTGAAATAGGTCAACACCCACCTTCGCCCAGGGGGACGTCACCATCTCGTGTGGTAGAAGTGTTTCCGGAGGTTGCGCCGGCTGAAACCTCTGACAGGTTGTGCAGTTGAGCACCATGTTGGCTATGTCTTCATTAATACCCGGCCAATATACCGCCGCCCGGGCCCTTCGTCTGCATTTTTCGACACCCAAGTGGCCTTCGTGTAGTTGACGAAGAATCATCTGGCGCACACTGTGTGGAATGACGATCCTATGCGATTTCATAAGGACCCCGTCTATATTGGTGAGATCATCTCGCACATTGTAAAACTGGGGGCACTGCCCTTTTAGCCACCCTTCCGTCATGTGGCGCATCACTCGCTGCAGCAGAGGGTCAGTCGCCGTCTCTGCGCGTATGTGGGCCAGACAAGGATCATCAGCTGGCATATTTGCTGCTGTCAGAGTCACGTGTGCCTCAATTTGACGCACGAACCCCTCCGCATCTGGTGGTGTGCTCACTGCTCGGGAAAGAGTGTCCGCCACTATGAGTTCCTTCCCCGGAGTGTAGATCAGTTCAAAATCGTACCTCCTGAGTTTGAGTAAGATGCGCTGGAGGCGAGGAGTCATGTCGTTCAGGTCTTTGTTAATGATGTTGACCAGGGGGCGGTGGTCAGTTTCGACCGTGAATCGTGGCAGGCCATACACATAGTCGTGGAACTTGTCCAGTCCAGTTAACAAGCCCAGGCATTCTTTTTCGATTTGCGCGTAGCGCTGTTCGGTAGGGGTCATGGCTCGTGAGGCATACGCAACCGGGGCCCATGATGACGTGCTGTCTTTTTGCAGGAGTACCGCTCCAATACCAGATTGGCTGGCGTCTGTTGAGATCTTTGTAGGGCGAGTCGCGTCAAAGAAGGCCAGCACTGGTGCCGTGACCAGTTTGTGCTTGAGCTCCTCCCATTCCTGCTGATGCGACTGGTGCCAGTTGAATTCCGTCGATTTTTTTACGAGATGGCGCATGTTTGTTGTATGAGAAGCCAGGTTGGGAATGAACTTCCCAAGGAAGTTGACCATGCCCAGGAATCTTAAGACAGCCTTCTTGTCAGCCGGTCGTGGCATGGCTGTGATGGCGCTAACCTTGTCTGCATCGGGACGGACCCCGGACCTTGAGATGTGGTCCCCGAGGAATTTCAGCTCCGTCTGGCCGAAAGCACACTTCGCACGGTTGAGACGCAGGCCATTTTGCCGTATGCGGGTGAAGACACGTCGAAGACGATGCATGTGTTCCTGCGGAGTGGTGGACCAAATGATGATATCGTCCACATATACACGTACCCCTTCGATGCCTTCCATCATCTGCTCCATAATGCGGTGGAATACTTCAGATGCCGAAATGATGCCGAATGGCATCCGGTTGTAGCAGAATCTGCCAAAAGGGGTGTTGAATGTGCATAGTCTTCGGCTGGCCGGGTCCAGTTGGATCTGCCAGAATCCTTTGGACGCATCCAATTTAGTGAATATGTTGGCTCGCGCCATCTCGCTGGTGAGGTCTTCTCGTTTTGGGATGGGATAGTGTTCCCGCATGATGTTGTTGTTCAGATCTTTTGGATCTATACATATACGGAGCTCGCCAGAGGGCTTCTTTACACAGACCATGGAGCTGACCCATGGCGTGGGCTCCGTGACCTTGGATAGGACCCCTTGGTCCTGAAGAATCTGCAGTTGTGCCTTGAGGCGGTCTTTGAGAGGCGCAGGAACCCTGCGAGGTGCGTGAACGACAGGGATGGCGTCCGGTCTGAGTCGAATCTTGTACGTGTGTGGCAATGTCCCCATGCCTTCAAAAACCTCCTGGTTGTGAGCGAGGAGGGAATGGAGATTCGCGTGGAACTCAGCATCCGGGAAGTCGGATATCTCATCTGGAGAGAGAGACATGATGCGCTGTACCAGGTGAAGGACCTTACACGCTTGTGCGCCCAGTAACGAGTCCTTTGATGAGCCCACAACTTCGAAGGGGAGTGTGGCCGTGTACCCCTTGTGAGTCACCTGTAGCTGGCAAGATCCTACGGACGGGATAACGTTCCCGTTATAGTCAACCATCTTAAGCCGGGATGGTGTGATGAGTGGTTTGACCTTCATGGCCTGGACTGCAGAGTAAGCAATCAGGTTGGCGGATGCGCCGGTGTCCAGACGGAAGGCGACGCGCGATCGGTTGACCGTCAGGGTGGCACACCACTCATCGTCTGGATTGATGGCATTGACCTTGTTGACATCAATGACGGCAACTCTGAAGTCATCCTGGTCATCTGCATCACTTAACTGGAAGTCTTGATGCGTGGGCTGGACGGTCCTGACTCGTGTGCGAGGTTGTCGAGGATGCGCCGGATCCATGGGTTGAGCCGCACGACAGCGGGCTGCGTAGTGGCCTATCATGGCACATCTGTTGCACTGTTGGTATTTTGCAGGACATTGCCCTTTTAAGTGTAGACCTCCACACTTGCTGCACGTCATGACGTCACGGCGTTCGTTGCGCCACTGCGCATGCGCAGTGCGATCTTGCGGTGGGCGCGCCTGCGCAGTGCGTCCCTCGTTGTGGCCGTTATTCTTGGCGCGCACCTGCGCGGGAGACCGCGAAAAGCGCGGGAAGCGGCCGCTGTCGTCCGGGCCGTGGGGCGGGAAGAAATCGACGGCCTGGATGCGTTCAACGTCGTGGGCGGCCTGGCTTGCCGATTCGACGGCTGGGGACCCCCTCCGTGCCAACTCGGACGCCTGAAATCGGGCAAAACGGCAGGTCGCATTTTCATGGAGGACACAGGCTTCCACAGCAGACGCTAAGGTAAGGCTCTTTATTTTAAGAAGCTGCTGGCGTAGGCCACTGGAGGCAACGCCAAAAACAATCTGGTCCCTGATCATGGACTCTGTGGTGGTGCCGTAACCGCAGGACTGCGCTAGAATCCGGAGGTGCGTCAAAAAGGGTTGAAAAAGCTCCTCCTTACCTTGCAGGCGTTGCTGAAAGATGTATCTTTCGAAAGTTTCGTTTACTTCAGTTTGAAAGTGCTGGTCCATTTTGAGGATGACCGTGTCATATTTGGCCTGGTTTTCGCCTTCCTCGAACACCAGTGAATTAAAGACATCATTTGGGTGGGGGCCTGCGTAGAAGAGGAGCATTGCAATCTTCGAATCATCCGAGACATTCTGTTTTTCGGTGGCACGGATGTACAGGTCAAATCGCTGCCTGTAGAGCTTCCAGTTGGTGCCTAGGTTCCCCGTGACTTGCATCGGCTGCGGTTTGCCGGTGTGGTCCATGTCCAGAATGGCAGGTTGGTAGGCAGGTATCGATCCACTCCTGTACCATGTGGTGTTGGGTGTTCTAACACACAGAAGAGCCAACACAGTTGCATATGGTACAACACTTGTTTATTTAAACTCACTATTTACAACTTGGTCTTTGCACTCTGCACGTGGGGGGCTCCCTGCTTGTTGTGTTTCAACAGCTCTTTCATGCTTCCTTCTCCCCAGACCTACTGACCTCCAGGTGTCGTGCTCGTGCTTTTTATGTGGTTGGTGTTCTTGTCTGTGATTGGTTGTGGTGTTGTGTACTCTGATTTGCCTGTTAGTGTGTCCATCATGATGTGTGTGTTTGAATATCATGACAGAAAAGAAACGCAAAGAGCTGTTTTCACGAAGGTGGAATGCGCAAGAAACACAAAGTCACCTAACATGCATGTGCAATCTTCCAATTGGGCACATCACAGCCTCCTGGGCTCAGCAGTGAGTTCAAACAACTTCAGACGATGGACTCTGTCCTCCATTTTGATTTTTTTTGCCGAGTCTCAGCCTGGGTCTTGTTTTCATGTTTTTGCTTTCAGGCAGAGCTGTTCATTATTCTGCCATTAACACTCACTCCGGACCCAATGCTTCCTTATAACCATGACAATGCCCTTTGTCTTTTGTTCTGCGGCATTAATCTCACCCGCCCTCTCCCCATCCCAGACCTGCCCTTTTACTCTTCCACCCCCCCCCCCCCCCATCTCCCTTTCGACGGCAGAAACCCCCGCCTCATTTCTACCTCTCTTCAGCTCCGAGGAAGGGTTGCATCCCACTCGAGACGCCAACTCTGTTTCTCTCTCTCCACGGACGTTGTCAGACTGGCAAGAGTTTCCCCGGCACTTTTTCTGTTTTTAGTTTAGATCTCTAGCAGCTGCAGTATTTTGCTTTTATTTTAACGAGTTTGATCCCTGGCGAGTTGTTTCTTTAAGGAGCTGGATACAGATACAGGGCCGTAAATTCCTCGCAAGGCGAGTGCCTGCTCTCAGTCATTTTGTCACTCAAAGCTGTTGGTGAACTTTTCCACGGAGGGGGAGGGAGAAAGAGGGAAAGATACAGTGAGTTACCCTGGATACACTTGCATGTTGCCAAGAATAATAATAGACCACCAGCTCAAAACAGTTTGAATATGTACAAAGGAACGAGCCTGTATTAACTGGGTTTTGCAATCAGATACAGAAAGATTACACTCGTTCTAAGGCAGGCACTGAACTCCAATAGAATTGATTGTTGGCAGAAGATGCACAAAGGTTGGGTTTATGTAAATAGAAAAATAATGATGGCAAAAGGCAGAAATGCCAACATTTAAGTCACCATTGGGCTTGGTTCATGTGAAGCCGGTTGCAAAGACAGACAGAGGGCTAACTAACAGCAGGGCCCATCGCACCAGGAGGTTCCCAGGCTCTGGCTACTCCCAATCTTTGTCTGAAGCATCATCCAGGAAATTGGATCACACCCGGGTTGGGGGCGTTCCCGGGGGCAAAGCTTTTTTAAAAATTTAAAGTACCCAATGTGGTGAACCACTGTAATAGGGGATGTAAGGTCGGACCTGCACTACAGGTTCGCCGGTAGCTCCTGCCGGCTGGCTCCGCCCAGGGAGAACTGTATAAATATGCATGACCTCCAGTGCCCTGCCATTTCGCCAGCTGCAGCAGGAGGCCTCGCCTCTGACTGTAATAAAGCCACAGTTGTCCCCAACTTTAGTCTTTGTGCAATTGATCGTGCATCACCCAATTCATTTTCTCCAATTCAGTGGCAATTTAGTGTGGTCAATCCACATCTTTGGGCTGGGGGGGCGAAACCCACGCAGACACGGGGAGAATGTGCAAACTCCACACGGGCAGTGACCCGGGGCCGGGATCGAACCTGGGACCTTGGCACCGTGAGGCAGCAATGCTAACGACTGGGCCACTATGCCGCGCCCCCCCCCCCCCCCCAGGGACAATGCTGATGGCAGGGGAAGGAGCAAAATCAGCCAGTTGGCATGGCAACTGAAGGCTTCCAGTGAGCCTGAAAAGAAGAAAGGTGGGGTAGTGGGGTGGGGGAGGTGAGGGACAAAGTGTGTGTGTGGGGGGGGGGGGGGACAAGCAGTAAACGGCAGTGTTAATGGGGAGCTATAACAGATTGCCTGATCAATTAGCTGATTGCTGTTTGTGTGGGAGCTTGCTGCGGGCAGTTTGGCCACCGGATGTGCCATCGTTTGGATGGGACATTTAAACTGAGAGCCCATCAGCCCTCTCAGTTCAATGTAAACAGACAGCATTAATGGAGGAGGGGAGCTCTCCCCGCTGTGTTACCCAACATTTATCCCTCAATCAACTTCACTAAAAACAAGATTATCTGATCTTAACAGAGGAGGATCAGAGGGGGTAAAAGAGCTGGCGAGAAGAGAATACTTTCATAGGACTGAGAGACAATTAGAATGTAGGGTTTACAATTGAATGGCAATAATGGAGAATTGGCTTGTGGTAGTCACCACTGTTTTATATTGTATATACTGCACTGCATACGAGGGTATTACGGTAAGGCCCCTGTACTACAGGTACGGGGGTAGATCCCTGCCTGCTGACTCCGCCCAGTAGGCGGAGTATAAATGTGTGTGCTCTCCGAACTGCAGCCATTTCGACAGCAGCTGTAGGAGGCCACACATCTCAGTATAATAAAGCCTCGATTACTCTCTACTCTCGTCTCATCGTAATTGATAGCGCATCATGGCTCAAACGAGGGGAATAATGGCACCTAAAACGTGTTCAGGAAAGACAGGGAGGAGGAGATAGCAGAGGAGGGGTAGTGGGAAATGACAGCATTGATCTAAGATATTGGGTGGAATCTTGATGATGCGACCATCAATTCACTGAGAGACACGTTGAGAAGTAAACCGTGGTTTTAATCAGCTTACAACTGAGCCTGCCTGTGACCGGTACAACAATGAATGTGGCCCCGCAGGTCAGCTGCCTTTATACTTCCTGTAAGGGGTGGAGCCATGGGCAAGCCCGTACATGCCCCGACATATCCCCCTGTGGGTGAAGCCGTACAATGGCCCATAGGGGGAGCTCACAGGGTTAAACACATAACGTAACACGATACAGCAGTAACATGATATCACAGTGCACTGGTGAATTAACAGTAGTTCCATTCACCACATTCACCCCTTGTTTAAAAAATGAAGTCCGGGGGGGGTGACGGGTTTACAGATTCAGTCGGTCTGGTGCCCGGATCGTACGTTGCGACCGCCGAACCACTGGTGTTGCAGCCGTTTCGGGTGGCTGCGGAGCTGGGCCCGGATCAGGCACAGGCGTGGACTCCTGGAGCGGCTCTTCCGGAGCTTCATTCCTGTGGTCCGGTGCAGCGGGTGGGAGGGAGCGCGAGAACCATATCGGGGTAGGGGCGCTGAACATGGGAGGTTGGATAGGGGTGTCTGATATACGCATAGTGTGGGTTGGAGTGCAGGAGCTGGACCCTCTCTACCAGGGGGTCGGTCTTATGGCTCCAAACATGTTTTCGGAGGAGGACTGGACCCGGTGTCATCAGCCAGGGCGGAAGCGAGGCCCCTGAGGTAGCTCCCCTAGGGAAAACAAACAAGCGGTCATGAGGGGTCTGATTTGTGGCCGTGCAAAGGAGGGACCTAATAGAGTGGAGCGCAGCGGGGAGGACCTCCTGCCAGTGAGAATCCAGGAGATTCCTGGACCGTAGGGTCAGTCGCGTTCTCCCTCTCCACCTGCCCGTTTCCCCTGGGGTTATAACTGGTAGTCTTGCTCGAGGCGATGCCCTTACTGAGCAGGTACTGACGCAGTTCGTCGCTCATGAACGACGAGCCCCTGTCGCTGTGGACATAGCTGGGGAAACCGAACAGGGTGAAGACACTATGCAGGGCTTTGATGACTGTGGGAGTGGTCATATCGGGGCAGGGAATGGTGAACGGAAAACGGGAGAACTCGTCTATGATGTTCAGGAAGTACGTGTTGCGATTATTGGAGGGGAGGGGCCCTTTGAAATCGATACTAAGGCGTTCAAAGGGCCGGGTCACCTTTACCAGGTGGGCCTTATCTGGTCGATAGAAGTGCGGTTTACACTCCGCACAGATTTGGCAGTCCCTGGTTACAGCTTTGACCTCCTCGATGGAGTAGGGCAGGTTGCGGGCTTGATGTAGTGGGCGAGCCGGGTGACCCCCGGGTGGCAGAGGTCATCATGGATAGCACGTAATCGTTCATCTTGCGCGCTGGCGCACATGCCGTGGGACAGGGCATCTGGGGGCCCGTTGAGCTTCCCAGGACGATATACTATATCGTAGTTATAGGTGGAGAGTTCGATCCTCCACCTCAAGATCTTGTCATTCTTGATCTTGCCCCGCTGCGTATTATCAAACATGAAGGCAACCGATCGTTGGTCGGTGATGAGGGTAAACCTCCTACCAGCGAGGTAGTGCCTCCAGTGCCGTACGGCTTCCACGATGGCTTGGGCTTCTTTTTCGACCGAGGAGTGTCGAATTTCAGAGGTGGTGAGGGTGCGGGAAAAGAACGCTACCGGTCTGCCTGCTTGGTTGAGAGTGGCGGCGAGAGCGACCTCTGAGGCATCGCTCTCCACCTGGAAGGGGACGGACTCGTTCACCGCGCACATCGCAGCTTTGGTGATGTCTGCCTTGATGCAGTTGAAGACCTGGCAGGCCTCGGCTGCCAGTGGAAAAATGGTGGCCTTAAATAGTGGGCGGGCTTTGTCCGCATACTGGGGGACCCACTGGGCGTAATAGGAGAAAAATCCAAGGCACCTCTTCAGGGCCTTGGGGCAGTGAGGGAGAGGGAATTGGAGGAGGGGGCGCATACGGTCAGGGTCGGGCCCTAGGACCCCGTTTTCCACGACGTAGCCGAGGATGGCTAGCCTGGTTGTGCGGAAAATGCATTTCTCCTTGTTGTAGGTGAGCTTGAGTTTTTGGGCAGTTTGGAGAAATCGGTGGAGGTTGGCGTCGTGGTCCTGCTGATCATGGCCGCAGATGGTGACATTGTCCAAGTACGGAAACGTGACCCGCAGCCCGTACTGGTCCATCATTCGGTCCATTGCTCGTTGGAACACCGAAACACCGTTTGTGACGCCAAAGGGGACCCGGAGGAAATGGAAAAGGCGGCCGTCTGCCTCAAACGCCGTGTAGTGGCGGTCCTCCGGGCGGATTGGGAGCTGGTGGTATGCAGACTTCAGATCTACCGTAGAGAACACGTGGTAGTGCGTGATCTGATTTACCAAGTCTGCAATCTGGAGAATGGGGTACGCATCGAGTTGCGTAAAGCGGTTAATGGTCTGGCTGTAATCAACCACAATCCGGAACTTTTCCCCGGTCTTGACGACCACCACCTGAGCTCTCCAGGGGCTATTGCTGGCTTCTATGACCCCTTCCCGCAAGAGACGCTGGACCTCTGACCTAATGAACGTCCTGTCCTGCATACTATACCGCCTGCTTCTGGTGGCTATTGGCTTACAATCGGCGGTGAGGTTCGCAAAGATTTTTAGGGTCGCGAGGCTGCATTTGGTGAGCGGGACAGGGGCCCCCGAATTTAAGAGTTAGGCTCCTGAGGTTGCACTGAAAGTCGAGTCCAAAGAGGAGAGGAGCGCAGAGGTCTGGGAGCACATATAGTTTAAAATTAGCGAACTCAGCGCCCTGGATCGCTAGGGTTGCAGTAGTGCACCCTTGAATTTGCACCGAGTGCGACCCAGAGGCGAGGGAGATAGTTTGTCTCGTCGGGAATATTGGGAGCGAACAACGTCTTACCATGTCCGGGTGAATGAAGCTCTCTGTGTTCCCGGAGTCGCAAAGGCAAGGTGTCTCGTACCCGTTTACCCGGGCGACCATCATGGAGCTCCGGAGGTGCTTCGGTCGCGACTGGTCCAGGGTGACCGCGCTGAGCTGGGGGTAGCCGTCGGCGTGATCGGAGGTGCTGGGGCGGCCCCGCGATGACTGCTGTCCATGTCGTGCGTGCATCTCGGGCAGTGTAGCAGATGGCGGGCAAGATGGCGGCCCCCATTGGTCAAGCGTGGCGGGCGGTGAGGACGATGGCGTCCAAGATGGTGGCCCCCATGGATCGCACATGGCCGGCCGTGTGGGGGAGGATGGCCAAGATGGCGGCCCCCATGAGTCGCACGTGTTGTGCGGAGGCGGAGTCGGCAGACACGCTGCCACTTTGCGGGGTCTGCGGGCCTGTGGGTCTGTGGATCGGGTCTGTGAGTTCGAGTTTTTAGACCTGGCCAGGCAGACCTTGGCGAAGTGTCCTTTTCGCCCGCAGTTACTACAGTTCGCGTTGCGGGCCGGGCAGTGCTGTCGGGGGTGTTGGGACTGGCCGCAAAAACAGCAGGGTAGCCCCCATGATGGGCGGGCGGCCGCGCGGCACAAGCCTGGGGTAGTCTCTGGTCGGGGACCCACGAGGGGGTTGCGTGGTCAGCGGGGAACACAGTAAGTTCTGAAACGCGACCTCCAGAGAGGTAGCTAGTGTTACCGTGTCCTCCAGGTCCTGGGCCCCTTTTTCGAGCAGGCGCTGTCTTACATAGTTCAATCGGACCCCCGCCACGTAAACGTCTCGGATATGCTGAGGGGCCGTAACGGCCTGGTAGTAACAGTTGCGCGCGAGGGCTTTGAGGTCACGTAGGTAGTCATCTAGCGACTCCCCGGGGCGCTGGCGGCGAGTGGTGAAGATGTGTTGCGTGTAGACCTCGTTCACGGGCCGTACATATATGCGTTCGAGTAGTGCGAGGGCCTCTGTATAGGACGCGGTGCCGTCGAGCTGGACAGAAATACGATGGCTCACCCGTGCGTGGAGAAGACTCAGTTTCTGTTCGTCAGTGACGGATGGCGTAGACGATGCGGCGAGATAGGCCTTGAAGCGTCGAAGCCAGTGCAAAAAAAATTCTCTCGCCTCCGCGGCCTGTGGATCGAGTTCCAGTCTATCAGGTTTGAGGGCTGATTCCATAGTAGTATTTTAAGCTGATTAAATTGATGCGACCATCAATTCACTGAGAGACACGTTGAGAAGTAAACCGTGGTTTTAATCAGCTTACAACTGAGCCTGCCTGTGACCGGTACAACAATGAATGCGGCCCCGCAGGTCAGCTGCATTTATACTTCCTGTAAGGGGTGGAGCCATGGGCGAGCCCGTACATGCCCCGACATATCCCCCTGTGGGTGAAGCCGTACAATGGCCCATAGGGGGAGCCCACAGGGTTAAACACATAACGTAACACGATACAGCAGTAACATGATATCACAGCGCACTGGTGAATTAATAGTAGTTCCATTCACCACACTTGTGAAGGTGATTGGGAGTCTGAGCTGCCGGCTGGAGAACTGGTGAGAGTATATTTCCAAGTCAGGGTGGTGAGTGACTTGGAGGGCAACCTGCAGGTGGTGGGGTTCCCAGGTATCTGCTGCTCTTTTCCCTCTAGATGGTAGTGGTCGTGGGTTTGGAAGGTGCTGTCTAAGGAATCTTGGTGCGTTACTGAAGTGCATCTTATAGATGGTACACACGGCTGCCACTGTTCATCGGTGGTGGAGGGTTTGAATGTTGTGGAAGGAGGAGCAATTAAGCAACTTCTTTGCCCTGGATGATGTCGAACCTCTTGAGTATTGAAAGGCTACCACCGAACCTGCAGACCTTTGTAGTGTGGGAGGAAAGCGGAGCACCCCGGGGGAAACCCATGCAGACACGGGGAAAACGTGCAAACTGCACACAGACAGTGACCCAAGGCCGGGATCAAACCCGGATCCCTGGCGCTGTGAGGCAGCAGTGCTAACCACTGTGCTGCCCGTGATGCCAGTGGGTGGGGGGGGGAATGGGGTTAGGGATGGGCTTTCTGTGAGCCCCTCCCATCCCGATGCCAGGTCCTTCTGTACAAGAGACCCCCCCCCTCACCCCCACCTCCTCCAGCCTCCAGGGTCTTGCAGTTTTCGGTGCTGTACTGATGCCATAGTGAACCCAGGAGACCCCTGGCCGCCACTGGGTGAATGCCAGCAGCAACGGGATGAGGCCCACTAGTGGGTATTAATTAAAGGTGCCAATTGGTGGTGGGACAGGAAGTCTGTCCATGGGCCTTCCAGTCACGGACTTAATTGGGTGGAGGCTGGCATATGGTAGGGGTATCACCCTACCACCTGATTAAATGCCCCCCCCTCACCAAAGCTACCATAAAGGGTACAAGATTCCACCCACTGGGCCAGCACTAGTAAGCGATGATTTACCGCAGCACTCAAACGCAGATCTATTTGAAAATCCACTTCCTGCTCCATGGGCCAATGTATATTTACCTGAATCAAGGAACAATCGAGGACCTCCGCAATGCTGAGGTCGTGAAAAACTCGGTATTTTTGTTCCTCTTTTAAAAAAATAAATTTAGAGTACCCAATTATGTTTTTTCCAAAATAAGGGGCAATTTAGTGTGGCAATTTAGGGCAGCACAGTCGCATTGTGGTTAGCACAATTTCTTCACAGCTCCAGGGTCTCAGGTTCGATTCCCGGCTTGGGTCACTGTCTGTGCGGAGTTTACACGTTCTCCCCGTGTGTGCGTGGGTTTTCTCCGGGTGCTCCGGTTTCCTCCCACAGTCCAAAGATGTGCAGGTTAGGTGGATTGACCGTGATCAATTGCCCCAGGTGTCCAAAATTGCCCTTAGTGTTGGGTGGGGTTACTGGGTTATGGGGATAGGGTGGAGGTGTGGACCTTGGGTAGGGTGCTCTTTCCAATAGCCGGCGCAGACTCGATGGGCCGAATGCCTCCTTCTGCACTGTAAATTTGATCTATAATCCACCAACTCTGCACATCTTTGGGTTGTGGGGGTGAAACCCAAGCAGACACTGGGAGAATGTGCAAACTCCACACGGACACTGACCCAGGGCCGGGATCGAATCGCTCAAGACTCGGTATTAATGCAAGTTCTTTCTTACCTCCATTACTTGGATGGAGTATCTGAGACTTACTGTTGTTGAATAGTCAATGCCTTCAACAGGGGAGGAAAGCTGAGGCAAACATTGTGCTGGCATATAGCAGACTGGAATGAAGCATGAAGGAGGGAGTTAATTGTCGAGTAAGCATTAAGGCCCACAATCACCACCCACCAATCATTGCCCAGCGCTATCTTTTTAAGATGTTTTTAATATCATACTTTGCATTGGCCTTGGCAACCTGCTCCAACTTTCTGTAATTAGTGATCCTACCTCTCAGCATGGAGCAGCGATGCACCAGCTGTAAACTTCCCCGAGTGTTTTGATGGTTTAAACATGCGAACCACCTGGAGGGTTTAGCAATCGTGACATGTAACAATGAGCAGCCAGAAGGGACAGAGGCAAGTGCAGGATCCACCCAGGGATGAGGGGCGAATACTCCGGTGCTGGAAAGACAAAAATAAAAGTCTGCATAAGGATCCTCAGCAGGGAATTGAGCCACACAGACTCCTGGGGACTGTCCAGGGTTTGATTTAATCTGTTAGTGGGGGCTGGAGTGAGTAGATGAGCTGGTGCCCTCTGGACAAGTCCACGCGAGGATAGGCTCATCACGATTGCGGTGTGATAGCCGAGGTGGTTAAATATCTCCATTGATGTTTCGAGATGTTTCATTACATTAACTTAAAAAATAGGTTTGTGGGGCGGCACGGTGGCGCAGTGGGTTAGCACTGCTGCTTCACGGTGCTGAGGATCCGGGTTCGATCCCGGCCCCGGGTCACTGTCCGTGTGGAGCTTGCACGTTCTCCCCGCGTCTGCGTGGGTCTCACCCCCACAACCCAAAGATGTGCCGTTAGTACATTTCTTTGTTCTTTTGTACATTTCTTTGTTCTTTTAGAAGATTGTAGTTTAGTCGGGCAGTATGGTCGGCACGGGCTTGGAGGGCCGAAGGGCCTGTTCCTGTGCTGTACATTTCTTTGTTCTTTGTTCTTTGTAGGTGGATTGGCCGCGCTAAATTGTCCCTTGATTGTAAAAAAATAATTGGGTACTCCAAATTTATTTTTAAAAGTTTCTGTTGTTGTCGCCTGAACACACATTTTAGAGAAAATAGAACAAATTAGGTTAGATTGTTTGAGGATCTGTGTTTTAAGGATCTGTAACTTTGTTTAACGGGGCCCTGCCTTCATTAAAAGCAGAACTCATTAGTAGAGTTTTGTGTTCATGGAGGTTGGGGGGGGTGGGGGGGGGGGAGGTGCAGCAGCTTCCTCAACTGAGGCAGCCATGCACTCGGAGTGGACTGATCCCCCTCTCACGTTGTTGCAAACAACACCGATTTATTGAAGTTTTTTGCTCCTAATGGTGAAACCCCTTTAACAGTTCAATGAAAATTGTAATCTGCATGAAGACCATTCGAATGAAACACAGAACATGGAACATACAGTGCAGAAGGAGGCCATTCGGCCCATCGAGTCTGCACCGACCCTCACTTCCACCCTATCCCCGTAACCCAATAACCCCTCCTAACCTTCTTGGTCACGAATGGCAATGTATCACGGCCAATCCACCTAACCTGCACGTCTTTGGACTGGACTGTGGGAGAAAACCGGAGCACCCGGAGGAAACCCACGCAGACACGGGGAGAACGTGCAGACTCCGCACAGACAGTGACCCAAGCCGGGAATCGAACCTGGGACCCTGGAGCTGTGAAGCCACAGTGCCAATCACTTGTGCTACTGTGCTGCCCTAGCTCGGTTCCCACAGAGCTAGGCTTGGAGAACAGGGCTGTGTGCATGAGTTTTAAATATAATTGATGCGTTGCATGTGAAGAATGGAGAGAGCTTTTGCGGTGATATGGAGCTGTGTTACATCCCTCAGAAATATCCCCAAGCAATCTACATATCATGAAGGATTTTAAAAATGCGATGAGTGTTATTTGAAGCTTCGGCCTCGGTCCAGTTGGTAACTGTCTTCCATCGGAGTCAGAAGGTTGTGGCTTCATACCCCATTCCAGAAAGGTGAGAGCATGATCCAGGCTGACAATCCCGTTGCCAGTACTGAGTGAGTGCTGTACTGTTAGCAGTACTGTCATCTGGAGAAACCAAAATAAAGGCATGCCTTCACACAGAGCTTTACATGACTTGCCAAAGCACTTTAAACACACTTAAATACTTTAAAAAAAAATTTGGGGGAGTACCAATTCATTTTTTCCAATTCAGGGGCAATTTAGTGTGGGCAACAGGGTAGCACAGTGGTTAGCACAGTTGGTTCACAGCTCCAGGATCCCAGGTTCGATTCCCAGCTTGCGTCGCTGTCTGTGTCAGAGTCTGCACGTTCTCCCCGTCTGTGCGTGGGTTTCCTCCGGGTGCTCCGGTTTCCTCCCACAAAGATGTGCAGGGTAGGTGGATTGGACATGCTGAATTGCCCTTAGGTTAAATGGGGTTACTGGTTTACGGGGATAGGGTGGAGGTGAGGGCTTAAGTGGGGTGCTCTTTCCAAGAGCCGGTGTAGACCCGATGGGCCAAATGGCCTCTTCTGCATTGTAAATTCTATGATCTATGATCTAATTCACCTACCCTGCACATCTTTGGGTTGTGTTAGCCCTGCAGCCTCACGCGCTGAGGTCCCATGTTCGATCCCGACTCTGGGTCACTGTCCGTGTGGAGTTTGCACATTCTCCCCGTGTTTGCGTGGGTTTCACCCCCACAACAACAAAGATGTGCAGGGTAGGTGGATTGGCCGCGCTAAATTGCCCCTTAATTGGAAAAAATGAATTGGGTACACAAAATTTATAATTAAAAAAAAATCTTTGGGTTCTGGGGGAAAACCCACGCAAACACGGGGCGAATGTGCAAACTCCACACGGACAGTGACCCAGGGCGGGATCGAACCTGTTCAATGAAATTATTTTAAGTGTAGCCATAGCAGTAATTTCAGAAACATAGCAGCCAATTTACTAAGCCCCTACAAACGGAAATGTGAAAATGGCCAGTGGTTTATTTTTATACCTTGTTGAATGACGGATAAATATTGTCCAGGACACCGGGGATAACTCCCCTGCTCTTCTTTAAATAGTGCCAGTGATGCACGATCAATTGCACAAAGATTAAAGTTGGGTACAACTGTGGCTTTATTACAGTCAGATGCGAGGCCTCCTGCTGCAGCTGGCGAAATGGCAGGGCACTGGAGGTCATGCATATTTATACAGTTCACCGTGGGCGGAGCCAGCCGGCAGGAGTCACCTGTGAACCTGTAGTGCAGGTCCTACCTTACATCTCCTATTACAGTGGTTCACCACATTCAACCCCTGTTAAAAATGAGTCCGGCGGGGGTGATGTGAGACTATATGCAATTAGTGCGATTATGTACAGTGGTAGGGAAAAGAAAAGTCCATGTTGACGGTCCGGAGTCCGTCAAAGGTTCAGCCGGTCCGGTGCTTTGGTGCTTCGTTGGGAGCGGCGTAACGGTGGCGGCGAAGTCGGTGCTGGCGGTGGTGGAGGTGGCACCGATGGCGGTGGTGGCGGTGCTGATGCTGGCCAGTCATCGGGGAACTCCGGGAGCGTGCAAAGTCCTCTTCGTCTTCTTGTGCGGAAAAGGGGAGGGGGGTGGTCTGGTGGTGTCAATATTGGCGGCGCGGTGGGAGGGGGGGGGCGCATTGGTGGGGGGGGGGGGGTGTTGGGGTGGAAACTGACTGTGCCAGGTCCCTGAGTGAGACAGTATCTTGGCGGCCGTCGGGGAACTCAACGTAGGCATATTGAGGGTTGGCGTGGAGCAGGTGAACCCTGTCCACCAAGGGGTCCGCCTTGTGGAGTCGGACATGCCTACGGAGGAGGGCCGGTCCTGGGGCTGCGAGCCAAGTCGGGAGCGACACCCCGGATGTGGACTTCCTGGGGAAGGTAAAAACACGTTCATGGGGTGTGTTTTTAGTGGCGGTGCACAATATTGACCGGATGGAGTGTAGAGCGTCAGGGAGGACCTCCTGCCAGCGAGAGGCTGCGAGGTTCCTGGACCGTAGGACCAGCTGGACGGCCCTCCAAACCATCCCTCCCATTCTCCCGTTCTACTTGCCCGTTTCCCCGGTGGTTGTTGCTGGTCGTCCTGCTGGAGGCGATACCCCTGCTGAGCAGGAACTGACGCAGCTCATCGCTCATGAATGAGGATCCCCTGTCACCGTGTATGTAGGCGGGGAAACCAAACAGAGCCAAGATGGTGCTGAGGGCCTTGATGACGGTGGCAGATGTCATATTGGGGCATGGGATGGCGAAGGGGAATCTGGAGTACTCGTCGACCTCACTGAGAATGTACGTGTTACGGTCGGTGGAGGGGAGGGGAGCTTTGAAATCCATGCTGAGGCGTTCAAAGGGGCGGGACGCCTTCATCAGGCGCGCACGGTCTGGCCGGTAGAAGTACGGCTTGCACTCCGCGCAGACCTGGCAATCCCTGGTGACTGTCCTTACTTCCTCGACGGAGTAGGGCAGATTGCGAGCTTTGACCAGATGGTACAATCGAGTGACCCCCGGGTGACAAAGGCTGTCGTGTAGGGCCCGGAGTTGGTCCACTTGTGCGCTGGCACGTGTACCTTGGGAGAGGGCGTCTGGGGGCTCGTTGAGTTTACCGGGGCGATACAAGATCACCGCAAGATTTTATCATTTTTGATCTTGCCCCGCTGTGTGTTATTGAACATGAAGGCTACCGACTGTTGGACCGTAAGGAGAATGAATCTCTTACCGGCCAGGTAATGCCTGCAATGCCGCACAGCTTCAACGATAGCTTAGGCCTCCTTTTCGACGGACGAGTGTCAAATTTCAGAGGCATGAGGGGTGCGGGAAAAGAATGCCACGGGCCTGCCTGCTTGGTTTAGAGTGGCGGCAAGTGCGACGTCTGAAGAATCGCTTTCTACCTGGAAGGGCAGTGACTCGTCCACTGCGCGCATCCCGGCCTTGGCGATGTCTGCTCTGATGCGGGCGAAAGCGTGTTGTGCCTCGGCCGTGAGGGGGAATTCGGTGGACTGAATGAGTGGGAGGGCCTTGTCAGCATAGTTTGGGACCCACTGTGCAAAGAACCCCAGATAGCGTTTGAGAGCCTCGGGGCAGTGGGGGAGGGGAAGTTCCATGAGGGGGCGCATCCGGTCGGGGTCGGGCCCGAGAAGTCCGTTTTGGACTACATAGCCGAGAATGGCTAACTGGGTCGTGCTGAACACACACTTCTCTTTGTTATAGGTCAGGTTGAGAAGAGTGGCAGTGCGGAGGAATTTATCGAGGTTGGCATCATGGTCCTGCTGGTCATGGTCGCAGGTGGTGACATTATCTAAGTACGGAAAGGTGGCCCGCAAACCGTACTGGCTGACCATTCGGTCCATCGCTCTTTGGAAGACCGAGACCCCATTTGTGACACCGAAAGGGACCCTCAGGAAGTGGTAGAGGCGACCGTCCGCCTCGAAGGCCGTGTATGGCCGGTCCGACTTCCGGATGGGGAGCTGGTGGTAGGCGGATTTCAGGTCAATTGTTGAGAAGACCCGGTACTGCGCAATCTGATTGACCATATCAGATATGCGTGGGAGGGGGTACGCGTCGAGCTGCGTGTACCGATTGATGGTCTGGCTATAGTCCACGACCATCCTGTGTTTCTCCCCAGTTTTAACCACTACCACTTGGGCTCTCCAGGGGCTGGCCTCGATAATACGGTAAGGGTGCTAAGGGCCCGCCGAATTTGAGGGTGAGGGTGAGGCTCTGGAGGTTGCACTGGAAGTCCAGGCCCAACAGAAGTGCAGCGCAGAGATTAGGAAGGACATAGAGGCGGAAGTTACTAAATTCTACGCCCTGGACCGTGAGGGTGACTGTACAAAAGCCTCGGATCGGGACTGAGTGGGATCCGGAGGCTAGGGAGATCCTTTGATTGGCAGGGTGAACCGCGAGGGAGCAGCGCCTTACCGTATTTGGGTGAACAAAGCTTTCGGTGCTCCCGGAGTCCAGCAGGCACGCGGTCGCGTGGCCGTTGATTTTAACCGTCGTCGACACAGTGGCCAGGTTGTGCGGGCGAGATTGGTCCAGCGTCATCGAAGCGAGCTGCGGGTAGCCATCGGGTGCTTCGGGTGGCGAGCGTGTGCGGTTCTGATGTCGGGCTGTCCGGGAACCCTGTGGGGGACAAGATGGCGGCGCCCATTGTGCACACAATGCGGGGTCGGGACAAGATGGCGGCACCCATGGGGCGCACGTGGCCGAAGGGGGACAAGATGGTGGCACCCATTGGTCGCACATGGACCCGGGAGGAGAAGATGGCGGCTCTCATCGTGCGTCTGGCGTGGGGGAGGGGATGATAGCGGGCACGATCGCAGCGACTGCACGGGCCTGGCACACAGCCGCGAAGTGGCCCTTTTTACTGCAGGCTTTACAAACTGCAATGTGGGCTGGGCAGTTTTGGCGGGGGTGCTTCTGCTGACCGCAGAAGTAGAAGCGGGGAGCCCCGGGTTGCGCAAATCGGCGCAGGCGCAGGCATATTGGGAAGGCAGGGCCCTGGCTGAGGAGGCCGTCGGCGGGGTCCAGGAGGGGTAGGAAGGAGTAGAAGGGTGGGCAGTGCAGCGGGAGGGGTACGATTGTACGTTACGGGATGCGACTGACATGGAGAGCGCCAAGGTTTTCGTCTCCGCCAGTTCGAATGTGGCCCCTTCCAGTAATCATTCTCGGATGCGGTCCAACGCAATCCCCGTCACGAAGGCATCGCGCATGAGGAGAATTGCGTGTTTGGCGGCCGTAACGGTCTGACAGTCACAGTCCCGGACGACATTTTAAAAAATGGTGCCTTGATCTCTCAACCCCCCCCAATGCCTCAACTCACCTACAAGAGTCCCCCCCCCCCCGTCCCCATCCCCCGCACCCCACCCCAGCACCCCACTTCAAGGCCCGATCCCCAGCATGGGCAAATTGTCAGCTTGGCACCCTGGCACTGCCAGCTTGGCAGTGCCCATGCCACCTGAGCACCCTGGCAGAGCTACAGTGCAGGAAATGAGACTGAGTGCGGCCTCAGGGGAGAACACCCTGCTGGTCCACCCCCCAAAAACAGAGTGTCGTTAGATAGCAGAGTCATTCCCGCCGCTTGTAATGTTGGGAATGACCCCTGGATTCCCATCCCGAACGGACTCTGTTTTCTTTTGCTTAGATCCGGCCTATATTTTTATGAAATATATTTTATTATCTTTGTACTTTCTAAAATTTACATTTTGTGTAAGAATGACTGAAGCCATGTCTGACTGTGACTTTCAAACAAAGGAAACTTTCTGGCAGTCACAGCGAAGCTGCCACCTCATTATCTGAAGGAACAGCAACGACCCAGTGAATGACAGATAACAAATGGAATTATACAAAGGTCAATTACATTCCCTAAGCCAGGCCTGGCCAACAGAGACTACAGACCTGCTAGGACAAAGGACCCTGCAACCTCCTTTCAAATTCTTAATGGTTGAAACATTAACAATCCCAAGAATCCAGGCAAATGTACCTCCTTTGTCAAAGCAAAAGTGGAGAGAAAGAAGTCACATGACCCCTCCAGCTGGAAGAACCAGTCGGACTGTCTTGCTATATGGCCAATCAGTTTGTTACCTGTCATCTAGCAAATAGCAGCTCAGAACCAGAGCTCAATGCATGTGCATGCCTGACCCTCATCTCTATGGATCTGGACTTCTATTTCATTGCCTACAAGACTAATGTACCTCCACGTACCAAGTTTATTGTGGATGTTATCTCTGCTGAATCTCTGTTATCCAGCATCAGTCTTGAACCTGCTGACTTCTATGGCATGGTAGCACAGTGGTAAGCACCGTTGCTTCACAGCGCCAGGGTCCCAGGTTCGATTCCCGCTTAGGTCACTGTCTGTGCGGAATCTGCACATTCTACCCGTGTCTGCGTGGGTTTCCTCCGGGTGCTCTGGTTTCCTCCCACATGCTGTGAGATGAATTGGCCATTCTGAATTCTCCCTTTGTGTACCCGAACAGGCGCTGGAGTGTGGCGACTAGGGGCTTTTCACTGTAAAGCCATTGCAGTGTTAATGCAAGCCTACTTGTGACACTAATAAACATTATGATGATTACTATTAGCAAGGGATACTACCCACAGTATTACAAGATTTCCTTAGAATAGAGGGC
This sequence comes from Scyliorhinus torazame, assembly GCF_047496885.1. Lineage (NCBI taxonomy): Eukaryota > Metazoa > Chordata > Chondrichthyes > Carcharhiniformes > Scyliorhinidae > Scyliorhinus > Scyliorhinus torazame. The sequence continues at coordinate 264,350,717 of NC_092714.1, read as the reverse complement.
AGGAGAGATTGGAGAACAAAAGAGTTCATGGTGCAAGACTCGAGGGATTGGTAATGGGACAAGTAATGAAACAAAAGATATGCCTAGAGGAGGTGTGAATGGCAGGAGAGAAGGCTAAATCAAAGAAAAACAAAATTCAATGGAGGCACAAATTATGTTCTAAGATTGTTGAACTCAATGGTTAGTCCTGATAGCTGTAAAGTGTCTGGTCAAAAGATGAGGTGCTGTCCTGCAAACTTGCATTTAGCTTTATCGGAGTGCTGCAACAGGACAGGACCCTCTGAACTTGTTGATTCTGAAGGTTTTAAAATAATAAATAGCAAACGGATAAAGTGTCTGTGGCATTGTAACCACATCAGACTTTAGCTGAAACATTTGAACACAGCGCAATCCATGGTTGTAAATTGTGCAGCTTTAAATTCCCATGTTAGTCCCAGTCTGCAGGAGGGCAAAGCATCGAACAGAAGATTTAATTATCATTATCCACTAACTCGCACAATCAGGCCACAACACTTGAAGCACTAAATAATTTTTCCAGATAGCCTGCCAATTCTGTGAGGCCATCGACATGGTGCAGTGCACTTGGCGGACAGAAAGCCCTTTGAGCAATAAGAGTCATTTTGTGCAGTTGTTGGTAAAGTTAACTCAAACCAGTCAACTGGACGGAGTCCCATAAACTCTCAGGCAAAAGATTACAGCAAACTAAACTGGTTTTATAATCGGGAGTTCACCCTCATTATCTATTGGGGGGGGGGGGGATTTTCTGCTCCCATTTTGCAGGGGGTGGCGGGAACAGCGGAGGGGGTGGAGAATGCAAGCCTCAAAATGGCTTTTACAAGGTGGGACGGTGGGATTTCCCACTGCCCTCCACCCCCCATCCCGCCAATGACGTAACAGGATTCCTGATTTTAAAAGTCAGGATCCCAATTTCCATCCATTTAAAAATGCATATCAGGGTTTTACACCTGTGAGTACAGCCCCCAGGAGGGAGAAAACCCTGGCTCTGCCCATTGGTAGGGGGCACTGGCAGGGGCAGCACCTTGACAGTGGCGGGGGCAGTGCTGGGTGGGAGGGGCTGGGGGCCCTGGGATGTTTCACAACATTAAAAGCGCTACGTAAATACAAGTTGCTGTTTGTATCATTGTAAACAGATTAATTAAGGTAGGCCAAATAGCAGCCTTCACCTGTATTGTGGTGATATGCATATGCATAGCAATGTATAAAGTTTTTTTTTTAGAAATATTTTTATTCAAATCTTTACATATTTTCAACAAACCCCTCCCCTTACAGAAAAAAGAAAAACAAAGAACGCATAAATAAACATCTTACAACTACATCCCGAATTCCCCCAATATACAAACCTCCCATTAAGCAATAATAAACACAGTAGAAAACACAAAATACACCCCCCCCCCCTCCTCCCTCCCTCCCCCCCCTCCCCCCCCCCCTCTGGGTTGCTGCTGCTGACCACCTCCTAACGCCCCGCTAGAGAGTCTAGGAACGGTTGCCGCCGCCTGAAGAACCCTTGCACAGACCCTCTCAAGGCAAATTGTACCCTCTCCAGTTTAATGAACCCTGCCATGTCGCTGATCCAGGCTTCCACGCTCGGGGGCCTCACATCCTTCCACTGTAGCTGAATCCTCCGTCGGGCTACCAGGGACTCAAAAGCCCGAATACCGGCCTCTTTTGCCTCCTGCACTCCCGGCTCGTCCGATACCCCAAATAGTGCTAACCCCCAGCTCGGCTTAACCCAGGTGTTCACCACCTTAGACATCGTCCTCGCAATACCCCTCCAGAACCCATCCAGCACCGGGCACGCCCAGAACATATTGGTATGATTTGCTGGGCTCCCCAAGCACCTCCCACACCTGTCTTTCACCCCAAAGAACTTGCTCAGCCTCGCCCTTGTTATATGCGCTCTGTGAAGAACCTTAAATTGTATCAGGCTAAGCCTGGCGCAAGAGGAGGAAGAATTAACCCTACCCAGGGCCTCCCTTGTCTGTCTCCTCCCCAAGCTCCTCCTCCCATTTACCCTTTAGCTCCTCCACCGAGGTCTCCTCCTCCTCCTACATCTCCTGGTAGATCGCCGAGACCCTGCCCTCTCCAACCCACACCCCCGAGAGCACCCTATCCTGGATCCCGAGTGCTGGAAGCAGCGGGAACTCCCTCACTTGCCGTCTTACAAACGCCCTTACCTGCATGTACCGGAAGGCATTTCCTGGGGGAAGCCCAAATTTTTGCTCCAGCGCCCCAAGGCTCGCAAACGTCCCATCTGAAAACAGGTCCCCCATCCTTCTAATTCCTGCCCTGTGCCAGCTCAGGAACCCTCCAACCATTCTCCCCGGGACGAACCGATGGTTCTCCCGGATCGGGGACCAAACCGAAGCCTCTACCTCACCCCTGTGGCGTCTCCACTGCCCCCAAATTTTCAAAGTCGCCGCCACCACCGGACGCGTGGTGTACCGAGTCGGCGGGAGCGGCAGCGGTGCTGTCGCCAGTGCTCCCAGACTCGTGCCCACACAGGACGCCATCTCCAGCCTCTTCCACGCCGCCCCCTCCCCCTCCATTACTCACTTACGTATCATCACCACATTGGCAGCCCAGTAGTACCCACACAGATTAGGTAACGCTAACCCTCCTCTGTCCCTACTCTGTTCCAGAAACACCCTTCTCACCCTCGGGGTCTTTTTCGCCCACACGAATCCCATGATGCTCCTACTGACCCACTTAAAAAAGGCCTTAGGGATCAGGATGGGGAGGCACTGGAATATAAAAAGGAACCTCGGGAGCACCGTCATCTTCACCGACTGTACCCTACCCGCCAAGGAGAGTGGCAGCATATCCCACCTTTTAAATTCCTCCTCCATCTGCTCCACCAGCCTCGTCAAGTTGAGCTTGTGCAGGGCCCCCCAGCTCCTGGCAACCTGGATCCCCAGATACCGAAAACCCCTTTCCGCCCTCTTCAGCGGAAGCTCATCTATCCCCCTTCCCTGGTCCCCTGGGTGTACCACGAAGAGCTCACTCTTCCCCACGTTGAGCTTATACCCGGAAAAGTCCCCAAACTCCCTGAGGATCCGCATCACCTCCGGCATCCCCCCCATTGGGTCCGCCACATACAGTAACAGGTCATCGGCATTCAACAAAACCCGGTGTTCCTCCCCCCCCTGGACCAGCCCCCTCCAGTTCCTGGACTCCCTTAGAGCCATAGCCAAAGGCTCATTTGCCAATGCAAATTGCAAGGGGGATAGGGGGCACCCCTGCCTCGTCCCCCGGTACTCCGACCTCCTCCGATTCGTGGCCACACTCGCCACCGGGGCTTCGTAAAGTAGCCTAACCCAACTAATGAACCCCTCCCCGAACCCAACCTCCTCAAAACTTCCCATAGGTACCCCCACTCCACCCTATCGAAGGCCTTCTCTGCGTCCATCGCCGCCACTATCTCCGCCTCCCTCTCCACTGTAGGCATCATGATTACGTTAAGGAGACTCCGCACATTGGTATTCAGCTGCCTTCCCTTAACAAAACCCGCCTGGTCCTCGTGAATCACCCCCGGGACACAGTCCTCAATTCTGGTAGCCAACAACTTCGCTAACAGCTTCGCGTCCACGTTGAGGCGGGAGATTAGCCTATACGACCCACACTGTAATGGGTCCTGGTCCCACTTCAAGATCAGCGAGATCAGCGCCCTGGACATTTTTGGGGGTTAGAGCCCCCCCCCCTCCCTCGCCATTTATTCCCACCGCACTCCGCACCGTGTTCCCCCCTTCATCCCTAATCTCCCTCGCCGCCTCCCACTTCCGAAGCTGGTGTGCCAACAGCCGGCTAGCCTTCTCCCCATACTTTAACACTGCCCCTTGCGCTTTCCTCCACTGCACCTCTGCCTTCTTGGTGGTCAACAGGTCGAACTCGGCCTGGAGGCTTTGTCGTTCCTTGAGTAGTCCCTCCTCGGGGACCTCTGCATACCTCCTATCCACCATTTAAATCTCCCCCACCAATCTCTCCCTCTCTCTCCTCTCCTTCTTCTCCTTGTGGGCCCTAGTGGAGATTAGCTCTCCCCTAATCACCGCCTTCAGCGCCTCCCAGACCACCCCCACCTGCACCTCCCCATTATCGTTAGCCTCTAGATAGCTTTCAATACACCCCCGAATCCGCCCGCTCACCTCCTCATCTGCCAGCAAGCCCACATCCAGGCGCCACAGCGGGCGCTGGTCCCTCTCCCCCCCTAGCTCCAGCTCCACCCAATGCGGGGCATATACATTCACTAATACCACCCGCACCCCCTGTAGCTTACCACTCACCATCACATACCTACCTCCATTGTCTGCCACGATGTTCAACGCCTCAAACGACACCCGCTTATCCACCAAAATCGCCACCCCTCGATTCTTTGCGTCCAACCCCGAGTGGAAAACCTGCCCTACCCATCCCTTTCTCAGCCTAACCTGACCTGCCACCCTCAAATGCGTCTCCTGGAGCATAACCACATCTGCCTTCAGTCCCTTCAGGTCAGGTGCGCGAACACACGGGCCCTCTTGACCGGCCCGTTCATGCCTCTCACTTCCCGCCCCTCCCCTCCTGCCGATTAGCCATCCCCTTTTCTAGGCCAGCCATGTGCCCGCACCTCCCGCACTCTCCATTCCCCCCAGCGGCAGACCCCCGCCCCGACTCTCTCTTCGAGCTCCAGTTCACCTTTGGCCAATGCAGCAGCAACCCAGTTCCCCCCTTCCCCCCCACCCACCCCCCAGCTAGGTCCCGCCCTAGCTGCATTGCTCCGCCCATAGCACTCCTGTAAGTCAGCTGACTCCTGCTGACCCCGGCCACTCCCGCCACTCCATCGACCCCCCAGTGTAGTAGTCTCCCCCCCCCCCCTCCTGTCCAACAGCGGGCGCTCCTCTCCAACACCGCCCTTCCCCCCCGGCCCTGCCCCATTCCTTCCCTAGCGCGGGAAAAAGTCGGCGCTTTCCATCAGACCGGCCCCGCCCTCTCTGGCGCATCTCCCTTTTGCAGCCAAATCCCAGCTCCCCCACCTCGGGCCTCCCATCTCCCCTCCCCCCAACGGGGCCCCGCCCTTCCAACCACCGACGCCCACACTCTCACAAAACCCCCCCTTCGAACCAATTCACCCTCCCGCACCCAGCACCCAAGGAAACAATACAGAACAGAACAGAACATCCCCCAACACCCCCCAAAGCACAGTAACCAACAGTGTCCAACTTTTCGGCCTGAATAAAGGTCCACGCCTCCTCCGGCATCTCAAAGTAATGGTGCCAGTCCTTAAACGTGACCCACAGATGCGCTGGCTGCAGCATCCCGAATTTCACCCCCTTCCGATGCAGAACCGCCTTAGCCCGATTGTACCCGGCCCTCTTCTTGGCCACCTCCGCGCTCCAGTCCTGGTATATACGGACCTTGGCATTCTCCCACCTGCTGCTCCGCTCCTTTTTTGCCCATCTTAGGACACACTCCCTGTCCACCAAGTGGTGGTACCGCACCAATATTGCCCACGGCGGCTCGTTAGACTTGGGCCTCCTCGCCAGGACCCGCGCCCATCAACGTTTTCAGCATCGTGACCACATATGCTCCAGCACCCGACCCCTCCGCTCCCTCTGGGAGACCCAGAATCCGCAGATTCTTCCTCCTCGACCGATTCTCCATGTCCTCGAACTTCTCCTGCCATTTCTTATGCAGCGCCTCATGCGCCTCCACCGTCACCGCCAGGCCCAATATCTCGTCCTCATTCTCTGAGGCCTTCTGCCGCACCTCCCGGATCGCCGCCCCTTGGGCCTTCTGGGTCTCGACCAGCTTGTCGATCGAAGCCTTCATCGGCTCCAGCAGCTCTGCTTTCAATTCCGGGAAGCAGCGCTATGTATCATAGTTCATTAATTATCTTTCCATGTCTTAATTTTGTTAATAAACTATCATAGTAGTCAAAGAACTAGATGTCCTCTGTGCATCTTTATCATGGCCACAACTCAGAACATAACATGTATCTTATGAACTGATATATGTCACATGCTGGAACTCAAACATTAGCATCACCCTATTCTTTGTCAAGAAGAACATTCAATGATTTAATGCTGTGATTTCAGGCTGGTAGTTCGGAAAGATTTATACTGAATTGACCAGTTAAATAGGCAATTGCTGGGTCACCAGATCCAATAGGCCCGTCTTCAGTTAAAAACCATTGAAATTGCAGGTCCAGTTCTTTTTTTATATAAATTGAAAGTATCCAATTAATTTTTTCCAGTTAAGGGGCAATTTAGCGTGGCCAATCCACCTACCCTGCACATCTTTGGGTTGTGGGGGCGAAACCCACGCAGACACGGGGAGAATGTGCAAACTCCACACGACAGTGACCCGGGGCCGTGATCGAACCTGGGATCTTGGCGTTGTGAGACTGCAGTGCTAACCACTGCGCCATCGTGCTGCCCGGCAGGTCCAGTCCTGATCTAATTTAGTTCTTTTCAAGGCATTTAGAAAGGTTTCGCTCCTATAATTGCTGGTGTAAAATATATATTCCCCCCCCCCGGGATATAATTGTTTTTCTAATTAGAAATGTTGTTGAGTTTGTGCTTTTCAATCCTAGATGCCAAACAGGATCAGCCATCCACTTGGAGAGGTAGCGTGAGCTCAGTATGTTAACTGGGAGCCCCAGTTGTCCCTGCTGCTAATGAATTCATACCAGCTGACATCGCTGAATTGAAAAGGAGTGTCAATCATGTACTACATGGTATCATCATTGAGACAGTTGGTGCCTGTCCCCAGCCTGGTAGGTAATATCGGTTTACTGGCTCCTTTCGAACTCTCAGGCCTAAAATAGCCACTGCCTCCGAGACTGACAGGAAGATTCTTCGCTTTAGGTTTTCCCCCGCTGGTTCGAGAGATATTGTGTTTTACCTTCCTCACCCCAACCATCCTCGAGCGATGCAAGTGTCACAATATGGTGGCTGGTGGTGTGTTCAAGATCCGCCCCAGAGACTTGAGCACAAAGAGCGGGCAGGCACTCTGGTGCAGTTACCAAGAGGACTGCTGCACTGTGGGAGGTGCCCTTTTTTATGGGTGGAACATTAAACTGAGGCCCTTTGTCTGCCATCTCAACTGTGCACAAACGATCAGGCGCAGGAGAGTGGAGGAGTCCTCCTCAATATCCTGGCCAATGGTTTCCAGCCAACATCGCCAAAACAGATGATCTCATCATTTATTTCATTGATGTTTGTGGGAGCTTGCTGTGCTAAAACGCACCGCATGGTTTCCAACAATGAAACAGTGACTACAGTTCTAACGCACTTCATTAGCTGCAAAGCTGTTTGGGGTATTCTAAGGTTGTGGAAAGCACTGCATAAATGAAAGTTCTTTCTACCTGAGGACGGTCATGACGCTCCCCAACACCTCTGTATTCTTTGTTCTATTATCTGTAGAATCGCTACAGTGCAGTGCGAGGCCATTTGACCCATCAAGTCTGCACCAACCCTCCGAAAGAACACTCTACCCAGGTCCACTCTCCCCATAACCCTGCACTTTGATCATGGCCAATCCACCTAACCTGCACATCTCTGGCATTGTGGGAGGAAATTGGAGCACCCGGAGGAAACCCACGCAGACACGGGGAGAACGTGCAAACTCCACACAGACAGTCACCCAAAGCCGGACTCGAACTGGGTCCCTGGCGATGTGAGACAGCAGTGCTAACCACAATCTGGCTAAGTCACTTGCAGGTCCAGTTCTTTTTTAATATAAATTTAAAGTCTCCAATTAATTTTTTCCAGTTAAGGGGCAATTTAGCATGGCCAATCCACCTAACCTGCACATCTTTGGGTTGTGGGGGCGAAACCCACGCAAACATGGGGCGAATGTGCAAACTCCACACGGACAGTGACCCAGGGCCGGGATCGAACCAGGGACCTTGGTGCCGTGAGACTGCAGTGCTAACCACTGCGCCATCGTGCTGCCCACCATTCTTGTGATCAGATCAAATCTCGCCATGCAGATAGAAATGGTAGATCCCATGGTGCAATTCTAAGAAGAGGAGGAGAGATACCCAGCCTCCTGGTCAACAATTAAACCTTACCCAGTGCCAAATAAAAATGGTCGTTTATCTCATTGCTGATTGTAAATTGGCTGCTACACTTACTAAATTCAAAAGTAAGGTCATTTCTTTTTTAAAAAAATGTATTTCTTTTATTTTATAAATTTAGAGTGCCCAATTATTTTTTTCCAATTAAGGGCCAATTTAGCGAGGCCAATCCACCTAACCTGCACATCTTTGGGTTGTGGGGGTGAAACCCACACAGACATGGGGAGAATGTGCAAACTCCACACGGACAGTGACCCGGGGCCGGGATTCAAACCTGGGTCCTCAGCGCCGCAGTCCCAGTGCTAACCACTGTGCCACATGCCGCCCGTAAGGTAATTTCTAACGTTCTCCTTGGCTGTGATGAACATTGGAAAAGTCCTGAAACTCCCATCATCAAGATATGCATTGGGCAGAGCGTGAACACATCTACATATGCTTAATTTTCCTGGAATAGGTCATTAGCCTGTCCCCTGAGTTGAGGAGTAACCCTCCAAATCAGGCACAGCTGCCCAGGAGACTCCCCTGTTCCTACCACCTGCCACCAGCACATTGGAAAGATTTGCAGGTCGATAATCAACCTGTTTGACCACATTATGAAAGTACCTTTCTTGGCCACCAAGTCCTGGGGTGGAAGCCAATGCAACAGGCTCACAGAAATTGACACTCTACATCACACCACAAGACATTCCGAGGTCATGACTGGGCCAAATAAATACAAGAAGTGGGATGGAGCTGCCCCCCTGTTTTGACCAACATTCCTCTCTCATTTCTGGACAGCACAGTGGGCAGCACGGAAGCACAGTGGTTAGCACAGTTGCTTCACAGCTCCAGGGTCCCAGGTTCGATTCCCGGTCTGGGTCACTGTCTGTGCGGAGTCTGCACGCTCTCCCCGTGTCTGCCTGGGTTTCCTCCGGGTGCTCCGGTTTCCTCCCACATCCCAAAGATGTGCGGGTTAGGTGGATTGGCCACGCTAAATTGCACCTTAGTGTCCAAAAAGGTTAAGTGGGTTTAGTGGCGGGCAGCACGGCGGCGCAGTGGGTTAGTCCTGCTGCCTCGCGGTGCTGAGGTCCCAGGTTCGATCCCGGGTCTGGGTCACTGTCCGTGTGGAGTTTGCACATTCTCCCCGTGTCTGCGTGGGTTTCGCCCCCACAACCCAAAGATGTGCAGGGTAGGTGGATTGGCCTCAATAAATTGCCCCTTAATTGGAAAAAATGAATTGGGTACTCTAAATGTATTTTAAAAAAGTGGGGTTAGTAGGTTACGGGGAGAGGGTAGAGGCGTGGGCTTAAGTGGTGTGCTCTTTCCAAGGGCCTGTGCAGACTCGATGGGCCGAATGGCCTCCTTCTGCACTGTAAATTCTATGATTTCATTGTAGTTTATGTAAATGATTTACATATAATAGAAACAAAAATCAACAACCAGTAACTACCCCTTAATATGCAATAAGTTACAGTGTACAGGCAGCAGTATTCATTTCTATATAATTCTTCCAATCCTTTGCAGTAACCAGTTAGAAATTGACAACGCTTTGGAACTATCGCTTTCCCAAGGGAATCCACCAATTCTCTTCTGGAATTCCTTCGGATGGTCATGGTGAACGTACAAGTTTATCTCTCGATCCCTCCCCCACTCCTTCACTGCTTTCCTCAAAATCGTTCCTCATCAGTCATGCTCTCAGTCACTACCCATAACTTTTATCCCTCTATTTCATGGTTGATTTACCTCACGCACCCTGGGCTGCATTCCTACTTTTCAGGTGCTTTCCCAGTTCACCTTCTTTTTCTACAGTTAAGTATGTCATAGAATCATAGAATTTACAGTGCAGAAGGAGGCCATTCGGCCCATCGAGTCTGCACCGGCTCTTGGAAAGAGCACCCTACCCAAGTCCACACCACCCTATCCCCATAACCCAGTAACCCCACCCAACACTAAGGGCAATTTTGGACACTAAGGGCAATTTAGCATGGCCAATCCACCCAACCTGCACATCTTTGGACTGTGGGAGGAAACCGGAGCACCCAGGGGAAACCCACGCATACACGGGGAGAACGTGCAGACTCCGCACAGACAATGACCCAAGCCGGGAATCGAACCTGGGACCTTGGAGTGTGAAGCAATTGTGCTAACCACTTGTTCAATTGGGGTGGGGGAGTTTGGTGTCATTGGTGAGGACAGGGTGGTGTTTCAATGGGGGCGACCCTTATCCCAGGAGGTACCCTCTGTGGTCCACAGGAATCTGGGTCAGGATGGCATCATCCCCGAACTCAGAGGAAGGCTGCCACATGGAGACCCCCACCTCAAGTCAAACTCACGGCAATAACAATTCACCGCATAACCATTTCAATATAACCACTTATAAAGTCTACAGCTTGATGGAGTATGTGTGGTGATGTGCATCAATGTAAATACATGTAGGCTAGCTAGACACTAGAGGGAGCACCAGTGACACCACACACACACACTCAACCAATAGATCAAGTAGATAGGACACGACCAATAGACATTCACGATACACAAGGAGGTGACACGACCACAGGGGGGCATTACACCAACCCATATATAAAGGTCACCACACTCATGATCTGCCTCTTTCCAGTGGAGACAGTCAGTGAGTAGAGACACAGGGTTGATTCAATATTACACCCACCACGTGATTTGCAGCAACTGGTTAGTCAGTCTGGGTGGCTATAGTAGGATTAGCAGTAGTGTTGAACTCGAGTAATAGAAGTGTAAATAGTTTAATAAACGTGTTGAAGTTATCTCCACGTCTGAACCTTCCTTTGTCAAGTGCACCAAAAGGAAGCCGCTTATGTTACAACTACAACATAACAAATCATGATACCAGGAGTGAACTGTTTCAATCCACATAGCCATACCTCAGCGTACAGTGACAACCAGCAACGAAACCCTGGCAAGATGTTCGAGATCCGGGTTCCGCAGCAGCTCCAGTGCCACGGCGATCTCTGCGAAAACTGGTGGGTATTCCGGCAAATGTTTGAAATCTTCCTGGTAGCAGCTGAACTAGAAGAAGTGGCCGATGCTGAAAAGACAGAGCTTCTCCTCACCATCGCCGGTGCCAGAGCAGAAGAAATCTTTTAAAAATTCAAGTTCTCCAAAGGGCAAAACAGGAACGACTTGCAGGCAGTCCTGGACAAATTCGGCAAATACTGTGAGGAAAACACACTCCAACCAGCAAGAAAAGGTAAGAGAAGCGCCAGTACTCACCACGAGGCCGAGATCCCGGAGCAGAGAACAATTTTGGTCGGTGGCCATCTTTCTAAAGGGACTGCACTTGCGCAGTTGCGAGACGCCGCGCATGCGCAATCACGAAAACGGCCCCCGGTAAAGGAAACGCGATCTGCGCATGCGCAATCGGTTCCTACGCTGTACGTCACATGCGTCATGACGTCAGCGGCCCCGGACAACGCCCATTTAAAGGGGAAACGTCCCAAATCAAAGAAAAAAATCTTTTAAAGCCGTAAAACAACCTTCCTTCACCTGGAATGACAGCACAGTGCTTCAAATTGAACCAGGAAATGAAATTAACCTCCGAAGAACCCTGCAACAAGCAGTTACCTACACCCAAACTGATGATTCCGACCTTGAATACTTCGATACCGACCTTTACATTTTCTCTGGACCTCGCGAGCCCAATGCCAGCTCCGATGCAAACAGTGATGATATGGTCCTAGAAGACCAAGACTCGGATGAACCTTTCATCTTGGGGGGCTACCCCAGTACCAAATCCGAACCGCAACTAGACGTGTTGCACATTGGCGACCCCCGTACTGAATCCGACGCAGACGCGGATTCTTTCTTCGGATTTGAGGATCTTCAGCCCAGCAGATATGACATCCCGACTCGTGAGTGCAGGATGATGCTGCAGCCTGAAATTAAGAGACAGAGAGCGGTACACGTCCACAGAGAGCAGCCTGCTGCCACACAGAGCGTGGTCCACGCCCCGCTCAGGGTTCCCGACTCTACGAAAGAAGACATGCAACACTCCACACCGCAGTCCTTGCATGAACAAAAAGTGACTCCAGTGTCACAAGCCTCCACAGCGAGCTCGTGGACAGACTCCACGATAGAAGCAACGCAAGACTCCACAGCGCAGTCCTTCCACACACAAGACGTGACTCCAGTGTCACAAGCCTCCGCAGCGAGCTCGTGGACAGCCTCCACGATAGAAGCAATGCAAGACTCCGCGCGCAGTCCTTGCAGGAACAAGACCATGAGGGTCTAGCAACCTCCTCTGACCAACTAGCGGCAGACGATGCAATTCTGCCATGCTCAAGTAAACAGCAAGAAGACTATGAAATACTGTGAGGAAAACACACTCCAACCAGCAAGAAAAGGTAAGAGAAGCGCTCCAGAGCACAGCAGGACGACCATGACGGTCTATCATGCTACAGTGAAGAACAAAGCGACGATGACAGTCCAAGCCCAAATGAAGGACAACAGCAAGACAATGACAGTCCACCCACATTGTTTGCACCACCAGATGAAGACTCTGACAATTTACCCAACCCAAGTGAACAACAAGCAGCTACTGAGGCTCTACCCACGGAATGGGAGACGAGTGACGACAGCATCCCACTTCCCATGCAAGATGTGCAAAGTGACAGACCTCTGCTAGTGTGTACAGAGGCACTCGACGATCACTGTGAGACCACTGGTGACTCCGGTGACACCATGATACTTCCACCCTCATTCGCTCGAACCTCTCCACAAGTCAATGCATTCCTGCATGTTCCGACTCCAGCTTCAAGAAATCTCAGCTGACTCCAGTGAACCTGCTAAGACTCCGGACGGGGAGCATCAACAAACCAACCATGACTCAGTTAAAACAGACCAGACTCCAGATGGGGAGCAACAAAACGCCGACTCTGATTCACGTAAGCCGGACTTTACTCCAGACAGGGAGTGCCGCAACCTCAGTGATGGCACGCTCAGGGTGACAGCAGATGCCACAACGACAGGAGATGGATCACTTAACAATTACACTGGGTCAGTAATAACAAGCGGCGGCTACAGTCCAAGAGGAATACACCAATATTCACCACAGGTATATCCACACATTTTTTCCACACCAGCAGTGCAGCCAATGACAGCTCATGCTGGACAAACCCAGTATTCAGACATGCTGCAGCCAGCAGTCTATGCAGCATATTCTCAAACAGGCCAGCACTACGGATTGCCCACTAATGGAATCAAGACCGAAGGAGGACTACCGCAAGTGCAATTTGCACTACAGACAGGATGCCTTAGTTACAGCCCAGGATTTGCTGCACCCCAGCCTGGCCAGATGGCATATTCCTAACAGATGCAAGGTTCTAGTTTCACACCATCACCAGGTATTTATGCGAGCAGCAATTCTGTTTCCAATTCGACAAGCTTCAACGGTTCTCAACAGGATCACCCTTCCTGCACAGCACGTGGCCAGAACCAGTATATACAGTCTTATCCAACTTCAACATATGGCACATCCATGACCTCGAATGATACTGTCGATGGTATCTCTTCAACGTCAACACCTTATCAGCTACAAGATGCCATCCAACAGCACCATCACAAACATCGACAAAAGCAAGGGGCTCCAAATCTGACAGCGAAATGATTTGACCTCTTCTTGGTTCCTGATACACAGGGACACCAATGGCGTTCACAAGGACATGCCACCATCAAACTCACCACCCCACCAAGAGAGACATTTGACCATGATGATTGATGGTTTTTGGACTCACACAAATGATTTGGACTTATTGTTTAATCACTGTTCCCATGACTTGTATATACCTTAACTTATCAATTTTCTTAAAGTGTACAGAAAATATGTAACATATAAAAAAGGGGGGATGTGGTGATGTGCATCAATGTAAATACATGTAGGCTAGCTAGACACTAGAGGGAACACCAATTACATCACACACACATAACCAATAGATCAAGTAGCTAGGACACAACCAATAGACATTCACGATACACAAGGAGGTGACACGACCACAGGGGGGCATTACACCAACCCATATATGAAGGACACCACACACATGATCTGCCTCTTTCCAGTGGAGACAGTCAGTGAGTAGAGACACAGGTTTGATTCAATATCACTTCCACCACGTGGATTGCAGCAACTGGTTAGTCAGTCTGGGTAGCTATAGTAGGATTAGCAGTAGTGTCGAACCAGAGTAATAGAAGTGTAAATAGTTTAATAAATGTGTTGAAGTTATCTCCACGTCTGAACCTTCCTTTGTCAAGTGCACCACAAGGAAGCCGCTTATGTTACAACTACAACATAACAAATCAGTATGCAGATGAGATCATTGAAAAACGAACTCATTAGATATTTACAGAATCTGTCAGCCTAATGAAGCAGCTTTATTTGATCCAATCTTTTGTTTGTCTAGTCTCGGGTTTTATCTGCACCATGCCATCTGTGTCACTGCACCCAGGCTACTCCTGGTCTCCAATTTAAACTTCACAAACTCTGGCCAAACATGTAGCAACACAATCGCTACTTTTGTTTTGAGGCTGTGAATTATAGAACAGGTTATGAGATGGAAAAAGAAAATGACGGAGAGAGAGAGAGAGAGAAAAAGAGAGAGAAAGGGAGGGAGAGTGTGACAAATTAACTTTTCTGACCCTGGCAATGACCTGACGCTTGCAATGGTGCAAAACTCCTCTGTCCAACCTCTTAACAAAGGTGTTTAATTGTAGTGGCGGAGGGGGGGGGGGGGGGGGGGGGGGTATTTTTTAATGCCTGCCGATTTTCCTGCCAAAGGGTTTTTTCAGAGAGATTGAGGGAAGGATTACCTCATTCATATGGGGAGGGAAGAGTTAGAAAGGTGCTGCTACAGAGGGAAAGGCAGGCAGGGGGTTTGGGTCTTCCGAACCTGATGTATTATTACTGGGCGGCAAATGTGGAGAAGGTGCGGAGCTGGGTCAGAGGGGTTGATTCCCAGTGGGTCAGAGTTTGTGCAGGGGGTCGGGACTGAAAGCACTAGCAACAGCGCTGCTCCCGATGGCCCCGGGGAAATACTCAGGGAGTCCGGTAATAAAAGCCTCATTACAAGGGGGGGGGGGGGGGGGGGTAAAGAGCCCCCCAACCCGGTTGATCACGTGGAATGTGAGAGGGCGAACGGGCCGATTAAGAGGGCACGGGTACTCGCACACCTAAAGAAACTTAAGGCAGATGTGGTTATGCTTCAGGAGACGCATCTGAAGCTGATAGACCAGGTTAGACTTCGCAAAGGATGGGTGGGGCAGGTGTTTCATTCGGGGCTAGATGCAAAAAACAGGGGGGTGGCCATACTAGTGGGGAAGCGGGTAGTGTTTGAGGCAAAGACTATAGTGGCGGATAGTGGGGGCAGATACGTGATGGTGAGTGGCAAACTGCAAGGGAGGCGGTGGTATTAGTGAACGTGTATGCCCCGAACTGGGATGATGCCAATTTTATGAGGCGTATGTTAGGACGAATCCCGGACCTAGAAGTGGGGAAGTTGGTAATGGGTGGAGACTTTAATACGATGCTGGACCCAGGGCTGGACAGATCGAGGTCCAGGACCGGAAGGAGGCCGGCTGCAGCTAGGGTGCTTAAGGATTTTATGGTGCAGATGGTAGGAGTAGATCCCTGGAGATTTAGTAGACCTAGGAGTAAGGAGTTTTCGTTTTTCTCCTATGTACATAAAGTATTTTCACGAATAGATTTTTTTGTTTTGGGAAGGGCACTGATCCCAAAGGTGACGGGGACGGAGTACACGGCTATAGCCATCTCGGATCATGCTCCACACTGGGTGGACCTGGAGATAGGGGAAGAAAAACAACAGCTTCCACCCTGGAGAATGGACATGGGATTATTGGCAGATGAGGGGGTGTGTTTAAGGGTGAGGGGGTGTATTGAAAGGTACTTGGAACTTAATGATAATGGGGAGGTAAAGGTGGGAGTGGTCTGGGAGGCACTGAAGGCAGTGGTTAGAGGGGAGCTGATATCTATTAGTGCACATAAAGGAAAGCAGGAGGGTAGGGAAAGGGAGCGGTTGTTGAAAGAACTTCTGAGGGTGGACAGACAATACGCTGAGGCACCGGAGGAGGGACTGTACAGGGAAAGGCAAAGGCTACATGTAGAATTTGACTTGTTGACTACGGGTAATGCAGAGGCACAATGGAGGAAGGCACAGGGTGTACAGTACGAATATGGGGAGAAGGCGAGCAGGCTGCTGGCCCACCGCAGGAGAGAGTGGTGCTGGGAGCACAGATTGAGACGGAGGAAGTAGTGAAAGGGATTGGAAGCATGCAGGCGGGGAAGGCCCCGGGACCAGACGGATTCCCAGTTGAATTCTATAAGAAATATTTGGACTTGCTGGCCCCGCCACTGATGAGAACCTTTAATGAGGCGAGGGAAAGGGGGCAGCTGCCCCCGACTATGTCAGAGGCAACGATATCGCTCCTCCTAAAGAAGGAAAAAGACCCGCCGCAATGCGGGTCCTATAGGCCTATTTCCCTCCTGAATGTGGACGCTAAGATTCTGGCCAAGGTAATGGCAACGAGGATAGAGGATTGTGTCCCGGGGGTAGTCCACGAGGACCAAACTGGGTTTGTGAAGGGGAGACAGCTGAATACAAATATACGGAGGCTGCTAGGGGTAATGATGATGCCCCCACCAGAGGGGGAAGCGGAGATAGTGGTGGCGATGGATGCCGAGAAAGCATTTGATAGAGTGGAGTGGGATTATTTGTGGGAGGTGTTGAGGAGATTTGGCTTTGGGGACGGGTATATCAGGTGGGTACAATTGCTGTATAGGGCCCCGATGGCGAGCGTGGTCACGAATGGACGGGGGTCTGACTATTTTCGGCTCCATAGAGGGACGAGGCAGGGATGTCCTCTGTCCCCGTTATTGTTTGCATTGGCGATTGAACCCCTGGCCATAGCACTGAGGGGTTCCAGGAAGTGGAGGGGAGCACTTAGGGGGGGAGAAGAACACCGGGTATCTCTGTATGCGGATGATTTGTTGCTATATGTGGCGGACCCGGCGGAGGGGATGCCAGAGATAATGCGGATACTTGGGGAGTTTGTGGATTTTTCAGGGTATAAACTGAACATGGGGAAAAGTGAGTTATTTGTGGTTCATCCGGGGGAGCAGAGCAGAGAGATAGAGGATTTACCGTTGAGGAAGGTAACAAGGGACTTCCGGTATCTGGGGATCCAGATAGCCAAGAATTGGGGTACATTACATAGGCTTAATTTAACACGGTTGGTGGAACAGATGGAGGAGGATTTCAAGAGATGGGACATGGTGTCCCTGGCATTGGCAGGTAGGGTGCAGGCGGTTAAAATGGTGGTCCTCCCGAGATTCCTTTTTGTGTTCCAGTGCCTCCCGGTGGTGATCACGAAGGCTTTTTTCAAAAGAATTGAGAAGAGCATTATGAGTTTTGTGTGGGCTGGGAAGACCCCGAGAGTGAGGCGGGGATTCTTGCAGCGTAGTAGGGACAGGGGGGGACTTGCACTACCGAGCCTAAGTGAGTACTACTGGGCCGCCAATGTTTCAGTGGTGTGTAAGTGGATGGGAGAAGGGGAGGGAGCGGCGTGGAAGAGATTGGAGAGGGCGTCCTGCAGGGGGACTAGCCTACAAGCAATGGTGACGGCGCCGTTGCCGTTCTCACCAAAGAAATACACCACAAGCCCGGTGGTGGTGGCTACATTGAAAATTTGGGGGCAGTGGAGACGGCATATGGGAGGGACGGGAGCTTCGGTGGTGTCCCCGATAAGAAACAATCATAGGTTCGTTCCGGGGAGAATGGATGGGGGATTTGGAGCATGGCAAAGAGCTGGGGTAGTACAATTAAGAGATCTATTTGTAGATGGGACGTTTGCGAGTCTGGGAGCGCTGACGGAGAAATATGGGTTGCCCCAAGGGAATGCATTTCGGTATCTGCAATTGAGGGCTTTTGCGAGGCAACAGGTGAGGGAATTCCCGCAGCTCCCGACGCAGGAAGTGCAGGATAGAGTGATCTCAGAGACATGGGTGGGGGACGGTAAGGTGGCGGACATATACAGGGAGATGAGGGATGAGGGGGAGATCATGGTAGATGAGTTGAAAGGGAAATGGGAAGAAGAACTGGGGGAGGAGATTGAGGAGGGGCTGTGGGCTGATGCCCTTCATAGGGTAAACTCATCGTCCTCGTGTGCCAGGCTAAGCCTGATACAATTTAAGGTGCTACACAGGGCGCATATGACTGGAGCACGGCTTAGTACATTTTTTGGGGTAGAGGATAGGTGTGCGAGATGCTCGAGAGGCCCAGCGAATCACACCCACATGTTCTGGTCATGCCCGGCACTACAAGGGTTCTGGGTGGGGGTGGCAAAGGTGCTTTCGAAGGTGGTGGGGGTCCGGGTCGAACCAAGCTGGGGGTTGGCTATATTTGGGGTTGCAGAAGAGCCGGGAGTGCAGGAGGCGAGAGAGGCTGACGTGTCGGCCTTTGCGTCCCTTGTAGCCCGGCGCAGGATATTGTTAATGTGGAAGGAAGCCAAACCCCCGGGTGTGGAGACCTGGATAAACGATATGGCAGGGTTCATAAAGTTAGAACGGATTAAGTTCGTGTTAAGGGGTTCGGCTCAGGGGTTCACCAGGCGGTGGCAACCGTTCGTCGACTACCTCGCAGAAAGATAGAGGGAATGGAAAAGAAGTAGATAACAGCAGCAACCCAGGGGGGAGGGGCGGGGGGGGGGAAGGGTGGGGTGGAGGAATCGGACGGACTCTCAGGGATGTTGTTGTATATGTATAGGTATTTGGTATAGGTAATTGTATATTGGATTGTTGGATTGTATTTTTGGAGAGTATTTATTTTGGACAAGGCAGTTGCCATTTAGTTTTGTTTTTTGTTTTTGTTTATATATATTACTTATTTATTTGTTTAAAACTGGCCACGGTTATTTATATTGCTTTATTGTTGTGTAAAAGAAACACTACGTATTGTTATGTTTGGCCAAAAAACTTGAATAAAATATATTTTTTTAAAAAATAGCCTCATTGAGAATTTGGAGGCAGTTTTGCCAACACTTCGAGTTGGGGGCAGGGTCAAGGGAAATGCTGTTTCGGGGAAACCACAGATTTGAGCCAGGGAGGTGGGATGGAAATTTTCAGAAATGGGAGGAGAAGGGGATTAAGACACTAAAAGATTTGTTTCTTAGGGGTCGGTTTGCAAGAGTGAAGGAGCTGGAAACAAAGTATGGGCTGGAGCAGGGGGTAATGTTTAGATACATGCAGGTTCGAGATTTTGCCAGTGTGGTGAACGTATTGTACCAACCATTCACCGTGTCTATAACTGTATCACGCTGTTGCCCATATGGGCTCCACCTATGGACCATTGTACGATATTACATAGAATGTATCATGTTAGTGCCCTTGTGGGCTCCGCCCTGACTCCGCCCCTTGAGGGGAGGTATAAAGAGCAGCAGCCCTGTAGGCGGCCCTCACTAGCAGTCGATTAAAGCCACTGTTCACTTCAACTCCCTGTCTCGCGTGAATTGATGGTCACATCAGCCAGAAAGGAGATACAGAGCTTCCCAGTGGAGCCGGCCTCCACATTGCTGGAGGAGGTACTAATGACAGCGGGACTGGAGAAGGGGGTAGTGTCAGCGGTTTCTGGAGCTATTTTGGAAGAGGAGAAGGCACCACTGGAAGGGATCAAAGCAAAGTGGGAGGAAGAGTTGGGAGAGGATATGGAGGAGGGGTTCTGGTGTGAGGTGCTCCAGAGAGTGAATGCCTCCACCTCGTGCGCGAGGTTGGGACTGAGACAGCTGAAGGTGGTATACAAAGCACACCTCACAAGGGCGAGGTGAGCCGATTCTTTGAAGGAGTAGAAGATGTGTGTGAACATTGCGGGAGGGGGGGGGGGCGGGGGGGGGGGGGGGGGGGGGGCCGCTAATCACATTCATATGTTTTGGTCCAGTCCAAAGCTAGAGGATTGCTGGAAGGAGGTTTTTAGGGTAATTTCTAAAGTGGTGCACGTGAAACTGGACCTGGGCCCCCGGGAGGCCATATTCGGGGTGTCGGATCAGCCAGGGTTGGAAACGGGAGCGGAGGCAGATGTTGTAGCCTTCGCCTCGTTGATCGCCTGAAGGCGGATCCTGATGGGATGGAGAGCAGCCTCTCCACCCTGTGCCACCGGCTGCTACTGTTCGCCGGTGATGGAGGGCGTGGCGGGGGGACCTGTTGGAATTCTTGACTCTTGAGAAGGTTAAGTTTGAACTGAGGGGAAGGATGGAGGGGTTCCACAATTCATGGGCATTATTCATTCTGCACTTTCAAGAACTAGATAACATCGAACATTAGTTGGGGCGTGTGGGTGGGAGGGTTGGGGGAGGGGGGCCGTGTGTTAATGGCGACTATGGGTGATTCCTGATTCCTTTTTGTCATTTGTTTGTGTGAACATGCGGGCTGATGTTTGGGGGTTGGTGGGAGGATGGGATCGTTGTTATTGATATGGGGATTGACATATTTGTTACTGATTATTGTTTATTGTTGGTGGGTGTAAATTTGGGAGAAAATGTGATAAAGGAGGAGAATAAAAAATATATTTTTTAAAAAGGTGTTGAATTGTAAATCATACTGAAAGATTTCAGAGGAAAACTAAAATAGAGGTTGCTGGAATGTTAAAGGCGAGCAGCTCTCCCCTGGCATTGCTCTTTTGTGACAAGCTGAGACGGTGGCGAAGTGGCAATATTACTGGGCGAATAATCCTGAGGTTCCGGCTATTGCTCTCGGCCGATATATTTCCACGTCGGGATGGTGAGTGACTTGGAGGGGAAACCTCCAGGCGGTGGGGTTCCCAGGTATCTGCTGCTCTTGCCCTTCTAGATGGTAGTGGCCGTGGGTTTGGAAGGTGCTGCCTCAGGAACCTTGGTGAGTTCCTGCAGTGCATCTTGTAGATGGTGCACTCGGCTGCTACTGTTCGCCGGTGATGGAGGGTTTGAATGTTTGTGGAAGGGGGAGCAATCAAGTGGGGCTGCTTTGTCCTGGATGGTGTCGAGCTTCTTGAGTGCTGTTGGAGCTGCGCTCATCCAGGCAAGTGGAGAGTATTCCATCGCACTTCTGACTTGTGCCTTGTAGATGGTGGACAGGCTTTGTGGAGTCAGGAGATGAGTCACTCACCGCAGGTTTCCCCGACTCTGACCTGCTCTTGTAGCCACAGTATTTACATGACTAGGCCAGTTCAGTTTCTGGCCAATCGTAACCCCCTCCCCACTCTCGAGTAACAAAATAAAACAGGAAAATATGTCAATGATGTGAAATGTTCAAAAAGAAGCAGACAAAGGGTTAAAGAGGCAATATTGGAAAGGCTGCCCAGTTGTTGAGGTCTGATGTGTAATGGACTATCTATATCTTCAAAACTACATCTGTTTTCCATCTGAAATTTACAAGCTGTGATAATTTTTAAAAACTGGAGAAAGTCTCCCTCCCATATTTCCAAGGAAGACATCACCATATTAACCCCTGAGCAACTGACTCAAAGTCCCCTTGGATTCTTCCACAGCTGTTCGGCTGTGCGTTGCCCAGTGTCCCACCCTCGTTGCTACAGAAACCGGAGCAGTCGGACATGAACCTTTCACGCGTGGGACATATGTCTGCCGTGGATCAGCTGTCGGACTCTCTCTTCTGAGTTCACAGATTGCGGGTTCAAGGTTTGCTTCAAGTACTCCAGTGCAAAATCCAGGCTGACATTCCCAATGCTGAGGGAGTGCTGCACTGTCAGAGGGTCAGTACTGAGGGAGCGCTGCACTGTCAGAGGGTCAGTACTGAGGAAGTGCTGCACTGTCAGAGGGTCAGCACTGAGGGAGTGCTGCACTGTCAGATAGTGAGTACTGAGGGAGAGCTGCACTGTCAGAGGGTCAGTACTGAGGGAGTGCTGCACAGTCAGAGGGTCAGCACTGAGGGAGTGCTGCACTGTCAGAGGGTCAGCACTGAGGGAGTGCTGCACTGTCAGAGGGTCAGCACTGAGGGAGCGCTGCACTGTCAGAGGGTCAGCACTGAGGGAGTGCCGCACTGTCAGAGGGTCAGTACTGAGGGAGTGCTGCACTGTCAGAGGGTCAGTGCTGAGGGAGTGCTGCACTGTCAGAGGATCAGTGCTGAGGGAGTGCTGCACCGTCAGAGGGTCAGTACTGAGGGAGTGCTGCACTGTCAGAGGGTCAGTACTGAGGGAGTGCTGCTCTGTCAGAGGGTCAGTACTGAGGGAGTGCTGCACTGTCAGAGGGTCAGTACTGAGGGAGTGCTGCACTGTCAGAGGGTCAGTACTGAGGGAGCGCCGCACTGTCAGAGGGTCAGTGCTGAGGGAGTGCTGCACTGTCAGAGGGTCAGTACTGAGGGAGCGCTGCACTGTCAGAGGGTCAGTACTGAGGGAGTGCTGCACTGTCAGAGGGTCAGTACTGAGGGAGTGCTGCACTGTCAGAGGATCAGTACTGAGGGAGTGCTGCACTGTCAGAGGGTCAGTACTGAGGGAGTGCTGCACTGTCAGAGGGTCAGTACTGAGGGAGCGCTGCACTGTCAGAGGATCAGTACTGAGGGAGTGCTGCACTGTCAGAGGATCAGTACTGAGGGAGTGCCGCACTGTCAGAGGGTCAGTGCTGAGGGAGTGCTGCACTGTCAGAGGGTCAGTACTGAGGGAGCGCTGCACTGTCAGAGGGTCAGTACTGAGGGAGTGCTGCACTGTCAGAGATGCAGACAGTCTCTTCAAATTAAGAAAGCAGCCTATGGTCACCTGTGACTATGGAGACTTTACATTTGGTGGAGGCAGTGGTGTAGTGGTATTGTCACTGGACTGGTAAGTCAGAGACCCAGGGTAATGCTCTGGGGACCCAGGTTCAAATCCCCACCACTGCAGATGGTGAAATTTGAATTCAATGAAAATCTGGAAATACAAATCTAATGATGACCATGAAGCCATTGTTGATTGTCTTAAAAACCCATCTGGTTCACTAATGTCATTTTAGGGAAGGAAATCTGTTGTCCTTACCCGGTCTGGCCTACACGTGACTCCAGATCCACAGCAATGTGGTTGACTCTTAACTGCCCCCAATTCAAGGGCAATTAGGGATGGGCAATAAATGCTGGCCCAGCTAGCGACGCCCATTTCCCATGAACGGATTTTAAAAAATAGTAAATTCACTCGGAATTTCAAAAGAAACTTTGCCCAGAGAGTGATTAGAATGTAGAACTCACTACTCGGAGATGAGATGTGCATTTCCGGGCAAGCTAACCCTGAAGGAAGAAGACATTGTAATTAGTGGCTGTCCCTCGATTGGAGGGCAACTGCAACTCAGGGTTTCTACCATGGCTCTTCATGTGACTGAACAGGGTGATTTCTCACCCAGAGACCCTCAGGTACACTGGCCAGAACTTCCCATGAGATAGCAGGATCTGGAGTGGAGGATTTACATCTTTCTGTTTCCTGCTATGATTCTACGGTGCCCTGCTGCCACTCTACTTCATCATGGGCAGCACGGTAGCATTGTGGATAGCACAATTGCTTCACAGCTCCACGGTCCCAGGTTCGATTCCGGCTTGGGTCACTGTCTGTGTGGAGTCTGCACATCCTCCCCGTGTGTGCGTGGGTTTCCTCCGGGTGCTCCGGTTTCCTCCCACAGTCCAAAGATGTGCGGGTTAGGTGGATTGGCCATGATAAATTGCCCTTAGTGTCCAAAATTGCCCTTAGTGTTGGGTGGGGTTACTGGGTTATGGGGATGGGGTGGAGGTGTGGACCTTGGATCGGGTGCTCTTTCCAAGAGCTGGTGCAGACTCGATGGGCCGAATGACCTCCTTCTGCGCTGTAAATTCTATGATTCTATGAAGATGTTGGGACTCAAAGTCATGATGGATAAGCTGTCACCATTTTGAAGCATTGCCATCAAGCTCCACCCAGTCATTAATGTCAATGCTGCCATTCTTCAAGGAGAGACTCAGAGTCTCTTTCAACCATTTCCTTTGTCCTCACTGGCACTTTGCCCGTCTGTGAGCTGAGAATAAAAGACCTAGTTGAGGAGATGCTGTTCAGTGGCACAGGGTACCCTCCGTCAAAGTTGATTTTGCAAGGGCGGCACGGTGGCGCAGTGGGTTAGCCCTGTTGCCTCACGGCGCCGAGGTCCCAGGTTCAATCCCAGCTCTGGGTCACTGTCCGTGTGGAGTCTCCCCGTGTTTGCGTGGGTTTCACCCCCACAACCCAAAGATGTGCAGGGTAGGTGGACTGGCCACGCTAAATTGCCCCTTAATTGGCAAAAAATTAATTGGGTACTCCAAATTTTTTTTTTTTTAAGTTGATTTGACAGCTTTGGCTGAATACTTGTGAAGTTAACTTCAAGAAGGGTGCTCGTGTTTGTTTGACGATCCTCCCATCGAATTTCGCGGATGTGGCGGAGGCATCGCTGATGGAATTTCTCTCGTGTTTATATGTGTTGCTGATACACAGTCCAGGTCTCACTGTGGTACAGGAGCACGATGGGCCGAATGGTCCCCTTCTGGGCTTAAACAATTCTGTGATTCTGTGGAGTAGGGGTGGAGGGAGATGTTGAGGAGCCGAAGCACCAACAGCTGCTCTGTACAATAGGGTGTTTGTTGGCCTGCGTGGTTCTTTATGGTCAAACACTTGTTGCCATAGTTTGTTGAAGGATGAGCTGACTCAGCCAATCTGGTTTTGGATCTCCTTATCAATGGTGGCCCAAGGCTGCCAAGGTATGGGAAGTGCTGAACATATTCCATATTGGAGGTGGAATATTTGACTGATCAAGTCTGGGATAATATAGGAATTTTGATTTAACAAATTTCAAGGACAGGCCAAGTTTCTTGTATGCAGAGTTAAAGAGAATGAGAGTTGCTCGCAGAGTGGGCAATGACATTGAAGTCATCTGCAAACTGTAGATGATGTATACATACGGTGGCCAGTTTAGTATTGGCACGGAGGCAACTGAGGTTAAAGTGTTTTCCATCGAGATGGTATATAGTGCTGACCAGACGAATTGACCTTCGATGAGGTGAATGGCCACTGTCAGGTATATTGTAAACACTATGGGGGCTATCACATAGCCTTACCTGACCCGATCCAGATATTGAAAATGTCTGTTTCAGATCTCCCACTCAAGACAGTTGATGTCATATCATCAAGAAGCAGTTCAGGGTAGAGGGCTGAATTACTAGCTGGCAAAGGTTTAAGGTGCGAGGGGCAAGGTTTAGAGGAGATGTACGAGGCAAGTTTTTTACACAGAGGGTAGTGGGTGCCTGGAACCCGCTGCTGGAGGATGTGGTGGAAGCAGGGACGATAGTGACGTTTAAGTGGCATCTTGACAAATACATGAATAGGATGGGAATAGGACCCCGGAAGTGTAGAAGATTTTAGTTTCGACGGGCAGCATGGTCGGCGCGGGCTTGGAGGACCGAAGGGCTTGTTCCTGTGCTCTACTTTTCTTTGCTCTTTGTTCTAGTTGAAGAATTGTCATGAAGTACCTTGGACATTCAGATCTTTGGATTCACAGAACCTTGCAATTTACTCAGTCAAACGCTTTGGTCAGGTTGATGAATGACACTAAGTGAATCGCTCATTTGGAGAGTTGGTGCAGGTCCGATGCGCCTCCTGGCCTCCTTCTGCGCTTAAAAAATTCTGTGATTGCGTGAAGTCGGGGTGGAGGAGGATCTTGAGGAGCCTAAGCACCAGCAGAGACCAGTTGGACTGATTCAATACTGTGAATGTTTTGTTATCATCTGCAATGAAGAAACCAACAGGAAGACAGTTAACCAATAAAACTTTAAAAAGGGAATACACAGAGGAATATTGAGAATTTGTGATATAGAGGGAAGCCATTTTTCTGCGCTGGCTAGCCTGCCTGGCGCAGATGACCTTAAAATCTGGTTTCCATTGTAGCACCCCTTCTTTGGGGGTTGGCTGCAGTCCCTGCTGTGGCCACCGCTCCCTGTGGCGCTGCTGGGACTGGGGAACAGCATCCATTTGATTAGCTGGCAGCTCTCAGAGGCGGGACCTCTGCCTCAAGTGGACCAATGGGGTTATATGGTTTTGAGGTGAACCCACCAGCGACGGGGGGGGGCAGGTTCACCCCTGACTTTCACACCAGGAGAAAGGGACCCCACCTCCCCTCGAGTTAATCTTTCAGCTGTGAAAGGTTATTGATCTGAAACTTTCACTCAGTTTCCCTCTCCACAGATGCTGCCAGAACTGCTGAGTATGTTACCAGAAGTTTCCGTTTTGTTTTCCGACGTGGGGCAGCACGGTAGCACAATGGTTAGCACAAAGGCTTCACAGCCGCAGGGTCCCAGGTTCGATTCCCCGCTGGGTCACTGGCTGTGCGGAGTCTGCACGTTCTCCCTGTGTCTGTGTGGGTTTCCTCCGGGTGCTCTGGTTTCCTCCCACATGTCCCGAAAGATGGACTGTTAGGTCATTTGGACATTCTGAACAGGTGCCGGAATGTGGCAACGAGGGGCTTTTCACAATATCTTCATTGCAGTGTTAATGTAAGCCTACTTGTGCCAATAAAGATCATTATTATTAGATTTACAGCAGTATTTCTGCAGTTTTTGCTTTTATACTGTCCCAGTGTATCCAATCTTTCCTGATAGCTTAAAATGTCCATTCCGGGGAACATCCGAATGAATTGCGTCCAGTCTAATCACGTCCTTCCTGTAGTGCAGGTACACAGTATTCTAGTTGTGGTCTAACTAATGTTTTTTACTGTTCTAGCGTGACATCCCTGCACTTGGACTCTGTGCCTCGCTAATAAAGGAAAAAGATTTAATTTCAAACTTCAGTACTCGAGAGGTTTCCTATTAATGGTGGTGTAGATACATTCATGTAATCCATCAAATGGCTGGACAGTTGTCTTGACATTTCTGGGGGTGGGGGGAGGGGGAGAAAGGTCTGGATTTGCTTTGAAACACAGGAGAAGTTCAGCGGTCTGATAATGACTGGATAATTTTACGTTGTTTGAGGAATAAATATTGGCCATGGAATCACAGACAATACGCAGGCTCTTATTCAACATTGCGTTGTGCAGTCTTTTACTTCTACATCAGAAATTGGTGTGGGCCTGGCGTCTGGGTGATGGTAATAGGGTCTCAAAGTTGTTCTGTCGAGCCCAGTTAAGGTGACCCAGCCCTTTAAGAGTGACGTCTGATACAGTCGTTCAAGGGACAAAATACTGACAGTGTGTGGTATCACGAGAAGCTGGTCACATTACGGCAAGATATTTTCAGTAACATGGCCCTGCATTCTCTTTTCCGATTCTCTTCATGTGTTCAGTGTGCTCATTGCTAAAAATAAACACAGATAACACGTAAAACACTCTTAACACAACCACGGGGAATTCATAATAACACTGTGGTATTAACAATAATGGGCTTCATTTAGTTAGTCTTTTATTTAAAGAGATTGCTGAAGAAGTGTTCATATGAACAGAAACATGTTCACAGTAACTTTAGCACAGTGGTTGTGCCACTGGTAATGATAATCCAGAAGGTTTGCACTAATGCTGATGAAGGGAGATGTCCATTGTCCTTCATGGCCTACAGCTGATTACCAGGATTAATGCTGACCATAGAACTGCTGGATTGCCATAAAAACCCATCTGGTTCACTAATGTCCTTTAGGGAAGGAAATCTGCCACCCTTACCCGGTCTGGCCTACCTGTGACTCCAGACACAAAGTGATTTGCTCATTCGGAGAGTTTTTAATATAATAGTATAATATAATAATATAATCTTTATTATTGTCACAAGTAGGCTTACATTAACACCGCAATGAAGTTACTGTGAAAATCCCCTAGTTGCCACATTCTGGCACCTGTTCGGGTACACTGAGGGAGAATTCAGAATGCCCAATTCACCTAACAGCACGTCTTTCGGGACTTGTGAAGGAAACTGGAGCACCCGGAGGAAACCCACGCAGACACGGGGAGGACTAAACGCTGACACCGGGACTGAAAGGTGGGGTGTTCCACAGTCTCGATGGGAGCATCAGTCCCAGAACCATTCAGGCCATGCTATTGGGCCAGCACTCGCACCACATGGAACTAGTACAATTCCCACTCTCGCCGGTGTCGGATTCGCCGGGGTCGAGATTGGCACTGGAGAGCCGGACAAGCTGAGACAGTATGTAAGCTCCCAACTCCCCACACACCCTCATTCCAGCCAAGAAGATGGCAGCACGGAGAGCAGCACCAAGGTTCGCCGACACAGAGCTAGAGATATTGCTGCATGCCCTGGAGGAGAGGTGGGACTCCTTGTCCCCCAAGGAAGGAGGCTGCCACCCGCCAACGTCAATTGGATCTGGGCGCAGGGGGCAGAGGCCGTGAACGCGATGGGCCTCACTGCGAGGACAGGCCAGCAATGCAGGAGGAAGCCGCGCAACCTCCTCAAGGCAGCCGGGGTGAATCATCACCTCTGTGCCACTGGCACCACTGCCGTCCCAACCCTGCCCCCCCCCCCCCCCCCTGCACAGTGTGGCCCAGTCACAGCGGGCCATGGCTGCAGGCGCTGGGAGCATTAGCCTGGCGCTGGCTGACCTGAGCCAGTCCCAGAGTGACATGGAACAGTCACTGGGTAAGGTGGCACGGTCATTGAGTGGCGTGGCCCAGTCGCTGAGTGACGTGGCCCAGTCCCAGAGCGACATGGCGCAGTTACTGGGCGAGGTGGCATGGTCACTGAGTGATGTGGCCCAGTCGCTGAGTGACGTGACACAGTGTTCCATGGCCGCAAGTATGGAGGCTCTTGTTGAGACGAGAGCGGGTCTCCAGGACTGGCAGTGCCAGGTGATGGCACAGACCCCTCCCCAAGGAGTAGCCTGGGGGCCATCAGACACTCTGACGCCTGAAGGAGGAGAAGGTGACGAGGCCCGGGTTGGTGGCACCTCGGGGAGGGGCGCGTGGGGTGTCACCGAGGCACTGTAGCACCTCTGAATCCCTCCCACCTGTATCTGGCACATCGGAGAGGCAGCGGGTAGAACTGGGTGGCACCACGCCACCTGTGACATCCAGATCTCTGCTGGGCCCGTCCAGGCCCGATCGCTCCGGAGGGTGGCTTTCAAATGGAACCGAGGCCTAGCGGGGGGAGACACAGCAGGCTGCCTCAACGGCTGATGTACTGCTGGGTGATGACATAGAAGGAGCTTCAGGGCACGTAAAATTAAGAAGGTAAACACCAGTTAAGTTGGCACGGGTGCAGCACATAGGATAGTGTTAGGGGCTTGGGCACAGTTATTGTACCGGCACTGTCATCAATAAACACAAGTTCCAAACTGCCTCGGCCCTCTATCTGAAGGTTCTGAGGGATGGGCTGGGTGTGCTAGATGGAGTGGGGATTGTATTGTAGGGGGACGGGGGTGGGAGGTTGTGGGGGGGTGGGGTGGGTGTTGGTGGCTGGTGGGGTGGCGTGTAGGTGTTGGAGGATGGCATGGGGCCAGGGCCCCCAGTTGCCGGGGTCACCCAGTGGCTGTCCGTGTGGAGTTTGCACATTCTCCCCGTGTCTGCGTGGGTTTCACTCCCACAACCCAAAGATGTGCAGGGGAGGTGGATTGGCCACGCTAAATTGCCCCTTAATTGGAAAAAAAAATAATTGGATACTCTAAATTTAAAAAAAGAATTGTACGGAAATAGGGCT
This sequence comes from Scyliorhinus torazame, assembly GCF_047496885.1. NCBI lineage: Eukaryota > Metazoa > Chordata > Chondrichthyes > Carcharhiniformes > Scyliorhinidae > Scyliorhinus > Scyliorhinus torazame. Next base: position 264,320,997 of record NC_092714.1, on the reverse strand, counting down.
TAAGTGGTGATAATTGGTTTCTTCCCACGCTACGGCAGGGTCCCCATTTCTCCTCAGGGAGCGGGCCAGTTGAATGGCAAACTGTTTGGCGCCTGGTGCAGTTCTCGTTTTTGGCTTCTCCCACTATTCAACGGCCTCATTTGGCTTGAGCTAGAGTGTAACGAGGCTGGAGAAACGTGCTCTAAGTGTTGGAATGAAGCCGGATCGGTGTCATTGTCATGTGATGCAATACAAACCAAGTTACAACATATTTAATTTAATAAAAATGCTTTTATTGAAAAAAGTTAAATCTACAATATATGAAGTTCTATATTACAGAAGTAAATTCAAAATTCAGGGATTTTTTTTCCTGCGACAGTTGTATAAAGCGAATAGAAAATGCTGTACATTAGTATATTGTTACTTAACAACCAGGAGCTGCGAACAGCTTCTACACAATCAAAGGGATTTTGAATTTCACCAAAGAATGATGGTTTTATTGGGATTAGATCAGGGGGCTTGCCATTGAGACCATAAAGGGATTGTGAAGATAATTAAATGTGCTATTCAACAATAAACAGGTGGAGGACTATGGAGACAAGCAGGATTGATCCATTAAAAAAGGAATGGACTTGTTCAGCCTAGAAGTCACCGATGAATTGCTCTGTAACTCCCAGGAATCTAGCAATCCCACAAGGTCCTAAATCACAACTCGATATTCCGTTTGATCTCAAATCACTCAGTGCTAAATCGTGATGTCAAAAGAGTTGGTTGTCAGAAACACACCCTCACATCATAAAGAGAAGTATTCATTGGAAGAATTCTGCTTGGTCACTCTTGCCTTTGAGTTCAGCTGCAGTTTAGTCACCCAAAACTCCACCATTGGCTTCCAGCCACATTGTCTTCACGTTTATGTGCCACTTAAGACCTACCATATTGAACAAGCTTTGGTCACCTGTTCTAATATCTCTTTCGGACATTCATGAGTCGTTCAGATTCAAACCTTCTTTGATAATCGCTCCTGCGCGGTGCCTTGGGATGTTTCACTACGCTACTATGTAAATGCAAGTTGTTGCTGCAAGTATGGAAGGATTTCTTTTGTTTCAGTCCCAGGACAGAGCTGTGAGGCAGATTTATTCCGGGAGCCGCTTCCCTAAAAACCCTTCAGTGAAGCCATGGATTAGAGAGCTGAGGTTGAGTAAATCTGGCGAATGGAGGATTGACGTTAAACCTCGAGAGCAGCTTGGTAAGTCACAAGCTGTCTGGGGACAAAGAACTTGCCTTTAAGTCGCGCTTTTCATGACTCCAGTCTGTCCCAAAGTGCCTTACGACCAATAAAGTACTTTTAAAAGTGTAATGCAGCACTGCTGTAATGTAGAACACATGTCAGACATATATTTATGCACAAACAACAATATGAGAGGGTCCACATAATCAGCTTTTAGTCAGGGTTAGGTGAGAGACACATCTGAGCCACGACTGACGCCAATAAAAGTAATCTTGGAGAGAATCTCTACAATTGCTCAGGTATCAGTGTGAACAGGATAAATTGAGCAAGGGGACAAGACCCTGACACAAAAAGTAAGATGCTTATGCCGTTGCCTTTTGGTAAGACCAAGGCAAGACCACGGAGAGAGCTGTACATAGACTGTACATTGACAACACTCTCCTCCGTCAGGGGATTGGCAAGCATGGACTTTCATTGGATTGGTCCACGATTATGTTTGGCAAAGTACTGCAGTAGTTTTGCCGTTGCTTTCTGCAGTCTAGGTGAGCAGGAAGCTCTCCCGCCCTTACTATCTGCCTTCAGGGATATTGGAAGGAAGTTACAGGCGGATAATCAACCTGTTTGGCTACATTATGAGCATGTCTTCCATGGCCATCATGTCCCAAAGACTTGAACCTAGTGCTTCTGGCCCAGCGGTAGGGAACGCTACCATTGTGCCTCTTGACGACACTCTAGGGTAGCGAAATCCCAAGATTCACAGCTCCTTGAAAGAAGAAATTTCTCCTGATCACGGTGCTGAATGACTGATGCCTTATCCTGAGAGCATGACCCTTAGATTTAGTCTTTCCAGCTCGGGGAAACAGCCTCTCAGGATCTCAGGCTCTCTCAGAATCTTGTACTTCAATATGAGATGACTTAAATCTCATTCTGCTGAACTGCAGAGAATATCAGCCAATTCTACACAATCTCTTCTCATGCTTCAACTCTCTCGTCTAATAGATATTCGCTGAACGAGCTCGAAGGCATGTACATTTTTCCTTTGTTAACAACCCAGTTTCGCAAAATTAATGCCAGGCGTCATTCATGAGAGCTTATGCAATGAAAGGTTGCTCTGAATACTATTTTCCAGTGACGTATTTCACCAGTTACAGATCCAGCCCCTGCTGTTATAATGGCATGTGAATGTTTCCAGTTTAAACTTCAAAGTAAGTTGGAAAACAGGTGAAAAGTAGCTGCCGAAGGTTTTCGCAGATCAGCAGAACAGAAAACATTAGACTTTCACGTTGGGGCCTTGCATATCAGTGATGTACAACCTTGACTGATGAGTGACCCGCCTTCATCGCAATGGGCCTCAAGAGTGAAATCGGGGCTTGTTCACTAACCATGGCCCCATGAATGAGATTAGATAGGTTTTTAAAAAATATATATATTTTTAAGATAAATTTAGAGTGCCCAATTCATGTTTACCAATTAAGGGGCAATTTAGCGTGGCCAATCCACCTAGCCTGCACATCTTTGGGTTGTGGGGGCGAAACCCACGCAGACACGGGGAAAATGTGCAAACTCCACACGGACAGTGATCCAGAGCCGGGATCGAACCTGGGACCTCGGCGCCGTGAGGCAACAGGGGTAACCCACTGTGCCACCGTGCTGCCCTCGAGATTAGATAGTTAATACACACCGAATATTTAATAACGAGTTATAGGAAATGTTTAATCATTTATTTATTAATAGAACGGTCATCGACTTCAAATGGTAAAACCAAAAGAAATATTTACACTTTGGACGCACGGCTCTCACAGTCAGTGTTGTGAACAATCAGCACACATCTCACTCACCCTCGCTTTACGTACCAATCACATCAGTTGGAAAAAAGCTACGTGGATGGAAACCAGCGGAATGTGGCAATCCTGCGTGTGGGCACAGGTCAACCAAATGTCTCATGGGCCGCACCCAGAACCCTGATGGGCCACATGTGGTCCCCTGGGCCACAGGTTACCCAACACTGGCTTCCGAACGCTGGAATTGGGGCAGGCACCGGTTTGACGTCAGTCCGCAGTGCTCCGCCCCCTCCAAGCCGGCGTCATCGGGACCCGCGCCACGCGCAGCTGCAACACCGTTGTTGCGTCATCGGCCGGCCCACCCACGATGCTCTGCCCCTGAAGGGCCGAGTTCCCGACGGCGTGGGGGTATGTGTGGTCCCAGTGGTCGGGAGCCCGGCGTGCTGGCTGCCGACAGTGTCCAGCGCCGCCACACTCGTCCGGGACCTGTGCCGCTGGGCGGGAGGGGGGAGAGATCTGTTAAGGCTGGGGAGGGGAGTGCTGGGAGGTGGCCAGTTGGTGGACTGTGGGGTTGGGGTTGACGGGTTAGGTTTCCAGCACGTCCGGTGCCATGTTTCCTGACGTGAGCAGTGCAGGCCGCCAGCCCTGCGCACGCACGGCCCAGGGATTCTCCAGCCCCTTTTCCGCACTATCCACGGGCGTTTCACGTGGCTTCGGTGCTAGCCCCTCACCAGTACTGGAATCGGTGACGGGTTCGCGCCGATTTTCCCATCGTGAAACTCCCGCGGATTCTTCGCCGGCACTTAGCCTCAGGGACGGAGAATTCCGCCCGTGGTGTACTGCACCAAGTAATGTTTCATCTACCGGATCAGATGCTCACAGATAGACACACAACCCTGTTGGGTGTTGTATGGCAGCCATGAGTGCAGCGAGGTTAACATTCCCACTTCAACCTTGGGAGGCATGAAGTGATTTGACCCAAGTTGATCCTGTTGCAGTGTCTGAACAGGCTGTGCTTCAAGCACTCGTAATCTGGCAAAGCAGCACCAAAAAGACTTCTGGAACATTTATCTTATCAATGAGGCAGTGCAGCATAACCAGCACTGGCAGGCACTGTATCAGCGACTCCCCTCAACTTGTTCCAATTTTGAGTTTGCCTCTGAACCTGCCTCCTAGACCTTCGCCTATAAGAAACCTCTCAGCTTACTGAGAATACTTTGTTTTACCAGACTTCCACTTCACCTTTATAAAGCATCACCTCTATCCAAGAAACTGCAGGCCCACCACTGAAGGCACTGTCATAATTATAAGTTGCAGCCATATTGTTTTACCTTCATTTTTAGGGGTCAGTTAGCTGGGCGGCCGGTTCGTGATGCGGAGGGACGGCAACAGCACGGGTTCAATCCCTGTACCGGCTGAGGTTATACATGAAGGCCCCGCCTTCTCAACCTTGCCCCTCGTCTGAGGTGTGCTGACCCTCAGGTTAAATGACCATCAGCTCTCAAAGGGGTGAGCGGCCTGTGGTCCTCTGGGACTGTGGCGACATTTATATCTAATCTTTGTGTGCATGATTGGGTGCGAGAGATGAGTGCGTGAGACGGCACATTTGAAAACTCTGGGGCAAGTGCGCGATAACAAATAGCTTCCTTTATTTTTAAACTCACAAAAAGCTTGATGCTGGGAATGATTTAATTGGGATTCTCACTCTGAGTGAGACACACAGCTCATACACGAGCAGTGAAAGGGAACGCATAAATTCTGATATTCGGTACGTCGGAGGATCCGGAAACCCAGGTGGGGAGAGCGGGCGATGTGTTGGCCTTTGCCTCCCTGATAGCCCGGAGGCCGATCTGGTTGTGCTGATGGGACTCGGAGCTGCCGAAAGCGGGGCTGCGGGTGAGCGACCTGGAAGAATTCTTGCGGTTAGAGACGGTCAAGTTCGCTTTTGCGGGGGTCGGAGGAGGGGTTCACCCGGAGGTGGAAACCAGTCACTGATTTCTTCCAGGAGGATTGAGGGATCAACAAGGGAGAGGGGGGGATTGTGGGTGGTGGGGGAAAGGGGATAAAAATTGGGTAGGCGGGATGTGGTGGTGTGTTGGTATCGGGGGAGGTTGGGCATTTGTGGTTGTTTGTTTAGGTTGATGCGTTGCTGTTCGAATATTTTATGTATATATGTAAAACGCCTTGAATAGAAATATTTTTTAAAAAGGGAAAGACTTGGGCCATGATTTGCGCCCGGCCGCCGCGCCGGTCGGGGGCTGTTGAAAGCGGCCCCAGCGGCGATTCTCCGAGTTCAGGCGGCGTGGGTTACATATGGTGCCACCCGGCGGGACCTCAGAGTTCTGGCTGCGGGGGGGGGGGGGGGGATTCGACTCCGGGGGGGGGGGGATTCGACTCCGGGGGGGGGGGGGATTCGACTCCGGGGGGGGGGGGGGAGATTCGACTCGGGGGGGGGGGGAATTCGACTCGGGGGGGGGGGGGGGGGCCTCCACGGTGGCCAGGCCCGCGATTGGCGCCTACCGATTGGCGGGCAGGCTAATTCCGGGGGGGGGGGGGCTATGTTCCTCCGCGCCGAGCCCCAGTAGGGCTCCGCCATGTTGACCGGGGCCGGGGCGGAGACGGCAACCCACGCCGGCCGTGGTGCGCCGGCGTTTCAAACGCACTGTACTCCGGCACCACCGTACTAGCCCCCGAGGAAGGGGTGAGTGCCTGGGCCTGGAGGCCCGTTGACGCTGGCGTCACTCTCAGCGGTTTTGACAACACTTGGCCGGGATTTCGGAGAATCCCGGCCATAAACTCTGTCCATGAAACTGCACAATGCCAACAGCACAGGTTCAATCCCTGTCCTGGCTGAGGTAGTTTGTGGGGCCCATCTTCTTGTCTTGCCTCATAGTCATGTTTCTGCCAAACCATTTGAATGTCATGGATCCTCCTTTTACCGGGGGATGATGTGAAAGCTGCCGAGGGAGTGTCGAGTGACACACTCCTTTTCTCCACTACTGTCAAATTCCATAGTGTGAGTCTAGTTGCAAAAGTGTGAACTTGGAAATCACTGACAGCTTGGACGTACTAAAACTGCGAGGAGACATCCACCATTTAGAAGAACGTAGGAAGTATTTAAAATTGACATGATTGATCTGTGCAACCGGGACCCTTTCCCGGAGCCTAACCCCAGTTTGTGCTCCACCTCAATCTCTGCCAACTGTCTGAGAAGCCCCTTGGTAAAGCTATGGAGCAACGGTATTTTTTATTCTAAGGAATAAAGTTCAAACCTCGCATCCTCTCTTATTGCAACACAACTTGCATTTATATAGCGCCTGTATTGTAGTAAAACACCAAAAGACAATTCACCAGTTCTGCAGACCTTCGCTGCCCTTCAAGCGATGGGGATGGTGAGTCTTTGACAGGTTTTTCACCCCGCCTTGTCCTTCCTAATTTAGAGATGTTGGTCCTAATCCTATCAGGGAGAGATTCAGAAAGGGAAACCGTGCGCCGGGAGCATTGAAAACTAATGATACACCCAGAAAAGTATACCCAGAAAAGTACTGGAAATGTTCAGACGCATTTTAACAGTCGTGCCTCTTTCAATAAATGTCCTTCGACCCCCTTCTGGAGCCTGGCTGTCTTCAGTTATGAAGCCATCGGAAGCAGATAATTGCAAGGGCTGCAGCAAGGGAGCGATAGGGAGTGGTCCATAATGGTCACAAGAACACAAGATAGGAATAAGCAGCCCTTTAAGCTTTTTCTATCATTTGATAAGAACACAGCTGACCTAATTCTGGCCTCAAGTTCACTTTTCTGTCTTTCCCCCTCAAAACGCTTGACTCACTTATCAGTGTAAAATCTACCTAACACAGTCTTGAATATATTCAGTGATGCAGTCTCCACCGCTTTCATTCTTGTCAATGAAAGACACTTCTCTTGAACATTCCATGGTTAAATCTCAAAATGACTTATATTTCAGTTGAGCTCCTTCTAAGAGGATAATTTTAGGGGCGGAATTGACAAAATGATGACCTTCAGCTAAGAACATTAGATAATTCTGGGAAGTGAAGTTTGGGCGTGACGGGGTTTGGGTCTCTGAGTTTGGAGGCTGTGATGGGAAGATCTCTGGAGGAGGTGAGATTGCCGACTGTCTGGAAAATGATGTTTGGGTGTTCAGTGGTGGGGGCCATGAATCAGTGGAGGTAGGAAGAGGCGTCAAAGAATTGGTATCCAGCTTCGCAAGATGGAGGTCAGTTCACCAAGCAACAACAGCTCTGCCCTGGCCAGTACTGACAATGTCAGGGTTGAAATTGATTGAAGGGAGTGCTGCAGGTTTAGCAAGAGACAGGTAAGAATGAGTGAAGAGAACAGAGTAATTGAGACATCTGATACCAAGTCAGGAATGCAGTAGTTTCTAGTAATTCAGAGACCAGGGGTGTGATTAACCAGTCTCGTTGCGACAAGGTCGTTGAATCGCGCAGGAGGACTATCGCGAGATACGTGATGCTCGAAGCTTCTCCCGAGATTCAACCAAACCTCATGAGATGTCGCGATCTGGATCTCGCCCGCGCCATAAGGCTGATTTAAGTTTGGTCCGCCGGATTCCCTGGGCTCCCGGGAACTAACGGCCTCCCAGTGAGGCTGCGACCGGGCGCCATTTAGTGCTGGCCCACCCAAACATGGACCTGGCGTAACAGAATCTGGGGATGCATTCCAGGCCATTGGGGACCCATGGGTGATCTGGGACAGGGCAGGGTGGCACCCTGGCTCTCCCTCTGGCACCCAGACAACCTGGCACTGCCAGGGTGTCCAGGTGGCTTTTCCAGGGTTTCAGGGGCACTTCTATGGTGCCAGTGCTGGAGTGCCCAGATGCCAAGGGTCAGGGCCTGAGGGGGGCCATGCCCATGAAAGGATGAGGCAGGTATGAAGGGTGGGTGGGGGGGAGGGGGGGGGAGTTGAAGGACGGGTATGAAGGGGGCCTAATAAAGGTTGTGAATAAGGGGTGGGGCCCTGAAAGGGGAGTTCTGGATGCCTGAAAAGGGGGCCCCTCAGCGACCCCATTGATTATCGTAGATTGTCATAGAATTTACAGTGCAGAAGGAGGTCATTCGGCCCATCGAGTCTGCACCGGCTCTTGGAAAGAGCACCCTACCCAAGGTCAACACCTCCACCCCATCCCCATAACCCAGTAACCCCACCCAACACTGAGGGCAATTTTGGACACTAAGGGCAATTCATCATGGCCAATTCACCTAACCTGCACATCTTTGGACTGTGGGAGGAAACCGGAGCACCCGGAGGAAACCCACGCACACACGGGGAGGATGTGCAGACTCTGCACAGACAGTGACCCAAGCCGGAATCGAACCTGGGACCCTGGAGCTGTGAAGCAATTGTGCTATCCACAATGCTAACGTGCTGCCCATGTCCTCACTTGGGGTGTGTGGGGTAATGCCCACGTGTGCTGGAGTTGACATTGCCCATGGGTGGGGAGTGTAGGGGACCCTCAAGCTCACTTAGAGATCGCAGCACCCTTTCAAAATGGTTGACCGATACCTGAGGAGTTGGTCTTACCGGTGGGGTCAGCTCCCCATTGCTGAAAAAATATCTAAGTGTGGGCTAGACCCGAGAGAAACATGCCAAGGCCCAAAAAAGTTATTTAGTGTGGGTAATACCAGTGTGGATCCCACCCAAAATGCCGGAGGGAAACATCCTGCCAAACAGGCCGGAAATGGCATGTTTTGGTTGAATCCCACCCCTGGACCATTGATCTGGTGCCATGAGTTCAAATGCCCAGCAGCTAAAATTTAATTAAATAAATAAATCTGGAATAAAAAACAATGATTACCATATTGTTGTAAAAACACACCTGGTTCACTAATGCTCTTTGGGGAAGTAAATCCTTCCGTGACATCTCCTGGTTTACATGTGATCCAAACCCACAGCATTATGGTTGACTCTTAACTGCTCTCGGAAATGGGCGAGCGAGCCACTCGGGCATATTCAAGATGGCAGCTCACTGCCATCTTCCCAAGAACAGTTAGGGATGGAAAATAAATGCTGGCATTGACAGTTTTGCCCGCATCCTGTGAATGAATGAAGTAACTGTCAATGATAATATTGAGAGGGCAAGAGGCCAGATATTCAGGAAGGTTCTTGTGAAGAATTTCTTGCAGGCCACGACGGAGTAGATGCAGGGAGGTGGTTTTTCCTAGCCGAGAGGTCGAGAACCAGAGGCCATTTAGGACTGAGATGAGGAAAAACCCCTTTCTCTTCTTTGGAATCTTGGAATTCTCTACCTCTTCATTGGCGGAACACTTTACTTCCAAGTGATAGCTATTTCAGAGGGCATTGTAGACTCGGGAGACACATATAGGCCAGATCAGGCGAGGAAAGCCCCAGAGGACCTTAGTGAACCAGATGGGTTTTGAACCCGATGGGTTTTTACGACATTGGACGTTAGACTTTTAATTCCAGATTTTATTAGATTCAAATTTCACCATTTGCCATGGTGGAATTCGAACTCAGGTCCCCAGAGAATTTCCCCAGTCTCTGGATTATTATTATTCTCTGGATCTGTAAAGATTTAATCACCTGCTAATGGTTGCATTCCAAGCATTGTTTGGCATCTTTGAATTTGTCTATATATGTTTCTGGAACAGCCCTCTTCATTCACCTGAGGAAGGAGCAGCTCTCCGAATGCTAGTGACATCGAAACAAACCTGTTGGACTTTAACCTGGTGTTGCAAGACTTCGTACTGTGCTCACCCCAGTCCAACGCCGGCATCTCCACATCTGGATTATTAGTCCAGTGTCAATACCACGACGCCACTGCCTCCCATTTAATTGCATGTGGGGTGGGCCAATTCATTTGAGGTTCATTTACCGCATGACAAGACCTTGCTTCGGACTGTCCCTCAGGGAGCTGAAATCCTTCCCTGCGATTACAACCATGAGATAAGTAGAAATAATGGCCGCAATTCTCCGGACGTTGGGATTCTCTTTTCCAGCTGGCAGCCCCCCCCCCCCCCCCCCCCCGCGGGTTTCCTGGCAGCGTGGGGTGGCTTCAATGGGAAATCCCATTGAAGAGCGGAGGGAAGAGAGAGAATCCCGTTGCTCCGAGAGAAACACGCGGCTGGGGGAATCGGAGAATCCCACCCAATATTTCCATGACTTAAATGTGATCGATCATTAATCTAAACTTTATAAGAAACCGGAGAAGCATAGAGCTGTAACTCCCTAAAATGTGACCTAACTTAGATATTCCGAGGCAAAAAATGATCTTAGAATATCCCCAAACCTCTAACCAATCCCACAAAATAAACTACATAAATCTGACCGTATGTAAGCGCCACAGACATAAAGATACTTGGGTTTTAGTCTCTGGTACCAAGTGCGAAGGCATTCATCCAGCAATTAATAGTAGGGCTTAGATCTCATTTGTCTTCAAGTTTCAGACTGAGCAGTAGTGGGCAGAAGGTGAGCAATATATTTGACTGAAGGAATGAACCAAGAAAATATCTTCTGCAGCTGAAAAACGGAGGAGGTCAAAGCCTCATCTGTCCACGCAATAATCGGCAGAATTCCTTCCACAAATGAAAATATACCATTTTTCCGGGGTTTATGTCACATACACAACGTTGGTGAATCTTTCTCCTTTTTAATGCGGAGTGGTTCATGAATATGTTGCAGAAACCCATCCTGTTGCTCACATGTCTCAAAGGTTCACCCACCTTTCGCAAATCACGTCTTCTTAATTGGGGTCGAGCCATTTGTCCACATGGGCCACTGATGAGAGATGCCAGATTAGGAACCTTGTCCTGGAATAATCAGTCAGTCGTGGTCCCTGTTCCCCACCACCTGTTGCCCGATTTCCGAGGACACTTGTCTATTTACAACACCGAGAGGTCGTGACAGGATTTTGACCTGGCTCGTAAAGCCATCTTCTTGCTGTTTCTTGCCACAAACTTGTCCAGAAACCGACGGGCTTTTTTGGTGATGCTTTCCTTCCTCTTGTGGCTGGCCATCCTCCTCTCGTTGGTTTCCTTGCTGTCCTTCCTCAGCCGTATCTGCCGCACAATGCCTTCAAAAAGCTCCTTCACGTTGTGATGCAGAGCGGCTGAGGTCTCGATGAACTTGCAGTCGAAGACCACAGCACACGCCCGGCCCTCTGAAACAGAACACACAGATGTGGGATCGGTCGAGCTGCCATTGGTTTATATTTTTAAAGACACGCTGTATTGTGCACAATATTCAAGGCTACCACTTTGTATCCGAGTCTGTGAGTGTAGTGGGACACCGACTCTATCTCACCACTGCCTCTCTCCACTCTCTCTACATTGTCAGACTACTTGTAAGGCACCCAGTACTGGATCAGCAGTTTGTATCCCAGTCTGTGAGTGTAGTGGGACACCGACTCTATCTCACCACTGCCTCTCTCCACTCTCTCTACATTGTCAAACTACTTGTCACCCAGTACTGGATCAGCAGAAATGTCCTCCAATATAATATTGGGGCGATTTAAGCCGTTTGCTCCCCACTCCAAACTCTGTTCTCCCCTCACTGACTCCAGCCCGCCAGTGAGGGGAAACCAGTCCGCCAGCAACCTTGGTGTCACATGTGACCCGGAGGTGAGATCCCGACCACATATTTGTGCTATCACGAAGACCACCTATTTCCACCACCACAACATCGCCCAACTTCACTCCTGTCTCAGCTCAGCAGCTGTTGAAACTCTTACCCATGCCTCTAGAGTTGACCATTCCAATGCATTCCTGGCTGGTGCCCCACTTGGTATCCTCCCTACACTTGAAGGTATCTAAAACACTGCTTCCTTTGTCTTCACTCCCACCAAGTCCCATTCATCCCTATGTTCACTGACCTACATTGGCTCCTGTTGGTCACATGTTGCTCTATGCTGCTCGTGCTCATGTATTTGCTTTGTTTGGCCCCTTGTTCCGCACTGTAACCAATCACTGATTGTCGATGTACCATTTGTCAATGTTCTCTGTTGATTATTCTTTTGTCTACTATGTAAGTACTGTGTACGTTCCCTCGGCCACAGAAAAATACTTTTCTCTGTACTTCGGTACATGTGACAATAAATCAAATCAATCAATCCATCCCGGACAAGCAAAGTCTTAGGGCGCGATTTAACAGTCCCTTTTTGGGTGTATATAGCGGGGCCTTTCTCGGTCCCACCTAGGCCACACTAAGCTCACGAGAGGCCTCTTGCGAGATTTAACAGCCTCGCCACGTCACGTAGTCGGGCGCGACGAGGCCATTCGATTGCGCTCTTGATTTAAAAATTCTTCTCCTCGTTTTCAAATCCCTCCCTTGCCATTCCCCTCCTTGCCTCTCTAATCCTCTTCAACCCCACAGTGGTACTAGATATTTCCACTCCTCTAATTCCGGTCTCTTGTGTAATCCCGATTTTAATTGCTCCATCATTGGTGGCTGTGTTTTCGTCTGCCTGGGCCCTGAGCCCTGGAATATCCTCCCTATATCTCTCTGCCGCGCAACCTTTCCGACACTCTGTAAAACCTACCTCTTTGACCAAATCTTTGGTCATCAGACCTAATGTCTCCTTATGTGGCTGGGCATCATATTTTGTTTTATAATGCACCTGTGAATCGCCTGGAGACGTTTAATGGTGTTAAAGCACTTTATAAATAGAAGTTTATGTTGTGATATGTAAGACACATCACCCAGGGGGGGCAGCCAGGTGGCACAGTGGTTAGCACTGCTGTCTCACGGCACCCGGGTTCGACCCTGGCTACCGAGTCACTGTCACTGTGTGGAGTTTACACATTCTCCCCGTGCCTGCGTGGGTCTCACCCCCACAATCCAAAAAGATGTGCAGGGTAGTTGGATTGGCCGCGCTAAATTGCCCCTTAATTGGAAAGAATTGGGTACTCTAAATTTAAAAGAAAAGACACACCATCCAGAAATGAAATGTCATTCAGACCCAGTGCTCCATGTTCACTGCTGTCACCGCTGGTATTTAACTAAAGGCAGCTTGGGTGGGGTATCCAAAAAGGCACTGGATAGATTTCTGATTCAGCGGGGCAGTGAGGGGATGATGTGGTGGGATGTAAGCTGTGCCAAGGTAGGAGTCTTTCTGAATGAGTGCTTCAATGTTCCTATTTTCTGTAATATAGTGAACATGTAGAGTGTCTGGTAATCTGGTCAGCGATAAAATCCAAACAGTCTGATAATATCAAAAATCCCTAACAGCAAAGAAGCTGCCATTTACCATCCAACAAGGGCCATGTTCACTCTGCGAAAGTCTAAGAGGGACGATGGACCTGCCCAGTTTAGATCTCACAGGATATTGATTTCCAATGAAAATGATAGTCTTACATTAATGTACAAAGGCAAGATTTACCACAATGAGCCCAATTAACTAAAAAAAAGTCAGAATTAATAATTAGGTGACATCTTTTGTTACAGTGAGTGATCTGTTATCAATCAGGTAGACTCATAAACTGGCACATTTTCACCACCTCTTAAGATTTATTCCCAATCCTCAATTGCTCTTGAGAAGGTGGGGGTGAGCTATCTTCTTGGACTACTGCAGCAGTCCATGCGGTGTAGGTACACCCACAGTGCTGTTAGGGAGAGAGATCCAGGATTCTGATAGAGAAGGATCGGCGATATAGTTCCAGGACAGGATGGTGAAATGAAATGAATGAAAATTAAATGAAAATCGCTTATTGTCACAAGTAGGCTTCAAATAAAGTTACTGTGAAAAGCATGGTGAGGGTCTTGGAGAGAAATCTGCAGGTGGTGGTGTTCCTGTGTGTCTGCTGCCATTTTTCCTCTAGGTAGTAGAAGTTGTGGGTTTGGAATTTTCTGTCGAATGAGGCTGTCAAGTCGGTGCAGTATATGTAGTAACACCACTGCCATAGTGCGCTGGTGGTGAAAGGAGTGAATATTTAAGTTGATGGATGGGGTGCTGATCATGTGTGCTGCTTTGTCCTGGTGTCAGGCTTCTTAAATGTAATTGTGGAACTGCACTTTCCAACCAAGTGCAGAGTATTCTATCACAATCACAATTTGAGCCTTTTAAGTGCTGAAGTACTTGAAGAAAATATTTTTATTTATAAAGCATTAAGTTCGCGAATGGATTCAAATGTATTAAATTGGTTTTATCAACAAGTCTTTTTTAAACATAGTGAAGTGTATAATAGATACTTGGAAGTTTATTTTATTTCATCTCACCAGGGCTCCTGAGCTCTGCCCAACCTGGATGAGTTGACAAGGAGGGTGTAAGGGTAAAGGTTGGTGGTGGGGGGGGGGGGGGGGTTATGAGCAGGAGTTGGCTATAAAGGGCTATAGGAATGGGAGAGTGCAAGTTTGATATGAATTGCCAGTAAGTCTAAATTGGCGTAGAGGCTATGAAGGGACTTGGGGTGGGTAGAGGGGTATAGGTTTGTATGGAGGGAATGAGAAACTGTGGGAGGCGGTTTACATGAAGTAGCATGAGTTGGCATAAATAGGGCACGGGGAATCTACAGGGGGTAATGGGGTGGGGCCTGGGTGCCACACCCCAACAACTCTTTTTAGTGGTGGTGGGCCCAAATTTAGTTAGCACCTGCCTCCTTGAATGAGAATCTGGCCATTCAGGGCACTGTCTCCCAAGTTGGGTTTGTAGAGCCGGGAATTTTCCCGATGCTTTGCTCCTTGCTTGGGTGTGAAATTTCAGGCCGAGAGTGTCAGCTGCCTGCATCAAAAGAATCAAGTTGGCTTGACAAAGACTAACAATAAGATTCAAGTTGCCTCTTGCACCGGAATTAATTGAGCTCAGATTTCTTGCATACAGCAGCATGGGTGTAAAATCTACTGTGCAATTATCCTTATACCTCAAAGTAAAAGTTGTGGAATTACAGTGCTGAATCTGTGCACGCGCCAGTGGCCATAGTTTGGGCCCAGTGCACATGTGCAACGGTTCTTGACACCTTTCCAGCTGGCTGCATGAGTTGCAGTGAAAGACAACTTTTGAAGTCCTGAATCCAAGAGAAATACCCCCCCCCCCCCCCAAACAGTCCTGGCAGCAATGTCGTTTCCATGCACAAATAAATAAAGGGTGGTATTTTCCAACCATGCCCGCCAGCAGGGTTTTCTGGTCCCACCGATGGCGAGCCCCTCCCCGCCGCGGCTGAGTTCCCTGGCGGCGGAGGGTGTGAGCAACGGGAAACCCCATTGACAGCGGCGGGACTGGAAAATCCCGCTGCCAGCCAATGGTGGGCCGCCTCCGCCACTGACAAACATGCCGTGGCAAGACTGGAAAATCCTACCCAGAGGTTCAGAATACGATGGAGGAGAACTAAAGGCAGGAATACTTGGGCGGCCTGTCCTTTCCATCTCTTCCCCCACGCAGGCCGCACGGCAGCACAGTGGTTAGCATTGTTGCCTCACAGCTCCAGCGTCCCAGGTTCGATTCCCGGCTTGGGTCACTGTCTGTGCGGAGTCTGCACGTTCTCCCCGTGTCTGCGTGGGCTTCCTCCGGGTGCTCCGGTTCCCTCCCACAGTCCAAAGATGTGCAGGTTAGGCGGATTGGCCATGCTAAATTGTCCTTAGTGTCCAAAAAGGTTAGGTTGGGTTATGGGGATAGCGTGGAGGTGTGGGTTTAGGTAGGGTGCTCTTTCCAAGGGCCGGTGCAGAATCAATGGGCCGAATGGCCTCCTTCTGCACTGTAAATTCGATGATCAATACTCCACTCCCACAGATTTGAAAACGTTAATCACTTGCTTAATGTGTTAATGCCTCTGGAGTTTCTTGGTCCTTGGGAAGTGGGGGTGGGGGGCAATTGATTCTGAGTTGCAGATGACATTACGGGGAGATAGTGTAGTAATAATGCCGGTGGATGGTATTCCAAATGTCTAGGCTTATGCTCTGGGGATGTGGGTTCCAATTCCTCTCTCGATAGCAGCTGGTGGAATTTAAATTTAATTGATAAAATCTGGAACTGAAAGTTAGTCTTGGTGATGATGACCATGAAAATATTGGCGACCGTTGTTAAAGAAAAGCCCCATCCGATTCATGAACAAATCTGCTGGTGACTCCTGGCCCCCGGCCCGCGGTAATGCGGTCCGTTCTTAGCTGCCTTCTGAAATGGCCTCGCGGGCCACGCAGTTCAAAGGGCAAGTCGGGATGGGGAGCAATTCCGGGCCTTGGCAGCGATGTCCACATTCCATGAAAGATTAAAGAAAATAAGCATATCAGATTGGTTGGTTATAAAATCAAATCTCTGACATGGCAATACGTCTTCTTGATTCAATCGTCTTTTTTATCTGCAAGACTGAGAGCCGTTTGAGGAAAAGATTAGAGTTTAGAACTCTTTATTTAAATTCCTGGTTTATGAAGTCAAAAGATGAGCAATCACATTGTTTGCGGCCCAAAGCTTGAAGCCTCCCAGCGAGAATCTATTTTTAATCATCCCAGTTACTTTACAAATGAAAACGGTTAGCAGTTTGCGCAAGAGAAGCTCAAATAGTGGCATCAAGTTTCGACTGGATTACATCCAAGCAGAAATGTACTCTTGTGTAGCGTGAGAAAAGTCCAGAATTAATAAACCGATAACTAAAATTGTTTGGCTGGGAACAAGAGGTCCACAAACCGAAGGGCGATACAACGAATTTCAAATCCTAATTATTTTATTTACTTTTTATTTTTTTTAAATTTAGAGTACCCAATTCTTTTTTTTCCAATTTACCGTGGCCAATCCACCTACGCTGCACACCTTTGGGTTGTGGGGATGAGACCCACGCAGACACGGGGAGAATGTGCAAACTCCATCACAGACAGTGACCCGGGGCCGGGATCGAACCCGGGTCCTTGGCGCTGTGAGGCAGCAGTGCTGAACACCGCTCTCCAAATCCTAATTATTGATCCAGAAACTCTATAGTAACTCGACATAATAGATATTAAACCAATCAATTTGTGAAAATAGGTTGAGTGCAACATTTCCTCTTTTATTGGATTGCGCAGGTGATTTATTTAAGTGTCTGGCAGGACTGGTACTGGTCGAGCTGGGATCGAACCCGGGTCCTCAGCGCCGTGAGGCAGCAGTGCTAACCACTGCGCCACTGTACTGCCCTGCTAGCATCCTTTCATGTCCACTGTTTGCTCTCCTGATTTCCTTTCTAAGTATGTAGTTAATTAAAACTTTGCAATGGGATCGAGATGCCTGGGCCATAAAATGGGAGTGAGTAGGAATGGAAGGGATCCCATTAGAACTCCATCCATCTGAAACAAATGGAAAGTAGCTGCACAATCGCAATTGAATAGTTTAAACAAATTATGCTTGGACCATGCATGTAACTGGAGTTGACTGGATTTCTGGATGGGTTGAGCTGGGGTGGGACTGCGCAGCGTATACCTCTTCGGTGCTGGTCACAGTTCAGCGTCTGACCTGGCAAAGAGGATGTGCAAATTACCCTCAACTGAGACCTCTCGACTTCGAACCAAGTCACTCTTGTTCCCCACTAAGATGATCGGGATGTTTTCTGCTTGTCTCATTCTCCGAAGCTGAATGCGAAGTTCTGACGCACTTTCGAAGCTGGCACGGTCAGTGATGGAGTAGACGATAATGTAGGCATTTCCCACCTGCATACAGTAATCCTGAACCCATGGCTCATCACCCTGGGGAGAGAAAGGATCAGGCGGTAAATCTTCGCTCAACAATTTGTGATGCCAATTTATCCAATTCCTTTTTTGAAAGTCATTGTTTTACTTGCATCAGCCACATTTCCAAGAACTGTACTCCTGATCTCAACAGCACACTGTTTACACCAAATGCCTCTTCCACCTCCTTCTGGTTCTTTCGCCAATTGCCTTAAATCTGCATCCTCTGATTACCGACCATTCCGAAACAGTTTCGCCCTATCTACTCGATCAAAACCTCTATCCTGTACCTGCGAGGCACGGGCTCCAGCGCATTGCGACATGATTAGACCACCACCCGTTCGCCAATCAAGAGACAGTGGTATTGTCACTAGACTAGTAATCCAGAGACCCAGGGTAGCGCTCTGGGGTCCCGGGTTGAAATCCCACCAGGGCAGATGGTGAAATTTGAATTCAATAAAAATCTGGAATTAAAAAAAATGTCTAGTGAGGACCATGAAAACATTGTGAATGCCATGGGTTCAGGATACCTGCTGTTCAAAATGGGCAAGGTACAGACTGTACCCAACCAGCCCGTGCCTCCCCTGATATTGGTATTCTTGTGATTGTCCTGATGAGTACAAAATGAAAAGCTTCGACAAAATGTCTTTGTTCAGCAATACTCAAAATCTCCTGATGCTAATGTTTAACTCCAAGAAAACAGGGCAAGATGGGGCCCAATTTTTCCTCTTCCGTGTCTCCAGTAAAACAGTACAGACAGGAACCAATGGGAACATAGTAACAAATGGGCTAATAGCGGGGCAGAAAAGGAACGACCTCACCCGAGTTAACACATCAGTGGGAAGTGGAAGAGGAGAGGGAATATATTTACCAGGTACAAGGAGGAAAAAGTAAGAAAGTTACTTAAATTGCTCAGTCCTAGTGAGCACCTACTGTTCAACTGCATAAAAATAGCATTTTGCAAGGGTATTGTAAAGCAAACAATTACCTCAGTCAGTGTGATGGATGGGGAAACATGAAGTTGTGTGAATCACACTCAATTTGAGGAGGAGAAAATCTCTTGGGCGTTTTAAGCACATCTGGAATGTAATGGAATACTCTCCACTTGCCTGGATGAGTGTAATAAGAATAACCTTTATTGTCACAAGTAGACTTATGTCAACACTGCAATGAAGTTACTGTGAAAAGCCCCTAGTCGCCACATTCCGGCGCCTGTTCAGATACACAGAGGGAGAATTTAGAATATCCAATTCACCTAACAGCATGTCTTTCGGGACTTGTGGGAGGAAACCGGAACACCCGGAGAAAACCCATGCAGACACGGGAGGATGTGCAGAGTCCGCACAGACAGTGACCCAAGCAGGAATCGAACCTGGGACCCTGGAACTGTGAAGCAACAGGGCTAACCACTGTGCTACCGTGCCTCCCATGGGGAGAGTAGCTCCCATTGATCGGCACTATCCAGGACAAAGCAGGAGGTTAGATCAGCACCCTACCCACCACCTCAGGCATCTACTCCCTCTGCCAACACACCGTGGCAGGCGTGTGTACCATCTACAAGAAGCACAGCAGCAGCTCAACAAGAATTCTTTGACAGCACCTTCCAAACCCTTTACCGCTTAGAAGGGCAATCGTCAGCAGATACCTGGGAACACCATTACCTGAACGTTCTCCTCACACACCATTCTGACTTAGAACTGTATCGCCGTTCCTTCACTGTCGCTGGGTCAACATCCTGGAACACCCACCCTAACAGCACTGTGGGTGTACCTACACCTCAGAGACTGCAGTGGTTCAAGAGCCAGTTCACCACCACCTTATCAAGGGCATTTAGGGATGGGCAATAAATGCTGGCCTCGCCAGCGACGACCACCTCTTGTAAATAAAAAAAGGCAAACGATCTTACCTCAGTTCCCCACGTATCCATTACTAATAAGGTTGAGTCTTCTCCATCAACGGTTAAAGTTCGCTCGTAGATTTCCTCTGAAACAAAGGAGCAACACAGAATAATGGGGGATGTGAGGGACATTGTGGAAAAGAAGTGTAATTTGTCCCTGTGGGTGAAAGAGGCAGTGAGACCTACGGACCTGAATCAACTCAGTTCCAAAGCTGGCCAACCGCGCAGCCTGAGTGCTTCAAAGATGTTCCTTAACATTGGCACACGTGCAGAAGCCCGATGCCCCACAGCCGTGACCACCACTTGGCCTCAGGAACCAGGGTGCTGAGGTGCGGAGAAATGGCAGGCGGAGCTGGTTACTCCCCAGAACAGAGGCAGTAAATTTATGTTGGGCTGTCAATGGCGAGAGTGTGGGTCTGGGACAGTCAGTGGCAACTAGTGAAACCTCACTTCCGGGTGCGGCGATGACCAGCTCAGTCGCACGTTTCGGCAGCTCCCGGTGGAAAGGACTTTTGGGCTCTTAATAGGAGCCCCAATGGCAATTTTAACGGCTAAAAACACTGTGCGGTAAACCAGAAGGAAATCCCCCCTGGACACGGATGGAAAAAGGAGAGGAAAGTGGCCGGATTGCGGTGGATCCTCTAGAGCAGCGGCCAGGAAGGCAGGCACAAAGCAAGATGGCGTCGGAAGGAGGCAGTTTAATATGGGGCCTGACCAACAAGAGTTCCTGCGGCGTTGCGTGGAAGAACTTAAAAAGGAGATGAAGAAGGAGCTGTTGGCCCCGATATTACAGGCAATTGAAGGGCTAAAGGAGGAGCAAAAGACCCAGGAGCAGGAGATTCGGGTCGTGAAGGCAAAGGCTGCTGAGAATGAGGACAACATACAGGGCCTGGTGGTGAAGACAGAGATGCACGAGGCACAACACAAAAGGTGTGTGGAAAGGCTGGAGGTGCTGGAGAATAATGCGAGGAGGAAGAATTTAAGGATTCTTGGTCTTCCCGAAGGTGCAGAAGGGGCGGACGGCGGGGCATATGTGAGCATGATGCTGCACTCGTTAATGGGATCGGAGGCCCCGATGGGCCCGTTGGAGGTGGAGGGAGCCTATCGAGTTATGGCACGAAGAACGAGGGCTGGAGAAATTCCTCGAGCCATTGTGGTGAGATTTCTCCGATATAAGGACAGAGAGATGGTCCTCAGATGGGCAAAGAAAACTCGGAGCAGTAGGTGGGAGAACGCGGTGATCCGCGTATATCAAGATTGGAGTGCGGAGGTGGCGAGAAGGAGGGCAAGCTTTAATCGGGCCAAGGCGGTGCTGACAAAAGGAAGGTTAAATTTGGAATGCTGCAGCCGGCAAGACTGTGGGTCACACACCAAGGGAAACACCACTACTTTGAAACGGCAGAAGAGGCGTGGACATTTATTGTCGAGGAGAAACTGGAATAAGCGGGCTTGAAAAAGAACGTTTGGGACAAAGTGGTGGGGCGAATATGTGGGGTGAAGAGGGAAGAGATGATTTTCCAAGTTGTTAATTCTGCGACCCTGTAACTTTTCTCTCTTCCCCATGTCGTGGGGGAGGGGGGGAGGGAGGATGAGGAGCTGGGGGCGCCGGCCATTGGGGGCGGGGCCAAATGGGAAGCGCGGGCTTTGTTCCCGCGCTATGGTAATCATGGCGGGAACAGGGAAGCAGGAAGGAGGGGGCCTCGCACAGTGTGAGCCGAGGTCACGGGGGGAAGCCGAGGTCGGCCAGAGTTTGCTGACTTCTGGGAGAAACATGGGGGGTGCAATTACGCTAGTGAGGGATCTAGCGGGGGGGGGGGGGGGGGGTTAACTGGGTTGCTGCTGCTGGGGAGAAGGGGGAGCTGGTATGGGGTGGGGTGGTCGGGGCGGGAGGGCGCCGTTGGGGGGAGATACGACTACGTGGGAACCGGGTGAGGAGCTGGATTGAAAAAGGAGATGGCTAGTCGACAAGTGGGGGGGGGGGTAAAGAGCCCCCCAACCCGGCTGATCACGTGGAATGTGAGAGGGCTGAATGGGCCGATAAAGAGGGCACGGGTACTTGCACACCTAAAGAAACTTAAGGCAGATGTGGTTATGCTTCAGGAGATGCATCTGAAGCTGATAGACCAGGTCAGACTACGCAAAGGATGGGTGGGGTAGGTGTTTCATTCGGGGCTAGACGCAAAAAACTGGGGGGTGGCTATACTAGTGGGGAAACGGGTAATGTTTGAGGCAAAGACCATAGTGGCGGATAGTGGGGGCAGATACGTGATGGTGAGTGGCAAATTGCAAGGGGAGGCGGTGGTCTTAGTGAACGTATATGCCCTGAACTGGGATGATGCCAACTTTATGAGGCGTATGTTAGGACGTATCCCGGACCTAGAGGTGGGGAAGTTGGTAATGGGTGGAGATTTTAATACGGTGCTGGACCCAGGGCTGGACAGATCGAGGTCCAGGACCGGAAGGAGGCCGGCTGCAGCTAGGGTGCTTAAGGTCTTTATGGAGCAGATGGGAGGAGTAGACCCCTGGAGATTTAGTAGACCTAGGAGTAAGGAGTTTTCGTTTTTCTCCTATGTCCACAAAGTTTATTCACGGATATAGACTTTTTTGTTTTGGGAAGGGCACTGATCCCGAAGGTGACAGGGACGGAGTACACGGCTATAGCCATCTCGGATCATGCTCCACACTGGGTGGACCTGGAGATAGGGGAGGAAAAAGAACAGCATCCACCCTGGAGAATGGACATGGGATTATTGGCAGATGAGGGTGTGTGTTTAAGGGTGAGGGGGTGTATTGAAAGGTACTTGGAGCTTAACGACAATGGGGAGGTTCAGGTGGGAGTGGTCTGGGAGGCGTTGAAGGCAGTGGTTAGAGGGGAGCTGATATCTATTAGGGCACATAAAGGAAAGCAGGAGGGTAGCGAAAGGGAGCGGTTGTTGAAAGAACTTCTGAGGGTGGACAGACAATATGCGGAGGCACCGGAGGAGGGACTGTACAGGGAAAGGCAAAGGCTACATGTAGAATTTGACTTGTTGACTACGGGTAATGCAGAGGCACAATGGAGGAAGGCACAGGGTGTACAGTACGAATATGGGGAGAAGGCGAGCAGGTTGCTGGCCCACCAACTGAGGAAAAGGGGAGGAGCGAGGGAGATAGGGGGGGTGAGAGATGAGGAGGGAGAGATGGAGCGGGGAGCGGAGAGAGTGAATGGAGTGTTCAAGGCATTTTATGAAAGATTATATGAAGCTCAGCCCCCGGATGGGAAGGAGAGAATGATGTGCTTTCTGGATCAGCTGGAATTTCCTAAGGTGGAGGAGCAGGAGAGAGTGGTGCTGGGAGCACAGATTGAGACGGAGGAAGTAGTGAAAGGGATTGGGAGCATGCAGGCGGGGAAGGCCCCGGGACCAGACGGATTCCCAGTTGAATTCTATAAGAAATATTTGTACTTTCTGGCCCCGCTACTGATGAGAACCTTTAATGAGGCGAGGGAAAGGGGGCAGCTGCCCCCGACTATGTCAGAGGCAACGATATCGCTCCTCCTAAAGAAGGAAAAAGACCCGCTGCAATGCGGGTCCTATAGGCCTATTTCCCTCCTGAATGTGGACGCTAAGATTCTGGCCAAGGTAATGGCAACGAGGATAGAGGAATGTGTCCCGGGGGTGGTCCACGAGGACCAAACTGGGTTTGTGAAGGGGAGACAGCTGAATACAAATATATGGAGGCTGCTAGGGGTAATGATGATGCCCCCACCAGAGGGGGAAGCGGAGATAGTGGTGGCGATGGATGCCGAGAAAGCATTTGATAGAGTGGAGTGGGATTATTTGTGGGAGGTGCTGAGGAGATTTGGCTTTGGAGATGGGTATATCAGATGGGTACAGTTGCTGTATAGGGCCCCGATGGCGAGCGTGGTCACGAATGGACGGGGGCCTGATTATTTTCGGCTCCATAGAGGGACGAGGCAGGGATGTCCTCTGTCCCCGTTATTGTTTGCACTGGCGATTGAGCCCCTGGCCATAGCACTGTGGGGTTCCAGGAAGTGGAGGGGAGTACTCAGGGGAGGAGAAGAACACCGGGTATCTCTGTATGCGGATGATTTGCTGCTATATGTGGCGGACCCGGCGGAGGGGATGCCAGAGATAATGCGGATACTTGGGGAGTTTCGGGATTTTTCAGGGTATAAATTGAACATGGGGAAAAGTGAGTTGTTTGTGGTGCATCCAGGGGAGCAGAGCAGAGAAATAGAGGATTTACCGTTGAGGAAGGTAACAAGGGACTTTCGGTACTTGGGGATCCAGATAGCCAAGAATTGGGGTACGTTACATAGGCTTAATTTAACGCGGTTGGTGGAACAGATGGAGGAGGACTTTAAGAGATGGGACATGGTGTCCCTGTCACTGTCAGGGAGGGTGCAGGCGGTTAAAATGGTGGTCCTCCCGAGATTCCTTTTTGTGTTTCAGTGCCTCCCGGTGGTGATCACGAAGGCTTTTTTCAAAAGAATCGAGAAGAGTATTATGAGTTTTGTGTGGGTCGGGAAGACCCCGAGAGTGAGGAGGGGATTTTTGCAGCGTAGTAGGGACAGGGGGGGGGGCTGGCACTACCGAGCCTAAGTGAGTACTACTGGGCCGCCAATATCTCAATGGTGTGTTAGTGGATGGGAGAAGAGGAGGGAGCGGCGTGGAAGAGATTGGAGAGGGCGTCCTGCAGTGGGATTAGCCTACAAGCTATGGTGACGGCGCCGTTGCCGTTCTCACCGAAGAAATACACCACAAGCCCGGTGGTGGTGGCTACTCTGAAACTTTGGGGGCAGTGGAGACGGCATGGGGGAAAGACGGGAGCCTCGGTGCGGTCCCCGATAAGAAACAACCATAGGTTTGTTCCGGGGAGAATGGATGGGGGATTTGGAGCATGGCAAAGAGCAGGGGTAGCACAATTGACAGATCTGTTCGTAGATGGGACGTTTGCGAGTCTGGGAGCGCTGACGGAAAAATATGGGTTGCCCCAAAGGAATGCATTCCGGTATATGCAACTGAGGGCTTTTGTGAGGCAACAGGTGAGGGAATTCCCGCAGCTCCAGACGCAGGAGGTGCAGGATAGAGTGATCTCAGAGACATGGGTGGGGGATGGTAAGGTGTCGGACATATATAGGGAAATGAGGGACGAGGGGGAGATCATGGTAGATGAGCTGAAAGGGAAATGGGAAGAAGAGCTGGGGGAGGAGATTGAGGAGGAGCTGTGGGCTGATGCCCTACGTAGGGTAAACTCATCGTCCTCGTGTGCCAGGCTAAGCCTGATACAATTTAAGGTGTTACACAGGGCGCATATGACTGGAGCACGGCTCAGTAAATTTTTTGGGGTAGAGGATAGGTGTGCGAGATGCTCGAGAAGCCCAGCGAATCACACCCTGGCGAATCTGGTCATGCCCGGCACTACAGGGGTTTTGGGTGGGGGTGGCAAAGGTGCTTTCGAAGGTGGTGGGGGTCCAGGTCGAACCATGCTGAGGGTTGGCTATATTTAGGGTTGCAGAAGAGCTGGGCGTGCAGGAGGCGAGAGAGGCTGATGTTTTGGCCTTTGCGTCCCTAGTAGCCCGGCGCAGGATATTGTTAATGTGGAAGGAAGCCAAACCCCCGGGTGTGGAGACCTGGATAAACAACATGGCTAGGTTTATAAAGTTAGAACGGATTAAGTTCGTCCTAAGGGGATTGGCTCAAGGGTTCACCAGGCGGTGGCAACCGTTCGTCGACTACCTCACAGAAAGATAGAGGGAATGGAAAAGAAGAAGACAACAGCAGCAACCCAGGGGGAGGGGGTGGGGGGGAGGAATCGGACGGACTCTCAGGGATGTTATTGTATATGTATAGGCACTTGTTTTAGGCAATGTATATTGGACTGTTGGATTGTATCTTTGGAGAGTATTTATTTTTGACCAGGCAGTTGCCATTTAGTTTGGTTTATGTTTCTGTTCATATATTATTTATTTATTTGTTTAAAACTGGCCACTGTTATTTATATTGCTTTATTGTTGTTTAAAAGAAACACTACGAACTGTTATGTTTGGCCAAAAAATCTTGAATAAAATATATTTTTAAAAAACGAGTGAAACCTGGAGGAATATATTCAATGGGATTTGGCAACTCTAACTTAGATCCAGCCGTGGTATTGTTAGTTGAGAAAATCTCTCAGTGTTTTGGAATTAGAGTGTCACTCTGCAGCTGGCTCTTTGTGGGTTGTGGGAGTGAGACCCACGCAGACACGGGGAGAATGTGCAAACTGCACACGGACAGTGACCCGGGGCTGGGATCGAACCCGGGTCCGGGATCGAACCCGGGTCCTCAGTGCCATGAGGCAGCAGTGCTAACCACTGAGCCACCGTGCTGCCCACAGGTCTTACTATTGTAATCCAGTTGTTGTCTGCACAAGGTTTAGCTTCCTTGGAAATGTATTAGCTTTACAAATGACAGATAATCGTGTGAAATTAACAATGGAGCAGCATTTACGTATTTGCATCTTATTTTCACCATTAAACTTTCTTATTTTAAATGAATTAAACTGGTGGACAGATGGATTCTACACACCAGCAGCACACAAAATATCACACTTTCCAAATTGGGACCCTTTCCTCATTAAAGGCGCCATATAAATGAAAGTTGATGGTGGTGCCAGTGGGCATCAATACAAAACCATCCCTCATGTGCAAGTTCTTTCAGAGACACCACGTGGGAGGCAGGAGTGGGTAGTGGTGTAGCCATCTGGGGTGGCCACTTCCAGAATACAAAATGGATGTTTGCAAAGACTGTAGGGAACTATGGACAATGCTAAGAAAGCAAGCAGGCACAGAGCCTGTACGTGTCTTGGGACCGCAGCTCCCAGACGAGACTGAAACTGTAGGTCTATTAGCATATTGATGGCCCATCTCCGGGAACAAAGGAAAGACACTCAAGCAACCGATCTAGCTCCAGACCTCGCGGTGCCAGTTCCCCAAACCGAAAGCATAAACAAAGCAAGGCCAGCGGCCACCTAGGACCCGCCCAGCCATCAGGGCACCCACCCCTTTATTGGTCAAGACCAATACGAGTCATCAAGATACGGCCCAATTGATTGGGGCCGAGTTCAAGGCCCGCCCAAAAGCGCGCGAAGTCCCTTCGGGTATAAGAAGAAGGCCCCAGGAGAGAATCACGCTCTTGGAAAAGGCTCTCAAAGTGGAGAGACCCTTCCACCAGCTGCACCAGAAGCAAGTAAGTCCAAGGTCAACCAGACGGACGACCTTAGCTGTTGCCCTGTACCACTTCGAACCCAGCAGCCTCAGACCCGAACAACGGCCATTGTTCCTCTGACTGAGTGGGCACCCAAAGCTAAGTATAGGCATTAGCGTTAGAGATAGTTTAGTCTGTAGTATTTGTGCATGAGTAGATATTGCTGTGTGTGTAAATAAATAGTATTGTTTGAACTAACTAACTGGTGTATCGGCTCTTTGATCAGTATTCGGGTTTGAACCTTGTGGCGGTATCGAAAGATACCTGGCAACTCTAAAGCAAACGGAATTAGGATTAAGGAAGGTGACCATATTGACCGCCATATTTAGAACCAAATAACCAGAGCAACAGTGGACAACTCCTTTGGAGCGAAATGTTGGAGCAGAATGCAAAGGGCTCTAATTTGCATCTTACAATGTTTTAGTTGACCCGAAAGAGAAAATAAACTTCCATTTGTACAACTAACACAGGACCTGCCGATGCACTCAGAAATATTTCAAATGGTGCTAAATATACACCCAGGTTATCCCCAAAACAGCAACCACGTTAAGTTCTGAGCCCAAGACATGCAAGTTCCAGTTCATGACCAATTTAACAGCATCTCCTCTCACTGGGCTGGACTTTGGCAACTGAGGTGGGCAAGTTCAAGTCAGGAGATTTTCAGATTTCTTGGGTAAAATGTACCCTGAAATGCACCGAGGAGGCTGTGGCAGAATTGACAAAGCTTTGGCAAAGGGTCACCTGGACTCGAAACGTTGGCTCTTTTCTCTCCCTACAGATGCTGCCAGACCTGCTGAGATTTGCCAGCATTTTCTCTTTGGTTGCGGCAGAATTGAGTTGGGTCCACCGACACCTGATGACAGCGTGGGCAGCTCTGGGGAGGGGGGGGTCGAGGTGGGCTGGTTGGAAGGCCTGACTGGGTTCTCTGGGACTTTGTTTCAGAGACCGTCAGACCCACGAACCCTCATTCCTCCCACCCCTTCATCCTCCATCCACCCTCTCCCCAAGGCTCCTCACACCCTTCAGGTCAACTCAACGTCAAACTAGATCTGTCAGGCATGCACATTGGGTCCTCTGCCCACCATTTATAAACCTGGCAGAGCCTTCCTGCCCACCGTGTCGGAACGTGACTGTGCCTTCAACGATTAGAGCGACTCCCTCAAAGAAATGACGCATATCAAACTTGCAAAGAACGTTCTGCTCTGCCCTGTGGATTTACGTCCACTGATATCAACAACAACAACTTGAGTTTCTCTAACACCTTTAACCTGGTAAAGCCACCCAAGGCACTGCACAGAGCAAATGTTGACAACCAACCATACAAGACAATATTTTTGGACAGGTGACCAAAAGCTTTGTCAAAGTGGTGGGTTTTAAAGAGCATCTTAAAGGGAGGCGGGAGGAGACGCCAAGAGGTGTCAGGAGGGAGGAAATTCCAGACTTTGGGTTGAAACGAGCCAAACTGATTTCACACCGAATACTCAAACCTTCCTGGATTCAAACCAATGGCTAATGTCTGCCCTATTGTTTGCACTGAGTGCTGAATTTGGTGCATTTTGAGTGCTATAGTAAGAGTTTGGTGACTGAGGGAGTATAAGGCTTCATTTTTATCTAAAGTTTAGTCTTTCTTTTATTTAGTTAATTAACTTAAAAGTTGCTGTTTGGTTTAGAAGAAGGTGAATTTTCAATCAGCTTTAAACAAGCTTCTACTTGTAGGCACTTGCAGCTGGAGCTTGTTAATTAGTTAATTGGATTAGGCCAGTTTTCAGAGGCGAGATTCACAGTATAAAAGTGATCCCCTACCGTGCAGACTTTGTTTGCACTGAGTCCTGAATTTGGTGCATTTGAGTGCTATAGTAAGAGTTTGGTGACCGAGGGAGTGCTGAATTTGGTGCATTTGAGTGCTATAGTAAGAGTTTGGTGACCGAGGGAGTGCTGAATTTGGTGCATTTGAGTGCTATAGTAAGAGTTTGGTGACCAAGGGAGTGCTGAATTTGGTGCATTTGAGTGCTATAATAAGAGTTTGGTGACCGAGGGAGTTAGGTGAGGAGGGAGTAAGGTGCTCCTTTCATTTTGTTTCCGACATTTCTGCAAAGAGTGCGAAGAGAGCCAGGAGTTTACAGAAAGTGTAGCTGACTGGGAGCAGAGTCGGAGGGTGGAGATCTAGTTAGTCCACACAGCAGCTATATTCTGTAAGGTAAGAGGGGATGGAGGCTAGGCCAGTTGCATGCTCCTCCTGTAGGATGTGGGTGGTGAGGGATACCACTGGTGTCCCCGCTGACTATACCTGCGGGAAGTGCACCCTTCAGCTCCTCAAAGACCGTGTTAGGGAACTGGAGCTGAAGCTGGATGAACTTCGGATCATCCGGGAGGCAGAGGGGGTGATTGAGAAGAGTTACAAGGAGGTAACCACACTCAAGGTACAGGACAAGAATAGCTGGGTTACAGTCAGGGGGAAAAAACAAACAGGCAGTCAGTGCAGGGATCCCTCGTGGCCGTTCCCCTTCAAAACAAGTATACTATTTTGGATGCTGTTGGGGGGGATGACCTACCGGGGGAAGGTCCTAGCGGCCAGGTCTCTGGCACTGAGTCTGGCTCTGGGGCTCAGAAGGGAAGGGGGGTGAATAGAAAAGCAATAGTTGTATGAGATTCAATGGTTAGGGGAATAGACAGGAGATTCTGTGGTCGCGAGCAAGACTCCTGGAAGGCATGTTGCCTCCCGGGTGTCAGGGCCAGGGATGTCTCGGATCGTGTCTTCAGGATCCTTAAGGGGGAGGGTGAGCAGCCAGAAGTCGTGGTGCACATTGGTACCAACGACATAGGTAGGAAAAGGGGTGTGGAGGTAATAAACAAGTTTAGGGAGTTAGGCTGGAAGTTAAAAGCCAGGACAGAGAGTTGTCATCTCTGGTTTGTTGCCGGTGCCACGTGATAGCGAGGCTAGGAATAGGGAGAGAGTGCAGTTGAACACGTGGCTGCAGGAATGGTGTAGGAGGGAGGGCTTCAGGTATTTGGATAATTGGAGCGCATTCTGGGGAAGGTGGGACCTGTACAAGCAGGACGGGTTGCATCTGAACCAGAGGGGTACCAATATCCTGGGAGGGAGGTTTTCTCGCACTCTTCGGGAGGGTTTAAACTAATTTGGCAGGGGAATGGGAACCGGATTTGTAGTCCAGCAACTAAGGTAGCCGATATTCAGGACGCCAAAGCGTGTAATGAGGCAGTGGGGAAGGGAACACTGACAAAGGAGGGTACTTGCAGGCACGGAGATGGGTTGAAGTGTGTATACTTCAACGCAAGAAGCATCAGGAATAAGGTGGGTGAACTTAAGGCATGGATCGGTACTTGGGACTACGATGTGGTGGCCATCACGGAAACTTGGATAGAAGAGGGGCAGAAATGGTTGTTAGAGGTCCCTGGTTATAGATGTTTCAATAAGATTAGGGAGGGTGGTAAAAGAGGTGGGGGGGGGGGGGTGGCATTATTAATTAGAGATAGTATAACAGCTGCAGAAAGGCAGTTCGAGGAGTATCACCCTATTGAGGTAGTATGGGTTGAAGTCAGAAATAGGAAAGGAGCAGTCACCTTGTTAGGAGTTTTCTATAGGCCCCCCAATAGTAGCAGAGATGTGGAGGAACAGATTGGGAAACAGATTTTAGAAAGGTGCAGAAGTCATAGGGTAGTAGTCATGGGCGACTTTAACTTCCCAAATATTGAGTGGAAACTCTTTAGATCAAATAGTTTGGATGGGGTGGTGTTTGTGCAGTGTGTCCAGGAAGCTTTTCTAACACCGTATGTAGATTGTCCGACCAGAGGAGGGGCAATATTGGATTTAGTACTTGGTAATGAACCAGGGCAAGTGATAGATTTGTTAGTGGGGAAGCATTTTGGAGATAGTGACCACAATTCTGTGACTTTCACTTTAGTAATGGAGAGGGATAGGTACGTGCAACAGGGCAAGGTTTACAATTGGGGGAAGGGTAAATACGATGTTGTCAGACAAGAATTGAAGTGCAAAAGTTGGGAACATAGGCTGGCAGGGAAGGACACAAGTGAAATGTGGAACTTGTTCAAGGAACAGGTGCTACGTGTCCTTGATATGTATGTCCCAGTCAGGCAGGGAAGAGATGGTCGAGTGAGGGAACCATGGTTGACAAGAGAGGTTGAATGTCTTGTTAAGAGGAAAAAGGTGACTTATGTAAGGCTGAGGAAACAAGGTTCAGACAGGGCATTGGAGGGATACAAGATAGCCAGGAGGGAACTGAAGAAAGGGATTAGGAGAGCTAAGAGAGGGCATGAACAATCTTTGGCGGGTAGGATCAAGGAAAACCCCAAGGCCTTTTACACATATGTGAGAAATATGAGAATGACTAGAGCGAGGGTAGGTCCGATCAAGGACAGTAGCGGGAGATTGTGTATTGAGTCTGAAGAGATAGGAGAGGTCTTGAACGAGTACTTTTCTTCTGTATTTACAAATGAGAGGGGCGATATTGTTGGAGAGGACAGTGTGAAACAGATTGGTAAGCTCGAGGAAATACTTGTTAGGAAGGAAGATGTGTTGGGCATTTTGAAAAACTTGAGGATAGACAAGTCCCCCAGGCCTGACGGGATATATCCAAGGATTCTATGGGAAGCAAGAGATGAAATTGCAGAGCCGTTGGCAATGATCTTTTCGTCCTCACTGTCAACAGGGGTGGTACCAGGGGATTGGAGAGTGGCGAATGTCGTGCCCCTGTTCAAAAAAGGGACTAGGGATAACCCTGGGAATTACAGGCCAGTTAGTCTTACTTCGGTGGTAGGCAAAGTAATGGAAAGGGTACTGAAGGATAGGATTTCTGAGCATCTGGAAAGACACTGCTTGATTAGGGATAGTCAGCACGGATTTGTGAGGGGTAGGTCTTGCCTTACAAGTCTTATTGAATTCTTTGAGGAGGTGACCAAGCATGTGGATGAAGGTAAAGCAGTGGATGTAGTGTACATGGATTTTAGTAAGGCATTTGATAAGGTTCCCCATGGTAGGCTTATGCAGAAAGTAAGGAGGCATGGAATAGTGGGAAATTTGGCCAGTTGGATAACAAACTGGCTAACCGATAGAAGTCAGAGAGTGGTGGTGGATGGCAAATATTCAGCCTGGATCCCAGTTACCAGTGGCGTACCGCAGGGATCAGTTCTGGGTCCTCTGCTGTTTGTGATTTTCATTAATGACTTGGATGAGGGAGTTGAAGGGTGGGTCAGTAAATTTGCAGACGATACGAAGATTGGTGGAGTTGTGGATAGTAAGGAGGGCTGTTGTCGGCTGCAAAGAGACATAGATAGGATGCAGAGCTGGGCTGAGAAGTGGCAGATGGAGTTTAACCCTGAGAAGTGTGAGGTTGTCCATTTTGGAAGGACAAATATGAATGCGGAATACATGGTTAACGGTAGAGTTGTTGGCAATGTGGAGGAGCAGAGAGATCTTGGGGTCTATGTTCATACATCTTTGAAAGTTGCCACTCAAGTGGATAGAGCTGTGAAGAAGGCCTATGGTGTGCTCGCGTTCATTAACAGAGGGATTGAATTTAAGAGCCGTGAGGTGATGATGCAGCTGTACAAAACTTTGGTAAGGCCACATTTGGAGTACTGTGTACAGTTCTGGTCGCCTCATTTTAGGAAGGATGTGGAAGCTTTGGAAAAGGTGCAAAGAAGATTTACCAGGATGTTACCTGGAATGGAGAGTAGGCCTTACGAGGAAAGGTTGAGGGTGCTAGGCCTTTTCTCATTAGAACGGAGAAGGATGAGGGGCGACTTGATAGAGGTTTATAAGATGATCAGGGGAATAGATAGAGTAGACAGTCAGAGACTTTTTCCCCGGGTGGAACAAACCATTACAAGGGGACATAAATTTAAGGTGAAAGGTGGAAGATATAGGAGCGATATCAGAGGTAGGTTCTTTACCCAGAGAGTAGTGGGGGCATGGAATGCACTGCCTGTGGAAGTAGTTGAGTCGGAAACATTAGGGACCTTCAAGCAGCTATTGGATAGGTACATGGATTACGGTAAAATGATATAGTGTAGATTTATTTGTTCTTAAGGGCAGCACGGTAGCATTGTGGATAGCACAATTGCTTCACAGCTCCAGGGTCCCAGGTTCGATTCCGGCTTGGGTCACTGTCTGTGCGGAGTCTGCACGTCCTCCCCGTGTCTGCGTGGGTTTCCTCCCACAGTCCAAAGATGTGCAGGTTAGGTGAATTGGCCAATGACAAATTGCCCTTAATGTCCAAAATTGCCCTTGGTGTTGGGTGGAGGTGTTGAGTTTGGGTAGGGTGCTCTTTCCAAGAGCCGGTGCAGACTCAAAGGGCCGAATGGCCTCCTTCTGCACTGTAAATTCAATGATAATCTATGATTAATCTAGGACAAAGGTTCGGCACAACATCGTGGGCCGAAGGGCCTGGTCTGTGCTGTATTTTCTATGTTCTATGTTCTATCACAACTTCAAAGTCCCTTCGGAGTTTTATTACCTCCCGATTGTGACGTGGATTGCACTGACTGACAGGATATGGAAGCAGATTCGATAATAACTCTGCAAAGAGAACTGATAAATACTTGAAGCAAAAAAAACAGGACTGTGGGGAACAATCAGGAGAGTGTGACTGATTGGAGATCTCCTTCAAAAGTACAGCATAAGCACAATGCGACAAACATCCTCCTTCTGTGCTGTCCCATTCTACCGTTCAATGGCTCTATCATCTAAGTTGCAAGGCAGAATATTCGGACGTTTGAATTGTCTTGTGATGCTAGAACGAGCCGTCCTTTTCTAATTCTATCTCTCTCTGCCTTGTAAAATACCCACAAAAGGGAAAAATCAGCCATGGTCACGATTTAACTGAAACAAATGGGAATTTTGGGCGGGGTGTTTCTCGACGGTTGGGTTGGCAAGGTCGCGGCCCGTATTTAACGGCACTTAATGCCGGAAATGGGTCCCCACAAGCTTCTTGCCATTATTGGCTGTCTCGCCATCTGATTTCCCCCGACTCGTGCCTCAGCGTCGCGCCGCTAACGAGAGGGAGCTGCTTTTAAACGCTCCTCACCACTCACTCCCAGTCAACACCCAAGCATGGCAGCGTGCAGACCTGCTCGTCGATTTGGAGGTGCCAACCTGGCCAGGCTTCTCGACGTTGTGGATGAGGGACAGAGCATCCTGTTCCTCCGAGGGGGGGTTGGAGGGCAAACACCAGGGCCACCAATACCGCCGGGGAGACAGTGGCAGAGGCTGTCAGTGCGGGCAGCTTGACCAGGAACACCAACGTACAATGTCGAAAGAAAACCAACGACCGGCACCGAGTACAAGGCTAAGTTACCAGCTCTCTCCTGGCATCAGTTCTGCCTGCCACCCCTCAAATTCCCAAATCGCTGGCTGAAACCTCGCCACATTCGATCTCCGTGCTTATTCCTCAGAAACCCCTGGCACCCACCAGCACAATCCCCTCATGTCCAGTTGTGGTACCCCCTAGTTCTGAACTCCCCCACCATCGGGAACATTCTTTCTGAATCTACCCTGCCCAATCCTGTTAGAATTTTGTAAGTTTCTATGAGATCCACTCTCACTCTTCTAAACTGCAATGAATACAATCGTAACCGACTTAGTCTCTCCTCATATGACAGTCCTGCCATCCCAGGATTCAGCCTGGTAAATCTTTGCTGCACTCCCTCCAGAGCTAGAACATCCTTCCTCAGATAAGGACACCAAAACTGCACACAATACTCCCTGTGTGGCTTCACCGAAGCCCCATACAATTGCAGTAAAACATCTCTATTCCTATACTCAAATCCTCTCGCTATGAAGGCCAACACACCATTTGCCTTCTATACTGCCTGCTGCACCTGCGTGCTTACTTTCAGCGACTGATGCACGAGGACACCAACGTCTCGCTGAGCATCCACCTCTCTCAATTTACACCCATTCAAATAATAATCTGCCTTCCTGTTTTTGCTACCAAAGTGGATAACCTCACATTTACCCACATTATACTGCATCTGCCCACTCACTTAGCCTGCCCAAATCCCGCTGAAGCATCTCTGCATCCTCCTCACAGCTCACCCTCCCACCCAACTTTGTATCATCTGCAAATTTGGAGATAATACATTTAGTTCCCTCGTCCCTATCATTAACATATAATGTGAACAGTTGGGGTCCGAGCACAGATCGCTGCGGTACCCCACTAGTCACCACCTGCCAATCGGAAAAACACCCATTTATTCCAACTTTTTGTTTCCTGTCTGCCAACCAGTTTTCTATCCACCTTAAGACACTACCTGCAATCCCATTGCGCTTTAACTTTACAGAGTAATCTGTTTTGTGAGACATTGTTGAAAGCCTTCTGAAAGTTTAAATATACCACATCCACTGGTTCTCCCAGGTCAATTCAACTAGTCACATCTTCAAAGTATGCTAGTCGATTTGTCAAGCATGCTTTCCCTTTCGTAAAGCCTCGTCCCATAAGAATTTGGTGAGGGTGAGGGCCTCCTTGGTCCACCGGGCATTCCGTGCCTTTGCTGCCGCTTGTCCTCCATCCTCCGGTTCCTCCTGCGGGTGCTCCCTGGACTCGTCCTCCATCCCTTCCAGGTCCACCTCCTCAGACAAGGCCGCATGTCCCTGCTCCTCCTCCTCCAGCATGTTGCCCTGCTGCTGTGCCAGGTTGTGGAGGGCACGGCAGACCACCACAAAACAGAAGACCCTCTGGGATGTATACTGCAGGGCACCACCAGAGCGATCCAGGCATCAGAACCGCATTTTCAGCAGTCCGATGCACTGCTCAATGACAGCTCGGGTGGAAACATTTTTTAAAAAAAATTAGTGTATCCAATTCATCTTTTCCAATTAAGGGACAATTTAGCGTGGCCAATCCACCTAACCTGCACATCTTTGGGTTGTGGGGGTGAAACCCACGCAGACACGGGGGGAATGTGCAAACTCCACACGGACAGTGACCCAGGGCCGGGATCGAACCTGGGACCTCGGCGCCGTGAGGCAGCAATGCTAACCCACTGCGCCACCATGCTGGCCTGCCCAGGTGGAAACATGCACCCCGTTGTATCAGGTCTCCGCCTCGATCTCTGGCCTCCTCATCAGCCAGGACCTCAGTGGGTACCCTTATCCCCCAAGAGCAAACCCGTCATCCTGGGGTGGCCCTCGAAGACGCCAGGGATCTGAGAGTGTCCCAGGATGTAGCTGTCGTACACGCGTCATGGAGGTGGTGATCGCACATGAGTTGAACATTCAGGGAGTGGAACCCCTTCCTGGTAATGAGGTGCATCCCTGATGCCGCGGTGCGCGCAATGCAGCATACATGACATCTATTAGCCCCTGGACCTGGGGAATCCTGGTGACGGCAGAGAATTGCAGTCTGGGCATCTTGGTGCGCTTGGTCCCGTCCAAATTTGAAATAGTCAGCTGCCCGGACATACAGGGCATCCGTGACCTGACAGATGCACTTGTGGGCTGTAGCTTGTGAAGTGGCACACAACCCAGCTTGTGCCCTGGAATGAACCCATGCTGCACTGCACGAAGGTTGACGTAGTCTCCTGTGGCAAATGCGGTCCGTCATTTCCTCGAAAGACCAACGACTCCTGTACACCTTGGGCCATCATCGGCGTCCCCCTCTGGGTTCCTCCTTGGCCTGGTGGGCAGTTAGGTCTTCCAGGGTGTGCAACGGCCCCCTGCACATGGGGTGCTGCCTCCAGTCCGGGTCGACGCTGCTGCCTTCTCCCACATCTGGCCACCTGTGCTGCCACCAACACCGGGAGGGCGTCCTCTGCGGGATCGACACCACCATCCATTTTGGTATCTGTAACGAATTGGAGAAGGGGAGAGACTGATAATCAGTAAGGGCTTCCACCCCGGGACCCGCAGGTGTTCTGCCTTCTCTCAGAGTGACATCTCGAGAGCCAGTGGTGCTGGAAAGCCTCGCTCTGCTCGCTCACCCCCGGACACAGCAGGAGCCCCTAAACCCCAGAACCTTGTCGGGAACATAAGGCCGTGCTCAGGTGCCCTCCCCTGATCCACACACTCACCCTTTGTTGAGGCGAATATCCCCAGTGCTGAAGCCCAGGTCTTGAGCGTTTGATTGTTGGCTGCTGCCTCTATGGTGCTGACGCTTAGAGAGGTCGGACAAACCTCAAGCTTCAAGGTTTGATTGAAATGCGATGCAATAATCATCTTTGGAGACCTGGTATCTCCAAGATACCACTTGAGAATATTTTGTTTATTAAACGGTCAACAGTAACAAAGATTTGAAAATCAACTCTGTAACATTCCACATATCACACTACTTATTAAACAACAAGGAAACATCATAATAATAATAGCTTGTCACAAGTAGGCTTGAATTAAGTTACTGTGAAAAGCCCCTAGACCGTTCCACATTGGTACCAATACAAAGCTGTATCA
This sequence comes from Scyliorhinus torazame, assembly GCF_047496885.1. Lineage (NCBI taxonomy): Eukaryota > Metazoa > Chordata > Chondrichthyes > Carcharhiniformes > Scyliorhinidae > Scyliorhinus > Scyliorhinus torazame. Next base: position 264,283,829 of record NC_092714.1, on the reverse strand, counting down.
GCTCATTTACACAACATGAAACCAATCACACGGTATCAGCCCTCGCAGGTTCCTCAACTGAAATGGAGAATAAGCCTGAGAATGTTATAATGTCCAGAACGTTGTTGTAGAAATTATCTGTCCATCAATGTGGGACTTGTTCCACATTCAGTGCCATTCTCCGTCCAGGAGCCGCAGCTGCGCAGACCCTCCCACACGGCCCAATCTCACCGCAACCAAATCCTGGCGTCCGCATATTCCACTGGCGCTCAAGGTGCAGTTGAACATCCTTGATTCCAGCGTGTTTAACCCGTGGTGACGTGCCAGTTACATGCAGCACTCACCACACCAGCGACAAAAGCATCGGCAATCCGCAAAAGCATTTCTTCAACGGTGTAAGCAGGTGGCCCGTTTGGAACAATGTCGCGCACCAGGTCCCGCAGCGTCTTTTTGCTTCAAACCGGATTGCCTTCTGAACTCATACAGCCCCCTGAGCTCGATGATTCAGGACCCAGGTATCTTAGAAAAAATTGTCCTTCTTTCCGGCCACAGAAAAGGAAGGAAACAGCAACAGCAGCCTCCAGGCATCAGCAGCCACCAGCAGGAGCAAGCAGCAAACACAACCTGCAGCTGTGAAGCGCTCTCACAGCACTTCCTCATTAGCAATAGCCTTCAGCTGTGAACCTGGAGGCTGCTCACAGTCAAAAGGAGTTAAAGCATAGAACCAAGAACAGGACTCTGTCCTGGAAGTGTTTGGTAGGATGACAGGCAACAGCTGTAGGTGCCCGTTATGGGCATCCACAATATGTAAAGATGGCTTGAAGACCTCACAGATGAAAAGCCTCTCAATGCCCGCCCTACCCACCCCCTCCGGCCCAGGAACAACCCCCAACCTGGAATGCTTCAACCCCCGGCCAAGCCCAACCCCATTGAGGGGTTCCCCCACCCACCCAGAGTACTGGGGCAGTTCCCCTTGAGCTGCATGTCCAAAAATGGAAATGGCTTCTCACCTCCTCAGTTCCCCTCAGAAGCCACTGCGCCAGCGTCACATTTTAAAAAAGGAGTACGAAACGACACCCATGTCATTTCTCGCTGGGGAGCTGGGTAATTCCCGGGAGGCCGTTACATTTGATTTCAATTTCATTAACAAGTTGGGAATTAATGCAAATTGGGGTTAATTATATGCTCGCCATATTTGGGCATGATCCGGTACTCGCTATCGAGAGCAGACCGGTTAGATGGCAAACTGATTTGCGCCTCGATTTTGGCCTTTCCCACTATTTAACTGGCACTCCCAGAGCAACACGGTGATTAAATCGCGCCCCATGTGTTTTTAAATCTATTAATACCTCCAGAGTTTTATTTTCTCATTGATTCATTAGGAATCACAACTGTAAAACTTTTACTTTCCAAAAAGCAGAATGGTTTGCATTTATAACACAGAGAAGTACATGGTTAGAATTCTAAATTTCCCTGTGGAATATCCAATGGCAAGTAAGGCTTGTTAATACAGAATGCATCCTCTGTTAAGCTAACGCATTCAAACATTTTCCATAACTCTGGTCTGAAATCAGACTGGAAAAGGGGCCCTGCAGTTATTAATTGCCTTGTTGGTCCCAGTTTTAGTTTTCCTGGATTCTCAAGTTCAAAGCAAACCCTGACCTTTTGTACCAAGGAAAGCTACAGCAGATTTCAGGAAGAATGCAGTCAAGCGGACCTCTCCCACCGTGTGGTTGTTCCCAGCTTTTATCTAAATTTTTAAAGCAAATTCTCGCTCTCCCCTCCCTGCGCCCCAACCAATTCTGGCTACGCCTTCCGCTGTTAATGTTCCTGAACTCGGGACTTCCTTCCCTTAAGCCTCTCTGCCTCCCTCTCCGCCTTCAAAATCCTTCTTAAAATGCATTGGACACTTGTTCAACCCTCCCTCTCATTGGCTAGCTGTCCATTATTTACTTGTGTCACTATGAATCATAGGATTCCGACAGTGCAGATGGAGGCCGTTCGGCCCATCGGGTCTGCAACGACCCTCTGAAAGAGCACCCAACTTAGGCCCACTCCCCCTGGCCCATGCCGGTAATCCCAGCTAACCTGCGCACCTTTAGACACTAAGCGGGAATTCAACATGGCCAATCCACCTCACCTGCATACCTTTGGACTGTGGGAGGAAACCGGATTATCTTGAAGACATACGTTTAGGCATCAGCTCCTTTCCGCGGTAGCGAATTTCATACCTCTCTGGGTGAAGAAATATTTCCTCATCTCTGTCCTAAAGGGTTTACCCGTACCCTCAGACTGTGCCCCCTGGTTCTGGACACCCTCACCTTCGGGAACATCCTTTCTCCCTGTTAGAATCTTACAGGTTTATATTAAATTTTTCTGTGACACTCCCCTCATTCTTCTGAACTCCAGAGATTTTAATCCTAACCGACTCAACCTCTCCTCATACGTCACTGACACGTCTGTGGTGGTACCCACTGAATGAGCTTTCTGACCAAGGGGAGAATCACACCGGGCCCAACCGTGTCCTTACCCATATTCAAGTGTGTATATTTTGAATAATTTACATATAAATGTACACACATTTGGCATGATCTGTGATCTCTCAATGGCTCGATTCACACAGAGAATAGCTTATGTATATATTCCAGTTATTACTATCTTTGGGAATGCTGAAGGTCGAATATTTCGGCATATTTCAAATTTTCTACCCTGGACAGTCATGAGCTGTATACCCATCTTGTTTTGAGGTTCATGCCTCGACTGCTTCCTCCACTCCCTCACTGGCATTCTCTGCGCAACACTTGGCACTGACGATGGTTCTTGCGTTGCATGGAGTTTCCAGCAGGAAATCAGGCGGGTGGAATATGGATTGTACACCCTGCCCAGTTTTGCTGTCCTGTGAACTCTGTGCCCCCAATCCCGCCCACCTCCCGACTTGTGGCATGGTGGCAACGTGTTTAGCACTGCTGCTCCACAGCGCCAGGAACCCGGGTTCAATTCTGGCTTTGGGTGACTGCCTGTGTGCAGTTTGCACCTTCTCCCCCCGTGTCCTCGCGGGATTCCTCCGGGTGCTCCGGATTCCTCCCACAGTCCAAAGATGTGCAGGTTAGGTGGACTGGCCATGATGAATTGCCCTTAGTGTCCAAAAGATTGGGTGGGGGTTACTGGGGTCGGGAGAAGGCGTGGGCTTAAGTAGGGTACTCTTTCCAAGGGCCTGTGCAGACTCGATGGGCCGAATGGCCTTCTTCTGCACTGTAGATTCTGTGACTCTGAGTGAAAACATCTTTGTTACGTCCACAAAAGCAAAATACTGTGGAAGCTGGAAATCTTGAATGAGAACAGAAAATGCTGGAAATACAGGAAAGGTCAGGCAGCATCTGTGGAGAGAGAAGTGGCCTGGCATTGATGCAGATATAAAGGATGGATGGTGAAACAATGTGAATAAAATGTCAGAAGCTGCAGCTCCCTTGCACCCCTGGGAATGGCTGGGTGGACCATGGGTGAGGGTTCACGTGGATTATGTTGGCATGGGCAGTATGTATCTTTTGATAGCGGACGCCCATTGAAAATGGATGGAGACATTTGAAATGAAGCCCACACCTTCATACGCCACAGCTGAGAAACTGCGCCCATGTTTCAACACCCATGGCGTACCAGATGTACTTGTCTCAGGCAATGGGACGGCATTTACAAGTGCGGAATTCCAGTAGTTCATGACGTTTAATGAGATAAAACATAATCGGAGCACGCCACGTATCCCCTCGTCCAATGGGTTGGTTCAGAAATTCACGGCTGGCCTGAAGAAGCAATCACCTGCGACACTGGGAACCGAGATACCAAGGTGGCACGGTTCCGGTGAGCCTACAGAACCACCCTGCATACCACCACTGGCAAAGCTCCCGCTGAGTTGCTGATGGGCCAACGCTCGAGGACCAGGCTGAGCCTGCTAGTTCCAAATTTAGCCGAGAGGGTGGAGACCAGGCAGGGTCGTCGGAAAAAGGACCACGATTCGGCAAACGTGGAAACAGCATTTGAGATAGACGATCCGGCTTTTGTGAAGGATTTTGGAAGTGGATCAAGTTGGGTCCCGGGAATGTCATGGGGGTCAAGACTGTCCTATGAAGTGAAAGTGCAGGACAAGTTTTTGAAGAAACATAAAGTTTGCGGAGGAGGGAGCCCTCCCAAGGGCCGGCGCTGCTGCCTGATCCGGTTTTCCAGGAAGTAGTGTTGTTGTTTGCCCAAGGCGTGAAGCGGCTGATCAACCAGAGGCAGGTCAAAGTGCTGCTCCCAGTGAATCGGAGGAAGCAGTGGGAAGTAGCGAGCAAGAGTCCCAGTGAAGCACGTACAAACGAAACTGCCTCTTCAGCGGAACCTCAACCAGTTGAACTAGGTCGTCCCCAGAGAAAGAGAAAGTCCCCTGGCAGACTGGGTTTCAGATAAACGGTGTTAAAAATTGTTATTTAATGCTAATGTTTTGAAAGTTGTGTACGTTATCAGTGCACTGTGTAATAATGGACTTAAAGGGGGCAGGATGTAGAGGCTCGCCCCTTTAAGACGGGGGGGGGGGAGGACATCAGAGGGGACATGTGACCCGATCGACCAATAAGGAATGAGCGCAGGGACCTTGGTGCAGAGTGCGGGTTTTTTCAGCCAGCACTGAGAATGAAGACATCGGTTTTGGTGCTCTGTATACAGTCCGTGTGTTAATAATAATAAAATAATAATCTTTGTTGTCACAAGTAGGCTTACACTCACACTGCAATGACGTTACTGTAAAAATCCCCGAGTCGCCACATTCTGGCGCCTGTTCGGGTACACTGAGGGAGAATTCAGAATGTCCAATTCACCGAACAATCACATCTTTCGGGATTTGTGGGAAGAAACCGGAGCACCCGGAGGGAACCCAGGCAGACACGGGGAGAACGTACAGACTCCGCACAGACAGTGACCCAAGCCGGGAATCGAACTTGGGACCTTGGCACTGTGAAGCAACAGTGCTAACCACTGTGCTACCGTGCTGCCCATAATATTAATAAATGTTATATTAATGTTAATTAACCCGTTGTTATTCGTTAGCCAACCGCTGGTCACCAATTATTGCATTTACTACACCTACCTTCCCCGATTAGTTAGCTTCACTTTTATAATTCCAAATTTCTTGTTGCACTTTTACACCCCTTGTGACAACCTCTCTTTGTTCTCCTGTGCACTCCCGTTCATGTTCCTTCAACCTGTAATTGAATATCTCCAGTTCCGGGAGCTGCATCTCAGGAAGGATGTGTTGTCTGTGGAGTACGAATACCCACAGATCCACCAGAATGTTGCCAGAGTCTTAAAGGATTAAATTGAGAGGGCACTTTGCAGGGTCTAGGAATGTTCTCTTCAAATGGTGAAAAGATTTAATTGGGTAGAATAGATGCTGAGAATCTATTTTCTCTGGTGGGAGTGGGGGGGGGGGGGGAGTCCTGATCATAGGACCTTTCCTTAAAATTAGAACCAGGTTTTTCAGGGATTTAATTTAATTTAATAATCTTTATTATTGTCACAAGTAGGCTTACATTAGCACTGCAATGAAGTTACTGTGAAAATCCCCTCGTCGCCACATTTTGGCACCTGTTCGGGTACAGAGAGGGAGAATTCAGAATGTCCAATTCACCTAACAGTACGTCTTTCGGGACTTGTGGGAGGAAACCGGAGCGCCCGGAGGAAACCCACGCACACACGGGGAGAACGTGCAGACTCCGCACAGACAGTGACCCAAGCCGGGAATCGAACCTGGGACCCTGGGGCTGTGAAGCAACAGTGCTAACCACTGTGCTACCGTGCCGCCCACGATATCCATCACACAAGGGTTAGAGGGAATCTGGAACTCCCTCCGCGAGCAAAGCCATTGAGGCCGACAGCTTTGTTCAGCAGACCTGACCACATCGCTGTGGGGAGAAATAGTTCCAATAGGTCATCGACCTGAAATGTTCATTGCTTTCTCACTGCACAGATGACGGCCAGCTGAATATTTCCCACCTTTTCCACTTTAATTTCAAATTTCCTGCTTCTGTAGTTTTTGGCTTTTGTATTGATAGTTTTTTTTATTGGGTAAGATATTGAGGTGTGGAACACAGATGGGGCTGTGGAGTTAATGCAGATAAGTTTTGATCCAGTAGAATGGTAAATGATTCGAGGGACTTAGCGGCCTTCTTCTGTCCCTTTGTGCATTTGAAGGGCTGAATGCCCCCCCCCCTTCCCTCCCCATGCTCCCATTCTTACCTCCCGAGTGCTCGCCATGTGCATCTTGGATCCCTGCGAAAATATTGGTCAGGCTGGACTTTCCCACTCCGGAATCCCCAAGCAGCAGCACCCGGAAGAGTCCGCCGTCGGAGTCGCTGGAGCCGTCCGATTCGGCCGAGTCCGATGACCAGCTGCCACGCTCCCTCTCCCCGGGCTGGCACGAAACCGAATGGCCAAAGTTGGGTCTGTGTTGCCCCTGGGCGGGGTGGGCCAGCAGCTCCCTCTCGGTGGTCAGGCTGCGGACAGGTCGGACGCGAGGATGTGGGGGATGGTGAGTCGAGGGCACGGGAGAGCTGGCACGTCTCTGCAGGGGGGCATGGCCATCGCGCCTCTGGGTGTTCAGAGTCATATCCGCAGGGCTGGAGAAATAAAGACAGGGGGTGAAAATAGGAGAGCTGATCAGCAGCATCAATGCTTAACCATCTCTTCGCACGGAAGATTTCCACCATTGAACCCTGTCATGTTCAAACCAACGTCCAATGTTTAATCCAGTCATCTCTTTAACAATAATAATAATCTTTATTAATGTCACAAGTAGGCTTACATTAACACTGCAATGAAGTTACTGGGAAAATCCCCTAGTCGCCCCACTCCTGGTCCCATGTGCTGTGAGGCAGCAGTGCTAACCGCTGTGCCACCATGCTGCCATACTCATCAACTATCTCACTCGCCGCTATTTTTAAGACCCTGGGATTGAGTCCATCAGGACCTAGGGACCCGTCAGCACGCAGCTCCAACAATTTTCCCAGGACCACTTGCCTGGTGATTGTAATTTTCCACAGTTCCTCCCTCCCTTCCACTTCCTGATTTACAGCTAATTCTGGGTTGTTACTTTTATCCTCGACGTGGAGATGCCGGCGTTGGACTGGGGTGAGCACAGTAAGAAGTCTTACAACACCAGGTTAAAGTCCAACACGTTTGTTTCGATGTCACTAGCTTTCGGAGCACTGCTCCTTCCTCAGGTGAATGAAGAGGTATGTTCCAGAAACATATATATATATATAGACAGATTCAAAGATGCCAACATCTTTTATCCTCTGCATTGAACACCGATGCAAAATATCGCTTCAATTCATCTGCCATCTCCCATTTTCCACCACTAATTTCTCACACTCACTTTCTGTAGGACCAATGCTCACTGAGTTAACTCCTTTCTTTTTCAAATATAATAATTTTTCCCCCCCATAAATTTAGAGTACCCAATTATTTTTTTTCCAATTAAGGGGCAATTTAGTGTGGTCAATCCACCTAACCTGCACATCTTTGGGTTGTGGGGGTGAAACCCACGCAGACACGGGACGAATGTGCAAACTCCACACGGACAGTGACCCAGGACCGGGATTGGAACCCGGATCCTCAGCGCCGCAGTCCCAGTACTATCCACTGTTCAAATATAATAATAATCCTTATTAGTGTCACAAGTAGGCTTACGTTAACACTGCAATGAAGTTACTGTGAAAAGCCCCTAGTCGCCACATTCCGGCGCCTGTTCGGGTACACAGAGGGAGAATTCAGAATGTCCAATTCACCTAACAGCACGTCTTTCGGGACTTGTGGGAGGAAACCGGAGCACCCAGAGGAAACCCACGCAGACACAGGGAGAACGTGCAGACTCCGCACAGACAGTGACCCAAGCCGGGAATCGAACCTGGGACCCTGGGGCTGTGAAGCAACAGTGCTACCCACTGTGCTACCCCGCCGCCCTTTTTCACTTCATTTTCCCCATCTCTTTTCAGAAAGACATTGACAGAAATTTCCAGACGAGAAAAATGAAGGTCCATCTCATTCAGCTGCTGCTATCCTGGCTGTGCAGTGATACAACGAGAATGGAGTTGTTCACTAACCACAGCCATCAATCTCCAAGCAATGAGCCAACAGGAAATCCATATCACGTTTCAGATTACTCATATACTGTAATTTCTTTTATCCTTTTGTGGGATGTGAGTGTCACTGGCAAGGCCAGCATTGGTTCCCTCCCTAATTGTGCTTGAAATGGCTCACTCGGGCATTTCAGAGGGCACGTGAGGCCTTTGAGTCACACGTCTGCCCGGTTCCTTCCCTAAACAATACTATTGAAATAGATGGGATTTTATGACAATCGATGATCGTTGTCATGGTCACCATTACTAAGACTAGCTTTCAATTCCAGATTTTATTAATTAAATTTAAATTCCCACCAGCTGCCGTGGTGGGATTTGAACCCGTGCCCCCTGGGCTGTTGCATTACTAGTCCACTGACATTACCACTGTGCCACTGTCTCCCGCCAACTTGCTGAAGTACACTTCCATTTCATTGCACACAGCCTGTTCTGTTCCAGTCTAGAATAGGACGGCCAGTCCTATCATCCCCACTCCAAGTGTCAGCAGACCAGAGAAACACTTGCATTTATCTAGCACCTTTCAGGTCCATAGGATTGGCCAAAGTATTTTACAGCCAATGAGGTAATTTTTGGAAGTATAGTCACTGTTGTAAGTTCGGAAACATGGCAGCCAATTTATGCAGAGCAGGTTTCCACGCAATGTGATAATGACCAGATGATCGGTTTTAGAACATTTTGTTTTAGTTGAGGGGCAATTTAGCGTGTCCAATCCACCTACCCTGCACATCTTTTTGCTTTTTTGGGTTGTGGGGATGAGACCCACCCAGACACGGGGAGAATGTGCAAACTCCAGAGTGATCACGGAGCTGGGATCGAACCCGGGTCCTCGGCGCCGTGAGGAAGCAGTGCTAAGCACTGCGTCACCGCGACGCCTGTTGATCTGTTTTTGATGATGTTATCTGAGGGGTAGATTTTGGCCAGGACAGGGGGGAGAAATTTGCTGCTGTTCTTCGAAATAGTGACGCGTCTTACCTGAAGACTGGCACCTCCGAGAGTGCAGCACCACCTCAGTACTGCACTGTCGTGTCAGATGGGATGACACGTTCTGGAGCGGGACATGAACCCAAAGCCTTCTGACTCAGGAGAAAGGGGGCTACTGCCAAATGTAAGAAGGCCATCCAGCCAAGAGAGTGGGATCATCCGATGTTTTCATATCAAACCAGTGCAGTGACTAAAAGATTCCTATCATTGTCTTCACTCCTCCAGCAAAAGTAGCTTGACTAATAGAAAGAGTACAGATCTTTGGACCCATGGAACTGGGGGTTAACCGATCTACCTTTGGGGTTAAGTGCCACTCAAACTGAGCATAAAAGGCTGGTCTAATGTGTCTGCAGTTCTCTCCAATCCCAATTAATCCAGCCAGATTCAAATGAGGTGATGAGCATTGAGGTGATTGAAAGGCAATTCAATAACATGCATTTTACTGCTAATATGCTGACACGGAACCAAAGACTTGGTGACAGGGATAGATTTTAAGGAGATTCCTTAAGGAGCTGAGAGAGAGGTTTAGGGAGGGAATTCCGGAGCTTAGGGCCCAGACATCTGAGGGCGCGGCCACTAACGCTGGAATGATAAAACGTGAGGATGCGCAAGAGGCCCAAACCGGAGGAGCACAATGCGCTTGGAGGGTTTGCAGCTGTCTACAGAGGTAGGGAGGGAGCGAGGTCATGTAGGGATTTGAACACAAGGATGAGAATTTTAAAACTGGTGCACTTCTGGACCAAGAGCTAATCAATGTAGGTCCACGAGCAGAGGGAAGATGGGTGAACAATTGAGTACATTCTTCATCTAGAAAAAAACCTCTCTCCTTTGTGTTCTAGTTTAAGGTTTATATATTCTGTTAGGCAGGCTACAGCCTTCCGGCCTGAACATCAAATTCAACAACTTCAGATGATCAGCTCTACCCACCTCGACCCATTTGTTTTCATCCCATTTCATTTTAACTGTCTTTTACCATTTCTTTCTTTCTTAATATACATTTAATCCCCCCCCCCCACCCAATCTTATCCACCTTTCCTCCCCTTTCTCCTCTTTGCTTACCTTTCCCCTCACCCCACATCTACAGTTCACCCTCTGATGTTAGCTTCTCTGCTGTTTGGCCTCTCACACCTTTTGTTCTCTCTGGGGACTGCCATTCGCACTCTTTCCCCTTGGTTTCTGTGGCCATTAACAACCGGTTTCCCTGGGTTTCTGTGGCTATGGCTCTTCTTTCATTCTCACTCCACAGGATGAATATTTCCCACTTTGTCTGTTAGCTTTGACAAAGAGTCATCAGACTCAAAATGTTCGCTCTTTTCTCTCTACAGATCCTGCCAAACCTGCTGAGATTTTCCAGCATTTTCTCTTTCATTTCAGATTCCAGCATCCGCAGTAATTTGCTTTTATATATTCTGTACACTGTTATTTGTTCTATCCTCACAGTCCAAGTTAAATAGGCTGATTAAACCGAGATTGATGGCAATCTTGGACGGGATTGACCCCTACCCGGCAGGGGTCCCGGCGGGACGGAGTGACGTGAACCACTCCGGTGTCGGGCGCCCCAAAGGTGCGGAGGAGGGGCCAGGCCCACCACGGAGTGGTTGGCACCCTGCCGGTCGGCGGGAAAGTGGCTTGGCGCCACGCCAACCAGCGCCGAAGGGCCTCCGCCGGCCGGCGGAGTTGGCGCATGTGCGGGAGTGCCAACGTGTGCTGGCGTCATCCCCGCCCATGCGCAGAGGGATTCGCTTCCGCACCAGGAATGGCGGACCGGTACAGCCTCCGGTGCGGAAGGAAAGAGTGCCCCCACGGCACAGGACCGTCTGCGGATCGGTGGGTCCCGATCATGGGCCAGGCCACCTTGGGGGCACCTCCCGAGTCCAGATCTCCCCGCGCCCCCCAAGAACCCCGGAGGCCGCCCACGCCGCCAGGTCCCGCCGGTAAGGGACCTACTCCAATTTACGCCCAATGGGACTTCGGCCCATCGCGGGCCTGAGAATTCGGGGAGCCCCGGAGCCCATTGAGTCACGCCGGTCCACGCCATTCTCCGAGGCGGGCGGCGCGACTCACGCCGGGCCAGTTTTTGGGGGGCGGGAGAATTTGGAGGACGGCGGGGGTGGGATTCATGCTGACCCCTGGCGATTGGGTCGGAGAATCCCGCCCCTTATCTTCAGTGATGAATGTTGGTCCGAGAGACTCTCTTCACACTTCTGAAACCAATCTGGCTTTTCCTACCCAACTTTCTTACGACAGGGCAGCACGGTAGCACAGTGGTTAGCACATTTGCCTCACAGCTCCAGGTTCCCAGGTTCGATTCCCAGCTTGGGTCATCGTCTGTGCGGAGTCTGCACGTTCTCCCCATGTCTGCGTGGGTTTTGTCCGGGTGCTCCGGTTTCCTCCCGCAGTTCAAAGATGTGCAGGTTAGGTGTATTGGCCATGCTAAATTGCCCTTAGTGTCCATAAAGGTTAGGTGGGGTTACTGGGTGACAGGGATAGGGTGGAGGTGTGGGCTTGGGTGGGGTGCTCTTTCCAAGGGCTGGTTCAGACTCGATGGGTGAATGATCTCCTTGTGCACTGTAAATTCTATGATCTATGACAGTGACTACATTTAAGACACATTGAATTGGCTGTTCTCTGCTCACTGGCTGAACAATAAAGATTGTACACCATCCCACTTCACCTTCACTTATAATTTATTATGCAACTTACTTTAAAGATTGCTGTTCAATATGTATTAGCTTCATTGGAACATATTTGCCATTCTCTACCTGCTTAATTTGGGTTATTCTCCATTCCTGCTGATAATTTTCTTTGAATTGGGCCACCAGCAAATTTTCTGTTATGAGAAGCACCAGCTCTAACATTGCTTGTAAATTAAATGATGGGGAGCTCAGAGACCTTTAGAGTCAGAAAAACTATCCCCACTCCCTTAAGGAACAGGTTTTCCCATTTATTACCAACCACGGAGTGGTTGGCACCCTGCCGGTCGGCAGGAAAGTGGCTTGGCGCCACGCCAACCAGCGCCGAAGGGCCTCCGTCAGCTTCCAGTCGCCGACCCAATTAGCAACCTTGGTTCCAACTTACGCACCAAAAATGCCATTATTTTCAGATGTTAAAAGTCTCACATGTGGAACTTCACTGAAAGTCTTCCGAAAATGGGAGTGAATTGCACTCACTGGAAACCCCTCATCCACCCATTGAGTTAGGTCTCAGAACAGCAACCGGGGCATTATATAGGATTCATTTCTCAAAAAAAAAGCCAACTCTGTTTGCACCTTTTCACCCCCCCACCCAGTTTAACCAACTCGTTCCACTTAAGCCAAAAGACAGTGGATTGCGTTTTTTCTTCCTTCACTTTCGCATCGCTGAACTATTAAATAAAAATGCCTCGCAAGACCGAGTGACAATATTTTAATAATTCATTTCCCTGCTAACAAGATGTGTTATATATTACTCCCAGAACTGGCGATTCTCGAGTGTCATTTTGTAACTGACCCATGGTGACTTACTTCATCCAGTTTCACATCCCGTTAAGAAAATCCAGGAGCAGAAATATCCTGACCGCTATTGACATATTATTGTCAATCGCCACAACAAATATTATAACGCCATTGCAATGCACATTCATCTTCCAAGTGAAAAAAGTTGTGGGAAATCATTTTTAAAAGTTTCACTTTTGAAAACCCGACCATTTTCTACCAGGGACTGGCTCCGCTGGTACTAAATCATTCAGGAATGTGGGAAGAACGTGTTTAAAAATTCACCCCAGCGTACACAGTGTGAGAGAATGTAAAGTTTCACTCCCCACACGCCTCTCGATTGTGCTGATGTGAAACACTGAGCAAGGTAAAAGGTGGGGGGGGGGGGGGGAGTTAGTAAAAGTTTTGTACTTCACATTCAAGATTCCAACTTTTCCCCACATACACCACGGCGATTATAGTCCTTAGATGTTTCAGGTATTTATAAGGATAACGTTTACGGCTGCAACCATTTGCACAGAATGGGCAAAAAGCGGCATGCGGTGTTTGTAAAGTTTAGAACTTGCACTTACAGCTCAGGGCTTCAATCCGTTTTTTTTCTGTCTGTTCCACAATGTAGCCTCTTTGGGTTGCATTCCACGCTGCCTCAGCACATCCCTGCTCCCTCATACTTGTGTGTGTGAGATATCCCAGCCAGGCTGGCCCCCTTTATAAACTACCACCCGTGACATCAGGAGTCAATGAGCGTCAGTTCCTCGGCAGTGGGTGTGGGTGTGTGCTGTCAGCTGCCCATCTCACCCTCCAGAGGCCACTGTCGCCCTTCCTCCCAATTCACTGAGTGTTGACCAGAGCAAACGGGGGGGGGGGGGGGAGGAATCTATCACTTTGCAAGTCTCCTGTGCAGTCTCTCTGACGGCAGCACAGTGGTTAGCACTGTGGCTTCACAGCATCAGGGTCCCAGGTTTGATTCCCGGCTTGGGTCACTGTCTGTGCGGAGTCTGCACGTTCTCCCCGTGTCTGCGTGGGTTTCCTCCGGGTGCTCCGGTTTCCTCCCACAGTCCAAAGACGTACAGGTTAGGTGGATTGGCCATGCTAAATTGCCCTTAGTGGCCAAAAAGGTTAGGAGGGGTTATTGGATTGGGGGATAGGGTGGAAGTGAGGGCTTAAGTGGGTCGGTGCAGACTCGATGGGCCGAATGGCCTCCTTCTGCACTGTATGTTTTATGTTGGGTAGAACCGACAATTTCATAGAGTTATAGAATTTACAGCGCAGAAGGAGGCCGTTTAGCTCATCGAGCCTGCCCCAGCTCTTGGAAAGAACATCCCACATCAGCCCACACCTCCACCCTATCCCAGTAACCCCACCTAACCTTTTTTGGACACTAAGGGGCAATTTGGCATGGCCAATCCACCTAACCTGCACGTCTTTGGACTGTGGGAGGAAACCGGAGCGCCCGGAGGAAACCCACGCAGACACGGGGAGAACGTGCAGACTCCGCACAGACAGTGACCCAAGCCGGGAATCGAACCTGGGACCCTGGAGCTGTGAAGCAACAGCGGTAACCACTGTGCTACTGAGCCATGAGGGGTGAATAATAGGTGTGTGAAGGCTGAGTTTTAGCGCCGTGGGTGTATCTACAACACACGGACTGCAGCGGTTCAAGAACGTGACTCAACAGCGCCTTCTCAGGCGCAATTAGGGATGGGCAATAAACAGTGGCCTAACGAAGGACGCCACAACCCATAAATGGATAACAAGAGTAGACCACCATTCAGCACCACTGGGACCGTCGCTGGTGTCTTTCAGTTTCGCTCTGATTTGCCGCAACCCTTTTAAATTTCTTTCTTGGTGAAAAGAGCAACTTATATGAAAAAAATATTGTTTCATGAGATGTGGACTTCGCATTTACTGCCCATCTCTAATTTCCCTCGAGAAGGTGGTGGTGAGCTGTCTACTTGAACCGCTGTAGTCCAGGAGGTGTAGGTACACCCACTTGTGCTGTTGGGGAGGGCGTACCTAGATGTTGCCCCAGTGACAGTGAAGGAACGGTGATATATTTCCAAGTCAGGATGGTGTGTGGCTTGGAGGGGAACTTCCAGGTAGTGGGGTTTCCATGCATCTGCTACTCTTGTTCTTCCAGGGCGGATTTAATGTAATAAAACATCTCAAGGCACCTCACAAGAGCATCAGAAAGCAGTATTAGGTACCAAGTCACATCGCGTGCTATTAGGCCAGATGGCCAAAAGCTTGGCTAAATTGGTCTTAAGGGATGAAAGAGAGAGGTTTAGGGAGAAAAGAGGTTTTGGGAGGGAATTCAAGAGCTTAGGGCCCAGGCAGTTGAAAGCACAGTCCCCAGCGGTGGGGTACGCAGGGAGCGAGAATTACAGGAATGTAGGGATGACAGAGGATAAAGGGGGCTGGAGGAGGTTACGGAGATGGGGCCCAGGATTCCCTGCTGCGAGTCCGCCCCACTGTTGCTGCCAGTAAAGACGGGTAATTTGGGATTCAGCCAAATCTCCCATTCTCTGCAGTGGGAACGGGAGAATCCCGCTGTTTTGAACGGACGGAGAATCCTGCACGGTGAGTGGGATGAGGCCAGGAAGGGATTTCAAAACAAGGACGAGAATTTTAAAATTGAGGTATCGCTTGACTGGGAGCAACTGCAGGTCAGCGAGCACAGGGGCGACGGGGGGATGAGCCAAGACTGGTCCCCAAGGAGGGGAGAAAAGCCCACAAATCTTGGTCAGCACCAGTTCTGGGAGGGACAGTTGACATTTTCACCATGAATCACTGTGGTTCAAAGGGTGACACTTAAATCTGTGCATCAAAGATCCTGATCCCTAATCCCTCACCAGGGACTTGAACCACGCAATCGAGGTCAATGCGCCCATTGCAATATTAAGGGAGTGCCGCACGGTTGGAAGTGCCGGCTCTTGAATGAGATGTTAAATTGGGGCCCTGTCGGCTCTCTCAGGAAAATGTTACCACAAAGAAACTATGATGTGGAGATGCCGGAGTTGGACTGGGGTGGGCACAGTACGAAGTCTTACAACACCAGGTTAAAGTCCAACAGGTTTGTTTCAAACACGAGCTTTCGGAGCGCTGCTCCTTCCTCAGGTGAATGAGGAAGGAGCAGCGCTCCGAAAGCTAGTGTTTGAAACAAACCTGTTGGACTTTAACCTGGTGTTGTAAGACTTCTTACCATGAAGAAAATCAGGGGAGCCAATATTTATTCCTCAGCTACATCATTCAACTAGTTTATCTGCTCATTAGCACAGTGCTACCAGTTGGATTTTCCTGCATACAAATTGGCTGCCCAGTTTGCTACATTGAAACGGTGACTGCACTTCAAGCATATGTCATTGGCTGTAAAAACAGCTCTGGGTCATGGACAGTGGGCGTGGAGGGTGCTATAGAAATGCATCAGGTGCCTGTCTGTGGTGATTGTCCCGTTGGGATTGGGTCTTGGGGTGAGGAATCACCCCAGGGGGTGGAGTCCTCTTAGGCAAGAGACACGGAAGGAGGCAGCTGCACCCATGTGGCTGCTGAACCGTTCTTACCAAGAAATCCATTTTTGTGTTCGCTAATGAAGTCCGTGAAGACACACCTGCCCCAACTGCAGAGACAAACTTTGCTACTTTTCCAGAAAGATCTCCTCATTGCTCCAACAAAAATTGAACAAGTAATTTTGAGGGTTGGTCCAAACGTTCTCAATCAATCTATTTTATGCAGCAACCATTTTAAGGGGTTACGGTGGGGGCCTGACCCTAGGTAGGGTGCTCTCTCAGAGGGTGGGTGCAGACTCGATGGGCCAAATGGCCTCTTTCTGTAGGGATTCTATTCTATGATAAGCCTCATTCGGGTTAGCCAATTCCTTTCATGTCTTATGCCCATCATGGCAATTTTAACCTACCTAGCCAGGCGGGTGGAATATGGATTGTACACCCTGCCCAGTTTTGCTGTCCTGTGAACTCTGTGTCCCCAATCTTGCCCACTTCCTGACTTGTGGCATGGTGGCAGAACGGTTAGCACTGCTGCTTCACAGCGCCAGGGTCCCAGGTTCGATCCCGGCTCTGGGCCACTGTCCGTGTGGAGTTTGCACGTTCTCCCCGTGTCTGCGTGGGTTTCGCCCCCACAACCCAAAGATGTGCAGGCTAGGTGGATTGGCCACGCTAAAATTGCCCCTTAATTGGAAAAGAAAATGAATTGGGTACTCTAAATTTATTGAAAAAAATAAATAAATAAATTCCGGCCTCGGGTGACTGACTGTGCGGAGTCTGCACGTTCTCCCCATGTCTGTGTGGGTTTCCTCCCACAGTACAAAGATGCGCAGGTTAGGTGGGATTACAGGAATAAGGCTGGGGAATGGGCCTGGGTAGGGCGCTCTTCCAGAGGTGCAGACTTGATGGGCCGAATGGCCTCCTTCTGCACTGCAGGGATTCTATGGGATTGTGGGTTAGGTTAACGTTGCCAACTTCGGTTTGTTGTAATTGAAGCCTCTGCATGTTCTTTGCCGAAGCAAGCACAATGGTTTTTATTGATGTCGCATTGTTAACATATATTTTTAAAAATCACGAGGTGAAGGATGTGAGGAGAAATGTTTTTATAAAACACCTTTTTAACTTCTTTGACCAGGTTTTTAGTCACCTCGCCGAATATCTCCCTTTCTGGCTCACTGTCGGGTCTTGATAACATTCCTGTGAGGCACCGTGGGGTGTTTTATTATGTCGAAGGCAAGTTGTTGTTGTTCATAACCTCAGCACATTCCAAAGTGTTTCACAGCCAATAAAACTACCGGAGCAGCACGGTAGCACAGTGGTTAGCAATGTTGCTTCACAGCTCCAGGGTCCCAGGTTCGATTCCCTGCTGGGTCACTGTCTGTGCGGAGTCTGCACCTTCTCCCCGTGTCTCCGTGGGTTTCCTCCGGGTGCTCCGGTTTCCTCCCATAGTCCAAAGATGTGCAGGTTAGGTGGATTTTCCCCGCTAAAATTGCCCTTAGTGTCCAAAAGGGTTAGTGGGTAATGGGGTGGAGGTGTGGGCTTAAGTAGGGTGCTTTTTCCAAGAGCCGGTGCAGACTCGATGGGCTGAATGGCCTCCTTCTGCACTGTAAATTCTGTGATTCTAAAATATTTTTCTGACGTGTCGGCACCGTTGTAATACAGGCCTTTCACTTGTAAGGGGATTAAAAGAACGACTTGAGCACAGAATCTGGCTGACGCTTCAGTGTGCGACAGAGGGGGTGCCGCACTGTTGGAGGTCCCAACACTCTGGATGAGGTGTTAAACCGAGGCCCCACCTGCCCTCTCAGGTGAACGTCAATGTGGCTGTTAAAATAGTTATGGGGAATCGGGGGGGGGGGGGAATATGTACACCAATATCACATTCTGTAACCTCCAAACCTTTACTCAGCTGACTCAAAGAACAAAGAACAATACAGCACAGGAACAGGCCCTTCGGCCCTCCAAGCCTGTGCTGGTCATGATACCACCCTTGGTCAAAACCCTCAGCACTTCCTTGTGCTGGAGAAGTCCATTTTTCCTTCTTAACTCAGTAACGTCGCCTAATCCAACCTCTAACCTTTTTGGACACGAAGGGGCAATTTAGCGTGGCCAATCCACCTAACCTGCATATCTTTGGACCGTGGGAGGAAACCGGAGCACCCGGAGGAAACCCACGCACACACGGGGAGAACGTGCAGACTTCACACAGGCGGTCACCTGAGGCCGGAATTTAATCCGGGTCCCAGGAGCTGTCAGGCAGCAGTGCCGTCCATTTATCATGTCAGGTTAAGACAGGTATCGCAGGAAGATGTGCCAGGGCTATTGAGGTGGAATTGTAACTGAGATGCAATGGGGGGGGGGGATTATTCGCAAGAGTGCAGCTAGACGACACAACAACAACATCTTTGCATTTATGTACTGCCTTTAATGTAGCAAAAATGTCCCAAACAGCTTCGCAATTTGACACACAATTCACACAAAGCAATTTCAGGGCAGGTACCCAAAATCCCGATCGAAAGAATAGTTTATGAAAGCAGGTAGAGGGGACAGAGGGGGCCAGGGAGGAAATCGCAGAGCTTAGGACCATGTCAACTGGAGACGTGGCTGGATTCTCCGATTTTCAGGCTATGTCCCGGGAAGTGCCTGGTTTTACGACAAAAAATTTGGCGCCGCCCCCGCACCGATGCTCTGACCGGTGAGGGGCTAGCAGCCGCGTCACGTAAAACGCATGACCTTCCCGATATAAAGGACTGAAGAATTGCCGGGTCCGTGGCCGCGTATGGGCACGGTGACGATCTGCAGCGGTCGCGCCGTACAACATGGCGCCTGCCGCACGTGGACCCGACCTGCTAGATAGTGCCCCCCTCGCCACCCCCCGGGCCATCTTCCACCAGTCCCCCTAGCCCACGCTGTAGACCCCCACCCCCCCCCCCCCCCGGCCAGCGGCACGGCTCCCCCCGGACAGTGGCGGCGCCGGACGCAGTCTGCAGCCGCCACGCTGGGTCCACGAAGGGGCAATTTACCATGGCCAATCCACCTAACCTGCACATCGCTGGACTGTGGGAGGAAACCGGAGCGCCCGGAGGAAATCCTCGCAGACGCGGGGAGAACGTGCAGACTCCACACAGTCACCCAAGGACGGAATTGAATCCAGGTCCTTGGTGCTGTGAGGCAGCAGTACTAACCACTGTGTCACCGTGCCGCCCGTCATGGAAGGTAGCTCATGGAGCTACATTGCAGGCTCACCTGGCAACTCGAAGAATGCAGTATAACTGCAGTCAAAGGTATAATGACAGAGAACTGTTCCTCATGAGTTTCATCCTTGTAAATTACGAGAATTCAACTGAAATCACTTGAGGGTTGGTGGCGCCCTCTGGTGAGTATTTAGGAATAACAGGCACAAATCTGCCAGTGTGTTCCCAATACCACCGCACAGATGGAGCTTTCTGCTTCTGAGAAACCTTGAAATGATTTTTTCAGGTTTTAATGATCAACCTCACCTCTCGCTGAGGCAGAAAGCAAAGTTAAATCTCGGGGAGAAACAAAATCACTCCTAATTTAGTAATTCCGGGTAATTATTAAAACTTCTTCTCGTACAATAACTTGCATTTACAGAACACCCTCGTCGCGTAAACTATTCCCAACGTGCTCCGCAGGAGAGTTATCATAGATAATTTGACAAGTAAAAAGGTATTGGGACAGATGACCAAAGGGTTGGTCATTGAAGTAGGCTTAATTCAAGGAGCGTCTTAAAAGGGGAGAGGGAGGTAGAGAGAGACGGAGAGATTTTGGGAGAGGAATCAAGAGCTGACTGCCAAATGTCTCTGAAAACACAGCCACCAATGGTGGAGAAATTCATCTCGGAGATGCCCAAGAGGCCAGGGTTGGAGACGAGCGAAGATCTGGAAGGGTTAGGGACAGTGATAGAAAGGGGATCTATTTGAATACAAGGGTGAGAAACTTCAATCGGAGCCATTGGTAGCCATTGTGGATCGGTGAGCACAGGGATGATGGGTGAACGAGATTTGCTGCAAATCGATTACAACGATCAGGATTTTGGGTGAGCGCAAATTGAGGAAGGATGGAAAATGGGAGGTAGGCTCGGTGAGCACTCAAACAGGTCGGCCTGGAGGTAACAGAAGCACGGTTAAGGGTTTCGGAAGCAGTCGGCCTCGGCATGTGTACTATATAAACCGTTTATTCTACAACCCTCGAAATGGCACTTCCACTTTGATGAATTAGACACACAATCGTAACACACATGTGCAGATGTGCCCGAGACTAATTGGACGTCAGACATGCAAGCGGACCTTTATGACCGTTAATAATCTGAATTTTAATGCCACTGCGTCGGCATGTTCAGGACTCTTTGTTGAAATAAAACATTTGGCGCTCCAGTTAGTCAAAAAGCTCCTTTTGTGGCAACCTTTTTGTTCATTGACGTTTTGTGAACGTATACATTCTGTCGTCTTGCCAACGGATGTGAATCCTGCTCAGATTTCGAGTTGCCAGATGTACACGGGGATTTGTAGAGAGCTCCCTTCACATTCCAATTTGTGACTATAACCATCAAAAGCATTTTTTGCAAATTATGAGGCTTGTAGATAAATGGTAAACAACATCTTTGCCTTTCCTGGCGCGACTTTAACAGGGTGAAATATTCCAGTGCATCACAGAAATATTATCAATCAAAATTTTACACTGGGTTACGTTAGGAGATGTTGCTCAGTTTTCCGTTCCAGCAGGGCCACTCGACCCCTGACCTCACTGCAGCCCAGAGGCGTGAATGTTAGTCGCCATTATCAGCCCAAGCACGAATGTTTCCAGGTCTCGCTGCAGGTGGACATGGGCCGCTTCATAATCTGAGGAGTCACAGATTCTGCTGAACATTATGCAGTAATCAGCAAACATCTCCACTTCTGACCTTATCGTGGAGGAAAGGCCATTGGTGAAGCAGCTGAAGGTGGTTGGGCCCAGGACACTACCCTGAGGAACTCACTGCCTTGGCCCAAACACAGCCAAAAGAGCTGAACTCCAGAGGTGAGGTGAGAGTGACTGCCCTTGACATCAAGGCAGCATTTGACCGACTATGGCATCAAGGAGCCCTAGCAAAACTGGAGTCAATGGGAATCGGGGAAAACTCTCCGCTGGTTGGAGTCATACCCGGCACAAAGGAAGATGGCTGTGGTTGTTGGAGGTCAGTCATCTCAGTCCCAGGACATCACTGTAGGAGTTCCTCAGGGGGACTTCCGGCAGCGGCCATGATCTGATCGGTCGCACACAAGGTGGTACCTACCTGGCGGTGTCGGTTTTGGTCCTTTTAAATGGGGGATTTTGTTGGATAAGGTGTGAGGAGAGTGGAGTGTGATTGGTTCTCCCCTGGACTGAAATGTCTATGGGGTATTAAACCCAATTAAAGCTGAGCCCTGGCCCAGCAGTTGGAGGAGATTCGTGGCGCAGCACAAGTTGGGAAGATGGCGGAGGGGGAAAGGTCGTTGTCAACGGTTAAACTGCCGATGGTACAATGGATGAGCTTTATTAAGGAGGAATTTCAGCAGCAATGAAAGGGGATGCAAGGAGACTGGTCCAGCGCGATTGAGGGGGCGGTAACACCTCTTTGCGGGACCCTGGATTGGGTGGAGAAGCATGTGGAGGCGCAAGGAGCAACGATTCAGGAGGTGGAAAAGATGGTGTCGGACCAGAGTGACCGGATTGTGTCGCTGGAGGCAGGGATGGTGATGCTGGGTGATGTCTGTAAGGTGCTGGGTGTCAGGGTGAATTGGTCTAGGTGGCAGAATCTGCGCATCGTGTGCCTGTCGAAGGGAGCGGAGGGAATGGGTGCCACGGGCTACGTCGCGAAGCTGTTTGCAAAGTTGGTGGAGAGGGTCTCCGACAAGATCCCGGAGGTGGACCGTACCCACAGGTCCTTGAGACAGAAGCCGAGGAAGTGGGAGGCACCGCGGGCGATGATTGTGCATCTGCACAAATTCCAGGACAAAGAAAAGATCATGAGGTGGGCCAAGGCGGGTCGGGACTGCAACTGGGAGGGGAATCGGATTGAGATCGACCATGACATCAGTGCCGGCCTCGCCAAGAGGCGGACAGTCTTTAATACGGCTAAGACAGTGCTTTCTTGGCGCAAGGTTCGGTTTGGGGTGCTGTACCCGGCCACGCTTTGGGTAACTTATGAGGGCCGTGAATATTATTTCTTGATTCCGGAGGAGGTGAATGGCTTTGTTAAGGGGCACAGGTTGGGGAAGGGCTGAGTATACCATCTGTGTACCTTTGAGAAATTTGTCCTTTGCGTGCCTTTTGTACCATTTTGCATCTTGTGTACATTGCGCCGTTTTTGTACCTGGTGTGCCCTTTGTACATTTAATGATTGGTTGTGATGCGCGTACGTGAGTCCTTGGGGATACTTGATCATTTTGCAACAAAAACAGAAAATATTGGACAATCTCAGCTGGAGACAGAAGGGAGCTAACTTTTCGAGTCTGGATGACTCTTTGTCCAAAGCTGAAAGTTTTGTGTAGGGGGATTGCATGGGGAATTATTTTTTACTTCTCTGGGTACGGGACATTGAGAGGGAGGATACGGAGCTGCGTTGAGGAGGGGACATGGCGGGGCAAGCTGAACTGAGGGGATGGGTAGGTTGGAAGGCGTGGATGGGGTACTTTGGGCCTCCAGGTGGGAGTCACCATGCTAACAGGAGATGCTAGTGAGGGGTGGGGGCTGCAGTTGTTAGCCTGAGCGGTGGGAAGGAGGGGAGGGGGGGCAGGGAAGGTGTCAGGGGAGGGGTGAGGGGTAAGAAGTGGTCGGGGGAGGGGCTGGGCTGGCGACGTAGTTGGTATGTTGTTTGATTTGGGCCTGGTTTACTGAGGAGATGGAGGTTTGTGCGGATTCCGAGAAGGTCTATGATGGCGGGTCTTAGTAGAGTGGGGGAAGGCGGGGGCAGAAACCCCCGGTGAGGATCGTAACCTGGGATGGGCGTGGGCTAAATGGTCCAATTAAACGGTCTCCGGTGTTCGTCCACCAAGAGGTGATTTTCCTGCTGGTTACACATTTATGGGTGAAGGATCAGGTGTGGCTGTGAAGGGTTGGGTGGGCAAATGTTCCACCCGGGGTTTGATTCGAAGTCAAGGGGGCCGGATTTTGTTTAGCAAGAAGACCGTGTTTGCGGTGGCCAGGGAGCTGTGGGACCTGGGGGTAAGTTTGTGATTGTGAGCAGGGAATTAGCAGGGGTACCAGGGGGCGCTGATGAATGTGTCTGCGCCCAGCTGGGGTGACGTGGACTTGATGCAGAAGTTGCAAGGCTCTATCCCGGATTTGGATTCTCATCAATTGATCATGGGCGGGGACTTAAATTGTGTGCTGGAACCTAGGCTGGATAGATCGATCCTAAATCAATGCCAGATTGGAGATGGTGAGGGAGTTGGGGACATTTATGGATCGCAAGAGGGGGGTGGACCCGTGGAGGTTTATGCACCCAGGGGACAGGGAATATTCCTTCTTCTCCCATATACATCGGGTATACTCTCGTATCGATTTTCTTGCTGATTTTCCGGTGTTGTGGGGGCGGAATATGCGGGAATAATGGTCTCAGACTATGCGCCACCCTATTTGGATGTTAGGTTTAGGTCAGGGAGGGTGCAGAGACCGGGGTGAAGACTGGATTCAGTGCTTTTGGCAGATGAGTAATTCTGTGATAAGGTGGCACTGGCGATTAAGAATTACGTGGAGCTCAATCAAAACGGGGGGGGGGGGGGGGTCTCTGCAGCCAGGTTCTGGGAGGCATTGAAGGCGGTGGTTTGGGGGGAAATTAATTTGTTTAAGGACCACAGAGATAGAGCTGAGAGAGAGGAGAGGCAGAGGTTGTTGGAAGGGATTGTAGATGTGGATCGGAGGTACTAGGTGACCCTGACTAGGCTGGCGGAAAGGAAGAAGCTGCAGGGGCAGTTTGATCTTTTGACAATGGGGAAGGGGTGGCTCAGTTACGCCGGCTAAGTGGGGGTACAGTAAGAGTATGGGGGGGAAGGCCAGCCACCTGCTAGATCATCAGTTGCGACGACGGGCAGCGGCAAGAGAAATAGTGCCGATCAGGGTGGCAGGCAGGGGGAGGTGGTGACGGAGCCGGAATAAAATAAATTGTGTTTGAGGCCTTTTATTGAGGGTTGTAAGACCGAACCTAAGGGCGGGAGGGGGGAGATATGGGTTGGCTTTTGGATGGATTGGTGTTCCCGGAGGTGGCGAAGCAGAAGCGTCAGGCACTGGAGGAGCCATTGGGGTTGCAGGAGGTAATGCAGTGTGTTGGTATGATGCAGTCGGGAAGGCGATGGGGCCGGGCGGTTTTCCGGTACAATTCTATAAGCAGTCCTCGGCAGAGTTGGCCCCCCACCTTTTGAGTACATTTAATGAGACAGTGGCGAGTGGGGGTGGGGGGGGGGGGGGGGTGGCGGGGGAGCGCTGCTGAACATAGACGTGAAAGGACTGGTTCAGTTGTTGGTGAGGCGGTTGGAGGGATGTGTGCTGGATGTGCTCTCGGAGGATCAGACGGGGCTCGTGAAGGGACAGCAGCTTTTGAGTAATAGGAGGCTATTGAATGTGGTTATGACCCCTTCGAGGAGGCGGGTGCCTCAGGGGATTGTAACTATGGACGTGGAGAAGGCCTTTGACTGAGTGGAGACACAGGGAGAAAGTGCAAACTCCTCACAGTCACCCGAGGCCGAAATTGAATTGGGTCCCTGGAGCTGTGAGGCAGCAGTGCTAACCACTGTGCCACCGTGCCACCCACTGTGTCACACAAGTGACAGGCAATGGCCATCTCCAACAAGAAAGAATCTAACTCTCACCCCATGACATTCAATGGCATTACCATTGCTGAATCCCCCACTATCAACATCCTGGGGATTGTCCAGGAACTGAACTGGACCAGCCATCTAAATACTGTGGCTACAAGAACAGGTCAGAGGTTAGAAATCCTGTGATGAGTAACGAACCTCCTGACTCCCGCAGCCTGCCCACCATTCACATGGCACAAGTCAGGAGTGTGATGGAATACTCTCCACTTGCCTGGATGAGAGCAGCTCCAACAACACTCAAGAAGCCCAACACCATCCAGGACAAAGGAGCCCGCTTGATCAACACTCCTTCCGCAAACATTCACCCCCTCCACCACCAACACCCAGTGGCAGCCGTGTGTACCATGCGCCTGAAAAATAAGCCGATGCGCCCATACCTTTATTCATAACAAAGTTTCACAGTGAGTTTAAAATAGAAACTCATCTCAATCTACCCAATAAAGATCTTTTCAAAATCCATTCTCGAGACTTGGCATCACTGGCAAAAGCGGCCATTAGTTGTGCATTTTTAGTTGCCGTTTGTAAGGCGATGTTGAATTGTTGAAGTCCACGTGAAGGTCCTCTCATGGAGCTGTTAGGATGGGACCTTCGTCGGAACAAAAGGAGGCTCTACCTGAACAACTCCAGTTTCACACCTTTGTTTTGCAACCCTGAATACCCTTGTCTTAGAAAAAAATGAACAATCTCATGCTTGAAATTTTTAGTTGACCCCTAACCTCAACACCATTCTGGGGGCGGGGGTTCCAAATTTCCATTGTCCTTCGTGTATGAAGTGCCTCCTGACATCACTCCTGAATGTCGTTGTTCTAATTTGAAGGTTATACCTCCTTGTTCTCCAAGAGAGAAAATGATTTTTTATCTCTCTACCCTATCAAATCCTTTAATCACCTTCAACACCTGAATTAGATCCCCTCTCAATCTTCTACACACAAGCCTGGACCATGCAGCCTACTGACCCAGCGATAATGCAGGAAAGCTGCTACCAATGCAGAAGAGGAGAGATTGGAAGGGGTGTCAGAGTTTACTCACAAAGGGTGGCCTTAAAGAAGGGGTGGGTGTCAAAGAGCCGAAAGCACACAGTTGCAGAGCATGAGGCCCCCCCCCCCCACCCCTCCCCTGTTGAAACGATGCTGGAGTCCTTCATTCCCTATTCCAAAACTAAAACATACATCATTTGTTTTAGTTGGTGCCTGAAATGTCTGTGCGATCCTGCCCATGTTACACAGGGTGTTCGTTTCTCAGTCGACAAAGGGGAAACGCGCGTGATGCAATCGAGCCTTTCCATCAGAATTATCAATTTCCGTTGGAATTTCCACTGACCCTTGTAACTAAATAGTATTGCCATGGTGATGGTGTCTGGTTCCAAAGCGTCGTTAAAAATTCAGCAGCTTGCCTGGCGATGGCCGTGGTCTCAGATTCTCTCTGGAGACAGCTCGCTGAGTTCTGCGAGTGGAAAACTAGAGGGTGTAGCTTTTAAAGTCCACCGCCTCACCTGAGATTAGACATTGGAGCTGCTTTTTCCACCACAGGAGTTGCGGATCTGGAGGACAGGCTTATTATTGTCGAGAACACTTGACCCTGTGTTCGTCAGTCAGCACTTAATGAAAGTTGCACAAATATCCTAAGTTGGATCATTTTCACATGGCTAAATTTTCACGAGGTGATTTCAGTGACAACACAAAGCTTTCATCATACCCTCCAGGCAACTATCAAGCAGATTTATAGATTGTGTGATGGATATAAGAAATTGTCATATTTTATAGTTTGTATTTTTGCAGTAATAGTATTAAAAACCTGGGTTAATTTGAATGCAGACAGTATGACTGCTAGAAGTGTGATTGAAAGTGAGGCATTGTGTTTGGTACTGGTTGAACCAGTCAAGGCAACAGGATGCAAAAGAGTGCTGTGTGCTTTGAGTGTAACAAAATAGCTAATGGGAGGGCCAGGCCTGTCTGAAAAGTCAGTTGCCAACAGAACTCGACGCTGGGCAGAAGTGTTTTCAGTTCAGCCCGGAAAGCGTTCTCGCTCCAAGGACTCTGCACCACCATAAGCAAGTAAAACCTGGTTGTTAACTTTATACGCAAGTGGCATTTGAAATATATGGGTTTGCTTAATTGGAATGCGGAGGCAGGTTTCAGGAAGCAAGTTAAGATGTTGTAACTGTTAACTGTAAAGCTGTTTCTTTGTGGCTAATGTGCTTAATTCGGTGTTCAAATTAAAGTTTGTTATTGACATAAAAACTGTCTGCTGGTCAGTGTTATCATTCCTGTGGTGCAGCAACATTCCCTCACAGTTTTCCATAAGAACATAAGAACTCGGAGCAGGAGTAGGCCATCTGGCGCCTCGTGCCTACTCCTCCATTCCAATAAGATCGTGGCTGATCATATTGTGGACTCAGTTCCTTAATTCCCTTAATTCCTTTCTTGTTCAAAAAATATATCTATCTTGGCCTTTAAAACATTCAACGAGGTAGCCTCAACTGGGCAGAGAATTTCACAGGTTCACAACCCTTTCGTTTTTACTAAATGAAAATAGTTGGGTTTCAATTTGAGATCTCAACCATAATTGTGGTTCTGATCCAGACCTATAACAATTTATACAACGCATAAGGAGGCTATTTGGCCCATCATGTTTGTGCTGGCGCTCTGATAGTTATCCAATTAGTTCCATTCCGCTACTCTTTCCCTTTAGCTCTGCATTTCTTTTAAAAGTTTTAAATACACATCCAAGTCCCTTTAGAAAGTCACTATTGAAGCTATTTCCACTGTCCTTGCTAACAGTGGCTTCCAGATCATTACAAACGCACTGTGTAAAAACAATTCGGTCTGTGTGGAGTTTGCACGTTCTCCCCATGTCTGCGTGGGTTTCCTCCGGGTGCTCCGGTTTCCTCCCACAAGTCCCGAAAGTGGTGTTGTTAGGTGGATTGACCATGCTAAATTGCCCCTCAGTGTCCAAAACGTTAGGTGGGGTTACTGGGTTATGGGGATAGGGAGGAGACGTGGGCGTTCTTTCCAAGGGCCGGTGCAGACTCGATGGGCCCGTTCTAAACAATAGGGGTTCTATGATTCTATGTTATGAACACAACTCCCTTGGCCATCGAGAGTTGCAGTGAGACTTGAAACCAGAGCTTCTGGCTCAGTCAGGGAGCTATCCACTGCACTACAACACTCCCATTTACTTATAATTAAACACTACAAATGTTCAGATTTACAAGTGTGACTTTTCATTGATAGGTAGAGGAGTGTTTCAGAAATATATGGAAAATATTGATTTTTAAAAAAAGTTCATTCATGAGATATGGTATCTCTGGTTAGGCCAGCATTTATTGCCCATCCCTAATTGTCCTTGAGAAGGTGGTGATGAGCTGCCTTCTTGAACCGCTGCAGTCCACGTGGTGTAGGTACACCCACAGTGCTGTTAGGGAGGAAATTCCAGGACTGTGTCCCAGCGACAGGGAAAGAATGGCGATATATTTCCCAGTCAGGTGGCGAGTGACTTGGAGGAGAACTTGCAGGTGGTGGGTTTCCCACCACGACAGCACAGTGGTTAGCACAGTTGCTCCACAGCTCCAGAGACCCAAGCTTGGGTCACCGTCTTGTGCGGAGTCTGCACGTTCTCTCCGTGGGTTTCCTCCGGGTGCTCCAGTTTCCTCCCACAGACCAAAGATGTACAGGTTAGGTGGACTGGCCATGCTAAAAAGCGTCCAAAAGGTTGGGTGGGGTTACTGGGTTATGGGGGTAGGGTGCTCTTCCAAGGGTTGGTGCAGACTCAATGGGCCGAATGGCCTCCTCCTGCACTGTAGATGCTATGAACTCTATGCATCTGCTGTGCAGTTGTGAACCTGTGAAATTCTCTGTCCAGTGAAGTGGTAGTGATTGTGGGTTTGGAAGGTTTGGTGGAAGGAACCTTGCTGTGTTCCTGTAGTGCATCTTGTAGAATGTTTGTGGATGGGGTGCCAATGAAGTGAGTTGCTTTGACCTGGGTGGCGTTGAGCTTCTTGCGTTTTGTTGGAGTTGCACTCATTGACCCAAGTGCAGAGTATTCCACTATACTCCAGACTTCTGCCATGTGGGTGTGGACAGGCTTTGGGGAGTCAGGAGGTGAGTTACCTGGTGCAGGTTTCCAAGCCACTGACCTGCTATTATTATTTTTTCTTCTAAATTTAGAGTACCCAATTCATTTTTTCCAATTAAGGGGCAATTTAGCGTGTTCAATCCACCTGCCTTGCACATCTTTTTGGGTTGTGGGGGTGAAACTCACGCAAACACGGGGAGAATGTGCAAACTCCACACAGACAGTGACCCAGGGCCGGGATCGAACCTGGGACCTCAGCACCACGAGACTGCAGTGCTACCACTGCGCCACCGTGCTGCCCCTGACCTGCTCTTATAACCACAGTATTTATATTGATTGATTGATATTTATTGTCACATGTACTGAAGTACAGTGAAAAGTATTTTTCTGCAGCCAAGGGAATGTACAGTACGCACATAGTAGACAAAAGAATAATAATCATCGACAGAGTACATTGACAATGGTACATCAACAAATAGTGATTGATTACAGTGCGAAACAAGGGCCAAACAAGAGCAGCATAGGGCGTCGTGAATGGTGTTCTTACAGGGAACAGATCAGTCCGAGTGAGAGTCATTGAGGAGTCTAGTAACTGTGGCGAAGAAACTGTTCCTATGTCTGGATGTGCGTGTCTTCAGACTTCCGTATCTTCTGCCTGATGGATGGGTCTGGAAGGGGGCAAAGCCTGGGTGTGAGGGGTCTCTGACAATGCTGTCTGCCTTTCTGAGGCAGCGGGAGTTTTTACGGCTATATATATAAGTTTATTGTCACAAGTAGGTTTCAATGAAGTTACTGTGAAAAGCCCCTAGTCGCCCCATTCCGGCACCTGTTCGGGGAGGCAGGTACGGGAATTGAACCTGTGCTGCTGGCCTTGTTCTGCATTAAAAGCCAGCTGTTTAGTCCACTGTGCTAAACCAGCCCCTATGGCTAGTCCAGTTCAGTATCTGGTCAATGGTAACCCCGAGAATGTTGATAGTGGGGGATTCTATTGAATGTCAAGGGACGATGGCTGTGATTCTCTCTTGTTGGAGACTAGCAGAGTTTGCTCCTGAACCTCATTGACTTCAGGTTTGCTGGGGCTCCTTGATGTCATATTCGATCAATTGTGGCCTCACTCACACCTCAGCTCAGTCTGTGTTTGAACCAATGCTGTAAATGCGGTCAGGAGCTGAGTGACTCTGGCAGGACCCAAACTGAGCGTCAGCGAGCAGGTTATTGCTAAACAAGTGCTGCTTGATAGCACTGTTGATGTCTCCTTCCATCACTTTACTGATGATTGAGAGTAGACTGCTGTGGTTGTAATTGGCCAGAGTGACTGGGTCGGCGCGATGGAGAGGAAAATTAGCAAATAATATTGGGATTTTTATGTTGCAGGAGGGGTGGGTAACTTTAAGAAAAATAACTGCAACACAGGTTACGGTTTGGAAAAAG
This sequence comes from Scyliorhinus torazame, assembly GCF_047496885.1. NCBI lineage: Eukaryota > Metazoa > Chordata > Chondrichthyes > Carcharhiniformes > Scyliorhinidae > Scyliorhinus > Scyliorhinus torazame. The sequence continues at coordinate 264,253,368 of NC_092714.1, read as the reverse complement.
TTTTATTGCTGCACGATTGTTATTCAGTCTTTCTCGGTATCTTCTGTACACTTAGTAATTCTAGCTAAGGCCACTCAGCAGAGACACACATATCAAGGATGTGTTGTTATAAAGACCAGCAGGTCAGTGTTCGAAAAAGGACAAGGGCCAGAAGTTAAATGGGAAGGCAATCTTCTCTCCGGATGTTCAACACAACGTCCATGTCTGGTGTGCATCTGTAGGGACAAGGAAAAGGGGAATTACTACTGTGAGTAAATCAGAGAATCTGCATCAATGTCTCGCTCAATGACTGCAGTTAACCAAAGTCAATACTTGCATCCAGTACTTTAAAATGCACCAAAGGAAACCCCTTGAAAGATTAAATAAATGCAAATAGGACTGGTGAAAAATGTAAAAGTTGCCACAGTCCCAGAGGACCACAGGCTGCTCGCCCCTTTTGAGAGCTGACTGGTAGTGATTTAATCTGCGGGGGTACCACACCTCAGGCAAAGGGCAAGATTGAGAAGCCGGGGCCTTCCTGAATAACCTCAGCTAATATGGGAATTGAACCCAGATTGTTGGTGCTGTTCTGCATCGCGAACCAACCGTCCAGCCAACTGAGCTATGGTATTGTTTACTTTGAGAGTTGGGGAGGCTCTTGATCGCTCAGCCATTTCCTTAATACATCAACACGGTCTCATTTTTGGGGAGTCCACTACTCTACAATTACTGTAACTATGTTGATAAACGGGTTAAATCTGGACAGAAGCTGGATGTGGGGAATCCTGATCTATTAGCATTTCTTCTTTTCTGAGGTCTGTTATTTATTTCCCTCTTTCTACCCTGAAGGCACCCTTGGCAACAGAACTTTGTACGAGTAGGATATTTTCCCATGGGAAAGTTGAACAGATAAATATATATTGAAAAAAAATCAGGAGAATCTGGCTTAGTTTTCCTCTGTGCTGTTCAACATGAAGCTAATATCATGCATTTGCACTGCGGTGAGGTGTAGACGACTGCACCTGGAACGCTTGATAAACTGGACTAGAAATGCATCTGCTGCTCACCAAAAGATGCAAACAGCGTTACTTGATCGGCTTATCCTTCAAACACTGTTCCTTCGCAAACATCAAGATGTACCTGAACAACAATTAACGTTTATGTGACGTGTGAAGGAAGGGAAACATCCCGAGGCACTTCAGAGGAATGGTATCAATTATAATTTAACAATGAGCCACATAGAGGTTTGAGGGTCAATGCAAATTTCACACGTGAGATTTACCCACTTGAACAATGATTTGTTTGAAGCGGTAGGTTTAAAGGAGCGTCTCATTCACAGTGCCAAGGTCCCAGGTTCGATTCCCGCTTGGGTCCCTGTCTGCGTGGGTTTCCTCCGGGCGCTCCGGTTTCCTGCCACAAGTCCCGAAAGACGTGCTATTAGGTGAATTGGACATTCTGAATTCTACCTCAGTGAACCCGAACAGACGCCGGAATGTGGCGACCAGGGGCTTTTCACAGTAACTTCATTGCAGTGTTAATGTAAGCCTACTTGTGATAATAACAATTACTATTATTAAAAGACTGAAGACTGTACCTTGGTCAAGAATGCTGATAAGCAACACACCTAATCTCTCAGCCAGAATTCCTAAGCCACGTTTCCCGATATGTTCTGCTTCTTTGCCTCTTTATTGCTTTCAGCATTGGCGGCTGTGCCTTCAGCTGCTTAGGCCTCCAGCTCTGCAATTCCCCACCTTAACCTCTCCACCTTTCTCGGCTTCATCAAGAAGCTCCTTAAAACCTGCCCTCTTTGACAAAACTTTTGGTTATTGCCTCAATATCTCCTATGTGGCTGGACTTCAAATAATGCTCCTGTGAACTGTCTGGGGACATCAAAGGCACTGCATATCATAGACTTTACAGTGCAGAAGGAGTCCATTCGGCCCATCGAGTCTGCACCGGCCCATGGAAAGAGCACCCCACTCAAGCACACACCTCCTCCACCCCAACCCCTGAACCCAGTAACCCCAATTAACCTTTTTGGACACTAAGAGCAATTTAACATAGTCAATCGACCTAACCCGCACATCTGTGGACTGTGGGGGGAAACCAGAGCACCCGGAGGAAACCCATGTACACACGGGGAGAACGTGTAGACTCCACACAGTGACCCAAGCCAGGAATCGAACCTGGGACCCTGGAGTGTGAAGCAACTGTGCTAACCACTGTGCTACCGTGCTGAGAAAAGCAGGTGAGTACTCCCTGGCGTCTTGGTCAACATCAATCCAGATAATCTGGTCATTTGTTGAATTGGGATTGCGGGATTTTGCGGTGCCTCAATTCCTTACATTACATCATTGACCACACTAAGCACTTTTTATAATGAAGTGCTTTGAAACATCTGAGGCCAGCAAAGGTGTAAACCAAGTCTGTTTTTTTTAGTCAAAAAGCAACAAATGAAATAAAATCAGTTTCTTTAAATGATGCACATTTTTTTAATGTATATAATTTGTACAATTCTTACAAGAGATTGACAGCTAAGGGAAAGTAGCAGGAGACTGTGCTGTGTTGGGTGACAGCTGCCATCTGCTTGCTATGTTTAGGCGAACTACTAAAATTAGCAGAAAATGCAAGTACCAACAATTTTCTTTTAACAGAGAGGTTACTTTATATGGTGAGCTCGTCGGTGAAGAAGCCATAATGAACGTGCACTCTATCGGTTGTAGACCTTTCAGCAAGCAGCGTGCAGTGGAGGATATTTTATTCATTTCTTATTAGAGAGGCACACATGAATAATGTAAAGCGATTTAGTGCTGATTGGAATAAATGAGGCCAATTCATGTTGTAGCATCAGCTAGCTCATTTAATGTTGGGTGCAGGAAGAACAGGAATCCAGTTATATTCAACATTAATTCCACACCAGGAGTTAAACACTCCTCAATCGTACATAAGCAGCATTGTTGAGTTTTCATTGCGTTCACAATTTAGCTTTTCACCCAAGTAATGCAAATCTTTACAAATGGATTTACAATATCGCAATTGGAGGTCGTAGAGGGATTATTAATGAACTGAGGGAAGCACTCTGAAGAATGACTATTACAAGTGTGCATTCCACTCAATTTTAAGGGATCACGCTGCTTTGAACATGGGAAAAAGTGAAGATCATTCAGCCCCTTCAGCCAGTTCCTCTAATCAATGGCATCAGGGGTGATCAACACATTAGCACGATAGACTCTCCTTGGTTCCTTAATCCTTATCCCCACGGCCCGACAATTAATTTAATCGCCCTGATATGACTCTGCCTTCAGCTGGATAGGAGTCAGATTTTCACAGTAGCTCCTCGAGGACAATGCACTGCCCCCACTGCAAGTCATCATCCTCCTGCAATGAAACCTCTCCGCCCCCTTATCAGTGAGGGTGTGCGCTCCAGCAGTCAGACAAGAGAGCAGTGCTAATGGAAGGGACTTCAGGATGATGGGGCATTATCATTGGCCCTGATCACCACCATCCATCAGTCGGTGTTTACGAGCACATCCCAAGCTCTTTTGCCCCTTTTTGCCAACACCACTGCCCCAAGGTGGGCCTCCTCGCCCTCTAGCACTTCCTCTTCCTTGTCCTCCTAGATGTTCTCTTCATCATAGATAACGTGTTGCTTCTCCATCTCCTCCTCAGGCAGCTACTCACCCCATTGAAGCACCAGGTTGTGAAGAACACAACAGTCGACAACGATTGGCTCCACCCCAATGGTCCAGGCAGTGAAACCACCATTTTCAACATCCCTGTGATCTGCTCCACCATACTGCGAGTAGTAACTTGAGCTTCATGGTATCTGGTCACAGCTGCACTCTATGGCGTCTGCCACTTCCTCAGGGGGAATCCCTTGTCTCCAAGGAGCCAACCCTCCAGCTACTGTGGTCCATCACCTCCTTGATGCATTTATGAGCAGAAGCTTACAGGATGTTGCAAGGTTACCTGTGGAGCCCTGGAAGGAGCGAGCCTTAAAGGTTGAGGGAGGCTTTCAATGCCACAGGCAGTGGATGCCCTCTGGGACCTTGCGGCGTTAACCCCTGCAGAAAGTTGCACAAGTGAGCCACCTTGTCCCTCGACAGGGAAAGGCTTCGCTGACACTGGTTGTCTCTCATCTGTAGGAAGGTCAGCTGCTCTCTGTAGAATTTGGGCTGTGGTAGGCATCTCTGAGCAGCTGCTCTCTGGGGTCCCCTCTGTGGCAGTGGAGTAGGCCACTGGTAATCAGGTAAACTGATTGGTTGGTGAGTAACTGATATTAGGGCCTTGTGTCTAGAAACATAGAAAATAGGAGCAGGAGGAGGCCATTCGGCCCTTCGAGCCTCCTCCGCTATGCATTATGATCATGGCTGATCATCCAACTCAATAGCTTAATCCCGCTTTCCCACATATCCTTCGATCCCCTTCGCCCAAGTGCTATATCTAACTGCTTCTTGAAAATACACGTTTTGGCCTCAAATACTTTCTGTAGTAAATAGCTGAAGCTACAAAACATATTACTTGCAGATTTGTTCTACTCTAAGGTGTAAACTTGACATTTATATCAGGTGAGGACAGCCGAGTTGAATGTGTGGCCTGACACACGTGGGGAGTCTTGGACCCGACCAGTGTCTTAGGCATGTTTGGGAAGTGCTCTCCCACCTGCAAAACTGGAGCTCAGGGTCTCCAGCTTGAGCAGCGGCTGGAGACACTACACTGTGGCCCATCTGCAAGGCTGAGTGTTGTGGCTAGCCTGTTTAGTGAGGTGGTCACACCATAGCTCAAGGATCAAGAGGAAAAAAAGGAAATGGGTGACCACCAGGCTGCCTAGGAAGAACAGGCAGGCAGTGCAGGAGTCCCCTGGAGTCCTATTCGCAAATTGGTATCCATTTTGGAAGCTGATGAGGGCGCTGGAAGCTCAGAGGTGAGCAGTCGAGCCAAGCTTCTTAACTGTACAGGGCGGGGAGGAAGAAGAAAGGAAGAGCAATAGTAATAGGGGATTCATTATTCAGGAGAGAAGATAGGCGTTTCCGTGGCAAAGACCTGACTCCAGGATGGTGTGTTGTCTCCCTGCTGCCAGGGTCAGGGATGACACTGAATGGCTGCAGGGCATCCTAAAAGGAGGGTGAAAAGTCAGAGGTCGTGGTTCATGTTTGTAGCACCGATATCGGTAAAATGCAGAATGAGATCTTGCCTCAAGAATTCAAGGAGCTAGGCAGTAGATTAAAAAGCAGGATCTCTAAAATTGTAATCTCTTAATTACTCCTGGTGTCACGTGCTAGCGAGTACCGAAATAGGAAAATAGGGCAGATGAATGCGTGGTTCAAGAGTTGGTGCGGGAGGGAGCGCTTTAGATTCTTGGATTATTGGGCCCATTACTGGGGAAGGTGGGAAATGTACAAGAGGGACAGTCTGCACCTAAACCACATTGGGACCAACATCCCTGCAAGTAGGTTTGTCAGCGCTGTTGGGAGGAGATTAAACTAGATTGACAGGGGGTGGACACAGAGTATTGGCAAAATAGAGACATATGATGCTATAGTAAAGGGAACAGGTCAGAGTGAGTTCAGCTATGTCGAATGTGAAGAGAGTAAGACAAAGCTGGATGGTCTTTACTTCAATGCTAAGAGTGTAATAGATAAGACTGATGAAAGAGAAGGTTACGAGGTGGCCTCATAGAGGTTCCAGCTGATTTCATAGAGTAGATAAAGAAAAAATCAATTCCCCTGGAAAGTGACCAGTGGTAAAAGATTTCAAATCATTGGCAACCGATCTAATGGGGTGTGTGGAGAATTTTTTCACTGAGATGTCAGGATCTGGAACATTCTGCTTGAAAAGGTGGTGGAAATTGATTCAACAAATAATTTTCAAAGGGAGTTGAAGATGTATGAGGATAAGGAATTTACAGGATCACTGACAGGGGTGTGGACTAAACTGGACAGTTCTTTAAAAGGGTCAGTACAGGCCAGATGGGCCAAATGGCCTTCTCCTGTGCTGCTGAATGACTTCTTTTGGCATTTTCCTTCCACACATAAATACTTGTAATTACACTGCAATATTAAGAAAGCTTATTCTGTAAAAGCCACATATCAGACACATTCCCACTGCCTATTGAGCTAAACAGAACAAATTCTTCAGTGAATAGCACAACTTTTACTTACTTTGCATCATGCACACAGACCAAAGTAAAACAACAACTAACTTGTCAATGCCTTGTTAGTTCAACGTAAGTGACCACTGCAACTGTCTTAACGGGGTTCTGTCCATCATCAGTAAGCACGAGTTGCAATCAAATGCAATGCACAAAGGTTTTAACACATGAACATCTGTTCAGAAGGAGCAACATTTTCTTACCACCTTCTTCGGTTTTCCAAGTTAATCTTAAAACAGGCACTTTGAATAAAACGGAGGAGTAAGGTTCAATGGTTACCGGAAGGGTTAGTCATGAGTCCATTCAAGATTCCACATTATGTGCCCACTTTCTTTTTGTTGAACAAACAAGAACACATTCTTTTTGATACAGAGGTTTGTCAGAATGTGGAATGCCAGAAAAAGAAACAGCAGAGGAAACAAAATCCCTTTCCTTCAGTTAAAAGTGCAGTTAATTTTGGATAAAAGAAAGATTTCAGGTGTTATAAGGCAAGGACAAGGAGATGTGAGTTCTTTCAGAGAGCCAGCACAAGGGGAATGGACCAAATAGCTTCCTGTAAAACTTGGTTACTATAGATCTTCACAGGGACACTGCAGCTGTCTTATTGTTACTTAAAAAAAAAGATATTTTATTCCAAACGTAAACAATAACAACATCCCAACAAAGCAAAGTTAACAGTTTGTACATTTTTTTCTGAGAGATGGCAATTTATTCTCGTATTCACCTCATTTTGGTGGCCCCGGCAACACTAAAACCTCTATCTTGCAAAGAACTGAGATGCAAATTCCACATCGCGTGCTCTCCTGATACCCAAAGTCTCAGCAAAATCTCACCGTCCAATGGATGGAACAGAAATCCTGGGTGATATTTTCCTCCCCTATCAAAGCCAAAAGCACAGGCCGGCTGTGGCCATCCTCCCCTCAACCTGCTGAGTTCAGCTGACCCAGCACAGACCCGGACCTCAATGTTCTGTGAGATTGAGTACCTTGCTGGATAAACTAAAGGAAGCATCAGTGAAGCTTCACAGCCTATTCCTTGTTCTACAATTGCCGGTTTCATGCCATTGGCAAGCATTCAACTCACTTGTACTTTAATAAAACCCCACAACCGTTTCAGTCGTCCAACTGTTTGTGACCAGTGAAGGTACATACTTTGGTTGCTTTCTAAGAATATCTGCGAAGATCTCCTCTCTAGAGTCTCTCTTGGCTTTCAGTAGTTGTAACAGATTCTGCTGTAACAGCAAGTTATTTCTTTCCATATTTTTGTTCAGCTGCACATTAAGAAAAAATTAATAAAGTTAGTGAAGCTAATTTTCTACCTAGCACCTATCCCGAAATCGGAAAACAGACAGTGACATCTGATTGCTTCTCAAATGATTTAAGTTTTTTTTAACTCCACTATACTATCTTGAAGCTTATTAAGCGCTGAAGCAGTTCAGAGCAGGTTCGCGAGGCTGATTCCTGGGAAGAGGGGCTTTGTCTTATGAGGAAAGGTTGAGCACTTTGGGTCAATACTCATTGGAATTTGGAAGAATTAAGGCATAAGAGTCTGAGGAGGCGTGACAGGGCGGATACTTCCCCGAGAGAGGGAATCTAGAACTAGGAGGGCAGAGTTTCAAAATGAGGAGTCTCCCATTTAAGATGGAAATGGGGAGGAATTTCCTCTCTCAGAGGGTCAATAGATTTAGAATTCTCTTCCCCAACAAGTAGTGGAGGCTGGGTCATTGAATATTTTCAGTGCTGAGTTAAGACAGATATTTGATTGATGAGGGAGTCAAGGGTTATGAGGGTCAGGCAAGAAAGTGGAGTTAAGGCTACAATCAGATCTACCATGGTCTTATTGAATGGCTTGAGGGGCCAAGTGGCCTACAGCTGCTCCTATTTCTAATGTTCCTATTGATCACACTTGAATAGCAAACAGTTCCATGGTAAATGTACTGGAAGGACCCTTCTCTAGTTTGAACCCAAGCACCCTGGTTTTGTTTCGACAGTTTAATTTAAAGTAAACGCTGTACAAAGAATATGAGGCTGGGGTGGGGTGAGAGAGGATGTAGTGAAATGCTGGATTCGCACCCCAGACAATATCGCTATTCAGTGGCTTCAATAGACTGGAAAACTGGGTGCGGTGTAAAACCGTGCTGCGTCCTCTCTCACCAGTTCCAGGAGAATCAGGAAGCAGCTGAAAACTGACTCCCTGGTCTCCGCAAACACCTACGGTTAGATTGGAAAACCAACTTGGCAACACAGACATTTTCGATGGGCACAGCTGATGGTGCCACAACCACAACCTTTTACAGGAACAGGGACATTTCAATTAAAGGTCAGAGGCATCTGCTGAATTACTCCCATTGCCGCTGCGCCAGCCCCTCTCAGGACATCATTCGCTGTGGAACTTGAATTATGGTGCAAAGGCAGTTCTCAGTTGAACTGTAATTCTTTAAAAATTCATTTACGGGATGTGGGTGCGGCTGGCTAGTTGTCCTTGAGAAGGTGGTGGTGAGCTGCCTTCTTGAACCACTGCAGTCCGAGGTAAAGGTGGTGTACCCACAGTTCTGTTAGGGGCGGAGCTCCAGGGTGTGCCCCAGCGACAGTGAAGGAACAGCCGATATATTTCCAAGTCAGGATGGTAAGTAATTTAGGAGGGGAACTTCCAGGTGGTGGGGTTCCCAGGTATCTGCCGCCCTTTTCATTCTAGATAGTTGTGGCCTTGGATTTGGAAGGCACTCACTGCCTTAAGCACTGAGTCCTCAGCCCAATGGAGACTCAACTGTAGCCCCAGTATTGAATTAGCAACCACAAGTGGCACCACTCTGTTCAAACCAGAGTCTAGGGATATAGCCACACAATGCATCAAAACCAGGATCAATGACACGCATTGCACTTAGACAGGTCAAGTCATCGCAATTCTCAGGACTAACCTCTCTGTGAACTTCTATTTCCTTCTTCATCATCATATTGTGAAACATTAGCTCTTGTAATCCTGGAGGAATGAAACGGAATTGCTCCTGCCAGCAAAAAATAATAACAATTTAAAAACAAAATCACTGCTCAACATTGCCGTAAACCTGCACCACAGCTGAAGTTGGGAGAGTATGGTAGTAACATGGTTATGTTACTGGAGGGACATTGACCAATAACCAAAAAGATGGAAGTTTAAATCCATCCATGGCAGTTTGAGAATTAAAATTATTTGTTAACAAGGAAATCTGGAAACATAAAGCTGGTGCCAAGAGAAAATGACGGCAAAGCCAAGGGATAATTCGAAAAATCCAACTACTCACTACCATCCATTAGTGATGAAAACCTATTGTCCTTACCACTGATCTGCCCAAAACGTGTCTCCAGTCCCCCATCAATATGTTTTATTCTTAACTGCCCTCTGTAGTTCAGTAAGCCACTCAGTTGTATGCGGCTCCGTGTCCATTTTTGTTTGCTAATGCTCCTGTGAAGCCCCTTCGAGTGCTTTACTATGTTTAAGATATTATATAAACTCAGGTTATCAGCAAAACTACAAAACATTTTCAGGGCACCTAGAGATGGGCAATAAATGCAAACTTTAGTAACTGCACCTGCACCCTAATATTGAATAATAAAAATGCATTTGGAGTGTTGTACTACAACGATCATTTTGCTTCAGAATTCTGATTATGCTCCAATTGCATGCAATCATGATTGAAGAGGTCTTGCCAAATCTCGCGCAATTATTTCCCGCTCTTTATAATGATTAAATGTGTGACGAGTCCCAGTGGAAAGGTTCTACAAGCAACAGTCCTTCACACAGATTACTTTTCTAAAGATGGGTTTTTACATTTGGCATCAGTGTTACGTCAAGAATTTTGAAACCGGGAATCCTTTCATATTTAAGTTTCAAAGAACCATCAGAAAATAACATTTTGAGATGCAGTATGTATCTTAAGACATGGTGTGGCGAGTGTAGCATGCTTGGAAAGAACCGGAAAGAACAGGTTTGCCAGGGCTGGTTTAGCACAGGCCTAAATCGCTGGCTTTGAAAGCAGACCAAGGCAGGCCAGCAGCACGGTTCAATTCCCATACCAGCCTCCCCGAACAGGCGCCGGAATGTGGCGACTAGGGGCTTTTCACAGTAACTTCATTTGAAGCCTACTTGTGACAATAAGCGATTTTCATTTCATTTCATTCACCTATGGTTTGCAAAGTTCTCCACCACTGAGGGATTGCTCCACCTTATTCCTGGTTCTGTTTATACATTAACCGATAGAGTCTCACTGCTACGATTAACCAACAATTCCATTGTTGTTCCAAGGGCAAAAGGCAAAACAGATGGACATTGGTCTTTCTTTCCAGCAAGGCCCACATTTCTAAGTTTACCAAACACAAGACCTTTCCACCTGCTGGGGTAATTTCTTGTCTTCACCAGCAGAGCAGTAAACCATAGGAGTAGATTGCCTGTCCATTACAGACCCCATTGAATTAAAATCGGGCAGATTTCACCAAGGACAAGTTCTACTTTGTTCCAGTAGTAAAGGCAAAGATCATTGTCGAGATCCTAAAGCTTTGCAACAGCTGTGGATAACTAATCTCACTGCCCCGCGGTCTCCTTGACTATCACACATCTTCCTCTGTTTCAAATATTATCCAAATATCAAGACCTCAACAGTGGAAATTAAGAAATTAAAAATGAAGAAAATCAGCCTCCTCAGCAAATTTGGTGATACAGTATTTATGAAGTGTTGGTGACATCTGGTGGTAGATAATCAATACTGGACCCTTTCAAGATAAATCTACCAACAGAAGGTTGCGCAATTGGAGCACCATTACTCTTTTCTGCAACTGTTGAAAATACAGTAAAGGGAGGCCATTTGGCGCAAAGTTCCCCTGGCAGCTCTTAGTGATGTCCAATTAATCCCATTCCCCTGCTTTCTCCATAACAACATTTATGTTATTTGTCAAATTCCCCTTAAAAATTACAACTGAATTTGGTTCTCTTCCCTCCTTCACCTACATGTTTCCCCCCTACCCCTACATTCCAAATCAAACTTGCTGCATAAAGTAAATCTCACCTCCTGTACGGTCTATGCCAGTTAACCCAACTCTACAAGAATGTAGCTCTCCCACATTCTTTATAACTGCCCTGGTATTCACTAATTGTCTGTCCGGTAAGGACCAAAATCTTTTTAAAAAATTTAATTTTTAGTTTTTTAAATTTAGAGTACCCAATTATATATTTTTTCCCCAATTAAGGGGTAATTTAGCGTGGCCAATCGACCTATCCTGGGGGTGAGACCCACGCAGACACAGGGAAGAATGCAAACTCCACACGGACAGTGACCCGAGGCCAGGATCGAACCCCGGTCCTCAGCGCCGTGAGGCAGCAGTGCTAACCACTGCACCACTGTGCCGCCCTAAACCCAAATCTTCAACAACAGCCACTTGCATTTACATAGTGCACTTAACATAGAACAATGGCCAATGATGCTTAACAAGAGCAATATGAATAAAAGCACAAAATGCTGAACAGGAGTCAGAGTGAACACGAAACGTTAACTCTGTTTCTCTCTCCACAGATCAGCTGAGTTTTCCCAGCACTTTTTGTCTTTATTTTAGAATTCCTACATCTACAGTATTTTGCTTTTATACAAACACGTCTGACGTTTTTTTGACATCGAGCCGCTGAAGGAAAAATCAAGAAAGATGACAAAAAAGATTGGTCAAAATGTTAGGTTTCTAGGAGCATCTTAAAGGAGGAGAGGTAGAGGTACAAAGGAAGGTTTAGGGAGAGAATTCCAGAGCTCAGGAACACGGGGACGGGGGTGAAAGCATGGCCACCCACGGTGCAGCAGATGCACAAGGCCAGATTTGGAGGAACCAAAAGATCGCAAAGGCTTGTAGGGCTGGAGTCTCCTACAAATGTTGGGAATAGTCTCCCTATTCATTCAGTGATCTATTATTTTGCTACATTCCCTTTTATGCTCACTACATTAAATTTGACTTGCATTCTTTTCTTCCCCCTTCTGCGTGTCCAGGTCGTCTACTTGCCAAATTTTCAGTGTTTAATCAAGGGAAGGTCCATTGTTAACATTTGTTTTTTTAATTTTACTAGTTAAATACTATTAGTTAAATACTACTTCCTACCTGTTTCCAATGCCAAGAGTGACCTGATTAGTGGCATCTAAACATCAATACCTTACATTTTACTGCAGCACATTTAACACGGTAAAACATCCCAAAACATTTGACAGAAGCATTATTAAACAAAACTTGATACTGAGCAACTTTAGAAGATATTAGGTCAGATGGTCAAAACGATGGGGTATAAGGTCTTAAAGGAGGAAATGTAATTAAAGAGGCAGAGAGTTCAAGGAGGAAGTTGCAGAGATTCAGAACTTCAGCAGCTGAAGGCATAGCCACCAACTGCAAAGCGTTCAAAATTGGGGAATGCTCAAGAGGCCAGAAATGGGGGAGCAGAGATCTGAGGTTTGTAGGGCTGGAGGAGGTTACAAAAATTTTTTTAAATTTTTTTTAGAATCCCTCCTAGCCCAAACACATGATAGGGTCCGAATCCCACGCACACAAAATGCCAGCTTGGCAGCGCCCCTGCCAGCTGGTAGTGTCACCTGGGCACCTTGGCAGTGCCAGGCTGGCAACCAGGTGGCACTGCCAGGGTGACATGCTAGTAGTGCCAGGGTGCCAGGCTAGCACTGCCAGGGTACCCAATGGTACCAGCAGTGCCAGGGCACCACCCTTCCCAAAGGGCATGCAGCAGAGGGCCTCCAATCCCCTGGGAGACCCCCATGAGTTCCGTTCCATCTGATCCCTGTTTATGGGACCAGTACCAAATGGCACTCGCCCGAGGACCCCGAGGCCGAGGTTACAAAAATAGGGAGGGTAAAACAAGAATTAAAAAAAACTAAAGACATTGTTTAATCCAGAGTCAATGTAGGCCAGCGAGCTAATACAATTTCAGACCAAACCCCAACAGTGGTTAGACCGAACCCCAAATATTTTAGTTTATTTTCTTCACTTCAGGAGTAATTGCACAAATAAATAGGGATTTGGTGCCTTAAAACAAAACTTTATTATTAACACAACATTAAAATCTTTAACACCACACCCGGAAATAGCTTACAATTATCCCTTAAATCTACTCAATCAGTAAATACAATATCCTTAATTATTATATCTATTCCTAATTAAACAACAAGAAAGAAAATAAAACCATGCAGCTCTCAATCCATCCTACATCCCAATGGCACAGATTAATACTTGCTTTCCAGAACAGATTTGGCCCCTGTTAGAACTCCTGCAGATTCTGGATGGATGTCTTCAAAAAGCTGTTTCAACTGGTTTGTTTCAGCTTCCTCTTGTCCTCAGGCAAGTCTGCACTGCTTTAAATACTCTTAATCTTTTTCCTAACTATCCTGTGAGAGAAAACTGCCTGATAGTATGGACTCAGTGTGAGCTAGATCAGAATGCCCACAAAAAGCTGTCTCAAAATGTCTGAATGCCTTAGCTCCACCCAACAAGGACATTATCGCTCCAAGCAGAAAACAAATTAACTCCCCAGGCTGAAAACACATCAACTCCCAAGTGACTCCCCCCCTAGTCAGAAAACAGGTTTTAAGATGGTAAATTTCACCTCTGGCTCCTAAAAGCTTTATGGTCTTGCAAAATAAGTCTCTTTCAAAAACATGACTACTGCAGTCAAACACACTCCATCCCCAGGCTTTTAACCGTTACATTGTCAAATATTTATAATCCAATGTATCTAAAATCCTGCTTTTGTCACAGCTCCCAATGAACCAGCAATATAAACAGATAGCTTAGTTTTTCCATTTTAACTCTTAAATATTTCTTATGATTAAACACAACTTATACTCTATAAGATATATATCATTTTACATTTTAAACATGAAAACGTAAACATGAGTACAATCCATTTCAGTCTTTCCTTTCCATCGTCAAATGTTTCAGTCTTCTCACACTTCACAGTTGTGATTAAAGCATCGGCAATCACACTTACTCTTCCTGCCACATGTAGAATTTTTTATTTCAACGGTTGAAACAATAAACTCCATCTGAACCGTCTTGCATGTTGATTTTAAACTTGTCCAAAAACCTTATTGGATTATGGTCTGTACATACAATTGTCTCCGATGAATTGTTACCAACATAAATGTCAAGATGTTGTAACGCCAAAACCAAACTCAATGTCTTCTTCTCGATGGTCGAATTTTTCTTTTGGATAAATATTTAGTTTCGGACAAAAATAACCGATGGGTCTTTCGATTCTTTCGCCGTCTTCCTGCATCAGTACAGCATCAACGCCCACATCACTTGCATCAATTGCAATCTTAAATGACTTGGCACAATTAGGTGCCATCAACATTGGTATGCTAATTAACACAGTGCCTCCTGACATTCTTTTTTTTTTGAAGTAAGAATGCTTTATTTCTTCACTATCTTTTACATATCATCAAATTAAAACATATTGGTGTACATCTGCCTAAACCTTGCAGCAGGGACAATCTTAGTAGTGCAGTCAATTGTCAAACACATCTAGTTGATAAAGTTACTGATTTGGAACAGATTTATTTTCCTTTTAAAACATTTGCGGCAGAAAATAAACGTGGAGAGAGACAAGTGAATGGTGCTGTATTTTAATTGTTAAATTCCTCACTACACTTAAGTGACCATCAGTGAGAAACAGTAGATGTTAAGGCAGGAACAACTATGTCCTAAATATGTCCTTGTTCGTTCAACACAAAAATGTTATGTGCACACCCTGGTAATAAAGCAACATTTCAGTGACACAGGAGTAAATCACTGCCCCCTCTTTCTCAAATAGATGAAGGTGGGTGTTTGGCAAGATAATGCAAACTTTAAATCTCAATTAAGTGTTATAAACTCACAAGTAAATAATTTTTTAAAATATGAGTAAAAAGTAGACATGTTTACCATCCAACCTTTTACACAGCTGATGTGACATTGTCCTCTGCATGAATAATGCAGCACAGAATCAAAGCAGGACTGATGCACTGGGGCTGGTTTAGGACAGGGATAAATAAATAGCTGGCTTTAAAAGCAGACCAAGGCAGGCCAGCAGTGCGGGTTCAATTCCCGTTCAGTCTCCCCGAACAGGCGCCGGAATGTGGTGACTAGGGGCTTTTCACAGTAACTTCATTTGAAGCCTACTTGTGACAAGAAGCGATTTTCCTTTCCTTTCCAAGTTTTAAGCTTTTTGTTTACAGAGGTTGCACCCACAGGTGTCACAGTATAATTTAAAAGAATTCAACAACAAGCGTGGCTGTGACCTGCTATCCCAGGAAACAAGTTAAAATGGTAATCATCAAGGTAGCTGATATTATTTGAAAGTTCTTGTGGCAATCAGCAGCTGCTCGATTTCTGCAGCCAAATGCTCAGACCCCTGCCCGAGTGAGCAAAATACATAAGTATAAAACACAAGGTTCAGAAGGGACGAACACTGTTCTTTCACAAATGCATATAAAATGGGTAGTGACGGACATTGTTGAGCCATGGCTGTGGTCTGATGCAATGTAATATCAATTTTCATGGCTTACATTATGTGTAGCAACTTTTCACTCAAGTGTTTTACATTGAAATCCCAACAGTGACTCAGGTA
Organism: Scyliorhinus torazame; assembly: GCF_047496885.1. Taxonomy (NCBI): domain Eukaryota; kingdom Metazoa; phylum Chordata; class Chondrichthyes; order Carcharhiniformes; family Scyliorhinidae; genus Scyliorhinus; species Scyliorhinus torazame. The sequence goes on along the minus strand of NC_092714.1, from coordinate 264,237,620 downwards.
GTGATTAGTTGTCGAAACCACTGTACTTTGCAAATTCTGTGCCGGTTTGCAAGTAACTAGTGTCAGCTAGTAATTTAGGGATATTGCTCTTGCAAATATCACAGGCCAAACTCTTATCTGTAGAGCATGTAAAACAAATAAACAGCAAAGTCCTGACGTTTTCAGGAACTCCAAGCAATGTGGCTGCAAGGAGGAATCATTGTATTCACGATCATCAGGACACAAGTCCACAAATAGTGTGGCAACACCTCCAAGATGTGGACAATTAGCATTCACATTTCATCATTTAGACCGTAGTCCTCCTCCGGATAATCTCCCACTGTTACGGACTGTGGCTTCACAAATGCACCATACTTGTACTGACACTGAAAATACCTCTACCGTTCACACTGCCATCATATTTCCCTAAAGGTTCAGCATATTTCAGTCCAATCCAGTATCCTGGTTTAAAATCCGTTTGACCCACATACATTACTGTGCCGCGTTTAGTTGGCTGGCCCGAGATTAGAACCTCACATCTTGCACCAACTAAAGCTAAAGCCTTTTCTTCTTGTACCCTCTGCTCAAGTTCGATCTCGTTCTTTGCTTTCTGTTCCTCATTATACACAGTTTACTGCATTTCAGGAACAAACGCATCAAATCTGTTCTCTTATCATAGGCTTCATTGGACATTTCATATTTTATAACTAGGCACATCCTCAAACTCTCCAATCTTCACTCCACTTTGGTCTATCACATGTATTCGGCAGCGGTCATCAATCGGAAAGGAACCCAGCAATGCATCACCTTGGTTCAGCAAGCCAATGAATTTGTCATATGGACTAAAGAGTTGCAGCTCCATGCAGGAGGCTGGAGAGCCCACAATCAGCTCCAATTTGCATTTCAACTCGGACACGGTGACGCCATGGTTGAATCTTTTCTCCGACCCAAAGGACGACAGCGAGCTGCTGATTCGCACCTCGACCGCCGGCGCCGACACCACCCCTCCTCCATCCTGGCCACAGGGCCCGGCCGCGCTCCCGCCTCCGAAAAGCGGCTGGTGACTCCTCAGCCCCGGGGCCGCTGGTTTGAATCTCGGGGCTGTCGCCTCCTGGCACCCACTGAAATTTCTTGTGTTTTTTCAGTTCAGTCAGTGGAGTAACGACACTGTTGGAATTTGGCACCAATTTCCGGTAGAAGCCACTCATGCTCAGAAATCTCAGAATTTCTTTCCTCGTTGATGGTATTGGAAACTCTCCAATAGCTTCTGTTTTCACATTCCGTGGGGCCACATCACCATGTCCAAATATATGGCCTAAGAATGGGACTTGAGCTTTCGCCAATTCATTTTTAGCCAAATTTACCACCAATCCAGCTTTATGTAGTCGATCGAATAATTCTCTTAAATGTTCCAAATGCTCCTTCCACGTTTGACGGAACATCACGAAACCGTTAAAGGGCACTGCATAATTGTTTAGTCCAGAAATGACCATGATGGTTAATCTTTGCAATGTTGCTGGCGCATTCATCATTCCAAATGGCATGCCTTTAAACTGATACAGGCCATTTGGTGTCACAAAAGCCGAAACATCCTTACCCTGTCCGATAAAGATACTTGCCAATATCATTTAAGTAAGTCCAGTTTGATAATAACATTTTCTTGTCCCACCTTTTCAACACTATCTTCCAAATAAGGAATAGGATCCTAATCTGACTTTATAACTGCTTTGACTTTTCTATAGTCCACACACAATCGTTGTGTTCCATCCGGCTTTGGTACCATGACAATCGGTGAGTTCCCATCACTGCAACTCACTTAGATGATATCATCCTGAAGCATGCTGTCAATCTCCTTTAGTACCTGTGCTAACTTTAGTGGATTGAGCCTGTCTGGATGTTGTTTAATGAGAATAGCATTTCCTACATCTACATCATGCATAATTACTTTCGTACTTCCCAATTTATTCCCAAACATGTGACTGTAATAACTCTTTTTGGTCATTTAATTTTCCTCTGGAAGGTAACTCAATAATTTAACCTAATTTTTTAACACTTCCTTATTATCCAATTTAATTTGAGGAATATCAAATTTGTGATCATCTGGATTTATCTCGTCACCCTGAGCTACAACGGCTAACACGTCCTTCTTCTTTCCTTCTCTATCAAAATACTGTTTTAGCATTTTAAATGACGCACTCTTGAGTTTTCCTTCTGTCTGGTGTTCTTATCAAATAATTTATCCCAATCCATTTCCTTTCAATTTGACAAGGCCCACTAAATCTTGCTTTTAATGGTTCGCCTACCATTGGTAACAATACTAGCACTTTCTCCCCACTAACAAAACTATGATTTTTTGATTTCTTATCCGCCTTTTTTATCACATGTTGAGACAAGTTTAAACATTTCCTCGCCAACTCACCAGCCCCAGTTAATCTCTCCCTAAAGTTTGACACATAGTCCAACAAAGTAGTCTCCGAACAATGACACACCAAACTTCTCTTTGATCAATTTAAGTGGTCCTCTCACCTCATGACCAAAAATTAATTCAAATGGACTGAATTTAGTTGATTCATTTGGTGCATCCCGAATTGCAAATAGTACAAATGTAATTCCTTTATCCCAATCCTCTGGGTAATCCTGACTTTAGGCCCTCAACATGGTCGAATTTGATGCCATCTTTCAAATATCCCTTGTGATTCGGGATGGTGGGCCGTTGAGTTAAATTGCTTTATTCCTAAGCTATCCATAACTTCCTTGAATAACTTCAACATAAAATTAGATCCCTGATCTGATTGAATTTCTTTGGTAGTCAATATCTAGTAAAAGATTTGATTAACTCCTCTACAACCCTCTTAAATGTAACGTTTCTTAATAGAATTGCCTCTGGAAAGCTCCAAAGATGTGCAGGATAGTGGATTGGCCACGCTAAATTGCCCCTTAATTGGAAAAAATGAATTGGGTACTCTAAATTTATTTTAAAAAACACAATTCTTTTGGTAAATTATTTTGGTAAAGTGCAAGTTATACTTCACCTGTGGTAACAAGGAAGAATGAATTCTTCAAATAGGAGGACAAGGCTATCCAGCCCCTCGAGCCCGTGTCTAATCTCAATTAGATCATGGCACTTTTATTTCCTGCTTGTAATAGTAATAATAATAATAATAATTGCTTATTGTCACAAGAAGGCTTCAATGAAGTTACTGTGAAAAGTCCCTAGTCGCCCCATTCCGGCACCTGTTCGGGGAGGCCGGTATGGGAATTGAACCCCTGCTGCTGGCCTTGTTCTGCATTACACGCCAGCTGTTTAGCCCACTGTGCTTGTGTTCTGTGACCCGTAAATACCCTTACCCAACAGAAACCTTCCAGTCTCAGTTTTGACAGCGTCAATTGAACCCCCCCCCACCATCTCACCTAAACATCTTTTTTGGAGGATGGGGGAAGAAAAAGGTTCAATTTTTTCAACAATCTTTACGACCGTATACAGTTATCTACTATCTTGCTCAGTTACTAACCTCTGCGATCTTCTGTAATATTTCTTGTTCTTTCTCCTTCAATGCACTTTCTAATTTCTTCCTTTCTGAAAGTGCAATCTGCTCTACGTCATCCAGCTCAGCCTGTTTGATGTCAAAGAAAGGTTAAGTTATAACAACTACCTGTGATTTGTAGCTGCATTGCTTCTGGAACTTTTCATCCAAAGCCATGCTTAGCCAACACCAAACTTCTTGAGGACAGCAAGCGTAGAATTGAATGCTGAACCTCTCCTCATCTTGCATTACAGCCACGCTCTGAAGCTTGGGCTACCACGGGCTATAGCTAAAATGTAGCAGGCGTCTGAATCGTTTCGTGACAGATGCTTGGCAGGGATATGAATAGCTCCTCCTACCTGGTGCTCTTCCGGGAGTTTCCCAATTTCTCTCTGCAGCTCCGCAATTCTCAAAGAGTATAAGGGAAAGTCTTTGTCTCTGAAGTCCTTCAGCATGTCAAGTTCTGCCTGCGCATTTTGAATGCTGGTGTTAACTTCTTCCAGTTGACGATGCAACTCTTGGAAAGTAAAAATAGTTACAACAGACTTGTTCGGTACTCCATTTTGTTAAAATAAAAACAAATTACAGCAAAAATAAAAATAGAAAGTTCTGGAAACACTCAGCAGGACTGAAAGCATCTGCGCAGAGAGAAACGGGTTAACTTTTCAAATCTAATATGATTCTTCAGAGCCCTGAAGAATCATAATTGACGTGAAATTTCACAGGATCGTTACAGAGCAGGAGGCCACCATTTGGCCCATCAAGTCTGCACCAGCTCTCCGAATGAGCAATTTACTTCATGCCACTCTCTGCCCTTTCTCCCATAGCGTTGCCCATTGTTCCATTTAAAGTAACAGTCTAACCACCCAATTCTCTTCCCAAAGCCTCAATTGAGCCTGCCTCCACCACACAATCATCAGTACATTCCAAATCTTGCGTGAAAAAGGTTTTTTCTCATATCACTTTTGCTTCTTTTACAAATTAATTTATTTCTGTGCCCCCTCATTCTCGATCCTTTCACGATGGGAACAATTTCTCCCCGTTGTCCAGCCTCTCGACTTTTTTCTCTCTGTCAAATCCTTTTTGAGCTTTCTTTTCTCCAAGGAAAACAGTCACAACTTCTCCAATCTATCTTTCATCACTGAAGATAGCCTTCCCACTGGCTGGAGGGAAAGCAAGGCTTCTCCTTGCTGATTATTCCAGACTCAAACTTTATCATCCCCCCCCCCCCACTGCACAATCATAGAGTGAAGTAGTAAAGGCTTAACTTTTGCCCTGCCTCACTTACTCATTACCGCAGACTAATTCAGTTAGCTGCCAATAGAAACTAGTCGCCCTCTTATTGGTGTAGCTATGATAGCTACATTGCCAACTTTTCTGGGACTCTTGCTGCACTCAAATGAGTGGAAGCTACTTTAACATTACAGGTGTGTTTCCTGGAGGTAACCATTGTTGCCCCTTAAAACAAACTAAGCGGGTTTGCAAGGAATACAATTCTGTAAGTGACCTTAATAACGACCTTATCGGACTCCCCAGTTAGTGACCTCAACCCACAGCCTGAATCCCTTGGGTATTCTTGTGATTCAACCCCTTAGTGGTTGAATTTAATTTCATTACAACACTAAAGTCAAAATGAATACAAAACCCAAAGAGGCAAAAATGTTGTGATGAACATACAGATTTTAAATGATATGCCACTACTACGGAGGCCCTTGAAGGGCAATTCTACTGACTGTTTCAGCATGGTACTGGGCTTAGCAACTCTTCAAAGCCAGTTTCCCGAAGTAGGTGCCCAGAATTCAATTATAATCAAGAACCTAGTAGATCCTTAGATTTTTCAGACGCACAGGCATGGCTGGTTTCCCTTCTCTACCAAAGGGAAACGATGCAAATTGCACTGCACATACTTACAAAAGGAACATTCACAATATACAAATGGTTCTTCACTGACCTCCGTATTTTTGCCCCACTATTTCCTCAGTATCTTTGAGGTCGTTGTTTGCTGCTTCAATCTCCTGTCGCTTCCATTCACTTACACCAGAAATTCCTTTCTTACATACAAAATGAGGGAGGAAATTGAAAGAGCAATATCAGACTAGAGAGAACGGATCCAATTTATGCACTCTCATTTTTGCTCCATTCTGTTCAGTTTCTTGTTGTAAAATATGCTGGTACAAAGTAACCATAGCTCTCATTCTGCAACATGCTGAAAAGGGCAATCAACCAAAGTTAATACTGGGGCTGTGCATTTTTCTGTTTGGTACCAGCAAGTCAGCTGATTCTCCTGGCTTGGGAGTCTTGCATGCCAACACTAGCTGTTTAACTAAACATTACTTTCACATCAATTTTGTACACCAGTTTCTACGGAAATCCCTCAGATCGATTAAAGTCGGTTTGCTTCTTTTATTTTCCCAGCTCTTTAAAATTACACGTGTTGTGGTTCTTTTGAGTGCTCACATTTTCTAGTCATAGCCATGACCTACATCTGCTTCTAGTCTCTTGTCAGTCTCTCACTGAAGGCCCACAAGAAAGCAAACTAGCCTTTGTTAATCTCACTCTTCAATGAGACGCAATAGAATGGTTAGGTTTGACTGACCTTCCACATTCCACACTGGTTCTGTAAATGACAGCAAGAAATCGCAAAGGTACCCAGACAGGCTAAAAGTGAATGGGGAAATCTATGACAGTTCAATTGGAAGGAAGAGGCAGGTCATCCACTTACAGAATTTAGAGTCATAGTTGAGAAAAGCAGTCAGATGGATATCATGTGGCACACAAGTCAGTTACATACCCTAAACTTGCTGTACTGAACCAGTAGGTTTCTGGATTCTTTCATGGCGACTTCATCCATCTCTTTCATTTCCTTTGCCAGTTTCATGTTCATGTCCAGGAGGTTCTTGCTATATTCCTTGCACTCATCCAGCTGCTTCTTCTTTGCTGTTATCAGATACTATAAAACAGTATGGTTAAAAATGAGACTTTCAAACTACAACTGTATGCTCAGCTGAAGAGTTGAAATCTTAAAAAGTGACAAGCTGCAGAGGGTTTAATGGACTTCTATAAACCAGATCCCTGGTCCCCCCCCCGCCCCGCTTTATGTCCTTTACCCCATGTGAATTCCAATGCATGTATATCTGCAAAGCATGAGAAGAACCATGTGCATTCCTTAAGTGTTTTTATTTATTTTGCCTCTATCCTGTATAAGGACATAAGAACTAGGAGCAGGAGTAGGCCATCTGGCCCCTTGAGCCTGCTCTGCCATTCAATGAGATCATGGCGGAACTTTTGTGGACTCAACTCCACTTTCCGGCCCGAACACCATAACCCTTAATCCCTTTATTCTTCAAAAAACTATCTATCTTTATCTTAAAAACATTTAATGAAGGAGCCTCTACTGCTTCACTGGGCAAGGAATTCCATAGATTCACAACCCTTTGGGTGAAGAGGTTCCTCCTAAACTCAGTCCTAAATCTACTTCCCCTTATTTTGAGGCTATGCCCCCTAGTTCTGCTTTCACCCACCAGTGGAAACAACCTGCCCGCATCTATCCTATCTATTCCCTTTATAATTTTATATGTTTCTATAAGATCCCCCCTCATCCTTCTAAATTCCAACGAGTACAGTCCCAGTCTACTCAACCTCTCCTCATAATCCAACCCCTTCAGCTCTGGGATTAACCTAGTGAATCTCCTCTGCACACCCTCCAGTGCCAGTACGTCCTTTCTCAAGTAAGGAGACCAAAACTGAACACAATACTCCAGGTGTGGCCTCACTAACACCTTATACAATTGCAGCATAACCTCCCTAGTCTTAAACTCCATCCCTCTAGCAACGAAGCACAAAATTCCATTTGCCTTCTTAATCACCTGTTGCACCTGTAAACCAACTTTTGCGACTCATGCACTAGCACACCCAGGTCTCTCTGCACAGCAGCATGTTTTAATATTTTATCATATAAATAATAATCCCTTTTGCTGTTATTCCGACCAAAATGGATCTCACATTTGTCAACATTGTATTCCATCTGCCAGACCCTAGCCCATTCATTTAGCCTACCCAAATCCCTCTGCAGGCTTCCAGTATCCTCTGCACTTTATGTTTTACCACTCATCTTAGTGTCGTCTGCAAACTTGGACACATTGCCCTTGGTCCCCAACTCCAAATCATCTATGTAAATTGTGAACAATTGTGGACCCAACACTGATCCCTGAGGGACACCACTAGCTACTGATTGCCAACCAGAGAAACACCCATTAATCCCCACTCTTTGCTTTCTATTAATTAACCAATCCTCTATCCATGTTACTACTTTCCCCTTAATGCCATGCATCTTTATCTTATGCAGCAACCTTTTGTGTGGCACCTTGTCAAAGGCTTTCTGGAAATCCAGATATGCCACATCCATTGGCTCACCGTTATCTACCGCACTGGTAACGTCCTCAAAAAATTCCACTAAATTAGTTAGGCACGACCTGCCCTTTATGAACCCATGCTGCGTCTGCCCAATGGGACAATTTCCATCCAGATGCCTCGCTATTTCTTCTTTGATGATAAGATTCCAGCATCTTCCCTACTACCGAAGTTAAGCTCACTGGCCTATAATTACCCGCTTTCTGCCTACCTCCTTTTTTAAACAGTGGTGTCACGTTTGCTAACTTCCAATCCGCCGGGACGACCCCAGAGTCTAGTGAATTTTGGTAAATTATCACTAGTGCATTTGCAATTTCCCTAGCCATCTCTTTTAGCACTCTGGGATGCATTCCATCAGGGCCAGGAGACTTGTCTACCTTTAGCCCCATTATCACAGAATTTACAGTGCAGAAGCTTGCCCATCACTACCTCCTTAGTGATAACAATCCTCTCAAGGTCCTCACCTGTCATAGCCTCATTTCCATCAGTCACTGGCATGTTATTTGTGTCTTCCACTGTGAAGACCGACCCAAAAAACCTGTTCAGTTCCTCAGCCATTTCCTCATCTCGCATTATTAAATCTCCCTTCTCATCCTCTAAAGGACCGATATTTACCTTAACCACACTTTTTTTGTTTTATATATTTGTAGAAACTTTTAGTATGTTTTTATATTCTGGGCAAGTTTACTCTCATAATCTCTCTTACTCTTTATAGCTTTTTTAGTCGCTTTCTGTTGATTTCCCAGTCCTCTAGTCCCCCACTAATCTTTGCTACTTTGTATGCTTTTTCCTTCAATTTGATACTCTCCCTTACTTCCTTAGATATCCACGGTCGATTTTCCCTCTTTCTACCGTCCTTTCTTTTTGTTGGTATAAACCTTTGCTGAGCACTGTGAAAAATCGCTTGGAAGGTTCTCCACTTGTTCCTCAACTGTTTCACCATAAAGTCTTTGCTCCCAGTCTACCGTAGCTAGTTCTTCTCTCATCCCATTGTAATCTCCTTTGTTTAAGCACAAAACACTTGTGTTTGATTTTACCTTCTCACCATCCATCTGTATTTTAAATTCCACCATATTGTGACCGTTCCTTCCGAGAGGATCCCTAACTATGACTCCCTATCCCTATGACTCAAGCTATGTTGCACTATCAACCAAGATCACTGATGCAAGCTGCTTGCAGACCCCTACCAATGCTTTCCCATAACCAGATGCTCCAAGGTGCGCAAAAGCAGTCCAGAAATGACACGCCTGCTAAATGCCCCTTCTTCATTGTGTGGAATTGTTTGCCTTGGCAGGGAGATTTCCTCAGCGTAGGTAAGGCAGCGCGTCATAGCGCATACTTCAAAGAGATCCAAACCTGGATAAGCAGTGATTTGCTCAGTGATTTTATGCAGATTTTAGAATTCTACTGGAAAAGGAATAGCTTGTGTTCACATAACACCTCATGTTTCTCAGAATCATTTTAAAGAACGTTGAGAAGTATTGTGCAGAGTGGCGATGAGTTGCATGGAAAGAAATAATCAATTTTCAGGATTTTGCAGAGTTCACGACTCTGAATACTACAACAGCAACTTGAACACAGTGAACTCTTACAACGCTAAAGCACACAGTGAATTATTTTAGGTGAACTTGCTATCAGGCATGCTAACATTAGCACACAGAGAATCCTGATGGTTGAATGGAGGGCGATATGGAAATGTCCCAGCTGCAGTGAGGGGTCCGGGCCTCTCCTTACCTGATGCTCAGTGTTAAGCGTTCTTCTTTTTGATTTCCCTTTGTTGACACGGTAGCACAGTGGTTAGCACTGCTGTTTTCCAGCGCCCAGGTTCCAGGTTCGATTCCCGGTTTGGGTCACTGTCGGTGCGGAGTCTGCACGTTCTCTCCGTGTCTGTGTGGGTTTCCTCAGGGTGCTCCAGTTTCCTCCCACAAGTCCCGAAAGACGTGCTTGTTAGGTGAATTGGACATTCTGAATCCTTCCTGAGTGTACCCGGAGTGTGCCGACTACGGGATTTTCACAGTAACTTTATTGCCATTTTAATGTAAGCCTACTTGTGACAATAATAAACATTATTATTTATTTTATTTCATTATTTTTGGTACGTGGACCCAAAATCGGAATGTGCCATTAAGCAATGGACTCAAACTGAAGCAGCCTGCTAGTCAGGACAATGTATTCCAGGCTTTTTATTTTGGAGGAGAAAACAGACTCGTCGGCGCCGAGTGAATCTTAAGAACCAGCTTTGGTTGGCTGGCGACCTGGCCAGGGACAGTGTTCTGCCTGACAACAGCCAGTTATTGGTTCCTGGGTGATGCTTCTGAGAGAGCTGGGCAGAAGTGATCAGACCTTATAAGGGAAAGGAACTTTCTCATGCTGAATAAAGAACTGCTTTATTGTTCTAACACCAGTGGGAGTGCCTGGCACAACTTTACTACATATTTCATACGATCTTGAATCTACAGGGAAATTAAACAGCCTTACCAGAGAAAGCCATCTCAAGCCTAGAAGGAAGTAGTATTGCAAACAAATGCTTGAACTCCTGAAAGACTTGAACTGCAAGCAATCCTGGTGCAGCAGAGATCCTTTATCCTTTTATTTTATTATTTTCTTCCCTCTCCACCACCCTTTCCCTCTGTGTTGACTGTACATGTACAGAGTGGGGTGAATTGGAAAGGTGTACTGGGTAGTCAGTTTAATTATATTACTACTAAACAATAAAATGTTATTTGTGCTAATTTTACAAACTTGGTGACTGCAGTTTATTGGGCTCAGCCAACGTCCTCAGGTATTTAAAAATAACATCTAATTTTACACGTGTTGCGACTCCAGGTCAAGTAGGGCTGGAATTGACCACGTACTAGCCCAAGAGGTTGTGACATGCCATGAGAATGCATTTCATTAATCAATGTGTTGAGCTGTCTTTTTTCCCAGCATGAATATTTTTATTTTTTTACAGGAAATGGTTGCTTTGATCACTCAAAATTATGGAATTGAAATGACTCAACTCGCATTCATGGATCAGCTGCAGTTTTGTATTTTGGAAGTACTGAAATGTAATGTTCCAGGCTGGGGAGATAAAATTGTATGTCTCTGCTTCCCTTACTGCATCAGGCTGAAGGCAGTAGTCGTACTTTAAGCAGGAGCGTGTATACCCCTGTAAGCTAGCTAGAGGGGAGTTGGCGATGGGCAGCACTCTGGTACAAGAGGTAAACAGGAAAAACCATTGTAATAATCTTTACTTTTGTCACAAGTAGGCTTACATTAACACCGCAATGAAGTTACTGTGAAAATCCCCTAGTCGCCACATTCCGGCGTCTGTTCGGGTACAGAGGGAGAATTCAGAATGTCCAATTCACCTAACAGAACGTCTTTCAGGACTTGAGTGGAAACCCACTCAGACACAGGGAGAATGTGAAGACTCCGCATAGACAGTGACCCAAGCCAGGAATCGAACCTGGGACCCTGACGCTGAGAAGCATCAGTGCTAACCAATGTGCTACCGTGCCATCGTATAGGTAAGATGAACGATGCTGCAGTAAAAGGATCAGACTGCTGGATCAAGTTGGAGATTTTATCTTTTCATTCAAGTAGCACGGAGATAATGTATGATCAGGTAGATAATAATCGCTTATTGTCACAAGTAGGCTTCAATGAAGTTACTGTGAAAAGTCCCTAGATGGTATAGAGTAGTGGAGACAGGGCCTCCTACTTTAGAGAAACAGATGCTTGTGGCTTAGGCGAGGAACCTCAGCAGCTGTCAATGTGTCTTGTGGTCTCCCTTTAAAAAAAGCATACAAGAGAGACAGGTGGCACTGTACTGAGGAAACAAGATCACAAACAACAAAGTATGAAGGGATAACACAATTCTGACAAATACTGCAGCAGCAAAAACATTTTTCTTTTATTTCAATAAGTCAAAAATAAAGACCTTTCCTGATAATGCCAGCATGTCCCTCAAGACAGTGCCACTCAGGCCATGTGGAATCAGTAGCAGCAAGTTTTAAGAGGAACAAATTACTTCTGAATTGAATCTGGTTATTAAGGGGCAATCTTAAGTGAAAAATATCTTTGACATTCATCAGTGGCAAATTTACGTGATTAGAAAACTCTTCACGTGCTGATGCCAGAACAGCCAAGGAGGAGTACAAGTGTGCTGTAAAAGATGAGAAACGTTTCTTCCGCATTGGACAGATTTCTTGAGCACGTATGAGAAAAGCAGAGGAAAATCTTTTAAGATTTATTTACAAGGTGTCATGTGAGAGTATCTTTAAGACATGGATGTTAAGCAATGTACCTTTAAGAAAACAGTGATGTCAGAGAGTGGGTGGAGCTGAGGTAAGGTCAGCCATTTTGCAGTTTAGTTTTGCAGTTTGGAGGAAAAGAGCTGGGTGTGTGTCTGTGTTTTGCAGTGAGCTGGATCTCTGCCATAAAAGACCATCTCTGGATCATTTGGGTGATTTAAACTTATAATAGTGAAGCCTTTAACCTGATGTGATTTTGTTTAAAGGTGTTAAGTCTCTTGGAAGTTTGAAGGAACATTTTAAGGAATTATTTACTGTTGCAATATTTTCTGAGTTATCTTTGAAGTAAGGGGTGTTAAGAGATCCAATGTTTAATTAAGATGTTAAGTTGAGTTCATGGAATAAACAGTGTTTTGTGTTTAAAACCCACGTGTCCATAATTGTAATCCCACACCTAGGGAAAAAGCCGTGTGCTCGGAAAAGCAACAAATCCATTAAAGGGAGAGGTTGGTTGAACTCCATGATACATTTTGGGGTTCTGAAAACGCCTCGCCCATAACAAAGGATAGAACTTTTCTCATATAGCTAATTGATGTATTTGCGAGAGCTTGCTGTGCAGCGAAAGCACATATTGGAACACATCCCACTGAGCACCCTCTCCTTTCAGCAGAATAAATCATATTCATAAAACAGTTCTTGCTCATACAGCTCAACAGATTTGATGTGGAATGTACATAAGGGCAAGTGGTATTGATAGAAAGTTAATGTACGCTCAAAATTTAAGACTATCAGAATTTTATGCCGTGGGAGTATATTGAAAACAGTTGGGAATATTGCTCTCTTTAAGTAATTTACAAAGGGAGAAGTTCCTTCTAGTTCAGTGAATCTCTACGAAGCAGTTACGTCACACAGCGTAACATCAAACCAGAGACTTTCCTAAATATTTGATGCGGATTGGTGTCAGTACATTTTTTAAGGCAAAAATAAAATGGGCAGCAATGCAGTTCTGCACACTGGTCAGTGACCCTAGATGGTAATGCAGGTGTGTGAATGGTGGGCGAAGACGGCAACAGGCTGACTGATGTGCTTCAGGGTGGAGTATCTTCTCAAGCCTAATGATTAATGTGCAGAAATGCAAACATGTATTAGGAGGAAACATGCCAAGCAAAAAATATCCAAAACTTTCTTTCACAGTCTGAGGATTCAGGGTAAACCATTTTGGACAGATATAAGGAGACATTTCTTCACACAACGAATGGCGAGTCTGTGCAATTCATTCCCACATGAAGTAGTTGATGCTAAAACTTTGAATATATTCAAGAGGCGGCCAAATATGGCACTTGGGGAGACTGGGATCAAAGGCTATGGGGAGAAAGCAGAATTAGGCTATTGAGTTGGATGATCAGCCATGATCGTGATGGCAGAGCAGGCTCGAAGGGCCAAAAGGCCTCCCCCGCTCCTATCTTCTATGTATCTATGTACATCCATCATGCACTTTTAGTACCAGGTCTCTACAGTGCAACAGTAACAGCATTATTAATAATTACCTTAAGTATAGCTAATTTTTTTTGCAATTCAGCATAACAAGGATCATCTTCCCTGATAAGCATTCTTTTCTGCCACTGGTGATCACATCTGCTTGAAGAGGGCTGGTCTGTATTAGGACGGAACATACCTAAAATAGACCAAGGTCTTGAGGTTATCCCGTAGGATGCTCGCTTAAGCTTGCTATTGTACTGCAAATATAAACATGTCAACATTGCCTTTAAAATAGTTGAATTACATACAAATGAGCTAAATGATCAAATGTTTCTGCATTGTGGTATTACAAGCACAAAATAGATTGAAAATGCAATTCAGCAGGAAACATGCAGTATCACAGATTTTTAAACATTGAAGCACTTACCATGCAATGCAGCTGGTTACCGGAGGCCTAACAAGTCAGTGACACCAAGCGAGTGAAATAATCGTTGTAAATTATATTCATCTGCCCCAAGATATGTTTTTAAAATTAATTTAGAGTACCCAATTATTTTCTTTTTTCCAATTAAGGGCAATTTAGCATGGCCAAGCCACCTACCCTGCACATCGTTGGATTGTGGGGGTGAGACTCACGCAGACACGGGGAGAATGTGCAAACTCCACACGGACAATGACCCGGGGTCGGGATTGAACCCGGGTCCTCAGCGGTGTGAGGCAGCAGTGCTATCCACTGCACCCACCGTGCTGCCCTTACCCCAAGATATATTAATGCATAAATAATATCTTCTGCTACTTGCTGGTGGTAAATAGTAATTTTTTGGTATCACATGGTTGCTACGGTTTGCAACGAGCCTTTCAAGGATAAACGGGGCAGGTCCAACCAGTGAAATAATTGGGCAGGATTAAAGCGGTGAGATATAAATCTGCCAAACTATTTTTCTGTGTGCATCTTTTTCTCTATAAAATACTTTGAATATAAATACTTACTGAATGAGAGGATATAGTTGGAGCATGAGCAGCAATAGAGCCATCAACCAAGATGGGATTCTAAAGTTCAAAGCCAAGCCTTAACTGACATTTGCACTCATGACTAGGAAACAAATGTCGGCTGGTCTTATTTATTATAAATTTGCAGGTTTGATCTCCACAGCTCATGATCCAAGTAGATACACTGGTGCAATGCTTTGGAGGTGCAGCTGTTAGTATCTTAGATGCATCAGCCTGGAACTCAGAAGACTGTGGGTTTAAGTCCTAAGAAAGAGTCTTGCGCAGGAAATCCAAGTCAGGGATTCCCGTCTTTCGGATAAACCAATTTGCCCTCTTATGTAAAAGATCCCATGTAATGATTTCAAAGGAGAGCAGGGAGGTTATCCTCAGCGCCCTGGCTAACGTTTATCCCTCAACTAACATCTGAGTTATGAAATTGCTGCTTTGTGAGAAGCTGGTTTGTGTGCAAATTGGTTACAACTGTGACTATACATCAAATGTATTTGCTTGGCTGCCAACTCTTGCGGCGTCTAAATACACACAATCTACTCTATAAAATATTATTCTTTCTTTTTGAGGCATTAATCTTTATAGCTGATCTGCAGACAATTGAATGCTAACGTTTACAAGGCATTGTTCCAAGGAAAATGGCCTGGCAAACATCCCTTCCTCAACCAACATATAAAAAATGATTCATAACTCATTGTATGTCAATCGGGACTTTGGATTGGTAGCGGAAATCTCACCTTGGAGTTAAAAGGTGCAGAATTCAAACCTGCTCCTGATAGTCCGTGCCAGTGGACATCAGGATTCCAACTTTGAGCTGGAGGTTGACTTCCAGCACCATACTACTGTCTGGTGTATGTGGGAATCCACAATACTCTCCAAGCGTACATGATTGACCACCACACTGGATTGTTTACATTGCGGCCTGTCAGTCTATTAACCAGCAACGACTACTGGCATTTAAAGTCCCAACGTGCTTTAGCAGGAGCAGTGAACAAAATCTGACACCCACCAAGATAAGGAGTTCACTGCAGATGACCAAAGGTTTGGCCATAGGTATGGTTTGAAGGAATACCTTAAAATGAAGAGCGGGCGGTAGAGATATTTAGGGAGGGGCTTCCAGAGCTTTGGGCCCGAGCAGCCAAAAGCATGGCCACCAATGGTGGAGTGATTAAAATCTTGCAAAGGTCCTGAATTAGAGGAGTTCAGAGAGCTCAGAGGGATTAACGTCGGATGAGACGAGGGCAGGCTTGGTCAACAGGCCAATAGGCGGCCCGTGACTTGCATGCGGACCTTAAAGCCATTCTGTAAGGCACCAAGAGCGGGTTTTCAAAATGCCGGTCTAACGGGATAAGTTGGTGTGGAAGATTTTGTAAGGAGCTGTTCCTTCAATCACGGGCCGTTCCTCTCCTGGGCTTGCTGCTGATAATGTGGGAGCGAACCAGTCGCTGATTAGAGCAGCAAATATCAGTGATGGTGAATTTTCTAGCAAGAGGTTTTCTTTCTGGGGAGGTTGAGGAATCACAGGTGACAAGGAGCCAGGTTGGGCGGGGCAGGACAAGAGAAGAAGAAATGGTGTGTTTGTGGGAGGGGGATGCTGTAGGTCTTTTTCAGATGGATGAACAAAGATGGATCTTGTCCATAATTATCCCTGTGGGTGAATAAAAGGAGACGACGCGTCAAACTTTTGTACCAGGCATCAGTATTGCTGGAGAACACTGCTCCTAATATCCAAATAGTTTTATTATTGTCGTATGTGTCTATTTTAGCATGAGTTTAAACAAAGTTGTCAGAACAGGAAGGTTAGAATTTCCCAAAGACTTCGGACAGTCTTGGAATTCAAAGAGCTTCTGAAATAAAAACAAAGTGCTGGAAATACTCAGCAAGTCTGGTAGCATCTGTGGAGAGAGAAAGACAGAATTAACATTGAGTCGAATGATTCTTCTTGGGAACTAAAGGAAGGTAGAAATCACTGTAGAAAGGGTGAATTGAGATGAAGATAGAACAAAAGGGAAGACCTGGGATAAAGTAGAAGGTAGGCGAGATTAACAAAGAGGTCATGGAACCTGGGGTAAAGCGATGGTACTGGCAGCAGTAAAGAAACAAAGTACTGGTCCAGAGTAGATGTTTAAAGGCAGAATAATAGATTCATAGATGTTTACAGCACAGGAGGAAGACATTTGCTCCATTGTATCCACGCCAGTCAACAAAGATCCGACTACACTAATCCCATTTTCCAGCACTTGGCCTATTGCCCTGGAGGCTAAAGCAGCACAAGTGAATATCTAAATACTTAAATGACTCACGCATCCTTTCAGGCAGTGGGTTAGACTCCCACCAACCTCTGGGTGATAAAGTTTCTCTTCAACTCCCTTCTTAACCTTCTACCTCTTACCTTAAATTTATGCCCCCTGGTTATTGATCCCTCTACTAATGGAAAAAGCATTTTATCCACCTCTCTATGCCCCTCAATCTTATACACCTCAACATGTTACAGTTATTGGAGGGAAGGGAACGGGTTAGAGCAGAAGTGTGGGAAATGGGTCAGACACAGTTGAGGGCCCTGTCAATCAGTGTGGGGTTGGAGGGTGGGGGAAATTCTCAGTTGAGGAAAAAGGAACGCATGTGGAAGGTAGCATTATACGCACAGATCTGACAGAGGCCAAAAAATCTGAAAGAATACCGTCAGACTTTTGTTGGGTGGCACGATGTGCTGATTTTTCCCTGTCTTTCTTCACAATCGTCCAGTGATTTCCTAAAGCTTCCGGCGACCACTTGATAGGTGGGAGTGAAGAAGTTTGTGCACTGCGACTCCTTCCATGTCTGTCTGTTCTCTCCCACTGACTATAATCCTAAACAAAAGCAGATGAACTTAAAAGTGATCCAGTATCATATTGGCTTAATCCGATCGGAGTTAAAAGGTTCAAACCTCTAACCTGAACCTGGGTGCATAACCTAGACAGGCGCTAGATCGTAGAGCTAAAAGTGCTGCATGATTGGAGGAGTGGCCGACAGATGGGAATTGATTATTTCAGGCTCAGCTTGCCTGTTCAGTTGGCTATTAAAGTGAAATGTCGGATTTCCTCTACATGTGCTTGCTCATACATGGAATATAGCTGGTGTTCCATGGAGGAATATTGGGCATGCCATTTATAGACACAAAACATAATAAAAAGTAGTTTACATAGACCTTATACCCTATTTTGTGTTGCACAATTAACTTGGACATGTACAAGGACAGAAAAGTGGAGAATTGATCAGAGAGTGGGAACTGCAATGGGGACGACAGAAGAGCTAATTATGCCTCTAACTCAAATGGGTACAGCTGTCTTACTAATGACACCTATTCAGAATGTCAAACACAATGTCAGCACGCAAACACAAACATTAGTGCAGTATGTATAAGATCCCATAGCATTTTCGCAAAGGACAGCGTAGGAGCTATCTCTGGTGTCCTGGTCAATAATTATCCCTCAACAAACATCCCAAATCCAAATATACATTATCTGGTGCTCATCACATTTTGATTTATGTACAAATTGACTGTCGTGTTTCTTACATTAGAACAGTGATTGCCTTTCAAAAGTAAGTAATTGGGATTTATAGCACTTTGGAATATGTTGCGATTATAAAAGGTGCTGTATGAATGAAAGTTTTTCTTCTTTCAGATTTGGAGCTTTACTCACTATTTAGATCCCAGTTTCAATAATAGGAGAAAGTAGTTTGATTGTCAAGTTCCATGTAGGTTTTCTAATGGTTGAGAATGCTGTCGCACCACACAAGATGTGGTCAGCGAGAGCACAAGGTGCTATGAGCTGCTGCTAGTCACATATTAAGTCATCAAATGGATGGTAAAAACAGGAAATAGCTTCTGGGATGTTTAATTGAAATGAGCTATCTATTTCTCTTAAGTAGAACTAATGGGTATTGCTGTATCCAGTCTGTCAAAGCCTCAATGTGACGTTTTTGTTTTAATTATGTAGAATGATATAAAGTATGTCAACAAATTACCACATTCTTACTCCTGATACTTACTACCATATCAAATTCCTTTTCCAAGGATTTCACAATACAGGTATTGCTTTCTGTCATTGCCGCCATCTTGGCCCAAAGGTTCTGTGGATAATAAAACAAATGATAAAATATATAATACACACTATTGCAGGTTTATAGATCGAGTCCTTCACTGTCACCAGGGTTGTCCCTGCTGCAGGCCCACCGTCGATGAAAGCAACACTGCTAGGACCACAACCAATTGTATTTATGTAGCAACAATCGTAACATTTTCAAAGGCACTTCACATGATTAAATAAAGGATGACACTGAGCTACATAAAAAGATATTAGTTGAGATGATCAAAAATTTGTTCAAAGAGTAGATTTTATACATTACAACACGTGGTCAGTTCCAGCCCTCTTGACCCAGAGTCGCAACATAAGTGAAGTAGCCAATTGGCTGCCAGCCAAGTCCATCAAAATGTCATCACTGGGCAAGACCAAATAGCATTGGTAGTGTCCTGAGGTCAGATCAAAATAGCACATCTGCTGGGGGGGGATTTCAGTAATCGTTCAGATACAAAAGTTATAACAGCCAAGATAACAACAAAAATACAGAATAGGTAAGAGAAATCAGGTTTAAATGGGAGGATCCGTGATCATGTACATAGAGGGTGCTTGATGTCAAGTGTACCGTGCAGGGCATGTTGACCTGCTCACTGCTGCCTCATTCGGCCGGAAGACTGCTGCACACAGCACACGTTTCCTTCTCATTTAAAAAGCGGCAGTGGCCGCCATTCTCAATATAAATGCCGGTAGCGGCCGTTGGGCACTTCTCCTGCGATCGGGACCACTGTGGGAACGCCGCGACCGATCGCTCCGCGACCTGCCCACAGGTCACAACCCGCACTTTGAAAAACCCTGTTCTAGTTGTGGTTCAACCAGCGTTTTACACAGCCGGTTGGGCTGAATGACCTCTTTCTGTGCCATAATGGCTCATTACGAAGTCTTACAATACCAGGTTAAAGCCTAACAGGTTTGTTTTGATGTCACTAGCTTTCGGAGCGCTGCTCCTTCCTCAGGTGAATGAAGAGGTATGTTCCAGAAACATATATATAGACAAATTCAAAGATGCCAGACAATGCTTGGAATGCGAGCATTAGCAGGTGATTAAATCTTTACAGATCCAGAGATGGGGTAACCCCAGGTTAAAGAGGTGTGAATTGTGTCAAGTCAGGACAGTTGGTAGGATTTTGCAGGCCAGATGGTGGGGGATGTAATGCGACATGAATTTTTCAGTGTTTTTTGCACTGAGTGCTGAATTTGGTGCATTTTGAGTGCTATAGTAAGAGTTTGGTGACCGAGGGAGTATAAGGCTTCATTTTTATCTAAAGTTTAGTCTTTCTTTTATTTAGTTAATTAACTTAAAAGTTGCTGTTTGGTTTAGAAGAAGGTGAATTTTCAATCAGCTTTAAACAAGCTTCTACTTGTAGGCACTTGCAGCTGGAGCTTGTTAATTAGATTAGGCCAGTTTTCAGAGGCTAGATTCACAGTATAAAACTGATCCCCTACCGTGCAGACTTTGTTTGCACTGAGTGCTGAATTTGGTGCATTTGAGTGCTATAGTAAGAGTTTGGTGACCGAGGGAGTGCCGAATTTGGTGCATTTGAGTGCTATAGTAAGAGTTTGGTGACCGAGGGAGTGCTGAATTTGGTGCATTTGAGTGCTATAGTAAGAGTTTGGTGACTGAGGGAGTGCTGAATTTGGTGCATTTGAGTGCTATAGTAAGAGTTTGGTGACCGAGGGAGTTAGGTGAGGAGGGAGTAAGGTGCTCCTTTCATTTTGTTTCCGACATTTCCGCAAAGAGTGCGAAGAGAGCCAGGAGTTTACAGAAAGTGTAGCTGACTGGGAGCAGAGTCGGAGGGCGGAGATCTAGTTAGTCCACAGGGCAGCTATATTCTATCAGGTATGAGGGGATGGAGGCTAGGCCAGTTGCATGCTCCTCCTGTAGGATGTGGGTAGTGAGGGATACCACCGATGTCCCCGCTGACTATACCTGCGGGAAGTGCACCCAACTTCAGCTCCTCAAAGACCGTGTTAGGGAACTGGAGCTGAAGATGGATGAACTTCGGATCATCCGGGAGGCAGAGGGGGTGATTGAGAAGAGTTACAGGGAGGTAACCACACCCAAGGTACAGGACAAGAATAGCTGGGTTACCGTCAGGGGGAAAAAAACAAACAGGCAGACAGTGCAGGGATCCCTCGTAGCCATTCCCCTTCAAAACAAGTATACCGTTTTGGATGCTGTTGGGGGGGATGACCTACCGGGGGAAGGCCCGAGCGGCCAGGTCTCTGGCACTGAGTCTGGCTCTGGGGCTCAGAAGGGAAGGGGGGAGAATAGAAAAGCAATAGTTGTAGGAGATTCAATGGTTAGGGGAATAGATAGGAGATTCTGTGGTCGCGAGCGAGACTCCCGGAAGGTATGTTGCCTCCCGGGTGCCAGGGTCAGGGATGCCTCGGATCGTGTCTTCAGGATCCTTAAGGGGGAGGGCGAGCAGCCAGAAGTCGTGGTGCACATTGGTACCAACGATATAGGTAGGAAAAGGGGTGTGGAGGTAATAAACAAGTTTAGGGAGTTAGGCTGGAAGTTAAAAGCCAGGACAGACAGAGTTGTCATCTCTGGTTTGTTGCCGGTGCCACGTGATAGCGAGGCTAGGAATAGGGAGAGAGTGCAGTTGAACACGTGGCTGCAGGAATGGTGTAGGAGGGAGGGCTTCAGGTATTTGGATAATTGGAGCGCATTCTGGGGAAGGTGGGACCTGTACAAGCAGGACGGGTTGCATCTGAACCAGAGGGGCACCAATATCCTGGGAGGGAGGTTTTCTAGTACTCTTCGGGAGGGTTTAAACTAATTTGGCAGGGGAATGGGAACCGGATTTGTAGTCCAGCAACTCAGGTAGCCGATATTCAGGACGCCAAAGCGTGTAATGAGGCAGTGGGGAAGGGAACACTGACAAAGGAGAGTACTTGCAGGCACGGAGATGGGTTGAAGTGTGTATACTTCAACGCAAGAAGCATCAGGAATAAGGTGGGTGAACTTAAGGCATGGATCGGTACTTGGGACTACGATGTGGTGGCCATCACGGAAACCTGGAGAGAAGAGGGGCAGAAATGGTTGTTGGAGGTCCCTCGTTATAGATGTTTCAATAAGATTAGGGAGGGGGGTAAAAGAGGTGGGGGGAGTGGCATTGTTAATTAGAGATTAAATAACAGCTGCAGAAAGGCAGTTCGAGGAGTATCACCCTAATGAGGTAGTATGGGTTGAAGTCAGAAATAGGAAAGGAGCAGTCACCTTGTTAGGAGTTTTCTATAGGCCCCCCAATAGTAGCAGAGATGTGGAGGAACAGATTGGGAAACAGATTTTGGAAAGGTGCAGAAGTCACAGGGTAGTAGTCATGGGTGACTTTAACTTCCCAAATATTGAGTGGAAACTCTTTAGATCAAATAGTTTGGATGGGGTGGTGTTTGTGCAGTGTGTCCAGGAAGCTTTTCTAACACAGTATGTAGATTGTCCGACCAGAGGGGCAATATTGGATTTAGTACTTCGTAATGAACCAGGGCATGTGATAGATTTGTTAGTGGGGGAGCATTTTGGAGATAGTGACTACAATTCTGTGACTTTCACTTTAGTAATGGAGAGGGATAGGTGCGTGCAACAGGGCAAGGTTTACAATTGCGGGAAGGGTAAATACAATGTTGTCAGACAAGAATTGAAGTGCATAAGTTGGGAACATAGGCTGTCAGGGAAGGACACAAGTGAAATGTGGAACTTGTTCAAGGAACAGGTACTACGTGTCCTTGATATGTATGTCCCTGTAAGGCAGGGAAGAGATGGTCGAGTGAGGGAACCATGGTTGACAAGAGAGGTTGAATGTCTTGTTAAGAGGGAAAAGGAGACTTATGTAAGGCTGAGGAAACCAGGTTCAGACAAGGCATTGGAGGGATACAAGATAGCCAGGAGGGAACTGAAGAAAGGGATTAGGAGAGCTAAGAGAGGGCATGAACAATCTTTGGCGGGTAGGATCAAGGAAAACCCCAAGGCCTTTTACACATATGTGAGAAATATGAGAATGACTAGAGCGAGGGTAGGTCCGATCAAGGACAGTAGCGGGAGATTGTGTATTGAGTCTGAAGAGATAGGAGAGGTCTTGAACGAGTACTTTTCTTCTGTATTTACAAATGAGAGGGGTGATATTGTTGGAGAGGACAGTGTGAAGCAGACTGGTAAGCTCGAGGAAATACTTGTTAGGAAGGAAGATGTGTTGGGCATTTTGAAAAACTTGAGGATAGACAAGTCCCCCGGGCCTGACGGGATATATCCAAGGATTCTATGGGAAGCAAGAGATGAAATTGCAGCCGTTGGCAATGATCTTTTCGTCCTCACTGTCAACAGGGGTGGTACCAGGGGATTGGAGAGTGGCGAATGTCGTGCCCCTGTTCAAAAAAGGGACCAGGGATAACCCTGGGAATTACAGGCCAGTTAGTCTTATTTCGGTGGTAGGCAAAGTAATGGAAAGGGTACTGAAGGATAGGATTTCTGAGCATCTGGAAAGACACTGCTTGATTAGGGATAGTCAGCACGGATTTGTGAGGGGTAGGTCTTGCCTTACAAATCTTATTGAATACTTTGAGGAGGTGACCAAGCATGTGGATGAAGGTAAAGCAGTGGATGTAGTGTACATGGATTTTAGTAAGGCATTTGATAAAGTTCCCCATGGTAGGCTTCTGCAGAAAGTAAGGAGGCATGGGATAGTGGGAAATTTGGCCAGTTGGATAACGAACTGGCTAACCGATAGAGGTCAGAGAGTGGTGGTGGATGGCAAATATTCAGCCTGGATCCCAGTTACCAGTGGCGTACCGCAGGGATCAGTTCTGGGTCCTCTGCTGTTTGTGATTTTCATTAATGACTTGGATGAGGGAGTTGAAGGGTGGGTCAGTAAATTTGCAGACGATACGAAGATTGGTGGAGTTGTGGATAGTAAGGAGGGCTGTTGTCGGCTGCAAAGAGACATAGATAGGATGCAGAGCTGGGCTGAGAAGTGGCAGATGGAGTTTAACCCTGAAAAGTGTGAGGTTGTCCATTTTGGAAGGACAAATATGAATGCGGAATACAGGGTTAACGGTAGAGTTCTTGGCAATGTGGAGGAGCAGAGAGATCTTGGGGTCTATGTTCATACATCTTTGAAAGTTGCCACTCAAGTGGATAGAGCTGTGAAGAAGGCCTATGGTGTGCTCGCATTCATTAACAGAGGGATTGAATTTAAGAGCCGTGAGGTGATGATGCAGCTGTACAAAACTTTGGTTAAGGCCACATTTGGAGTACTGTGTACAGTTCTGGTCACCTCCATTTTAGGAAGGATGTGGAAGCTTTGGAAAAGGTGCAAAGAAGATTTACCAGGATGTTACCTGGAATGGAGAGTAGGTCTTACGAGGAAAGGTTGAGGGTGCTAGGCCTTTTCTCATTAGAATGGAGAAGGATGAGGGGCGACTTGATAGAGGTTTATAAGATGATTAGGGGAATAGATAGAGTAGACAGTCAGAGACTTTTTCCCCGGGTGGAACAAACCATTACAAGGGGACATAAATTTAAGGTGGAAGGTATAGGAGGGATATCAGAGGTAGGTTCTTTACCCAGAGCGTAGTGGGGGCATGGAATGCACTGCCTGTGGAAGTAGTTGAGTCGGAAACATTAGGGACCTTCAAGCAGCTATTGGATAGGTACATGGATTACGGTAAAATGATATAGAGTACATTTATTTGTTCTTAAGGGCAGCATTGTGGATAGCACAATTGCTTCACAGCTCCAGGGTCCCAGGTTCGATTCCGGCTTGGGTCACTGTCTGTGCGGAGTCTGCACGTCCTCCCCGTGTCTGCGTGGGTTTCCTCCGGGTGCTCCGGTTTCCAAAGATGTGCAGGGTAGGTGGATTGGCCATGATAAATTGCCCTTAGTGTCCAAAATTGCCCTTGGTGTTGGGTGGAGGTGTTGAGTTTGGGTGGGGTGCTCTTTCCAAGAGCCGGTGCAGACTCGGGGGGCCGAATGGCCTCCTTCTGCACTGTAAATCCAATGATAATCTATGACAAAGGTTCGGCACAACATCGTGGGCCGAAGGGCCTGTTCTGTGCTGTATTTTCTATGTTCTATTCATCCCCCACCATTTGGCCTGCAAAATCCTACCAACTGTCCTGGCTTGTCACAATTTACACCTCTTTAACCTGGGGTTACCCCATCTCTGGATCTGTAAAGATTTAATCACCTGCTAATGCTCACATTCCAAGCATTGTCTGGCATCTTTGAATCTGTCTATATATATATATATATGTTTCTGGAACAGACCTCTTCATTCACCTGAGGAAGGAGCAGCGCTCCGAATGCTAGTGACATCGAAACAAACCTGTAAGACTTTAACCTGGTGTTGTAAGACTTCGTACTGTGCTCACTCCAGTCCAACGCCGGCACCTCCACATAATGGCTCATGTTGGCTGCAGAGCAATGCAAGCAGAAAGAGGGGGGGGGAGAAATGCATTTATAAAGATAAATTACAAATTGCCCCGCTCAGCAGCGCTTCGCCCATTGCGGTGCACCCCCCTGTGTTGCGATGTGGGGAACCATCCTCTGCTCCTGCCTGCAGTCATCGCCCCAGGAGGCCTGGTGTTGCCGGTTGCTATAGAAACCGCAGCTCACGCCTGGGGCCTAGGAGCAGAACCTCCCACTAAAAGTCCAAACGAAAGCCTCCAGTTTCCCCGGCCGATGGCAGCGCAAGGGCCCGGCCCGGCCAAGGCCTCACAGAGTTCCGGATCACTCACCGCCGCCTCCGATGCCCGGCCTCCAACAATCACCTCTGAAGCCGCCCTCCGCCGCCCGCTCACTGCGCAGACTCACTTGCCGGCCGTCGAGACGATTGTTACGCCTGCGCATGTGCTGTCAGGCCGGTCCCGCGCCTGCGCGCGAAGCGCCCGAGCCCGGATTGGCACGCGCATGCGCGATGCGCACTTGTCGCCACAACCTGTGACTGCAGTGGTGTGACCGAGGGTGGGGGAGCTCCGCCCACTGGGAATAGTTTAGGATAATGGGAGGCGGTGTGCTCTAGCTATAAAGTAGTAAGAGGGATTCATAAAGTAAACGTAGACCAAATGTTCCCTCCTTCCCAATCTAGAACGAGAGGTCACGGATATTGGTTGAGAGGCGGTAGATTTAAAACTGAGATGAGGAGGAACTACTCCTCGCAGCGGGTGGTGAATTATGTAGAACTCACTGCCCCATAGTCCGGTGGAGTCTGCATCATTAAATAATTTCAAAAGGGAAATATGATGTGGCGATGCCGGCGTTGGACTGGGGTGGGCACAGTAAGAAGTCTTACAACACCAGGTTAAAGTCCAACAGGTTTGTTTTAAATCGCTAGCTTTCGGAGAGCTGCTCCTTCCTCAGGTTAATGAAGAGGTAGGCTCCAGAAACAGAAGAAGGAAATAGATGGGCACCGTAGCACAGTGGCTAGCACTGTTGCTTCACAGCGGCAGGGTCCCAGGTTCGATTTCTGGCTTGGGTCCCTGTCTGTGCGGAGTCTGCGCGTTCTCCCCGTGTCTGCGTGGATTTCCTCCGGGTGCTCCGGTTTCCTCCCACAAATCCCGAACGAGGCGCTGTTAGGTAATTTGGACATTCTGAATTCTCCTTCCGTGTACCTGGGGATTTTGACAGTAACCTCATTGCAGTGTTATTATTATTTCTGATTTTTAAAAAACGGGTTAAAGGAATAAGGGGAACAGGTGGGGACGTGGATTTCACACCAGGAAGAGATCAGCCATGATCTGTTTGAATGGCGGAGCAGGCTCCAACGTCCTCCACCTGTGCCTCCTTCTCCTATTTTGCACATTGAGTCTGCACTGGCTCGTTGAAAGAACATACATTAATGATAACCATTCTACCCGGTAGATTCCTACCGGGTTCCTTCCCTGGTCAGTGTCTTACTGGCCGACCTTTTATATAATGGTTAATCGAGTCCCCCACCCCTCAGTGGGGAAGCTCGTTCTGCGAGGGCCACAGGAAAGATAATCATTCCCACCCCGTAAGTCCTTTGCGGGATATACATTACCCCCCCCCCCCTCACAGCGCACCCAAGTCCGAAGACACTCTCAATGATCGGTGAGAGGAGGAGAAGGAGGCACAGGTGGAGGATGTCGGACTCTCTGCTGTTCTGGCAAATCATCATGTACTTGATGCACTCAATCTGTTGGTCTATACCTCGCCGGTGAACCTTGTCTGCGGCAGGAAAGCCATGGTGGACAATCGGAAGGAGACGGCTGAACTATTGAATCGGCATCCGAGACCTTAGATGTCTGTGTTATGCTGAGATGCAGAAGCAGTCATGTATATAATGGTGTAAACGACCTCTGACCAGCAGGTGGCAGTGCAAATCTACCACGTGACTGTACCTCAAGGAGCTGGGAGATAGTCGTGTTAGTGGATAGTCGTAGTTGCAGTAGCTCTAGAATAATTTATCAGTATTAGTAGTTTCTAATATATTTCTCATAGTTATCTTTACCATGCATTTATTTTAGAATAAAACACTTTAACTAGTCAAGAACTAGAAGTTCTTCTGTGCATCATTCCTACCGGCCAAGCACCAGAACATAACATGCGTCTCTATTTCTGAATCCGAAGATACAATGTTGGGCATGTCAGTGTCGACATAGATCGGAGGCATCGCAGACTGGTTCAGCAATACAGTTGGAGGTTCCAGAACAGGTTTCTTCCAAGGAACCTCAAGAGAGAGCAAGCTCCGTGAGCGAATATGATCCAAATGCCATCTCATCAGTTGCCCCCAGACCCAAACTAGCTGACATCCCCTGATCTGCACCTTTCAGCTGGGTCTTTAACTGGGAGCTGTTCTCTGCCCATTTCTTTAACTTCAGTGTGCAGTACCTTGGTCAGATTCCAGTTATTTGCCCCTTTAACTTCAACCTTCCTGCTCTTTTCCTCCCCTGGTTTCTAGAATGATCAGTTCTTTAGCTTCTGGGATTTGCTTTCTTCCCCTTCCCCTTCCCCATGGTCCTAACTCTCGGCTGGCAGTTTCCGTGAGAGCTGCTTGCTTCGAAGATACCTGGTTCCAACTGATCCACAAGTGCTTATGGTTTTCAGTGTGGACCTCTGGTTGCTAAGCAACATCTTAGTTGTTTTTTTACCTCTATAATTGCTGTTACGTCGTAAACCTTTAATTACAATGCAGGCACAGTTTGAAATGAAACCAAAATCCACAGACATGCAGGCATTTTTGTTTAACATGAAGTGAACAAAAGATTTAACCCTTTCTTACCCAGACACACAAAACTAAACTTACTTAAAGCTGTACCCTATTTCGAATACCTAGAAATACAAATGTAGAACATTTAAAACTACCTGTTTCCTGCCAAATATTTTTACCAGGTGGATTTTAGCACAATAAATTTAACCCCTTGTTTCACTCAGAAGATCCTGTCCTGTTATTTCTTTATCATCGGCATATAAGAGGGCAGCACAGTGGTGCAGTGATTAGCACTGCTGCCTCACGGCGGCGAGGACCCGGGTTCAATCCCGGCTCTGGGTCACTGTCCATGTGGCGTTTGCACATTCTCTTTGTGTCTGTGTGGGTCTCACCCCCACAACCCAAAGATGTGCAGGGTAGGTGGATTGACCACGCTAAATTGTCCCTTAGTTTAAAAAAAAGATTAAAAACTTATCTGCACCGAAGTAGATAAGGACACACTGAATTGGTAATTATATCTTTTTAAAAATTGAAAGCATCTGTTACAATGAAATGAGGAGATGGAACATTGGGAATCCATTCCATCTCTCGTCATGTGGTCGTAACAGGAACATAGAAAAACATTGACATTGCACTGTGGTAATAATGGGTAAAGCTTTACCATTGTTCAAAACACGATGCAACATCTTTGGATTGGAAGGTAATGGCTGGAGTTTGTTTTAAGAATCTGCATTGCAGGTGTAGTATCTTGCATGAGACTTACAGGGTGCGAATCATTATCTTCCCCGTGGCCCTCACAGAGTACAAGCTCCCCCACAGAGGGGCAGGGGTTCACTATTGTATAAAATCTTGCCCAGTAAGGCACCAACCAGGGAAGGAACCTGGTAGGAATCTATCGGGTAGTGTGTATACCACTATTGAGAATAAATCTAAGTTCTTTATTTTACTCGTCTGGACTCCCCATGTCCCTATTAAACTGGCGATGAGGAGTAAACTGATTTGGTGTCAACCCTGCGACCTACTCGGCTGAGCCACCTCCATGATTTTCCGGGTGCAGGTTGGAATCAATTATTTTGCCATGCCTCTGTTTGGGTGGTTAGATGCATTTGACGCCAGTGTTGAAGACTAGAACCAGTACATTAAGACCATAAGACATAGGAGTGGAAGTAAGGCCATTTGGCCCATCGAGTCCACTCCACCATTCAATCATGGCTGATTTCAACTCCATTTACCCGCTCTCTCTCCATAGCCCTTAATTCCTCGAGAAATCAAGAATTTATCAACTTCTGTCTTAAAGACACTCAACGTCCCGGCCTCCACCGCCCTCTGTGGCAATGAATTCCACATTGAGAGGATGCACTTCTTCTCCTGGGCCAACAACATCACAGAGAACGAGCAGCAGACGGTCATACTGCACACGTTGGGGGTGATTTGGAGTCTCACGTATCTGGCGATGGCAGGTTCACAATCGTTCGACCGACTGATGGCAATTGTGGTGCAACACTTTAACCTGACCCAGTCAGTGATCATTCAAAGGTATCATTTGCATACGGCAGAGAGGCCCCTCGGTGAGTGCGTCACCTAGTTCACATTGCGACTACGGAAGATAGCCGAGTTTTGTGAGTATGGAACTGCATTATCAGATATGCTCTGCGATCTTTTGCTCTTGACATATTCAGCATTTTTCGGTCAATGTCTTGATATCCGCGTCCAAACCCGACCACCAGACGTAACTTCTCCCCGGCATCTTCAGTTTGGACACTTACAGGTGTCCGTTGTGAAATTCCTTTAACACATTCGCCTGGCCCTTTGAAGGCACTAATCTTTTCATCTTCAATAAATGTTTTAGGGCTAAATCCTCCGGCCTTGCCTACCACGGGAATTGTCACGAGTGGGACAGAGAATTTGACAGACAAGCTGTGGTGAACGTATTGCTACTACAATTCACCACTGTATTGTATTGTATTATGTTGATGCCCTTGTGGGCTCTGCCTATGGCTCCGCCCCCTCGGGGGAGGTATATAGATCTGCAGCCTGTAGTCGGCACTCCGTACAGAGCAGTCGCAGGCAGGCACAGATCTAGCTTATTAAAACCACTGTTCACTTCTACTAATCGTCTCGTGTGAATTGATGGTCGCATCACAAGCAAAGGATCAGTTGACCACAGGCGGGAATACCTGATCCCTAGCATTTAGAGTTAAGACTCGACTTTTGTTTCTGTTCATCCCACATTCCTGTAAACAACCAGGTGGCTATCTCTGTAGTCAAAATGGTTGACACCCATGTACTGCTGTACGAATTGACCAGATGATGTAAATGACTCTGACTGCCTACCTGTGTTGCTTTCACAATTTTTCACTCTTCAATGGGCGCACATGTACAACCAATGGCTTTGTTTCAGGCCAAATCTTGGGTGCGACCTGACGGAAAGGTTTCTCGGTGTAATTTGTGGCGGGTTTTGCTGGGTGTTTCGCGTCAGCTGTCGCTGAGTTACTCACCGCTATCAACCACACTTAGTCACTTTTATGGACCCTGGGGAGTTTCTCCCTGTTCAAGCCCACACTTCGAATTATTTTCATCACTGGGGAGCTGAACTCGCTGGCCAGACTGGTTCCTCAGAGATCGGCCCACTGTTTTGAAAGGGTGCCCCGATCTCTAGGTTGGCTTGTAGGTTCCCCACACTCCCCTACACATACCCATGGGCAATGTCACCCCCCCCCCCACACACACACACACACACAAGGGCATTATCCCACCCCCTCCCAAGCAATGACCCCACTATGGGGTCGATGACTGCCCCCCTTTTCAGCCCTTCCCGCGCCCCCATTCAGGCCCCCCCCCCTCACCTTCCAAGACCCCCATCCTTCACCCCCTCAACCTTCCGGAGGCTCCTTCATATCCACCCTTCAGCCCCCAACCTTTACACCCCCTCCACCCTCCTTTCATAGGCTTCGCTCCCCAAGGCCCTGGCTCTTGGCAGTGCCACCCTAGTACCTTGGCACTGCCACCCTGGCAGTGCTCCTGCCGGCTTTGCAGTGTCACCCAGACACCTTGGCCGTGCCAGTGTGGCAGAACCAATGTGCCAGCCTGGCAGTTCCAAGATGCCCGTATTCCAGTGGAGGGGCAGGGGGACACCCTGCCCTGTTCCTGACCACTCAGGAGCCTCCAATGACCTGGGAGATCCTCTGGTGCCGTTCCGCATGGTTTGCATTTGTGTGGACCAATACTGAACGGCGCCGGGCTGGGGACTCCCTAGTGGCATGTTAGATGCCGGGAACCCGGTCGATCGCGGATGAGCATGCCTAAGTGGATTTAAAACTGGCTTAGGCGCACCAGGCTTGGTCATGCCCATTGTGGGCAGGATCCTGATAGCGACGCCTCACGAGATCTGGGTGGATCTCGCAAGGAATATACTGGCTGCCGGAAAGCCCGCGGGAGGGATTTCCTTGCATCTGCTGGCAGCGTCGCGCTCCCTTTCGGGTGCAATGCGGCCGGTAGATTGCGCCCCTTATCTCCACGGTGATAGTGGTTTGTAATTGGCTTTTAAACCGAAAGGAGTCTGGGTCTTTCCCAGGTATCCTGTTTTCAGTTGATTTTGCGGCTACACTGCTGAGTTTGTTGTGCTTTAATGTTTTAGGGCAAAGCGGACCAGAGGATATGGGAGGAAAGGAGGGATCAGGCAATTGAATGGCGGAGCAGGCTCGATGGGCTGAATGGCCTCCTCCTGCTCCTATTTTTATGTTTCTATGTCGTCAGAATCATATTGGATTTGAAACGTTAACTCTGGAAGGAATTTTACGCTGGTAGTGATTTACGGTCCCACTGAAGTCAATGGATATTTGAACGGTTGCCCCCTTTCATGGCTCCACTCCCCTCTGCGATGGACTGTACAATTTACCCCTACGTTTCTTTCGCCACAGATGCAGCCGGACCTGCTGAACTTTCCTGCACTTTCTGTTTTTGTATGAGTTCCTTGTGATCTGCCTTTCCTTCGTTCTTCCCCTTTGCTCTGCAGCCTGGTTCAGCTTCGCCTACCCCTCGTCTGTGAGAATGACCAGATCCCAGTTTACTTTGGGGCGGGGGTCTGTGGGTTAACTCATAGTCATCTGTTGCCAGGGCTGCCTGCCGAGCTTTGGAAACTCTTAAGAGTGCTTCCACATAGACCTTAATGGAAAGGGGGAGTGAGTTATTTTAATCCTCGAGGAGAATTGCCTCTCTGAGGCTTTCATAGGTGGAACCTACCTTAAATCCTCACATCCATTGGTCAAAAGCATGTTGCTTGACTCTTTCAACCTTGACTTAAGTTTGATCAGGCAGTTTTCGGAGGATTTGGAATTTCTGTCAGTATGCTTCAGGCACCAACTCCATCATAAGCACCTAGGATAGCCTTTATTAGTCACCTCATAATCTGCCAAAATCTCATCTGAGAGTCCAGGAATCCATTGTTGAAACAACAGAGCTGCAGAGAAAACATTGCTTGATTGACAGCTCAGGTGCTCTGATCTCTGCTGTCAATTTCACAATGTTTAGTTACACAAGGTTAAGTGGTATCAAGGGCTTGCGGATTCTGTTATTGATACTTTACAGTGTCTGGATGATTTACTCTTTTATTGCCCTGTAGTGAAATGACTTTTATTAACTTAGTGGAAAGTAATGAATGAATGACATTTTTAAAAAGGTTTTTGTTATACAAGTCCTACTCTCAGCACAGGGTTCATTGGTTCTGTACAGTGTCTAGTGGATCAATGGGCATGGAAATGTTGTAGCTTGGCACTGGGGCTTGAGGGGCCATGGGGAGGGGGGGGTGGAGGGGCTTTGCTTGGCATGGGACATGAGGGCCCATGGGGGTGGGCAGATAGGCAGAACTTGGCATGGGGGTCTGAAGGGCCTTGGGCTTGGGTGGCAGGGGTTTGGCATGGGGGCATGAGGGGCTATGGGTGTGGGTGGAAGGGGCTTGGCATGGGGGCATAAGGGGCCATGGGCGTGGCTGAATCTATTTATTTAATTTACCACGTCTGATAATAAGCTGGTTTCAAGTAGGTTTTTATTGTAATTCACAATGTGGAGGGATATGCAGGTACAGCCACCAGAGTGATATTTTAACAATCGTATGGAAATATGCTCCAAAATTATTTTCCAAAAATTACAGGGCCTTTACTTTGTTCTTGGCCCTGACATCCGTTTCATTTCTTCATCTGTACCTTTGCAGCCAGTGTTGAATTCCATACGTGCCACCAGCTCTGTTACAAAACTTTGTAGCAATCGTGCCCTCTTCTTGCCAATACTCAGGACAGCTTCATGGTCCACCACCTCATTGCTATCGTACACCCTCGTCACTTTATTGGTGATCAGCGAAAGCCCGAAGACCCGCAGGCCACAGTGTCTAGCAACAGTGACCTCAGGAACAGTGCTCATCCCTGTTGGATGGTAGGCAGCAGAAAAAGTGAGTTAAGAAACTTTCATTTCCAGCACAAATAAGCTACAAACACACGAGATTTCCACGGACTGGTTTTGATTGCCTGAGATGAGAGTCTCAGAGATATTGCAATACAGAAGGAGACTATTCAACCCACCAAATCTGTGCCAGCTCTCTGCAGTTCAGGCTTGTCCAACCTTTTCACTGAGAGCGGTGACATATATATTTCTTTCTGACTCTAGGGGCCGATGATGAACACACTTTGGAAATATAACATTTGGCACAACAATAAATTTCAAAAAAAAGTTGCTGGACAAAAGTAAAGTAATGTCGTAGCATTAATCTGATAGGTTACAAAAGAGTAACCAATAAAAATTATGAGGTGAGAGGGTTCAGTGTGTGTGTGTGTGTGTCTCCGGGTCACTCACAGTCTCAGGGTGCTCGCTCACTCACCCACACTCATTGTCTGTGGGTGCATGGCTATGTGTTGCTGTGGGGCCGTGAGTGAGTGAGTGAGTATTGGTGTACTTGTGTGGGAGTGAAGGAGTGTGTACGAGAGAGTGGGTGTGCCTTACACCCATTCTCACGATCCTCACTCACTCACACTCATTCACTCACTCACACTCATTCCCACATACACTTACTGCCATTCACACACTTACTCACTCACTGACCATGCACATTCACTGTTGCGCACATTCACTGTCGTGCACATTCACGTCGTAAACATTCACTGACACGCACATTCACTGTCTTGCACATTCACTGACACGCACATTCACTGACACGCACATTCAGTGCACATTCACTGTCTTGCACATTCACTGTCGCGCACATTCACTGATACGCACATTCACTGTCGTGCACATTCACTGTCGCGCACATTCACTGACACGCACATTCACTGTCGTGCACAATCACTGACACGCACATACACTGTCGTGCACATTCACTGACACGCACATTCACTGTCGTGCACAATCACTGACACGCACATACACTGTCGTGCACATTCACTGTCGCGCACATTCACTGTCTAGCACATTCACTGTCGCGCACATTCACTGTCTTGCACATTCACTGTCTTGCACATTCACTGACACGCACATTCACTGTCTTGCACATTCACTGTCGCGCACATTCACTGACGCGCACATTCACTGACACGCACATTCACTGTCTTGCACATTCACTGTCGCGCACATTTACTGACACGCACATTCACTGTCTTACACATTCACTGGCGCGCACATTCACTGTCGCGCACATTCACTGATGTGCACATTTACTGACATGCACATTCACTGACACGCACATTCACTGTCTTGCACATTCACTGACACGCACATTCACTGACACGCACATTCACTGTCTTGCACATTCACTGTCTTGCACATTCACTAACACGCACATTCACTGTCTTGCACATTCACTGTCGCGCACATTCACTGTCGCGCATATTCACTGTCGCGCACAATCACTGATGTGCACATTCACTGACACGCACATTCACTGTCGCGCACATTCACTGTCATGCTCATTCAGTGGCATGCACATTTACTGTCGTGCACATTCACTGTCGTGCACATTCACTGTCGTGTACATTCACTGATGTGCACATTCACTGACACGCACATTCACTGTCTTGCACATTCACTGTCTTGCACATTCACTAACACGCACATTCACTGTCTTGCACATTCACTGTCGCGCACATTCACTGGCGTGCACATTCACTGTCGCGCACATTCACTGTCGCGCACAATCACTGATGTGCACATTCACTGACACGCACATTCACTGTCGCGCACATTCACTGTCGTGCTCATTCAGTGGCATGCACATTTACTGTCGTGCACATTCACTGTCGTGCACATTCACTGTCGTGTACATTCACTGATGTGCACATTTACTGACACGCACATTCACTGTCGTGCTTATTCAGTGGCATGCACCTTCACTGGCATGCACATTCACTGATGTGCACATTTACTGACACGCACATTCACTGCACATTCACTGTCTTGCACATTCACTAACACGCACATTCACTGTCTCGCACATTCACTGACGCGGACATTCACTGACGCGGACATTCACTGACGCGCACATTCACTGACGCGCACATTCGCAGACGCGCACATTCACTGACACGCACATTCACTGACACGCACATTCACTGTCTTGCACATTCACTGACACGCACATTCACTGTCTTGCACATTCACTGTCTTGCACATTCACTGACGCGCACATTCACTGACACGCACATTCACTGTCTTGCACATTCACTGCACATTCACTGTCTTGCACATTCACTGTCGCGCACATTCACTGTCTTGCACATTCACTGACACGCACATTCACTGTCTTGCACATTTACTGTCTTGCACATTCACTGTCGCGCACATTCACTGTCGTGCACATTCACTGACACGCACATTCACTGACACGCACATTCACTGTCTTGCACATTCACTGTCGCGCACATTCACTGTCGCGCACATTCACTGACACGCACATTCACTGTCGCGCACATTCACTGTCGCGCACATTCACTGACACGCACATTCACTGTCGCGCACATTCACTGATGCGCATATTCACTGTCTTGCACATTCACTGTCGCGCACATTCACTGCACATTCACTGTCTTGCACATTCACTGACACGCACATTCACTGACACGCACATTCACTGTCTTGCACATTCACTGACACGCACATTCACTGACACGCACATTCACTGTCTTGCACATTCACTGATGTGCACATTTACTGACACGCACATTCACTGTCTTGCACATTCACTGTCGCGCACATTTACTGACACGCACATTCACTGTCATGCACATTCACTGACACGCACATTCACTGACACGCACATTCACTGACACGCACATTCACTGTCATGCACATTCACTGTCATGCACATTCACTGACACGCACATTCACTGTCTTGCACATTCAAAGACACGCACATTCACTGACACGCACATTCACTGACACGCACATTCACTGACACGCACATTCACTGACACGCACATTCACTGTCTTGCACATTCACTGTCGCGCACATTCACTGTCGCGCACATTCACTGTCGCGCACATTCACTGACGCGCACATTCACTGACACGCATATTCACTGACACGCACATTCACTGCACTGCACATTCACTGTCGTGCACATTCACTGACACGCACATTCACTGACACGCACATTCACTGTCTTGCACATTCACTGTCTTGCACATTCACTGACACGCACATTCACTGACGCGCACATTCACTGACGCGCACATTCACTGCACATTCACTGTCTTGCACATTCACTAACACGCACATTCACTGTCTTGCACATTCACTGTCGCGAACATTCACTGTCGCGCACATTCACTGTCGCGCACATTCACTGACACGCACATTCACTGACACGCACATTCACTGCACATTCACTGTCTTGCACATTCACTGACACGCACATTCACTGTCTTGCAAATTCACTGTCTTGCACGTTCACTGTCGCGCACATTCACTGTCGCGCACATTCACTGACGTGCACATTCACTGTCTTGCACATTCACTGTCGCGCACATTCACTGACACGCACATTCACTGTCTTGCACATTCACTGTCTTGCACGTTCACTGTCGTGCACGTTCACTGTCGCGCACATTCACTGTCTTGCACATTCACTGTCTTGCACATTCACTGACGCACACATTCACTGTCTTACACATTCACTGGCGTGCACATTCACTGTCGTGCACATTCACTGTCTTGCACATTCACTGTCTTGCACATTCACTGACGCGCACATTCACTGTCTTGCACATTCACTGTCTTGCACATTCACTGTCATGCACATTCACTGACGCGCACATTCACTGACACGCACATTCACTGTCGCGCACATTCACTGTCTTGCACATTCACTGACACGCACATTCACTGACACGCACATTCACTGTCTTGCACATTCACTGTCATGCACATTCACTGACACGCACATTCACTGACACGCACATTCACTGACACGCACATTGATTGTCTTGCACATTCAAAGACACGCACATTCACTGACACGCACATTCACTGTCTTGCACATTCACTGTCGCGCACATTCACTGACACGCACATTCACTGACACGCACATTCACTGTCTTGCACATTCACTGTCTTGGACATTCACTGTCGCGCACATTCACTGACACGCACATTCACTGACACGCACATTCACTGTCGCGCACATTCACTGTCGCGCACATTCACTGTCGCGCACATTCACTGACACGCACATTCACTGACACACACATTCACTGTTGTGCACATTCACTGACATGCACATTCACTGCACATTCACTGACACGCACATTCACTGTCGTGCACATTCACTGACACGCACATTCACTGACACGCACATTCACTGACACGCACATTCACTGACACGCACATTCACTGTCTTGCACATTCACTGTCTTGCACATTCACTGACACGCACATTCCCTGACACGCACATTCACTGTCTTGCACATTCACTGTCGCGCACTTCACTGTCACGCACATTCACTGACGCGCACATTCACTGACACGCACATTCACTGTCGTGCACATTCACTGACACACACATTCACTGTCGTGCACATTCACTAACACGCACATTCACTGACACGCACATTCACTGCACATTCACTGTCACGCACATTCACTGTCTTGCACATTCACTGTCTTGCACATTCACTGACACGCACATTCACTGTCTTGCACATTCACTTACACGCACATTCACTGTCTTGCACATTCACTGTCGCGCACATTCACTGACCGCACATTCACTGTCGCGCACATTCACTGACGCGCACATTCACTGGCGCACACATTCACTGTCTTGCACATTCACTGTCTTGCACATTCAATGTCTTGCACATTCACTGTCTTGCACATTCACTGACGCGCACATTCACTGCACATTCACTGTCTTGCACATTCATGGTCTTGCACATTCACTGTCTTGCACATTCACTGACGTGCACATTCACTGTCTTGCACATTCACTGACGCGCACATTCACTGTCGTGCACATTCACTGTCGCGCACATTCACTGTCGTGCACATTCACTGTCGCGCACATTCACTGCACATTCACTGTCTTGCACATTCACTGTCTTGCACATTCACTGTCTTGCACATTCACTGACACGCACATTCACTGTCTTGCACATTCACTGACGCGCACATTCACTGTCGTGCACATTCACGGTCGCGCACATTCACTGTCGCGCACATTCACTGTCTTGCACATTCACTGACGCGCACGTTCACTGTCGTGCACGTTCACTGTCGCGCACTCACTGTCGCGCACATTCACTGACACGCACATTCACTGGCGCGCACATTCACTGTCGTGCACATTCACTGACGCGCACATTCACTGTCGCGCACATTCAAAGACACGCACATTCACTGACACGCACATTCACTGTCTTGCACATTCACTGTCGCGCACATTCACTGACACGCACATTCACTGACACGCACATTCACTGTCTTGGACATTCACTGTCTTGGACATTCACTGACACGCACATTCACTGTCGCGCACATTCACTGTCGCGCACATTCACTGACACGCACATTCACTGACACACATTCACTGTCGTGCACATTCACTGACATGCACATTCACTGCACATTCACTGACACGCACATTCACTGTCGTGCACATTCACTGACACGCACATTCACTTACACGCACATTCACTGACACGCACATTCACTGACATGCACATTCACTGACACGCACATTCACTGTCTTGCACATTCACTGTCTTGCACATTCACTGACGTGCACATTCACTGTCTTGCACATTCACTGACGCGCACATTCACTGTCGTGCACATTCACTGTCGCGCACATTCACTGACGCGCACATTCACTGGCGCACACATTCACTGTCTTGCACATTCACTGTCTTGCACATTCACTGACGCGCACATTCACTGCACATTCACTGTCTTGCACATTCACTGTCTTGCACATTCACTGTCTTGCACATTCACTGTCTTGCACATTCACTGACGCGCACATTCACTGCACATTCACTGTCTTGCACATTCACTGTCTTGCACATTCACTGTCTTGCACATACACTGACGCGCACATTCACTGACGCGCACATTCACTGTCTTGCACATTCACTGTCTTGCACATTCACTGATGTGCACATTCACTGTCGTGCACATTCACTGTCGTGCACATTCACTGTCGCGCACATTCACTGACACGCACATTCACTGACACGCACATTCACTGTCTTGGACATTCACTGTCTTGGACATTCACTGACACGCACATTCACTGTCGCGCACATTCACTGTCGCGCACATTCACTGACACGCACATTCACTGACACACATTCACTGTCGTGCACATTCACTGACATGCACATTCACTGCACATTCACTGTCGTGCACATTCACTGACACGCACATTCACTTACACGCACATTCACTGACACGCACATTCACTGACATGCACATTCACTGACACGCACATTCACTGTCTTGCACATTCACTGTCTTGCACATTCACTGACGTGCACATTCACTGTCTTGCACATTCACTGACGCGCACATTCACTGTCGTGCACATTCACTGTCGCGCACATTCACTGACGCGCACATTCACTGGCGCACACATTCACTGTCTTGCACATTCACTGTCTTGCACATTCACTGACGCGCACATTCACTGCACATTCACTGTCTTGCACATTCACTGTCTTGCACATTCACTGTCTTGCACATTCACTGACGCGCACATTCACTGCACATTCACTGTCTTGCACATTCACTGTCTTGCACATTCACTGTCTTGCACATTCACTGTCTTGCACATTCACTGACGCGCACATTCACTGTCGTGCACATTCACTGTCGCGCACATTCACTGTCTTGCACATTCACTGACGCGCACGTTCACTGTCGTGCACGTTCACTGTCGCGCACACTCACTGTCGCGCACATTCACTGACACGCACATTCACTGTCTTGGACATTCACTGTCTTGGACATTCACTGACACGCACATTCACTGTCGCGCACATTCACTGTCGCGCACATTCACTGACACGCACATTCACTGACACACATTCACTGTCGTGCACATTCACTGACATGCACATTCACTGCACATTCACTGACACGCACATTCACTGTCGTGCAC
The DNA here is from genome assembly GCF_047496885.1 of Scyliorhinus torazame. NCBI lineage: Eukaryota > Metazoa > Chordata > Chondrichthyes > Carcharhiniformes > Scyliorhinidae > Scyliorhinus > Scyliorhinus torazame. Next base: position 264,197,062 of record NC_092714.1, on the reverse strand, counting down.
ATTCACTGACACGCACATTCACTTACACGCACATTCACTGACACGCACATTCACTGACATGCACATTCACTGACACGCACATTCACTGTCTTGCACATTCACTGTCTTGCACATTCACTGACGTGCACATTCACTGTCTTGCACATTCACTGACGCGCACATTCACTGTCGTGCACATTGACTGTCGCGCACATTCACTGACGCGCACATTCACTGGCGCACACATTCACTGTCTTGCACATTCACTGTCTTGCACATTCACTGACGCGCACATTCACTGCACATTCACTGTCTTGCACATTCACTGTCTTGCACATTCACTGTCTTGCACATTCACTGTCTTGCACATTCACTGACGCGCACATTCACTGCACATTCACTGTCTTGCACATTCACTGTCTTGCACATTCACTGTCTTGCACATTCACTGTCTTGCACATACACTGACGCGCACATTCACTGTCGTGCACATTCACTGTCGCGCACATTCACTGTCTTGCACATTCACTGACGCGCACGTTCACTGTCGTGCACGTTCACTGTCGCGCACACTCACTGTCGCGCACATTCACTGACATGCACATTCACTGACGCGCACATTCACTGTCTTGCACATTCACTGCCTTGCACATTCACTGACACGCACATTCACTGTCTTGCACATTCACTGATGTGCACATTCACTGTCGTGCACATTCACTGTCGTGCACATTCACTGTCGCGCACATTCACTGACACGCACATTCACTGACACGCACATTCACTGTCTTGGACATTCACTGTCTTGGACATTCACTGACACGCACATTCACTGTCGCGCACATTCACTGTCGCGCACATTCACTGACACGCACATTCACTGACACACATTCACTGTCGTGCACATTCACTGACATGCACATTCACTGCACATTCACTGTCGTGCACATTCACTGACACGCACATTCACTTACACGCACATTCACTGACACGCACATTCACTGACATGCACATTCACTGACACGCACATTCACTGTCTTGCACATTCACTGTCTTGCACATTCACTGACGTGCACATTCACTGTCTTGCACATTCACTGACGCGCACATTCACTGTCGTGCACATTCACTGTCGCGCACATTCACTGACGCGCACATTCACTGGCGCACACATTCACTGTCTTGCACATTCACTGTCTTGCACATTCACTGACGCGCACATTCACTGCACATTCACTGTCTTGCACATTCACTGTCTTGCACATTCACTGTCTTGCACATTCACTGACGCGCACATTCACTGCACATTCACTGTCTTGCACATTCACTGTCTTGCACATTCACTGTCTTGCACATTCACTGTCTTGCACATTCACTGACGCGCACATTCACTGTCGTGCACATTCACTGTCGCGCACATTCACTGTCTTGCACATTCACTGACGCGCACGTTCACTGTCGTGCACGTTCACTGTCGCGCACACTCACTGTCGCGCACATTCACTGACACGCACATTCACTGACGCGCACATTCACTGTCTTGCACATTCACTGCCTTGCACATTCACTGACACGCACATTCACTGTCTTGCACATTCACTGATGTGCACATTCACTGTCGTGCACGTTCACTGTCGTGCACATTCACTGTCACGCACATTCACTGACACGCACATTCACTGTCTTGCACATTCACTGTCTTGCACATTCACTGACGCGCACATTCACTGACACGCACATTCACTGATGTGCACATTCACTGACGCGCACATTCACTGATGCGCACATTCACTGGCACATTCACTGACGCGCACATTCACTGACACGCACATTCACTGATGTGCACATTCACTGTCGTGCACATTCACTGACACGCACATTCACTGATGTGCACATTCACTGTCGTGCACATTCGCTGTCGCGCACATTCACTGTCGTGCACATTCACTGATGTGCACATTCACTGGCGCGCACATTCACTGTCGCGCACATTCACTGTTGCGCACATTCACTGATGTGCACATTCACTGGCGTGCACATTCACTGTCGCGCACATTCACTGATGTGCACATTCACTGGCGTGCACATTCACTGTCGCACACATTCACTGGCGTGCACATTCACTGTCGCGCACATTCACTGATGTGCACATTCACTGGCGCGCACATTCACTGTCGCGCACATTCACTGATGTGCACATTCACTGTCGCGCACATTCACTGATGTGCACATTCACAGTCTTGCACATTCACTGGCGCGCACATTCACTGTCTTGCACATTCACTGTCGCGTACATTCACTGTCGCGCACATTCACTGTCTTGCACATTCACTGTCGCGCACATTTACTGTCGCGCACATTCACTGACACGCACATTCACTGTCTTGCACATTCACTGCCTTGCACATTCACTGACACGCACATTCACTGTCTTGCACATTCACTGATGTGCACATTCACTGTCGCGCACATTCACTGTCGTGCACATTCACTGACACGCACATTCACTGACACGCACATTCACTGACGCGCACATTCACTGACACGCACATTCACTGATGTGCACATTCACTGACGCGCACATTCACTGATGCGCACATTCACTGGCGTGCACATTCACTGTCTTGCACATTCACTGACGCGCACATTCACTGACACGCACATTCACTGATGTGCACATTCACTGTCGTGCACATTCACTGACACGCACATTCACTGATGTGCACATTCACTGTCGCGCACATTCACTGACGCGCACATTTACTGTCGCGCACATTCACTGACACGCACATTCACTGATGTGCACATTCACTGACATGCACATTCACTGATGTGCACATTCACTGACACGCACATTCACTGATGTGCACATTCACTGTCGTGCACATTCACTGACACGCACATTCACTGATGTGCACATTCACTGTCGTGCACATTCACTGTCGCGCACATTCACTGACGTGCACATTCACTGTCGCGCACATTCACTGTCGCGCACATTCACTGCACATTCACTGTCGCGCACATTCACTGACACGCACATTCACTGTCTTGCACATTCACTGTCGCGCACATTCACTGTCTTGCACATTCACTGTCTTGCACCTTCATTGATGTGCACATTCACTGTCGCGCACATTCACTGTCGTACACATTCACTGACACGCACATTCACTGTCACGCACATTCACTGACGCGCACATTCACTGACACGCACATTCACTGATGTGCACATTCACTGACGCGCACATTCACTGATGCACACATTCACTGTCGTGCACATTCACTTTCGCGCACATTCACTGTCTTGCACATTCACTGACGCGCACATTCACTGTCGCGCACATTCACTGTCGCGCACATTCACTGTCGCGCACATTCACTGTCGTGCACATTCACTGACACGCACATTCACTGATGTGCACATTCACTGTCGCGCACATTCACTGTCGTGCACATTCACTGTCGCGCACATTCACTGTCTTGCACATTCACTGACGCGCACATTCACTGTCGCGCACATTCACTGTCGCGCACATTCACTGAGGCACACATTCTCTGTCGCGCACATTCACTGACGCGGACATTCACTGACACGCACATTCACTGATGTGCACATTCACTGTCGTGCACATTCACTGACACGCACATTCACTGATGTGCACATTCACTGTCGCGCACATTCACTGACGCGCACATTTACTGTCGCGCACATTCACTGACACGCACATTCACTGATGTGCACATTCACTGACACGCACATTCACTGACACGCACATTCACTGATGTGCACATTCACTGTCGTGCACATTCACTGACACGCACATTCACTGATGTGCACATTCACTGTCGTGCACATTCACTGTCGCGCACATTCACTGACGTGCACATTCACTGTCGCGCACATTCACTGTCGCGCACATTCACTGCACATTCACTGTCGCGCACATTCACTGACATGCACATTCACTGTCTTGCACATTCACTGTCGCGCACATTCACTGTCTTGCACATTCACTGTCGCGCACATTCACTGATACGCACATTCACTGTTTGCACATTCACTGCCTTGCACATTCATTGACACGCACATTCACTGTCTTGCACATTCATTGATGTGCACATTCACTGTCGCGCACATTCACTGTCGTCCACATTCACTGACACGCACATTCACTGACACGCACATTCACTGACGCGCACATTCACTGACACGCACATTCACTGATGTGCACATTCACTGACGCGCACATTCACTGATGCGCACATTCACTGTCGTGCACATTCACTGTCGCGCACACTCACTGTCGCGCACATTCACTGACACGCACACTCACTGGCGCGCACATTCACTGTCGCGCACATTCACTGACGCACACATTCACTGTCGCGCACATTCACTGTCGCGCACATTCACTGTCGCGCACATTCATTGTCGCGCACATTCACTGACGCGCACATTCACTGACGCGCACATTCACTGTCGCGCACATTCACTGTCGCGCACATTCACTGTCGCGCACATTCACTGACACGCACATTCACTGTCTTGCACATTCACTGCCTTGCACATTCACTGACACGCACATTCACTGTCTTGCACATTCATTGATGCGCACATTCACTGTCGCTCACATTCACTGTCGTGCACATTCACTGACACGCACATTCACTGACACGCACATTCACTGTCTTGCACATTCACTGTCTTGCACATTCACTGACACGCACATTCACTGACACGCACATTCACTGACGTGCACATTCACTGACGCGCACATTCACTGATGCGCACATTCACTGGCGTGCACATTCACTGTCTTGCACATTCACTGACGCGCACATTCACTGACGTGCACATTCACTGTCGTGCACATTCACTGACACGCACATTCACTGATGTGCACATTCACTGACACGCACATTCACTGACACGCACATTCACTGTCTTGCACATTCACTGTCTTGCACATTCACTGACGCGCACATTCACTGACGCGCACATTCACTGACACGCACATTCACTGACGTGCACATTCACTGACGCGCACATTCACTGATGCGCACATTCACTGGCGTGCACATTCACTGTCTTGCACATTCACTGACGCGCACATTCACTGTCGCGCACATTCACTGTCTTGCACATTCACTGATGTGCACATTCACTGGCGTGCACATTCACTGACACGCACATTCACTGATGTGCACATTCACTGGCGTGCACATTCACTGACGTGCACATTCACTGACGCGCACATTCACTGATGTGCACATTCACTGTCGTGCACATTCACTGACACGCACATTCACTGATGTGCACATTCACTGTCGCGCACATTCACTGACGCGCACATTCACTGACGCGCACATTCACTGTCGCGCACATTCACTGTCTTGCACATTCACTGATGTGCACATTCACTGGCGTGCACATTCACTGACACGCACATTCTCTGATGTGCACATTCACTGGCGTGCACATTCACTGACGTGCACATTCACTGACACGCACATTCACTGATGTGCACATTCACTGACGTGCACAATCACTGTCTTGCACATTCACTGGCGCGCACATTCACTGTCTTGCACATTCACTGTCGCGCACATTCACTGTCTTGCACATTCACTGATGTGCACATTCACTGGCGTGCACATTCACTGTCTTGCACATTCACTGACACGCACATTCACTGATGTGCACATTCACTGGCGTGCACATTCACTGTCGCGCACATTCACTGATGTGCACATTCACTGGCGCGCACATTCACTGTCGCGCACATTCACTGTCGCGCACATTCACTGATGCGCACATTCACTGTCGCGCACCTTCACTGACGTGCACATTCACTGTCGTGCACATTCACTGTCTTGCACATTCACTGGCGCGCACATTCACTGTCTTGCACGTTCACTGTCGTGCACATTCACTGACACGCACATTCACTGTCTTGCACATTCACTGCCTTGCACATTCACTGACACGCACATTCACTGTCTTGCACATTCACTGATGTGCACATTCACTGTCGCGCACATTCACTGTCGTGCACATTCACTGACACGCACATTCACTGACACGCACATTCACTGTCTTGCACATTCACTGTCTTGCACATTCACTGTCGCGCACATTGACTGTCGCGCACATTCACTGTCGCACACATTCACTGGCGTGCACATTCACTGTCGCGCACATTCACTGTTGCGCACATTCACTGTCGCGCACATTGACTGTCGCGCACATTCACTGTCGCGCACATTCACTGGCGTGCACATTCACTGTCACGCACATTCACTGTCGCGCACATTCACTGTTGCGCACATTCACTGTCGCGCACATTCACTGTCGCGCACATTGACTGTCGCGCACATTGACTGTCGCGCACATTCACTGAGGTGCACATTCACTGTCTTGCACATTCACTGTCGTGCACATTCACTGTCTTGCACATTCACTGACACGCACATTCACTGATGTGCACAATCACTGTCTTGCACATTCACTGTTGTGCACATTCACTGTCTTGCACATTCACTAACACGCACATTCACTGTCTTGCACATTCACTGTCGTGCACATTCACTGTCTTGCACATTCACTGACACGCACATTCACTGATGTGCACAATCACTTTCTTGCACATTCACTGTCGTGCACATTCACTGACACGCACATTCACTGTCTTGCACATTCACTGACACGCACATTCACTGTCTTGCTCATTCACTGTCTTGCACATTCACTGACACGCACATTCACTGACACGCACATTCACTGACGTGCACATTCACTGACGCGCACATTCACTGATGCGCACATTCACTGGCGTGCACATTCACTGTCTTGCACATTCACTGACGCGCACATTCACTGACGTGCACATTCACTGTCGTGCACATTCACTGACACGCACATTCACTGATGTGCACATTCACTGACACGCACATTCACTGACACGCACATTCACTGTCTTGCACATTCACTGTCTTGCACATTCACTGACGCGCACATTCACTGACACGCACATTCACTGACGTGCACATTCACTGACGCGCACATTCACTGATGCGCACATTCACTGGCGTGCACATTCACTGTCTTGCACATTCACTGACGCGCACATTCACTGTCGCGCACATTCACTGTCTTGCACATTCACTGATGTGCACATTCACTGGCGTGCACATTCACTGACACGCACATTCACTGATGTGCACATTCACTGGCGTGCACATTCACTGACGTGCACATTCACTGACACGCACATTCACTGACGTGCACATTCACTGTCGTGCACATTCACTGACACGCACATTCACTGATGTGCACATTCACTGTCGCGCACATTCACTGACGCGCACATTCACTGACGCGCACATTCACTGTCGCGCACATTCACTGTCTTGCACATTCACTGATGTGCACATTCACTGGCGTGCACATTCACTGACACGCACATTCACTGATGTGCACATTCACTGGCGTGCACATTCACTGACGTGCACATTCACTGACACGCACATTCACTGATGTGCACATTCACTGACGTGCACAATCACTGTCTTGCACATTCACTGGCGCGCACATTCACCGTCTTGCACATTCACTGTCGCGCACATTCACTGTCTTGCACATTCACTGTCGTGCACATTCACTGATGTGCACATTCACTGGCGTGCACATTCACTGTCTTGCACATTCACTGACACGCACATTCACTGATGTGCACATTCACTGGCGTGCACATTCACTGTCGCGCACATTCACTGATGTGCACATTCACTGGCGCGCACATTCACTGTCGCGCACATTCACTGTCGCGCACATTCACTGATGCGCACATTCACTGTCGCGCACCTTCACTGACGTGCACATTCACTGTCGTGCACATTCACTGTCTTGCACATTCACTGGCGCGCACATTCACTGTCTTGCACGTTCACTGTCGTGCACATTCACTGACACGCACATTCACTGTCTTGCACATTCACTGCCTTGCACATTCACTGACACGCACATTCACTGTCTTGCACATTCACTGATGTGCACATTCACTGTCGCGCACATTCACTGTCGTGCACATTCACTGACACGCACATTCACTGACACGCACATTCACTGTCTTGCACATTCACTGTCTTGCACATTCACTGTCGCGCACATTGACTGTCGCGCACATTCACTGTCGCGCACATTCACTGGCGTGCACATTCACTGTCGCGCACATTCACTGTTGCGCACATTCACTGTCGCGCACATTCACTGTCGCGCACATTGACTGTCGCGCACATTCACTGTCGCGCACATTCACTGGCGTGCACATTCACTGTCACGCACATTCACTGTCGCGCACATTCACTGTTGCGCACATTCACTGTCGCGCACATTCACTGTCGCGCACATTGACTGTCGCGCACATTGACTGTCGCGCACATTCACTGAGGTGCACATTCACTGTCTTGCACATTCACTGTCGTGCACATTCACTGTCTTGCACATTCACTGACACGCACATTCACTGATGTGCACAATCACTGTCTTGCACATTCACTGTTGTGCACATTCACTGTCTTGCACATTCACTAACACGCACATTCACTGTCTTGCACATTCACTGTCGTGCACATTCACTGTCTTGCACATTCACTGACACGCACATTCACTGATGTGCACAATCACTTTCTTGCACATTCACTGTCGTGCACATTCACTGACACGCACATTCACTGTCTTGCACATTCACTGACACGCACATTCACCGTCGCGCACATTCACTGTCACGCACATTCACTGACACGCACATTCATTGATGTGCACAATCACTGTCTTGCACATTCACTGTCGTGCACATTCACTGACACGCACATTCACTGTCTTGCACATTCACTAACATGCACATTCACTGTCGCGCACATTCACTGTCGCGCACATTCACTGTCTTTCACATTCACTGACGCGCACATTCACTGACACGCACATTCACTGACACGCACATTCACTGTCTTTCACATTCACTGACACGCACATTCACTGTCTTTCACATTCACTGTCGCGCACATTCACTGTCGCGCACATTCACTGCACATTCACTGTCGCGCACATTCACTGTCTTTCACATTCACTGACACGCACATTCACTGTCTTGCACATTCACTGACGCGCACAGTCACTGTCGCGCACATTCACTGTCGTGCACATTCACTGTCGTGCACATTCACTGACACGCACATTCACTGATGTGCACATTCACTGACGCGCACATTCACTGACGCGCACATTCACTGACGCGCACATTCACTGACGCGCACATTCACTGTCGCGCACATTCACTGTCGCGCACATTCACTGTCGCGCACATTCACTGACACGCACATTCACTGTCTTGCACATTCACTGATGTGCACATTCACTGATGTGCACATTCACTGGCGTGCACATTCACTGACACGCACATTCACTGATGTGCACATTCACTGGCGTGCACATTCACTGACGTTCACATTCACTGAGACGCACATTCACTGAGTTGCACATTCACTGCCTTGCACATTCACTGACACGCACATTCACTGTCTTGCACATTCACTGATGTGCACATTCACTGTCGCGCACATTCACTGTCGCGCACATTCACTGACACGCACATTCACTGACACGCACATTCACTGTCTTGCACATTCACTGTCTTGCACATTCACTGTCGCGCACATTCACTGTCGCGCACATTCACTGTCGCGCACATTCACTGTCGCGCACATTCACTGGCGTGCACATTCACTGTCGCGCACATTCACTGTTGCGCACATTCACTGTCGCACACATTGACTGTCGCGCACATTCACTGTCGCGCACATTCACTGGCGTGCACATTCACTGTCACGCACATTCACTGTTGCGCACATTCACTGTCGCGCACATTCACTGTCGCGCACATTGACTGTCGCGCACATTCACTGAGGTGCACATTCACTGTCTTGCACATTCACTGTCGTGCACATTCACTGTCTTGCACATTCACTGACACGCACATTCACTGATGTGCACAATCACTGTCTTGCACATTCACTGTTGTGCACATTCACTGACACGCACATTCACTGTCTTGCACATTCACTAACACGCACATTCACTGTCTTGCACATTCACTGTCGTGCACATTCACTGTCTTGCACATTCACTGACACGCACATTCACTGATGTGCACAATCACTGACACGCACATTCACTGTCGCGCACATTCACTGACACGCACATTCACTGATGTGCACAATCACTGTCTTGCACATTCACTGTTGTGCACATTCACTGACACGCACATTCACTGTCTTGCACATTCACTAACACGCACATTCACTGTCTTGCACATTCACTGTCGTGCACATTCACTGTCGTGCACATTCACTGACACGCACATTCACTGTCTTGCATTCACTGACACGCACATTCACTGTCGCGCACATTCACTGACACGCACATTCACTGACACGCACATTCACTGATGTGCACAATCACTGTCTTGCACATTCACTGTCGTGCACATTCACTGACACGCACATTCACTGTCTTGCACATTCACTAACACGCACATTCACTGTCGCGCACATTCACTGTCGCGCACATTCACTGTCTTTCACATTCACTGACGCGCACATTCACTGACACGCACATTCACTGACACGCACATTCACTGTCTTTCACATTCACTGTCGCGCACATTCACTGTCGCGCACATTCACTGCACATTCACTGTCGCGCACATTCACTGTCTTTCACATTCACTGACGCGCACAGTCACTGTCGCGCACATTCACTGTCGTGCACATTCACTGATGTGCACATTCACTGACACGCACATTCACTGTCGTGCTCATTCAGTGGCATGCAACTTCACTGACACGCACATTCACTGTCGTGCTCATTCAGTGGCATGCACACTTACTGACATGCACATTCACTGTCGTGCACATTCACTGACATGCACATTCACTGTCGCGCACATTCACTGTCGCGCACATTCACTGACACGCACATTCACTGACACGCACATTCACTGTCTTGCACATTCACTGTCTTGCACATTCACTGTCGCGCACATTCACTGATGTGCACATTCACTGGCGTGCACATTCACTGACACGCACATTCACTGATGTGCACATTCACTGGCGTGCACATTCACTGACGTGCACATTCACTGACACGCACATTCACTGATGTGCACATTCACTGACGTGCACAATCACTGTCTTGCACATTCACTGGCGCGCACATTCACTGTCTTGCACATTCACTGTCGCGCACATTCACTGTCTTGCACATTCACTGTCGTGCACATTCACTGATGTGCACATTCACTGGCGTGCACATTCACTGTCTTGCACATTCACTGACACGCACATTCACTGATGTGCACATTCACTGTCGCGCACATTCACTGATGTGCACATTCACTGGAGTGCACATTCACTGTCGCGCACATTCACTGTCGCGCACATTCACTGTCGCGCACCTTCACTGAAGTGCACATTCACTGTCTTGCACATTCACTGGCGCGCACATTCACTGTCTTGCACGTTCACTGCCGTGCACATTCACTGACACGCACATTCACTGTCTTGCACATTCACTGCCTTGCACATTCACTGACACGCACATTCACTGTCTTGCACATTCACTGATGTGCACATTCACTGTCGCGCACATTCACTGTCGCGCACATTCACTGACACGCACATTCACTGACACGCACATTCACTGTCTTGCACATTCACTGTCTTGCACATTCACTGTCGCGCACATTGACTGTCGCGCACATTGACTGTCGCGCACATTCACTGTCGCGCACATTCACTGTCGCGCACATTCACTGGCGTGCACATTCACTGTCGCGCACATTCACTGTTGCGCACATTTACTGTCGCACACATTGACTGTCGCGCACATTCACTGTCGCGCACATTCACTGGCGTGCACATTCACTGTCACGCACATTCACTGTTGCGCACATTCACTGTCGCGCACATTGACTGTCGCGCACATTCACTGAGGTGCACATTCACTGTCTTGCACATTCACTGTCGTGCACATTCACTGTCTTGCACATTCACTGACACGCACATTCACTGATGTGCACAATCACTGTCTTGCACATTCACTGTTGTGCACATTCACTGACACGCACATTCACTGTCTTGCACATTCACTAACACGCACATTCACTGTCTTGCACATTCACTGTCGTGCACATTCACTGTCGTGCACATTCACTGACACGCACATTCACTGATGTGCACAATCACTGACACGCACATTCACTGTCGCGCACATTCACTGACACGCACATTCACTGATGTGCACAATCACTGTCTTGCACATTCACTGTTGTGCACATTCACTGACACGCACATTCACTGTCTTGCACATTCACTAACACGCACATTCACTGTCTTGCACATTCACTGTCGTGCACATTCACTGTCGTGCACATTCACTGTCGTGCACATTCACTGACACGCACATTCACTGTCTTGCACATTCACTGACACGCACATTCACTGTCGCGCACATTCACTGACACGCACATTCACTGATGTGCACAATCACTGTCTTGCACATTCACTGTCGTGCACATTCACTGACATGCACATTCACTGTCTTGCACATTCACTAACACGCACATTCACTGTCGCGCACATTCACTGTCGCGCACATTCACTGTCTTTCACATTCACTGACGCGCACATTCACTGACACGCACATTCACTGACACGCACATTCACTGTCTTTCACATTCACTGTCGCGCACATTCACTGTCGCGCACATTCACTGCACATTCACTGTCGCGCACATTCACTGTCTTTCACATTCACTGACACGCACATTCACTGTCTTGCACATTCACTGACGCGCACAGTCACTGTCGCGCACATTCAGTGGCATGCAACTTCACTGACACGCACATTCACTGTCGTGCACATTCACTGATGTGCACATTCACTGACACGCACATTCACTGTCGTGCTCATTCAGTGGCATGCAACTTCACTGACACGCACATTCACTGTCGTGCTCATTCAGTGGCATGCACACTTACTGACATGCACATTCACTGTCGTGCACATTCACTGACATGCACATTCACTGTCGCGCACATTCACTGACACGCACCTTCACTGGCATGCACATTCACTGTCGCGCACATTCACTGACATGCACAATCACTGTCGTGCTCATTCAGTGTCATGCACATTCACTGGCTTGCACATTCACTGATGTGCACATTCACTGACACGCACATTCACTGTCGCGCACATTCACCGTCGCGCACATTCACTGTCGCGCACATTCACTGACACACACATTCACTGTCTTGCACATTCACTGTCGTGCACATTCACTGATGTGCACATTCACTGACATGCACATTCACTGTCGTGCACATTCACTGTCGTGCACATTCACTGGCATGCACCTTCACTGACACGCGCATTCACTGTCGCGCACATTCACTAACACGCACATTCACTAACACGCACATTCACTGTCGTGCACATTCACTGATGTGCACATTCACTGACACGCACATTCACTGGCATGCACCTTCACTGACACGCACATTCGCTGTCGTGCACATTCACTAACACGCACATTCACTGTCTTGCACATTCACTGTCGTGCACATTCACTGACAAGCACTTTGACTGTCGTGCACATTCACTGACAAGCACTTTCACTGTCATGCACACTCACTGTCGTGCACATTCACTGTCGTGCACACTCACTGACATGCACATTCACTGATGTCCACATTCACTGTCGTGCACATTCACTGTCGTGCACATTCACTGTCTTGCACATTCACTGTCGCGCACATTCACTGTCGCGCACATTCACTGATGTGCACATTCACTGACACGCACATTCACTGATGTGCACATTCACTGATGTGCACAATCACTGTCTTGCACATTCACTGTCTTGCACATTCACTGTCGTGCACATTCACTGTCTTGCACATTCACTGACACGCACATTCACTGATGTGCACAATCACTGTCTTGCACATTCACTGTCGTGCACATTCACTGACACGCACATTCACTGTCTTGCACATTCACTAACACGCACATTCACTGTCGTGCACATTCACTGACACGCACATTCACTGTCTTGCACATTCACTGACACGCACATTCACTGTCGCGCACATTCACCGACACGCACATCCACTGACACGCACATTCACTGATGTGCACAATCACTGTCTTGCACATTCACTGTCGTGCACATTCACTGATGTGCACATTCACTGGCGTGCACATTCACTGTCTTGCACATTCACTGATGTGCACATTCACTGGCGTGCACATTCACTGGCGTGCACATTCACTGGCGTGCACATTCACTGTCGCGCACATTCACTGATGTGCACATTCACTGGCGTGCACATTCACTGTCACGCACATTCACTGTCGCGCACATTCACTGATGCGCACCTTCACTGTCGCGCACCTTCACTGACGTGCACATTCACTGTCGTGCACATTCACTGTCTTGCACATTCACTGGCGCGCACATTCACTGTCTTGCACATTCACTGTCGTGCACATTCACTGTCTTGCACATTCACTGTCGCGCACATTCACTGTCGCGCACATTCACTGACACGCACATTCACTGTCTTGCACATTCACTGCCATGCACATTCACTGACACGCACATTCACTGTCTTGCACATTCACTGATGTGCACATTCACTGTCGCGCACATTCACTGTCGTGCACATTCACTTACACGCACATTCACTGACACGCACATTCACTGTCTTGCACATTCACTGTCTTGCACATTGACTGTCGCGCACATTGACTGTCGCGCACATTGACTGTCGCGCACATTGACTGTCGCGCACATTCACTGGCGTGCACATTCACTGTCGCGCACATTCACTGTCGCGCACATTGACTGTCGCGCACATTGACTGTCGCGCACATTGACTGTCGCGCACATTCACTGGCGTGCACATTCACTGTCACGCACATTCACTGTCGCGCACATTCACTGTTGCGCACATTCACTGTCGCGCACATTCACTGTCGCGCACATTGACTGTCGCGCACATTCACTGAGGTGCACATTCACTGTCTTGCACATTCACTGTCGTGCACATTCACTGTCTTGCACATTCACTGACACGCACATTCACTGATGTGCACAATCACTGTCTTGCACATTCACTGTCGTGCACATTCACTGACACGCACATTCACTGTCTTGCACATTCACTAACCCGCACATTCACTGTCTTGCACATTCACTGTCGTGCACATTCACTGTCTTGCACATTCACTGACACGCACATTCACTGATGTGCACAATCACTGTCTTGCACATTCACTGTCGTGCACATTCACTGACACGCACATTCACTGTCTTGCACATTCACTGACACGCACATTCACTGTCGCGCACATTCACTGACACGCACATTCACTGACACGCACATCCACTGATGTGCACAATCACTGTCCTGCACATTCACTGTCGTGCACATTCACTGACACGCACATTCACTGTCTTGCACATTCACTAACACGCACATTCACTGTCGCGCACATTCACTGTCTTTCACATTCACTGACACGCACATTCACTGTCTTTCACATTCACTGTCGCGCACATTCACTGCACATTCACTGTCGCGCACATTCACTGTCTTTCACATTCACTGTCGCGCACATTCACTGTCTTTCACATTCACTGACACGCACATTCACTGTCGTGCACATTCACTGACACGCACATTCACTGTCGTGCTCATTCAGTGGCATGCAACTTCACTGACACGCACATTCACTGTCGTGCTCATTCAGTGGCATGCACACTTACTGACATGCACTTTCACTGTCGTGCACATTCACTGATGTGCACATTCACTGACATGCACATTCACTGTCGCGCACATTCACTGACACGCACCTTCACTGGCATGCACATTCACTGTCGCGCACATTCACTGACACGCACATTCACTGTCGTGCTCATTCAGTGTCATGCACATTCACTGGCTTGCACATTCACTGATGTGCACATTCACTGACACGCACATTCACTGTCGCGCACATTCACCATCGCGCACATTCACTGTCGCGCACATTCACTGACACACACATTCACTGTCTTGCACATTCACTGTCGTGCACATTCACTGATGTGCACATTCACTGACACGCACATTCACTGTCGTGCACATTCACTGTCGTTCACATTCACTGGCATGCACCTTCACTGACACGCGCATTCACTGTCGCGCACATTCACTAACATGCACATTCACTAACACGCACATTCACTGTCGTGCACATTCACTGATGTGCACATTCACTGACACGCACATTCACTGGCATGCACCTTCACTGACACGCACATTCGCTGTCGTGCACATTCACTAACACGCACATTCACTGTCTTGCACATTCACTGTCGTGCACATTCACTGACAAGCACTTTGACTGTCGTGCACATTCACTGACAAGCACTTTCACTGTCATGCACATTCACTGTCGTGCACACTCACTGACCTGCACATTCACTGATGTCCACATTCACTGACACGCACATTCACTGTCGTGCACATTCACTGTCTTGCACATTCACTGTCGCGCACATTCACTGTCGTGCACATTTACTGATGTGCACATTCACTGACATGCACCTTCACTGATGTGCACATTCACTGACACGCACATTCACTGATGTGCACATTCACTGATGTGCACAATCACTGTCTTGCACATTCACTGTCGTGCACATTCACTGACACGCACATTCACTGTCTTGCACATTCACTAACACGCACATTCACTGTCTTGCACATTCACTGTCGTGCACATTCACCGTCTTGCACATTCACTGACACGCACATTCACTGATGTGCACAATCACTGTCTTGCACATTCACTGTCGTGCACATTCACTGACACGCACATTCACTGTCTTGCACATTCATTGACACGCACATTCACTGTCGCGCACATTCACTGACACGCACATTCACTGATGTGCACAATCACTGTCTTGCACATTCACTGTCGTGCACATTCACTGACACGCACATTCACTGTCTTGCACATTCACTAACACGCACATTCACTGTCGCGCACATTCACTGTCGCGCACATTCACTGTCTTTCACATTCACTGTCGCGCACATTCACTGTCGCGCACATTCACTGCCCATTCACTGTCGCGCACATTCACTGTCTTGCACATTCACTGACGCGCACAGTCACTGTCGCGCACATTCACTGTCGTGCACATTCACTGATGTGCACATTCACTGACACGCACATTCACTGTCGTGCTCATTCAGTGGCATGCAACTTCACTGACACGCACATTCACTGTCGTGCTCATTCAGTGGCATGCACACTTACTGACATGCACATTCACTGTCGTGCACATTCACTGATGTGCACATTCACTGACATGCACATTCACTGTCGCGCACATTCACTGACACGCACCTTCACTGGCATGCACATTCACTGTCGCGCACATTCACTGACACGCACATTCACTGTCGTGCTCATTCAGTGTCATGCACATTCACTGGCTTGCACATTCACTGATGTGCACATTCACTGACACGCACATTCACTGTCGCGCACATTCACCATCGCGCACATTCACTGTCGCGACATTCACTGACACACACATTCACTGTCTTCCACATTCACTGTCGTGCACATTCACTGATGTGCACATTCACTGACACGCACATTCACTGTCGTGCACATTCACTGTCGTGCACATTCACTGGCATGCACCTTCACTGACACGCGCATTCACTGTCGCGCACATTCACTAACACGCACATTCACTAACACGCACATTCACTGTCGTGCACATTCACTGATGTGCACATTCACTGACACGCACATTCACTGACACGCACATTCACTGGCATGCACCTTCACTGACACGCACATTCGCTGTCGTGCACATTCACTAACACGCACATTCACTGTCTTGCACATTCACTGTCGTGCACATTCACTGACAAGCACTTTGACTGTCGTGCACATTCACTGACAAGCACTTTCACTGTCATGCACACTCACTGTCGTGCACATTCACTGTCGTGCACACTCACTGACATGCACATTCACTGATGTCCACATTCACTGATGTCCACATTCACTGACACGCACATTCACTGTCGTGCACATTCACTGTCTTGCACATTCACTGTCGCGCACATTCACTGTCGCGCACATTCACTGTCGTGCACATTTACTGATGTGCACATTCACTGACATGCACATTCACTGATGTGCACATTCACTGACACGCACATTCACTGATGTGCACATTCACTGACACGCACATTCACTGTCGTGCACATTCACTGACAAGCACTTTCACTGTCATGCACATTCACTGACAAGCACTTTCACTGTCGTGCACATTCACTGACAAGCACTTTCACTGTCGTGCACATTCACTGTCATGCACACTCACTGTCGTGCACATTCACTGACACGCACATTCACTGTCGCGCACACTCACTGACACACACATTCACTGTTGCGCACATTCACTGTCTTGCACATTCACTGTCTTGCACATTCACTGACACGCACATTCACTGACACGCACATTCACTGACACGCACATTCACTGCACATTCACTGTCGCGCACATTCACTGACATGCACATTCACTGTCGCGCACATTCACTGTCGCGCACATTCACTGACACGCCCATTCACTGACACGCCCATTCACTGTCATGCACACTCACTGTCGTGCACATTCACTGTCGTGCACATTCACTGTCTTGCACATTCACTGACACGCACATTCACTGACACGCACATTCACTGACATGCACATTCACTGTCTTGCACATTCACTGACACGCACATTTGCTGTCTTGCACATTCGCTGACACGCACATTCACTGCACATTCACTGACACGCACATTGTCTGCACATTCACTGTCTTGCACATTCACTGTCTTGTACATTCACTGACACGCACATTCACTGACATGCACATTCACTGTCATGCACACTCACTGTCGTGCACATTCACTGTCATGCACACTCACTGTTGTGCACATTCACTGTCATGCACACTCACTGTCGTGCACATTCACTGACACGCACATTCACTGTCGCACACACTCACTGTCTTGCACATTCACTGACACGCACATTCACTGACACACAAATTCACTGTCGTGCACATTCACCGTCGCGCACATTCACTGCACATTCACTGTCTTGCACATTCACTGACACGCACATTCACTGTCTTGCACATTCACTGACACGCACATTCACTGCACATTCACTGTCGCGCACATTCACTGACACGCACATTCCCTGTCGCGCACATACACTGTCGCGCACATTCACTGTCTTGCACATTCACTAACACGCACATTCACTGACACGCACATTCACTGTCTTGCACATTCACTGACGCGCACATTCACTGACACGCACATTCACTGTCGCGCACATTCACTGACACGCACATTCACTGTCTTGCATATTCACTGACACACACATTCTCTGACACACATTCACTGTTGTGCATACTCACTGTCATGCACATTCACTGTCGTGCACATTCACTGTCGCGCACATTCACTGTCATGAACATTCACTGTCATGCACACTCACTGTCATGCACACTCACTGTCATGCACATTCACTGACACGCACATTCACTGTCGTGCACACTCACTGTCATGCACATTCACTGACAAGCACTTTCACTGTCATGCACACTCACTGTCGTGCACACTCACTGTCGTGCACATTCACTGTTGTGCACATTCACTGTCATGCACACTCACTGTCGTGCACATTCACTGACACGCACATTCACTGACACGCACATTCACTGACACGCACATTCACTGTCTTGCACATTCACTGACACGCACATTTGCTGTCTTGCACATTCACTGACACGCACATTCACTGCACATTCACTGACACGCACATTGTCTGCACATTCACTGTCTTGCACATTCACTGTCTTGTACATTCACTGACACGCACATTCACTGACATGCACATTCACTGTCATGCACACTCACTGTCGTGCACATTCACTGTCATGCACATTCACTGTCATGCACACTCACTGTTATGCACATTCACTGTCATGCACACTCACTGTCGTGCACATTCACTGACACGCACATTCACTGTCGCACACACTCACTGTCTTGCACATTCACTGACACGCACATTCACTGACACGCACATTCACTGTCGTGCACATTCACAGTCGCGCACATTCACTGCACATTCACTGTCTTGCACATTCACTGACACGCACATTCACTGTCTTGCACATTCACTGACACACACATTCACTGCACATTCACTGTCGCGCACATTCACTGACACGCACATTCCCTGTCGCGCACATACACTGTCGCGCACATTCACTGCCTTGCACATTCACTAACACGCACATTCACTGACACGCACATTCACTGTTTTGCACATTCACTGACGCGCACATTCACTGACACGCACATTCACTGTCGCGCACATTCACTGACACGCACATTCACTGACACGCACATTCACTGACACACACATTCTCTGACACACATTCACTGTTGTGCATACTCACTGTCATGCACATTCACTGTCGCGCACATTCACTGTCATGAACATTCACTGTCATGCACACTCACTGTCGTGCACATTCACTGACACACACATTCACTGTCGTGCACACTCACTGTCATGCACATTCACTGACAAGCACTTTCACTGTCATGAACACTCACTGTCGTGCACATTCATGGACATGCACATTCACTGTCGTGCACATTCACTGTCATGCACACTCACTGTCATGCACGCTCACTGTCGTGCACATTCACTGACAAGCACTTTCACTGTCATGCACACTCACTGTCGTGCACATTCATGGACATGCACATTCACTGTCGTGCACACTCACTGTCGTGCACATTCACTGACACACACATTCACTGTCGCGCACACTCCCTTGCTCTCATTGTGGCACACTCAGCACAGCACCTCGTCATTCCAGGACCAGCTGCGACTTTCCCCTCCTGAGGTACAGCCCTGCCCCCTCCAACCGCCACAGAGTAAATTAAAGTGGAGGCCCACCCCTCCCCCACTGTCCCCCTCCCCCTCCCCCACTGCCACGCCGTTCCCCCTCCCCTCTGTCCGCCTGCCCCACTTTAACCCCATTCCATCCCGTTATTCCCCCTCCCACTGTCTCTCCCCACCCCCCCACCCTCCACTCCCCCCACTCCCCAGCTTCTCCAACCTGACCTGACCTTGCAGCGAACATCCCGCATTCTTGGAACCAGTCTGGCAAATCTCCCCTGAACTCTCTCAATGACCTTTGAACCTTTCCTTTGGCGTGGTGATCAGAACTGAGAGCAATACTCCAGGATCGGAGGGGCATTTTTCAGGGTAATTCCTTTCCATTTTGGTGCTGTTTTCTTTCCTCTTTATTTGCCCCTCCCAGGAGATGCGTGGTGGGTAATGAGAGGAAAGTGAAGAGGAGAGGGTGTTGGGAGGAAGTGGCATAGTCATATTGTCAGCGCCCCAGAGATCAAGGGTAATGTTCTGGGACCAGGGTTTGAATCGGACCACGGCAGGTGTGAACCTTGAATTCCATAAAAATCTGGAATTACAAAATGGCTGTGAGATCATTGGCATAAAACCCCTACTGGTTTACTGAAGTTCTTTAGGAAATGGAAGGAAATCTTCCATCCTTACCTGCTCTGGCTTACATGTGACTCCCGATCCCCAATGTGGTAGACTGGTAAATACCCTCTGAAATGGCCCAGCAAACCATTGTCGGGCAATAAGTGCTGGTCCAACCAGTGATGCCCACATCTAACGAATGGGTTTTAAAAAATTCATCCTGGGCTCTTAAGGGAGATAGTTGGACTCAATTTTCCAAAACTCATTTGAAGATCGCCAAAGTAACGGCATTAACTCCAGAAAGCGGGAAACTACAGGTCAGTTAGTAGGGAAAATGTGAGAGGCTATTGTCGTGTTATGTACTCTGGGATGACACGGGCTGCAACTGGATGCAGCTTTAACCAAAAGATACTCCAGACCTTGAAGTTAGTTCAATCTGATTTATTGAACCAGTAGCACAGTTAGCACCGTTCTCCGTGAGTTCGACTCTCTGCTAACCTAAGTGTGGTTACTCTGTCTGACTGAACCAGACTAGCTCTTAGCCACGTGCTGGAGGTGTGATACTGTACATACACCCTGACTCACTCTGTAGATGTTCATCAGTGGAAAGAGGCGGAGTGTGTGTGCCTTATGCCTTTTATAGTGAGATACCACCCCTGAGTGTCCTGCCTGCTCATTGGTCATGTCCTGTTCTCTGTGTTCATTAGCTGCCTGTCTGTATATCATGACATCTCCTCTTTTGTTTTATGTTTTGTTGGCACATGGGAACGTACTTACATGTGCTGGCATATATTAACATATTTACAAGCGGTGACATAAGTGAACATATTTACATGTGAAGACAGCTGTCTAATGTGAGAAAACAGAACATAGCAAACAAAACAAATGTTCATAAGTCCGGTCTCTGGGGCTGGCGTCTGATCGTGGTCGACCGCCGGAGAGGTGGTGGTGGGGACGACGGCACCTTGACAGGCGGGATGGAAGCCTGATTGGCGGCCTCTTAGTTCGAGGCATCAGGCGGTGGCAAACCAACGGACAGAATCGGAGAAGAAAGCGGTTGTGGGCAGGCAACTTTACACAGTGCCGTCTGTTTGGTCGCACAACAGAACCATCAGCCATACGTACAACATACGAGCGGGGCGCAGCCTGTCGAACAACGACAGCTGGAGCAGACCAGCCACCATCCGGTATTTTGATCTTGACAGTGTCTGCCGGGGATAACACGGGCAAATCGGTGGCATGAGCATCATAGCCCTGCTTTTGCTGGTTTCGGAGCTGCTGCACCTTCTGCAGCACCGGGAGGTGATCCAGGTTGGGCAAGTGTATGGCTGGAAGTGTCGTCCGCAGGTCCCTGTTCATCAGGAGTTGAGCCGGCAACATGCCAGTGGACAGTGGGGTCGCCCTGTACGCAAGCAGTCTGCACTTCTCGACGCCCAGGTGTCCCTCATGGATTTGGCGGAGCACCAAGCTCTGGAGACTGAGTGGAATGACAATCCGGTCCAGCTTGAGGAGGATACCATCAATCACCATCAGGTCATCCTTTACATTGTAAAATTGAGGGCACTGCCCTTTCTGCCAGCCATTGGCGAGGTGGTGCATGACACGCTGCAAGAGGGGGTCTTTGGCTGTCTCCTCGCGGATACGAACCACCTTCTCATCAGCCGCCGGGAGGGTGCTAGCACACAGCTGCACCGTGATTCAATCTGCCAGATGATTTCCAGCGGTTCACGAGGCAATGTGATGGAGCGGGACAATGCATCAGCGATGATGAGCTCCTTGCCAGGCGTGTACACTAAGTCAAAGTCGTACCTTCTGAGTTTGAGGAGGATGCGCTGCAACCGAGGCATCATGTCGTTCAGGTCCTTGTGGATAATGTGGACCAGGGGCCTATGATCCGTCTCGACAGTGAATGTCAGCAGGCCGCAGACACAGTCGTGAAACTTGAGAATGCCAGTGAGAAGACCCAGGCATTCCTTCTCTCTTTGCGCATACCTTGTTTCGGTGGGCGTCATGGCCCTCAATGCGTAGGCTACCGGTGCCCAGGATGAAGTGTCATCGCGTTGAAGCAGCACTGTAACGATGCCATCCTGGCTCGCATCTGTCGAGATCTTCGTCTCCCTGTCTGGGTCGAAAAATGCCAAGACGGGTGCAGTGGTGAGCTTGGCTTTCAGCTCCAACCACTCTGCCTGATGTGCTGCCTTCCCCTCAAAGGCAGTGGACTTTTTCACCAGGTTTCGTAGGGCCGTGGAGTGTGAGGCCAGGTTTGGGATGAACTTACCCAGAAAATTGACCAATGCCCAGGAAGCGCAACACCGCCTTCTTGTCTTCAGGGACCTTCATGGCTTCGATGGCCTTGACCTTGTCTGTGTCCGGGCGCACGCCCTGCTGAGAGATCTGGTCACCTAGGAACTTGAGTGTCGACATGCCGAAGCAACATTTGGACCTGTTCAGCTTCAGGCCATTGGCATGGACGCGGCGGAATACCTGCTGGAGACGGGAAACATGCTCTTCAGGGGTCGTGGACCATATGATGATGTCGTCCACGTACACACGAACCCCTTCAATGCCTTCCATCATCTGCTCCATGATGCGATGGAAGATCTCCGATGCCGAGACAATGCCAAACGGCATGCGGTTATAGCAGTATTTGCCAAACGGTGTGTTGAAGGTGCAGAGCCTTCTGCTGGACTCACCCAGCTGGATTTGCCAAAATCCATGTGACGCATCTAACTTGGTGAAAAAACGTGCGTGTGCCATCTCACTGGTGAGTTCCTCCTGCTTCAGGATGGGGTAGTGGTCACGCATTATATTCTTATTGAGATCCTTGGGAGCAATGCAGATGCGCAGGTCTCCCAAAGGTTTTCTAACACATGCCATCGAGCTGACCCTTGACTGGTGGTGCAGACCTGCACAAGGCTGCATTGTGTCCAGGCTTCCCGCAGTTTAAACATCTGCCTCTTGCAGGGCAGTGTTTCTTTAAGTGGGCATTGCTGCAGTTCGAGCACGTCATGACGTCGGCGTCCTGACGCTCCGCGCGTTGTCGCACATGCGCAATGCGGGTGTCGGCCGCTTCGTTATCCTGTTCGCATCGCACATGCGTGGAGCCTCGGGAAAAGCGCGCGAAATGGCCGCTTTCATCAATGCTGAGGCGCTGCATCCGGGAGATGGCCTGCACACTCTCTGCCTCGTTGGAGGCAAGATTCTCATTTTCAGCCGATTTGTACTGGGCATTGCGACTTTTGGCGTGCTCATGCACTGTGCATGTTTCAATCGCGACTGGCAGGGTCATATGCTTGATTTTCAGTAGCTGCTCTCTCAGAGGATCAGAGTGAACTCCAAAAACGATTTGGTCTCTGATCATGGAGTCAGCAATATCACCAAAGTTGCAAGACAGCGCTAGCAGGCGGAGGTTAGTTAAGAAGGAGTTGAAAGATTCATCTTTACCTTGTAGACGCTGTTTGAATATGTAGCGCTCGAAGATTTCATTGGTGTCCACTTCACAGTGACTGTCAAACTTGTCCAGGATGGTCTGAAACTTTGTCATGTGCTGGCCTTCGGTGAAGTGAAAAGTGTTGAAGAGTTTGATGGCTTGATCGCCCGCTGCTGTGAGGAGAAGCACGATCTTCCTCGCATCAGACGCACCCACAAGGTCCGAAGCTTCGATGTACAGCAGAAACTTTTGCTTGAATGTCCGCCAGTTGGCACTGAGATTGCCGGAGGTCCTGAGCTGGTGAGGAGCCTGAATCTCCTCCATGGTGCCGGGATGTCTTTGCTGGTCGTCACGGAATGGACTGAGGTAAACCACCTAGATTAGGCAGTCTCCTGGTAGCATTGGTTAGGAAACAGGAAGCAAAGGGTTGACATAAATGGGTCTTTTCCAGGTTGGCAAGATGTAACGAGTGGTGTGCCACAGTGATCAGCACTGGGACCTCAATTGTTTTTGTTAATAAATTTAGAATACCCAATTATTATTTTTTTTCCCAATTAAGGGGTAATTTAGCATGGCCTGCACATCTTTGGGTTGTGGGTGTGAGATCCACGCAGACACTGGGGGGAATGTACAAATTCCACATTGCCAGTGACCCAGGGCCGGTTTCAAACCCGTGTCCTTGGCACCGTGAGGCAACAGTGCTAACCACTGTGTCACCCTGCCCCTGAAGACCTCAATTGTCTACAATTTCTATAAATGACTTGGGTGGAGGCATTGAAGGGTTGGTTGCCAAATTTACAATGACACAAGATGGGTAGGAAAGAAGAGGACATAAGGAAGCTATAAAAAGATACAGATATAATCTTGGAAAATGTGAAGTTGTCAATTTTGGTAGAAAGAGTAAAAAGAGGCCTAGAGCACCATCAAACGACCACACCGCGCCCAGAAAGCAGCTCGCTGTGGTGTAGCATAGCTGATGGAAGCTGGGAGACCCTGCCCCCGGGGTCTACCCAACTCGCAACGCCTCATGAGATCTAACGCGATCTCGTCCATTGTGCCCATTGTGGCCAGGATCACTTTTTGGCAAATCTGCATATTAGAGCAAGACAGCTGGGTGGGGGGGTTCCGGGGCCGCTCACATAGTGCCTTGGGGCTTGGGGGGGGGGGGGGCGGTCAGGGGTCACTTTGTGGGCTTCATTTTTATATGGCGTACCGGTCTCTTGCTACACTGAGGATTTCCGGCGAGCGAAGCTCCTCAGTGCACAAAATGGGACTATGTGCGTGCGGCCTCAGCTGGGCATTCCCTGCCGAGGTCCACGATCTAACCCGGGAGCCTTTTCATAGCGTTTATGTAGGATTATTGCAGTTTAAAGCAGGATTTAACTGAATGGGAACAACATTCCATAGCAAGTGTGTTTAACGGCATATTTCTCGCTGCGAGCGCCGGGAAATACACCGCTACAGACACTTGCAATGGGACGTTGTTCCCATTGAGTTAAATCCTGCCCATATTCTCTAAATGGTGAGAGATTGCAGAGTTTTGAGATGTGGAGGGATCTGGTCGTCCTAGTGCATGAATTGGAAAAGACTAGTATACGGTTACAGCAAGTGATTCGGAAAGTGATAGAATATTATAGTTTATTGTGAAGGGAAGTAGGGAGGTTATGCTTCATTTGTACAGGGCACTAGTGAGACCACATCTGGAGTAAGGTAAAAGGTCAAGTTGCCACAGTCCCAGATGACCATAGGCTGCTTTCCCCTTTGAGGGGGAGAGCTGGCTGGTGGTGATTTAACCTGAGGGTCACCACACCTCAGGCGAGGGGCAAGATTGAGAAGGCGGGGCCTTCATGAATAACCATCTGGAGTACTGTGTAGAGTATTGGTCTCCTTATTTAAGGAAAGATGTAAATGCATTGGAGGTAGTTCAGAGAAAGTTTACCAGACTAATACCTGGAATGGGCGGGTTGCCTTCTGGGGAAAGGTTGGACAGGCTAGACTTGTATTCACTGGAGTTCAGAAGAGTGAGAGGCAACTTGATTGAAACCTTTAAGATCCTGAGTGGTATTGACAGGGTGGATGTGGAGAAGATGTTTCCTCTTGTGGGAGAATCTAGAGCTAGTGGTCACTGTTTAAAAATAAGGGCTAGCTCATTTAAAACAGGGAAGAGGCAAACGTTTTTCACTCAGAGGGTCGTGACTCTTTGGAACTCTCTTCCTGAAAAAGCATTGGAAACAGAGCCTTTGAATATTTTTAAGGCAGAGGTGGATAGATTCTTGGTAAGCAAGAAGGGGTGATAAGTTATCGGGTGTAGGCAGAATGCAGATTTTCGGTTACTATCCGATCAGCCACGTTCTTGGTAAATGGCGGAGCAGGCTCGAGGGGCTGAATGGCCCTCTCCTGATCCTTGTTCACTTGCTCATATTGACGGACAGGTGAAGGAAGCCATCTGTTCCATTGTGTATTCTTCAAACGAATATTAAAACTTGCAGGTTTAGGTGTGTAACATCCTCCTCCTCCAATGCACTGTGCCATGGGGTGGTAGCATGTTAGTCAACTTGCTCTCCCTCATGTGTCTGGTTTCTGATACCAACATGGCTGCAAGAGGAGACATGATGGAAATGCTCGATTGAGGAAGGCAAATCAAAAAATAATGTACCCCAGACCACTGTACCTTCCATATCCTCAAACACACCGTAGTCCACCGTTGTAACTTCACCTGTCTCCGCCCCCCTGCTCCCGCTCATTGGTTCCAGCGCCTTCAGCAGGAATTGCTCTGGAATTCTGTCCCTAAAACTCTCCAACTCTCTCTCCTCCTTTAAATTGATCCCACCTCTTTGAGCCACTGTCCTGATATCTCCTTATGTGACTTTGTATGTTTGCCTGAGGGGACAGATCAGGCTTCAGTGTAAGGCCTCATCTAAATGATGGCACCTCCAACAGTGCAGCATTGAGTATCAGCGTAGATTAATTTGAAGTATTCTTACTGACTTACCTTTCCTGTACCATTTATTATCCCATATACCTCCGTAAGATCTCCTTTCAAGGTTGAAAAGCACAAATGGTTCTTACTTTTCTCAGATGTACGGCAGAGCTAAGAAGTTTGGTGCGGGACATAAAATCGTAGAATTTACATTGCAGAAGGAGGCCATTCGGCCTATCGAGTCTGCACCAGCCCTTGGAAAGAGCACCCCACTTAAGCCCACACCTCCACCCTATCCCTATAACCCAGTAACCCCACCCAACCTCCTTTTTCCTGGACACTAAGGGGCAATTTAGCATGGCCAATCCACCTAACCTGCACGACTTTGGACTGTGGGAGGAAACCGGAGCACCCGGAGGAAACCCACCCAGACACGGGGAGAACGTGCAGACTCCGCACAGACAGTGATCCAGCGGGGAAATCGCACCTGGGACCCTGGAACTGCGAAGCAACCGTGCTAACCACTGTGCTACCATGCCGGCATCGCTATTACCAAACGATTCCGAAATTGTAACTGCTGAGTGGGAGTCAGCCAAAGGACCCAATTTTAATTGTGCAGGTGGATGGGTTTGTGAGGTTCAAAATTTTATGAGGACCACAAAGCAGAATGCTGCATTTCCAACACTGTATAGGATCTTTATTAATGGATTTCATAAATGATATGTATTATGCCAGAGAAGTAAAGAGCTGTTGCATTTGTGATTTATTTTGGAATTCTGGTCAGAGTTATTTGCACCTTTGATAGATTAGCAATTGTTCTGGGGACAGTTAGTTTGGCAAAAGCGAAGAAGCGAGTCACATCTCTATTATCAGTATGTTTATTTACTTGCATAGACTTTGTCATCCTCACTCCATCACCAGATATCTTTTCTGGCTCCAATCTGGCTTCTTTACCTATCCTTCAGGGCGTTTCCCTCTATTCCGCAGTGTGCATTGCATTTTTTTCTCTCTCTAATCACTGTGAAGTTACTGTGAAAAGCCCCTAGTCGCCACATTCCGCCGCCTGTTCGGGGAGGCCGGTACAGGAATTGAACCCCCACTGCTCGCATTGTAAGCCAGCTATTTAGCCCAGTGTGCTAAACCAGCCCCCACTAGTCCACAATCCCTGGCTTGCTATCATCTTCAACAGAGTAAAGACGATTTTGTTCCAGTGGGAAAAGTGAATCCCGAAGACCAGAGAATTCCAGCCACTGTTTAGATCCCAAGGACAAACAAAAAAAGGAGCTAGTAATGCCGAAATCTCAGAGGGAGATGGTGGCACAGTGGTAATTTCATCGGACTAGTAACCCAGAGGCCCAGGCAAGTGGTCTGGGGGACATGGGTTCAAATCCCACTCTGGCAGCTGGTGGAATTCAAATTCAATTAATTAATCAGGAATTGAAAACTAGTCTCAGTCATGATGATCATCAAACTATCATCGATTGTCTTAAAGACCCATCCGGTTCACGAATGTCCTTCAGGGAAGGAAATCTGCCGCCCTTACCCGGTCTGGCCTGTATGTGACTCCAGACCCACAGCAATGTGGTTGACTCTTAACTGCTTCCAATTCAAGGGCAATTAGGGATGGGCAACAAGAAATAAGAAAAAATATCAAACAGATTATTGTACGAAATGAAACAAAAATGTGTGCAATAAAAATACATTTGTTGACATCAAAGCTTGAGGGAATGTAATTAAAATGGTTGAAGTGTGAACGGGAATGGAAAAGGGCTACAAAGTGTGAGTGGAATCGAGCTGACGGTCACAGCACACGGACAGTCTGAGGTGTGCTTTGCTGCTTAACCCACATCCAGGCAGTATTGCCACCTCTTACGTGTCAACCTTAGTTCTGGTTCTCTCGTGTCTGGGTAAGCAGGCTGTGGATTCAAGACTCGCTCTGCACCCTAATGCGGCACAGAGGGAGCTGCATTGTTGGGCGATATAAAAGATTCCATGGCACTATTTGGGCGGCATGGTAGCACAGTGATTAGCACTGTTGATTCACAGCGCCAGGGTCGATTCCCGGCTTGGGACACGTTCTCCCCGTGTCTGCGTGGGTTTCCTCCGGGTGCTCCGGTTTCCTCCCACAAAAAATTGCTGTTGGGTGAATTGGATATTCCGAATTCTCCCTCACTCTATCCGAACAGGCGCCGGAATGTGGCGACTAGGGGCCATTCACAGTAACTTCATTGCAGTGTTAATGCAAGCCTACTGACAATAAAGATTATTATTACTATTAATAAGAGCAGAGCAATTCTCTGGATGTTCCGACCATTATTTATCCTTCAAGCAACGCTGAGAGCAGATGATCCGTTTGTTTCTTTCATTGCTGTTATTGGGACTTTGCTATGCATGAATTGGATTCTGCAGGGCCTACACATCAAAAGTATTTAATTGGCTGTAAGTGCTTTGGGATGTCCACCGGTTGAGTGAAGCGCTACGTAAAGTCAAGCCCACCTATCATTCTGCAGCCTGCTAAAACATATTGTGTACTGGTTGGTATGAAATACCTTACCCACAGCATCAACTCCGAGTTTGTGAAGAAGACATGCTTCAGCAATCGTCTCAAAGCTGGGACCTCCAACCATGCAGTAGACACCTTCATGTACATAATCAGAGCAATCCAGTTCCCTGCTTATTTGCAGAGCCAGTTTTCCGAGGCTTTTGTCATACGCATCAGACATACAGGGAAAACGGGAACCAAACCTATCGATAAGAACAACACCATACTTTATTTTATTTTTAAATCTTCTCCCTCTTCTTTCAGTTGAAAGATTTTCTCACAGGTACAAAAATAATTTTGTTGGAAGGTTAAATAGGATACAATCTTTTCCTCTGACAGCACCTTCCGAACCCACGATTTCGACCATCTAGAAGGATGAGGACGGCAGGTGCATGGAGACACCTGCACCTGGAGGTTCCCCTCCAACCCCACACCATATCGCCTACCTCATTGTCACCGGGTCAAAGTCCTGGAAATCAGGGCAGCATGATAGCGCAGTGGTTAGCACAGCTGCCTCACGGCGCCGAGGTCCCCGGTTCGATCCCGGCTCTTGGTCACTGTCCGTGTGGAGTTTGCACATTCTCCCCCTGTTTGCGTGGGTTTCGCCCCCATAACCCACAGATGTGCAGGGTAGGTGGATTGGCCATGCTAAATTGCCCCTTAATTGGAAAAAATGAATTGGGTACTCTAAATTTTTTTTTTTTTTTTTAAAGTCCTCCCTAACAGCACTGTGTACATACCACATGGACTGTTGCAGTTCAAGAATGCAGCTCACCACCATCTTCAAGGGCAGTTAGGGAAGGGATATCAATGCTGGTCAATCCAAAAATGCCAGGAACCCATGATAGATTTTTCGAAACATAGGGCTGGATTCTCTGTTTCAGCGGCTCAGTACCGGCACCAGCGGAGCATGTGTGGTCTTTTACAACCCAAAACATCGGTGCTGACCACTCACCGATTCCGGGACTGGTAGTGGAGTTGGGTGAAACTCCTGCACTGACAACGGGCGGTTCCCGGATCGCGCATGCGCACGGCTGACAACCTGCAGTGGTCACGCCATACAATATGGTGTCGGCCGTGCGCGGAACCGACCCGCCATCTGCGACCCCAAAGCCTACCCCCTGGCCACCCCCACCTGCGCCCCCCCCCCCCCCCGCCTTACCAATAGCTTTACCATCTCCTTGTGGTCGTAAAGCGGGGTGCAGTTCAGTGTTCCGCGCCAGGCAAATGTAAGCCTGGTGGCTCATTTAAATATGCAGATCTGGTCCTCTCCCTCGCTGGCGAGATCCAGATCGCGTCAGGCGGAACGAGTCGGGTGACTCACGACCGGCTCAGCGTCTGGTGCGGAGACCGATTTGAGGCTCTCGCATGGTTCCACCATTGTGTCCGGTTTTGCTCTGGGGTCGCTGAATTGCCCCCTAGTTTCAGTCCTCCCCACAAGTGGAACCATCTCTCCATACCTCTCCTATTCATTTTAATGAATTCCATTTGGCCGCCCTGCAGCCTATGTCTCAGCCAGGCACAATGGTTGTTCTGTAACAGAGATATTTAAAATGGTGGGGTGGGGGGGGGAGATTTCCCATGGTCGTTTTGGGGAATGACAGAGGGGGCGGAGAATTGAGCGGGAGCCCCAGAACAGTATTTACACTGGCGGGATTTTCCTGCTCAATTGTCCCTGCCTCCTTCCAGTGATGTGACGGGGATCCTGCCATATAATGGCGGGAACCCCATTGTAATATATTTAAATAGGATTTGCGGACCTCCCCGCTATAACATCCCCTCCCATGCTCGGATGGCCCCACCCCCCCGGGCCATGACGTCACGCGTCGTGAATCATGACAGATTTTGAAAAGCGGCGGACAGGTGAACGGAACCCTCTAGGGACACACAGCTAGGTACAGTCACCAGCGATGGTCATGCCCACGTTGTACCCTGGCATAATATCAAAGCTTCGACTGTATGAAACCTGCATGGCTACGTACCGTTCGTCATTGGGCCCGCAGAGGGGATGCTGCCCAGCGAGACCTGGCAGATTAATGTGATCCTTAATGATCATGATGTCTCCTGTGTTGTAGCCATCGGCAACCGATCCTGCGGCATTGGTCACGATCAGGACTTCAACACCCAGCAATCGGAATACTCGGACAGGAAACGTCACCTTGGAAACATGGAGAGAAGACACAATTTAATGATGCCTGGAGAGACCTACTGCTGGCCTTCATATCCTGGCTGGCACGGTGGTTAGCACTGCTGCCTCACAGCACCAGGGACCCAGGTTCGATTCCGATCTCGGGTGACTGTCTGTGTGGAGTTTGCACGTTCTCCCAGTGTCTCCCTGGGTTTCCTCCGGGTGCTCTGGTTTCCTCCCACAGTCCAAAGATGTGTGGGTTAAATGGTTTGGCCATGCTAAATTGCCCCTTAGTGTCCTAGGATAGTGCAGGCGAGTGGCTGTTTCAGAGGGTCGGTGTAGACTCGCCGGGCTGAATGGACTTCTTCTGCACTGTTGGGATTCTATCATTCTATGATTCTAAGCCTGATGACGTGAAACAATTTCAGTCACCATCAAGTACTTCTGAAAAAATAACAGGCGTGCTGGGAACTCTTTAAAGAATAAAGTTGCTGGTATTTGGAAGTGATCGTTAGAAAAATCACCAAATGGGATTGCATCTCTCATCAAGCCCAAAACCAACATTTTACAAACTTGTAAAGCTTACAATTGACACCAACCAATCAACACTTATTTGTTTTAACATAAATTTAGAGTACCGAATTCACAGGCAATTTAGTGTGGCCGCACATCTTAATAATAATAATCTTTATTGTCACAAGTAGGCTTACATCAACACAGCAATGAAGTTACCGTGAAAAGCCCCTAGTCGCCACATCCCGACGCCTTTTCAGGTACACAGAGGGAGAATTCAGAATGTCCAATTCACCGAACAAGCACGTCTTTCGGGACTCGTGGGAGGAAACCGGAGGACCCGGAGGAAACCCACGCAGACACGGGGGGGAACGTGCACAGACAGTGACCCGAGCCGGGAATCGAACCCGGGTCCTCGGTGCTGCGAGGTAGCAGTGCGAACCACTGCGCCACCGTGACACCCTCAATCAACACTTCTTTAACCATTTCAACTAGTCTCGCACTATTTTCAATCTCCAAGAAAACCTTTTGGCTCGCCCTAGCTTGCATTATGATTACACACGATGCAAGGGCGGCGAATTACATCCATTGTCCCTCAGATTTCCTGTCGCGTTGGTTGTTTGTAAATTCCATTCTATCCCTTCCAACGGTTTCCTCAACAATTCCAGTGGTTTATTTGCTTCACCACCCTGTGCAGAAGCACGCATCATCTCTTGGGTGAAGAGCCTCCTGTTGTCAGCTTTGAATTTGCCTCTCGATAGTTTGAACATGTGAAACCCTGTCCTGCTAGGAACAGGCGCCGGAATGTGGCGACGAGGGGCTTTTCACAGTAACTTCACTTGAAGCCTACTTGTGGCAACAAGCGAATTTCATTTCATTTCAGTTATCACAGGAACAGAGAGCAGGCCAGCCTGTCCCTCGAGTCCCCCAAACCAATGCTTTTACTCCATTTACCTGCCATTGCTACATTCTTTCTTTGATACCTTCCCCCAACAGAAATCTACCAAGCGCATCCTCTAAAGCTCCAATCGTCCACAAGTATCCACCAGCTTTCGGGACAGAGAATTCCAGATTTCTATAGCACTCTATGTAAAATCATGCTTCCTGATTTCCACCCTGAAGAACCTGGTTATAATCTCGAAATGACACGTCCCTGTTCTCGATTCCCCCATGAGATAGTTTCTCCATACCTGCCCCAGAAAATCCTTTTAACGCTCAACTCAACCATCAAACCTCCTTACTGAAGGGAATACAAGCCCCCTGTTTATGTCACTAGTTCTCATAATTTAACACCCCAAGTCCTCAGTATCGTACTGATACTGTTTTCAAAAATATTTTAAATGAAATTTAGAGTACCCAATTCATTTTTTCCAATTAAGGCAATTTAGCGTGTTCAATCCACCTACCCTGCACATCTTTTGGTTGTGTGGGTGAAACCCACGCAAACACGGGGAGAATGTGAAAACTCCACAGGACAGTGACCCAGAGCCGGGATTAAACCCGGGACCTCAGCGCTGTGAGGCAGCAGTGCTAACCACTCCACCACCGTGCTGCCCCTTACTGATGAGGTTACATTTAAAATGGGTTTATCATCTCTATTTTTCCATCTTTAATATACGAGGAGGTCCCAGGTGTTGCCCCCCCTACCCCATTAGCAGATTGCACATCCGGAAGCTCCCTGAGCAGGACCTTTCAATCCCTAGCAAATAACTAATGGGGCACTGTCATGTGAGAGTGCCTTTAAGAAATTGATGTTTACGCAATGTACCTTTAAGAAATGCAGTGATGTCAGAGTGTGGGTGGAGCTGGGTTTTTAGCTCAGCCATTTTGCAGTTTTAGTTTCAGTTTTGAGGAAAAGAGCTTGGGTGTGTCTGTGGTGAGCTGGATCTGCTGTGATCTCCGCCATGAAAGACTATCTCTGGATCATTTGGGTGATTTAAACTCATAATAGTAATGTCTTTAACCTGATGTGTTTCTGTTTAAAGGTGTTAAGTCTCTTGGATGTTGAAAGGAATAACTGAAGGATTATTTAGTGTTGTATTATTTTTGGGGTTATCTTTGAAGTAAGGGGTGTTAAGTGATCCAATGTTTATTTAAAAGGTTAAGTTGAGTTCATGGAATAAACATTGTTTTGTGTTTAAAAACCCACGTGTCCATAATTGTAATACCACACCTGGAGAACAAGCTGTGTGCTTCAAAAGCAACAATACATTAAAGGGGAGGTTGGTTGAATTCCGTGATACAATTTGGGGTTCTGAAAACGCCTCTCCCATAACAGCACATAGCGAGATGCCCCACAAGTCTATCTGCGTGTTTACCTAGAGAATGCAAACTGCAGAGTTTGCAGCTTTTATTTCAGGCAGCTATGCACTGGCTAGCTCGAGATCTGAAAGTTTGCACTGCTCTTTCCAACAGCCCAATCAAGGCCGGGTGATAAGGGCCTGTGCGGATGTGCTGGATATTGTTGGTCTGGAGAAAACACTGGAAATCCTCCCCCATAAAGGTGGTGCCATTATTCGAAGCCAGCGCTCCGAAAGCTTGTGATTTCAAATAAACGTGTTGGACTTTAACCTGGTGTTGTGAGATTTCTTACTATGTCCAAGCACAGCAGTATATAAACAGGTCTTTACTCCTTGACTCCCGGGTCCACACCCACTGGGCCCCTGTTCCCTGGGCTCCGCGCTGCCTTCCCTTGGCTAGAGTTTGCGTGCCCCCTGGCGATAGGCCCCGGCTGGTTCTGTGGCCCGGGAATGGTCGCTCCTTAAAGAGGCCACGCTACCTCAGTAATAATCTTGGAACATTCTTAAAACCACATTACAAGTACAAGAGGTTGGTCATTTATCAATTAAACTCTGCATCAGAATTATCTTTGTTTGGGTAACAGCCGCTGATTTTAATGAGCCCCTAGGTTGGGTGAAGTGCTAGTTCGGCCTCCTACAAGGGAAGAAGCAAAATTCAATGAGCATATGGGCGGCACGGTGGCACAGTGGTTAGCACTGCTGCTTTACAGCGCCAGGGACCCGGGTTCAATTCTGCTTGTGTCTGTGTGGAGTTTGCACGTTCTCCGCCTGTCTGCGTGGGTTTCCTCCGGGTGCTCTGGTTTCCTCCCACAGTCCAAAGATGTGCAGGTTAGGTGGGAGTGGGGCCTGGGTAGAGTGTTCTTCCGGAGGGTTGGTGCAGACGCAATGGGCCGAATGCCTTCCTCCTGCACTGTAGGGATTCTATGATGACTGAGACTAGATTCTCAATTGCAGATTATTAATTGAATTTAAATTCCACCAGCTGCTCTGGTGGGATTTGAACCCCTGTCCTCAGAATGTTGGCCTGGGCCCCTGGGTCCAGATATTTTGCCTGAAAAGATGTGATATAAAGGCTGTATTTAAGTTTATTCCTTGATGCACGATCAATTACACAAAGATGAGAGTTGGATGCAATCGAGGCTTTATTACACTAAGATGTGTGGCCTCCTACAGCAGCTGGCGAAATGGCTGCTGTACGAGGAGCACACATATTTATACTCCGCCTACTGGGCGGAGCCAGCAGGCAGGGAATTACCTCCATACCTGTAGTACAGGGCCTTACTGTAAAGCACCTACACCGACATCCTCCATATACAATATATACATCAGCGGTGACTACCACATTCCTCAACCAACATTACTAAACACAGATTTTCTGGCCATTATCACATTGCTGTTTTGGGGGGCTCACTGTGTACATATGGTTGCTGAATTTCTCACGTTACAACAACAACGACTATATTTCAAAAGTACTTCCTTGGTTGTATAGCCCTTTGAGGTGTATTGAGGGTGTAAAATATACACAACAGAAATTGCTTTAGTCGATGTTTTGAAAGAGGTGAGATTGCAAGGAGGCTCACTTCTGGGAAATTGTACTTTTCTTCCTGGAATGCCCGCATTGCAGATGCCACTGGCTGCTCTTTGCCAGTATCTGACAAGATGCCCGCTACTAGCAAAACATTTTATACATTATCAAAGAACAGTACAGCACAGTAACAGACCCTTCGGCCCTCCAAGCCTGCGCCGATCATGTGTCCCATCTAGACCAACTGCCTGTATCCTTCTATACCCCTATCTAGATAAGTCTTAAAGCTCGCGAACGTATCTGCCTCAATCACCTCACTTGGCAATGCATTCCAGGCCATCACCATCGTCTGTGTACAAAACCTCCCCCATACATCTCCACTGAACCTATCCCCCTCACCTTGAACTTGTGCCCCCTTGTAATTGCCATTTCCACCCTGGGAAAAAGACTCTATCTATACCACTAATAATTTTAGAAACTTCTATCAAGTCGCCCCGCAGCCTCCGTCTCACTAGGGTGAACAATCCCGGTTTATTCAATCTCTCCTCATAGCTAATACCCTCCATGTCAGGCAACATTCTGGTAAATCTTTTCTGTACTCTCTCCAAAACCTCCACGTCCTTCTGGTAGTGCGGTGACCAGAATTGGACACAGTATTCCAAATGTGGCCTAACCAACGTTCTATATAACTGTAACATAATTTGCAAACTTTATACTCGATACCCTGTTTTATGAAGGCAAGCATGCCATATGCTTTCTTTACCACCATTCCCACCTGTGCTGCCACTTTTAAGGATCTGTGGACCTGCTTTCCCAGATCTCTCTGTGTCTCTACGCTCCTGATGGTTCTGTCATTTATTTTGTAGCTCCCACCTGAATTGGATCTACCAAAATGCAGCACCTCGCATTTGACCTTGGGAATCAAAAAATGTCACCATTACCTTTATGAGTGGGTATCCTTCGAACTTATGGAAACGCCCTTGCATGCAGACGCATGCCTTCCCCTCCAGCTCCCCAAATACCAGCTGGCCAGCATGTCCCTGCACTGGATAGAGAAAGAGATAACAATGAGTGGTACGCACCAAGAAGTTAGCAACTTGTCTGAACCAACCTCAACAATTTATATTGTACCTTTAACATTGTGAAATTTGACAAGATGTTTCACAGGAGTGTGACCAACCGAGGGCATGGCTGCCAATGTCGGAGGGATGAAAATCGGGGGTAGCCAAGAAGCCAGAATTGGTGGAGCTGGTTGTGAAACTGGAGGAAGTTACAGAATAGGGAAGAGTTGAATCCATGGAGAATTTTAAAATGAAGAAGTTGCTGGGGACCGGGAGCTAATGTAGGTTTGTAACCCAACTGCTGATCCTAATGTAGGTACGGATGAAGACGATTATTCATTCTGCGCTCCCTAATTCATCCACAACAAAATAACAGCCTGCCATTGTGGAATTCGATAGTTCTTCAATGATTCCCCGGTTTTACCTCCATTGCCCTACTTAGAGGTCAATGATGGTTGCTCCTCCTGTGAGAAAGAACTTCTCCACTTTCGTCCTAAAATTTACCTTTAAGTCCTTTTGCACTTGTTCCTCTCATCCTTCTGCGAAACCTGAAAAAGCGTGCTATATTTTTATTTGCACGGGACTGGCATGGGCCTCGCAGACTGACTGGCTTCCTTGTGTGTTTTTAAAATGAATTATCTGGGATATGCTGCCACTCTCACTAGCAGGTAGGGTGCAGTCGATCGAAATGACGGTCCTTCCGAGGTTTCTCTTTCTGTTCCAGTGCCTTCCCATTTTGATCCCCAAGGCCTTTTTCAAATGGGTAAGCAGGAGCATCATGGGATTTGTGTGGGCGAATAAGACCCCGAGGGTGAAGAGAGTGTATCTGAAGCGTAGCAGGGACAGGGGGGTGCTGGCGCTGCTGAATGTATGTGGCTATTATTGGGCAGCCAATGTGGCGATGATCCGTAAGTGGGTAATAGAGGGAGAGGGGGCGGCGTGGAAGAGGCTAGAGATGGCGTACTGTGTGGGCACGAGCCTGAGGGCGCTGGTGATGGTACCGCTGCCGCTCTCGCCGACAAGGTACACCACGAGTCCGGTGGTGGCGGCGATGCTGAAGATCTGGGGGCAGTGGAGGCAACACAGGGGCGAGGTGGGAGCCTCGGTTTGGTCCCCGATTCGGGAGAATCATCGGTTCGTCCCGGGAAGGATGGATGGGGGGGTTTTGGAGCTGGCACGGGCAGGGATGAGAAGAATGGGGGACCTGTTCATTGATGGGACGTTTGCGAGCCTAGAGGCGCTGGAGGAGAAGTTTGGGCTACCCCGGGAAACGATTTCAGGTACAAGTGAGGGCGTTTGCGAGGTGGCAGGTGAGGGAATTCCCGCTGCTTCCGGCACGTAGGATTCAGGACAGGGTGACTTCAGGTGTATGGGTTGGAGAAGGCAAGGTTTTGGCGATTTACCAGGAGCTGCAGGAAGAGGAGGAGGCCTCGGTGGAGGAGTTAAAGGGCAAGTGGGAGGAGGAGCTTGGGGAGGAGATAGATGAGGGTCTGTGGGCTGATGCCTTGAGTAGGGTTAATTCTTCCTCCTCTTGCGCCAGGCTCAGCCTAATACAGTTTCAAGTTACTCAGAGCGCATATGACCGGGGCGAGGTTGAGTAGGTTCTTTGGGGTGGAGGGCAGATGTGGGAGGTGCTCGGGGAGCCCAGCAAATCACGTCCATATGTTCTGGTCGTGCCCGGTGCTGGATGGGTTTTGGAGGGGTTTTGCGAGGACTATGGCCAAGGTGGTTAACGCCCGGGTCAAGCCGAGCTGGGGATTAGCATTATTTGGGGTATCGGACGAGCCGGGAGTGCAGGAGGCGAAAGAGGCCGGAATTCTGGCCTTTGCGTCCCTGGTAGCCTGGCGGAGGATTTTGTTACTGTGGAAAGATACGAAGCCCCCTAGTGTGGCAGCTTGGATCAATGACATGGCAGGGTTCATCAAACTGGAGAGGATAAAGTTTGCCTTGCGAGGGTCTGTGCAAGGGTTTTTCAGGCGGTGGCAACCGTTCCTAGACTATCTCGCGGAGCGTTAGGATGAGGTCAGCAGCAGCCCAGGGGCGGGGGGGGGGGGGGGGGGGAGGGGGGATTTCTTTTAGGGTGGTGTTTGGGTTAAGATGGGGGGTTTCCCTATATGTACTTTCTACTGTTATATGGGGGGTTATTGTATATTGGGGAAATCCAATGTATAATTTCTGCTCGTTGTGTTTTTGTTTCTTTTTTCTTGTTGGGGGGGGTTTTGTTGAAAATTTGAATAAATATATTTTTTTAAAAAAGAATTGTCTGTAATTCTAACTCATATTTTTAAATAATTAGAAACTACTCAGAATAAATGATAGAATTGTCCAGGATTGTCCAGGATGTCCAGAATTGTCCAGGATGTCCAGAAAGGAGGTTATTCTGCGCATTATACCTGTGTCGGCCACCCAATTAGTCCCAGTCCTCTGTAACCCTGCAATCTCTCCCTTCTCAGGTGTATATCCAATTGCTTTCTGAACGTTACAGGGGAGTCTATTTCCACTGCTATTTCAGCCAGTGTATTTCAGATAATTACACTTTGCTGGGGTAAAGTGTCTTTTTTACCCTCGCTCACCTCTGGTTCATTTGCCAATGATCTTAAATCAGTGTCCTTTTGATTCCGGCCTTTCTGTGACTAAAACGATTTCTCCTTATTTACTGTATCAAATCATGTCAAAGTTTAGAGTATTTCTCGATAGTCCTCAGTGAGCTCAGTTCCATACCTGTGCTTTGCGGAAAGTTGGGAACGTCGGTGTATTTAAAGATTTCCTGGTTTGCAAGTGCCTCAGCAAGCATCCCAAGTCCAGAGCCACAGATTATTGCCACCTTTGGTCGAAGTTTGGTCCTCGATAGCAGCCAATCTGCCGTCTCCTGGTAGGTTTGGTAACTGAAATAATATTCATGGTTAAATAACCACCAACAGCAAACAGGGTGACGCCAATCTCTTCAAACTGGGATCTGAAGAAATGTGTCAGACAATGAGATTGTTTATCATTTGATGTCAGGCAGTCTATCTGAGTGTTTTGTATTGCAGATTTTTGTTTGGTGTACTGATTAGTCAAAGACTAGGAATCCTGCGGCGACTAACTCACCTGACTCCAAAACACCATCTACAAGGCACAAGTCAGGAGTGCAATGGAATACTCCCCACTTACCTTGATGAGTGCAGCTCCAACAACATTCAAGAAGCTCAACACCATCCAGGACAAAGCAGCCCGTTTGATTGCTCCCCCTTCCACAAACATTCAAACATCCACCACCGACGAACAGTGGCAGCCGTGTGTACCATCTACATGATGCACTGCAGTAGCTCACCAAGGTTCCTTAGACAACACCTTCCAAACCCATGACAACTATCATCTAGAAGGACAAGAGCAGCAGATACATAGGAATCCCACCACCTGGAGGTTTCGCTCCAAGTCACTCACAACCCTGACTTGGAAATATAAAGCCATTCCTTCACCGTCACTGGGGTAACATCCTGGAACTCCCTCCCTAACAGCACGGTGGGTGTACCTACACCCCGGGGACTTCAGTGGTTCAAGAAAGCAACTCACCACCACTTCGTGAAGGGCAGCTAGCGATGGGCAATAATAATAATAATCGCTTATTGTCACAAGTAGGCTTCAATGAAGTTACTGTGAAAAGCCCCTAGTCGCCACATTCCGGCGTCTAATCGAGGAGGCTGGTACGGGAATTGAACCCGCGCTGCTGGCCTTGTTCTGCATTACAAGCCAGCTGTTTAGCCCACTGTGCTAAACCAGCCCCTGAACTAAATGCTGGCCTAACCAGCAACACCCACATCCCGTAAATGAATAATAAAAAAATATATAGTCGGCCATAATGTGTGGAGTAGGACATCAAGTGGAGCCTTGTTATTTACAGATACAGAACAAACCAGAATTGGCCAGTACAGTCAAAAGTTTAGAAACATATAGAGAATATAAATCAAGAGAAAATAACCCTGAGAAGCAAGAGCTGTGGCTTTAAGTTTTTAAAAAAAGGAACTTAAGTTTTTTTTTTTAAAGTGTTGCCGCAAAAATCATATTAAGTACATAATATCAAACCTCAGTAGTGGATCAAGTTGGATCCCCGGAATTACTGTCTCTGAGACATGAGTCCTGTTGTATCAAGTGGACATGGAGGGAAGGATCGTTCATAAACATGTGGACCACTCGAGCAGTAGAGAGATGCTCAGCAGTCAATGTTGCCATCAAGAAATGTTTCCAAACCCATAAGCACTAGAGTACCTGATCGACATGCTATAGACATAACTGATGTCTCCGTGAAAACAAATAGTGATGAATTGCCTGTGCCAGAGTTTTTGCCCTTCCTGTTAATGTTATTCCTGTGACGCTCTACAAGAAACAGAAAAAACCCTCAGAGACTCGATTTATAATTGTCCAGCTCATGCGTATAAGGTTTAGTTAGAATTTAGGACCGAGTAACTTAGTTATTGACGATTGAGTAAAGGAGTTAAAGGGGGAGGGATGTGGTGATTTGTGGCGATTGTCCTGCTAAGGGCAACACAGCAGAGTAAGGCTTGGGGACCAATTCGGGCGCAGAGTGGGTAATCAGCCTAAGTGGTGGAGCCCTCGCTTAGGCAGGAGCCATGTAGGGGATTAAGGGCAGCCGTGTGGTTGCTATACTGTTGCACAGTTTTTCTTATTAATAAATATCTTTTGTGTTTCTAATGAGGTCTGTGAAAGTGCATCATTACAATCCTGAAACTGAGCCCCCTTGTTCTAGATTTCCCAACCAGGAGAAAGCAACTTCTCAGGCATGCATTTTCTCTAAAATGGGAGCAACCCATGCCTTAGGCACCACATCCCTGAATCCAGAAGCCCCGATTCTACCTCCAGCACACACTATTTTCTCTGGTTGGTGAACGGGCGCAGGACCTATTGTGCAAATGCCCGGTTCATAGAGGCAGCAACACATTCAAAAATGCAGCTGATGTCAATCGAAAATGATATTTGTCAGAGACATTTCCAGAACACACCTCATGCGACTTGTGATTTTCAACAAAAGGTGTATACAGAGCGGAGGTCAGGCATCCTTTTGGAAAGGTCAGGTACTCTTTGGAGAGATAAGACAACCTTTTGGAAAGGTCAGCTACCCTTTGGAGGACTCAGGTACCCTTTGGAGAGTACATGTACCTATTTGAGAGGTCCTGTACCCTTTTGGAGACGTCATGCATCCTCTGGGAGGTCAGGTACCCTTTTGGAAAGGTCATGTACACTGAGATCAGGTACCTATTGGAGAGGTCAGCAGATATCTATTGGAAACATCATGTATCCTTTTGGTGAGGTCATGCACCCTTTCGAGAGTCAGGTACCTGTTGGAGAAGTCATATCCCCTTTTGGAGAGGTCATGCACTCTTTCGAGCGGTCATATACCTGTTGGAGTGGTCATGTACCCTTTTGGCGAGGTCAGGTGTACCGGATGGAGAGGTCATGTACCCTTTTGGAGAGATCAGGTGTACCATCTGGAGAGGTCTGATACCCTATGGAGAGCTTTAAAAATTTTCAACAAGTGCCCAGAACTTCAACACATTCAAACACAGTTGTGCAGCTGTCACCCAAGGGAGTTGGAAGGTGGGACCTGTGGCCTTAGAAGGACAGATACTTGTGGCCATCCTGACTCTGGCATCCAGAAGGGAGGGCACAAAGTGTGCCAAATTAGGGTAATAGTGCACATCATGGCAAAGAAGCTGCAAAATGGGGACGGCACCTTTGCTTTTCCGTGTCAAAGAGGCACATGAGTGAGAGCAATGTGTGACCAGAGGGAAGGGACAAGGCCACGAGTTGGAGGGAGTGCAGCTGTTTTTATTTAAACCCATCCCTCATATTTTCATAACTAGTAAATGGAAGTACTCAAAGGAAAGGAAAGAAAATTCGCAGAATTTCTTGCGAAT
This sequence comes from Scyliorhinus torazame, assembly GCF_047496885.1. NCBI lineage: Eukaryota > Metazoa > Chordata > Chondrichthyes > Carcharhiniformes > Scyliorhinidae > Scyliorhinus > Scyliorhinus torazame. The sequence goes on along the minus strand of NC_092714.1, from coordinate 264,153,015 downwards.
CTCCCCACGGTTTTCTCTTGGGTTCGATCGGTGCAGTATTTTGGAGATGAATCTTCAATTCCTGGAGACTCCGGGCACAATCCTGGAGAGTTGGCAATGCTAAACTAACTTTAAACTGGCTTCAGCTGGACCAACATAAGGACATTGGTTCCGCTGAGCTGGGGGTGAGGAGCTTTCAGGAGCGGACACCTCCAGCCCAGGATACAGACCAATGTGCAAAAAAAAAAAGGTTGCAGAAGCAGGAAGGTCTCCTGTCAAAGGGAAGGATTTAGATCTGTTTGGTCTGAAAAGAAATGAGGGACCATTGACGTAAGAAAAACTCCACAGCAGCAAGGATAAAATCTCCAAATCCCCAAAGGAAGGAAAGAGTTAATATTTTATTGGCAAGTTCTAATGAATCTGTTTAAGAAGTGGAAAAGCAGCAGGTCAGTCATTAATTCAATAATTCATGCCTCACCAACATTTCTGAAGTAACAAAATACACTGTCATGGGGTGAAAATTTTAACGGCCCCGCTGCATATGGGGCGGGAAACCCGGGTCCTCAGATCATTACCCTGGGTCTCTGGATTATTATTCCAGCGACAATACCACTCTGCGACCGCCCTCCCTAATCCCATTTTCTGATCCCATTTCCCAGCACATGGTTCATAACCTTCGAATCCCACCGTGGCAGATGGCGAAATTTGAATTCAATAAAAACCTGGAATTAAAAGTCGAATGATGGCCAATGAAACCATTGTTGTAAGAACCCATCTGGTTCAATAATGTTCTTTAGGGAAGGAAATCTGCCGTCCTTACCCGGTCTGGCCAGACCCACACAGCAATGTGGTTGACTGTGAACTGCAACCCCCCCCCCCCTGAAATGGCCTGGCAAGCCGCTCAAGGGCAATTAGGATGGGCAACAAATGCTGGGTCAGTCAGCAACGCCCACACCCCAAGAACAAATTTTTTAAAAGCTTCTCTGCCTTGGCCATAGCATGACTCCGGTTAGTCAGTCAAACAGCCTTTAATCCCCCCAGCTCCAATATTTTTTTAAATATAAAACAAATTAATTTAAGATGAATAAAAATTCAATGAAAAATCACAATTAAAAAAAAAAAGGTTCCTGGGCGGGGTTCTCCGAGCCCTGTGTCGGGCCGGAGAATCGCCGCAACCGCGCCACGCCGGCACACGATTCTCCGAGGAGCGGAGAATCGCCGCCATTTGCGTCGGCGCATTTGCCGCGGCGCCGGTCGCGGGCCGCTGTCCGCGGCCGGGAGGCCGATTCTCCCGCCTTTTGATGGGCCGAGCGGAAAGGGCAGATTCCCGCCCGGCGCCGTCCACTCCTGCTCGCAGCCGGCGGGAAATCTGCGCGCAGGGTCAGGGGGGGCATCTGTGTGGGGGGGGGGGGCTCCTTCACCGGGGTGGGGCTTCCGATGGGGTCTGACCCGCGATCGGGGCCCACCGATCGGCGGGACGGCCTCTCCAGCCCTGGCCCTATTTTGTTACGCGGCTGGCCCCGAACCCCCGTGTCATGTTGCATCGGGGCCGGCACGTTGAGGACGTCCCCCGCGCATTCGCGGGTTGGCACGGCGTCCGGTTGGCACTGGGAAGGGAGGCTGAAATGGCATGATCCGCTCCAGCGCCGTGCTGGCCCCCTACGGGGGCCGCAATCAGTAGTGCCTGCGCCCGTTTCGCGCCATCGTGAAATGCGACGGCGCGGACACACTGCCTCCATTTTGGAGAATCACGCCCCCTATGTTTCTTCTCCTGTTTGTTCCTTGCAGCAGTGTCGTGGAGATTAATTTCCAATTGCTGGAGACTTCAGAGCAAACCTGTAAGGTTGGTGTAGTTTAAAGGGTTAATAGCTAATGATGCCAGGTCACATGTGATTGATCCCGAGGGGGCCGGTTTAGCTCAGTTGGCTGCACAGCTGGTTCATGATGCAGAGTGGAGTTCAACAGGGCGGGCTCAATTCCCGTACCGGCTGAGATTATTCACGGAGGCCCCTCCTTCTCAACCTTGCCCCTCGCCTGAGGTGTGCTGCCCCCTCAGGTTAAATCACCATCGGTCAGCTCTCCCACCCCAAAGGGGAAAGTAGACTATCTGGGACTTTGGTGACTTTACTTTTACCTACTCATTGAACCTGAGGAGAAGAAAGGCACCAATGGAGTGTTGCCAAAGTCCGTCTCTGTAAATAGTGGAAATGTTCACTAAATGTTCATGGTTGCAACAGCACAGTTTCCAGCTCTCTTCTATTAAAGGCTCCCAGAGTCCAGCTCTGATAACAATAGTCTGAACCTGGGTGAAATGTAATTCACCCTGATATTGAAGTGAATGAGGAGGAAGATTTTCAGCTGCCTTTTCTTTTCTAAATCATAAGTGTGTTTTTTCAGTGTTTCAAGGTCCCATTGTACTGCTCCTGGATTTACCAGCGTGCATACTGTGAGTTGGTGATCTCCCATTTGGTAGCTTTGCGGTGGAGTGCAATGTTTGCCGACACACACTGACCGTGAGCAGCCGAGCAATTTCTACCCCAATTAAGTAGCCGCAGAAACGTTCCCCTTCTGCCAGAGTAGAAACAGTCTGCTCCAAACTGCTGAAACTGGGATGCTCGATGCTGAACATTGGAATAGCATCGATTCCATTGCTCAGTGCGGACATTAAACAGCTCTACAAACTCATCAGAAGATACATTTGCAAAGATATATGGGTGGCATGATCTGGACCCGCCGAAGGCAGCTGCCTCCTCCCCCCCCTTCCCCCGACGGTGGGACGGGCGAGCCATGCAAAAGGGCAGGCATACATTGATGGCACTAGAAGATCCCACCAGGGGTCAGCGGTGAGCCACCCCCACAAAACCCACTGTGGGGTCTGGAAAATCCCGCCCTTTAATGGTTCCGTTGTAAGCCTTGGGACTATGAACCTTCATTACAAATACCGATTTGTACTTTCCCTCTATCCAGTGGTGGCCCTACAAATACTGCATTGATTTGCTGGCACCTCATTTCTACTCTGGTTGATCTCGTCTGATAACCTCAAGCATAGTTTGAGCGGTTATCAAGGCGAAACACGTGTGATTATGTATGTCAGCCAGGCCGGGAGATTAAACTTTCCTCAATAAAACTCTGAGTAATGCCACACAAAAGATATTGAATCCCATTGCCTTGTAACCTTGTATTTTCTGTAAGAACTATCATATTGTTTGGCGATATGCCAGTATAGTGTTATATCAGCGTGGGAGACAGTTTAACAATCCTGCTGATCTACTCCAGTTGAAGCTCAGTCCCCAATATTCTGTCATTTAAAAGGGGGACATAACTGATGGTCTTGATGTACGTTTTCGTTGCCAGTCCATGTCGGGAGCAAAGAAATTGAAGTTTTTACTTTGTAGCTGACAGTGGTTGGTATCTGAAGATATGTGACAACATGCAGCACCATGTGCATCATGCTAAGAATACTCTTCCAGGGTGGCACAGCGGCGCAGTGGTTAGCACTGCTGCCTATGGCGCTGAGGACCTGAGTTCGACCCCGGGCCATTGTCCGTGTGGAGTTTGCACATTCTCTCCGTGTCTGTGTGGGTCTCATCCCCACAACCCAAAGATGTGCAAGGTAGGTGGATTGGCCGCGCTAAATTGAGTCTTAATTGGAAAAAAATAACTGGGTATTCTGAATTTAAAAGAAAAGAAAACATTTCCAGTGTAGGAATAGGAGTAGACAAATCAGCCCTTTGATTCTCCTATTCAATAATGTTTGACCACATTTCAGCCTTATTTTCCCCCTTCAACTCCATCATGTTCATAAGTGCCCTTTACTGGCAACAATCCATTGATCTGAGTTGATTACTTGTTAATTAACTGTCAATAATAAATCCTAACATGGTGATTAGTAATGGAGGAGGATTAATATTGCACTAAGTAACAATTGAGAAGTAACTGACTTCAGGATGTTGTCCTTTATAGTATCCCGGGCAATTGGTTGTAAAGGAACAAAACTAATTGGACAACCTCCACCTGTACAGTAGAATTGTGCCAACAATGCTCAGTGAACTTCCTGCACTACTCGAGTCACCCGTACCACACGTACTACCTGCCTTATGCCTGCAGTGTTCAACGTACTACCCCGCCTTGACATGAGCACTACCATGGGTGATTCACTAAGGCGTAAAATTAAATGATAACTTACCAAATCTGATCTTCAGAAAGCATTGTGTCAAATATCAAGTCTGCTTCTTTCTCTCTTCAAAGACGGGAGACTTGCACTCGATTCTTTCCGACTAACTCAGTAAAAAAACTGCTTGCTGTGTGACCTCTCATTGGTTCACTGGCTCTAGACCGTCAAGTTATATATCAGGAAATGAACACTGAGTTCCAAATTGGCACCCTACCACGATCCAAGCAATTGGTTCATGTAAGATGATGTAAAGATATGATTGGCTGGCTGTAGGGTGGAGTAATTAATTGTTAAATGCAATAAAAATGTTCTTCTTCGGGAAGATAGTCAGTCAAGTGATGAATTAACTGCATGTGACCAAAAAGTGAATGGTTTTGAGTGAGTTAAGATAGGAAAGGACTTTAACACTTTGGCATAAGGATTAGTGTTTTTGTATTTCCTCACAGAATATAATTTGAGAAAGTTTAGCTTCTTCCAGGTTTCTGGGTTATTTGTCCAATGCGGTTTTGGCTCCTGGTGGGATTCTAGGAGAGGATGAAGGGAAACGCTCCCGGCATTCTCAATACCACAACAAGTAGATGTAGCCAATAACTGAAAGCCCAAGAGTCAAAAAGTAAAGGCCGGAATTCTCCATTTCGGAGACTAAGGGCGTGACCTAACGGCCGTTAGATCGCAGGAGAGGCCAAAATTGGCAGCTGTGCCGGGCGCCGATCGATTTGCCGATCTAACCGGTCCGCTCCCGTTGGCAAGATGAGGGGCTGGATTCCCCGCCGTTGGGTTGCTCCGTTTTGCCGGCGGCCCGGGGGTTTCCCGACGGCGTGGGGCTGCCCCACAATGGAAAACCCCATTGACCAGCCGGTGGAACCAGGAATCCCGCCGGTGTGCCGAACCAGAAATTTGGCGCGGCGGGACGGAGGAACCCGCCCGAGGAGTCCGCACCGGGATGGCGAGGGAGCAATAATCACCAATTAAAGCCAATCTAAATCCCATTAATGGGAATGTCCCCCTATGTAACGGCCTCCTGTGAGCTGACCGCCTCCCTGGCGAGCGGTCACGAGGGCACCGATTAGCACTCCATTTTAAATACGGGAAGCCTGCAGAATGGCTGCTGTGAGGATCCAGGGAGGTGCAGTTGCCGTCTTCAATCCCGGGTAGCAAGCCCGGGGACACTGGGGTTGCTGGCCCCATTGCTCGGGGGGGGGGGGGGGGGGGGGGGGAGAGACCTCTGGGGGAGACGGCCTCAGTTGGGGGGGGGTGGACCGTCATCGGTGGGGAGGTTGCCCCTGGACTGGGCGAGGTGGCCATTGGGGGGGAGGGGGGTGGTAGGAGCCCCAGCACCCGTGGGTCTGCCGCGCCACCCCCTGGGCCATCTGTATCCATGATGGGGGCAGCTCTGGCTACTGCTTATCTGTCCCACTGAACACCCATAACCCCACTGCCCGTGGCGGCCTCTGGGCGCACAGCTGAAGGATATTGCTAATTGGAATTGGCAATTGTAGTAATGTGAGCACCTCACAGCTCCCGAGTGGATTCCCGTGGGTAGATATGCCATGTCGCAGGCCAGAGTTTAT